>NC_141291.1:6920000-7520000 GCF_037954325.1 Fistularia commersonii | reverse complement strand
TAATACTTTTAATTTCACAGCTGTCATAAACTCTGAAAAGTGTCACTCTGAATGAACCTTTTGGCGACGGGGGCGACGTGAATGCAGATTAAGTTGTTGACAGCTTTTTTTTTTTGTTCTCTTTCCGACCTGTTTTCTGCATATCGCTGACAAGAATTCCAAATCGGCGTCTTTCCCGAGGGCGCAGATGAACTTCTTCCACATCAAAACAACTCCAACCGGCAGGGATTCATGATGCGATTTGTACGACAAGAACAGCGAGAGTTTTAAATCATTCTTCTCCCCAGAAATGAGATTTAACTTTTTTTGTTTGAAGGTTATTTACTTAGCCGTGGAAAAGATTTCCTGAGGCATTTGATTTCGCTAAAGTCCCTCGTTCGCCGGTTGAAGCGGAGTCGTCGCTGGAGTTTCCCAGACTGAAAGAAATGCCCTTGGCAGCTCAGCTCTGAGAGAGGCCGCAACTTTGCGCCCACCTCACCGAAAAGGTTTTTTATTCCAGTTACCAAAGCGAAGAACTTGAATTGAGATGTTGAGGAAGGACTTACGGAAGCTCTCCACGCTTCGGTGGATGGTCTCTCTCTATGAGGAAAATGTTGAATGAACGTGCATGGTCGCCACGGTGACTTGAAGTGTCCGAATTTCTTTTCATTTGTACTGTTCAAGGTTCTCTGGACCTGATTCAGCCTCCCAAAGACATCCGTTCGGCTGATCTGCTCCAATTTATCCGTCCTTTTTATAAATTAACATATAAATCGATGTCTGGATCTGTTTTGCCCAACGTCACCGGGTATGCATCTCGCATAGGCCGCATCTTATCCCGGAAGACATTTGATGGATGTCACATCTGCGGATGATGAATGAGGAGGCGTTGAGCTTCAGCTGGTGGAGCAGGGTGTCTCTCCAACGGGAAGGTTGGCGGTTCCAACCCCCTATGCACCTTTGGTAAGATCCTGAGACCACAGTTGGTCCATATGGTCTGGTGTTCACCCTCTTGTGTGCACCGCGACTCAGGCATGAGTGGGTGTGCGTGATCCAGTGGAAATCATCTGAGACCCCCAAGGTGCCAAAAGGTCCTCATGGGTGGAGACCCTTTTAGCTGTCAATCAAATCAGTTGCCGCAGTCGAACCCTTGCAATCCAATGGAATGCAGTAAAACATCGAACCAGAAGTGTATCGAAGCAGCAGGCATGATAAATGAACAGTATGTACATGGTATATTATTTCAATAATTTACAGATGGGATTCTATGAACATATTATACAGATGCAAATGTGCATTAAATGTAGCAGGCTAGACAGGAACTGTGAACATCATTTACAAGAAGAAATGTCCGGATGATAAGCGTCTGCTGAGGTTCACAGGGATGCAGGTCGTGGTGAATTCTTGTCGAAATCTTCTTGCATTTCTTCACTTTCAAGCGAAGTCATCCAAGTCCACTTGCCGCAACAAGAACGTGCTGATGATAAGTCACGCTGTACAATAATTTGATAGAAATGGATAATAGATTGCGCATAAATAAATACGGACAGGAGCTGCTTTGGGTTACTAAAGTAGTTATTTAACACGTCCAACCATTCACACGTCTGGGCAATTCAGGGTCTCCAATGAACGTCGTGCATGTGTTTGGACTGTGGGAGGAACCGGGAGAACACTGAGGAACCCCACGCAGACATGGGGAGAACATGGAGACTCCACACAGAAAGGCCTCCCGTGGGAATCCAACCAAGGACCTTCTCTAATGTGGCATGCAGGAATCTACCAACTTAATCAAGTGTTACAGGAAACAAGAAGCCATCCCTGACTGCCTCAGTTTTGCTGACAGATGAAAGCAAAGGTGTTTGGTCTTGTTACTATTTAAGATAATAATAAATGCAAAGTGAAAACTCTGCTGTCATCATCAGTCCACTGGGCGGACGGGGTCGGGGAGCGCTTCCCAAACTTCCCCAGAGCTTATTAACGCCAAAAGCTCCTTTGTGTTTCCACAAAGACGTTTCAAAAAACACCCTGCTTGACTTTTGCATTGTCCTTTCCATCCTCTGCCAAAAAGCAATTACACGGCCATTTCCAAAGCGCGGGAGGGGATGTGATGGCGTCAGATCTAACAGCGCCCACGCCGGCAACACAGGGAAATATACAACTTAATTTGCGTGTAACGCATTTTGAAGTCCAAAGCTTGCAGCTGTGAGGCGCAAAACATTGATTCTGATGGGACAAACTGCGACCGCGGAAAACAAATAGTGAGGAAGAGTAGATATTTTGATGCTGAAGCGGCCTAAAGCTGGAAGCTGAAGCTAAAGGTGCTCCCGTTGGGCTGGACGCAGCAGCTCGAGGCCGCCATCGGCTCACGGGAGGACGGCTGAATGCTAGCCAGTTTCACACCTCGCAATATCAAAACGCTTTATAAGTGGAGGCCGTTTTCCATTTATTATCGAATGCATTGATACGTTTTACATTTGGAGATATTAAACTGGTAAGAGTCGCCTCCGGTTCCAATGAAATCGCCCGCTGTCATTATCTCAGGGCGCGCAAAAGGTCGATCACTCTTCCTGCGTTCACTTACAAATCTGCAAAAGGACGTTGTGTCGTAGGACGTGTTGAAGTCTACCTGCTGTGCGTTGCGATGAAGGTCAAGCTAAGAAAGAACCGTTGGAGGCTCCTTTTTTTATCCCCAATGTATTCCTTTGAGCGTGTCTTTTTGGTGTCTCTAAATAAATATACATATCTATACAGACACACTTAACAGGTGTTTTATTTGAGCTAAACAACAGATAAAAACAAATAAATAAACCTCACCAACGCCACCATGATCACCAACCGCGTTTCCTCAATCAAACCTCCACATGAAAACGGTCACAGATGCACCTTTTTGAAATGTCCGAGGCCCCGATGTTCCCCGATGGTTCGTCCAATCCGGTTTTGACGCGGCACAATAAGCAGGAAGTGGTTCTGCGAACGCAAAACCTCCTTCCTGCAGAGGGTGACGACTACTTCCTGTCGCTCCATCGGCCTGCCTTTGGGTTCAATGGACTCAAACTCTCCATCCAGAAGCTGATATGCTGTTGTATGCTGTGCATACATTAACTGAGTTAAACATGATCATCCAATTAATCTTGAAAATTAATTAATCTGAATGAATGGATACATTTTGACAGGCCTTACATATCCATACATCTACAGTCCTTCATATTGTGAGCGCTTCACCTGTTTTCTACAAGGTCCGTTCTTTCATCACAACTGCTGCATAAACGAACGGATAGAGACGTTATTTTACGGCTTCGCTATCCCGCTGGAAATTTATTATTTCACGATAACGTTATTTAACAATATTCATAGAATCAATTCTGATGCCCACATCTTGATGAGACAGTCGCGTCGTATATCTCCCTTCGTTCGTCACGCCTCCGCCGGAGTTTTCCCGCTTTCCTTCCCAGCCGCACAGCCGACCCAGTCGCTGACATTCGTCTGTGAACACACGGAAAGACGGGGCCGCCGTTTCTATACAGGCGAAATGAATGTCGGTCGTATCGGCCATCTCGGCCCAAATGTCAGCCGGGCCTTTTGATAAAGAAACAGAGTTATCAGAAGGCCTGCTATCGCGGCTGCACGCTGACAGGGAGGTGAATCGGGGTTGCTGTTGCAGACGTGCACGCATGGCTCCATGAGTCGTCGATGCAAACCGTGTCACCAAATAACGGATTTAAAAGACGATTTATAAAATCTGAGGATCGATGAGCCTGTATTCCGATACATCTTACCTCCCACGTGCATTGCGCATCTCCAAAGTGTCGACTGTTTTAAAAGAAGCTCGTGTTTTTATTATTTCACACGCGCCAAACCGCATTTTACCCTCCCTCCGATGGGATTTGGGAGGATTCTTTAAGCCCAAGAAAGGCCGGGTTTCTGGGTGCGTGGTAAAGTATTTAATCCTGTGAGTGAAGACGTTTAAAAAACAAAAAAAAAAGGGCCTTAATTCCTCATTCCCGGGAGAGGAAAAAAAAAAAAGAGGCAAATCATCACTATTTCTTATTTGAAGGTTTTGTTGCTGCAGAAAACAGACGGAACAGAAAGCAGGACCTCCTCAAAATGTTCATCCATTGTATAAACGTATTGAATTAGAATTAATTTACGCTGACAGACATTAGAATCGACAACGTGGAGCAGATGAGGACCAGACAGACGCATGCAGTTGTTGCTCTGACAAAGGAGAGCTTTGTATTCTGTGCATCGGTGAACAAAGATTTCAGAAAGCTGCCTCCTCAAAGCCTCCACGCTCTCGCATGTTGTTGTCAAATCTTGTTGTGGCGACCGGACTTTCCCTCTCGAAAACCCTCCTCCTTCCGTCCAAGAAGCTTCTTCCGTTCCACTGACTGGACTGTTGGGATTCCCGGCGTTGGCCGCCGGTCCAAGCAGAGATGGTCGGTGATGTTGACGACTGAGTTGTTTTTGCAGAACCTGGTCTGAAGGTAGATGTTGTGTTAAAGTGTGTTAGTCGTTTTGGGGACAGAGTTTGGGGGACTCACCTGAGGTACAACCAGAACAGGTACCTTCCCTCAGGTCACCTTGGACCTGGTTCGGGTTGTTGACCTCTTTGGGTGAATTGTAGGGTGCGGTTGCATCTGCAGGTGTGATCTGATCGGAGGGCATTGTCTGTAGACCTCCTCCCCTCGGTGAAGCTCCGACAATGACGGCCTCTTCGACTTGTCTCTCAAACCATCTGTCTTCCCTGGCCAGCATGCGGACATCACTTTATTCAAAGCAGTTGCCTTCATCCTTCGGCTGCAGGTGGACCATGTGGAGCTGGCCTGAAGCGGCAGCCCTCCAGAGTGCGGATGTTTCATCTCTAACATCGAGGTCATCATAATCCTCTTTACAACGAACCGCAGGCGCCAACTTCTCGATCTTGTGCTGGGATCCTCTCCTCCTGTTCTGTGGTCTTTCTGTTGTCAGGGTCACCACAAGTTTCCAGAGGTTTCCCGACATGTCGGACCTCTGTTTCGTTGGAATGTCGGGATGTTCTCCGCCTGATGGTGAAGAGTTCTGTTGGCCCCCGGTTTGATCGGTATGTGTTGGTTTACAGCGGACCGGATCTGATCTAGATAACCGAGAACCTTCACCGACGCTCTGAGGTGTCTCCAAAATCGTCCAACCATCGTCCTCCTCTGGGTTCCCTCTAAATCCGATATGGAGATGTCTTGACAGCGCGGGGTGGAAACTACATCTCTGCGTTTTGACGGTCTAATTAACTTTCCGGCCCACTTGGATGGAGAGTCACCTGAAAAATCCGCAGCAAGAACCATTTCACTATTTGCCTTTGTCTGTGGAGGTTCTCAGTCATCCAGGTCGTGGTGAATTCTTGTCCAATTCTTCTTGTCGTGTCAACTTGACTTGAATTTCTTCACTCGAAGACATTGCGGCCCGCATCCCGGAGGCTTCTTCAGTTCTGATAACCAGTGAGGAGTTTCTGAATGTATCTGCCAGGGTCTAAGGGGGGTCGTTATGCTAACGGGGGTGTCGTTCGTTGGGGATAAAGGAGCAACTTTTGTGGATAACCTGGGTTGGGATGTGTAAAGGTTAGTTACCCGGGGCTGGTTCTGGTGGTGGCTCTTTCCTGGTTGTTTGGAGGGTGCAGAAGGTTCTGGTCTGTGTGTGCAAACCCTTCTTGGTATGGATCCCAGCTCGGGGTTATACATTTGTGAAAAGTCGTGTCCGAGGCCCCCTTCTCTGTCCAGAGGTGTTTTTTCAGTTTTGACAAAGATGAGCTCTTCGACTCCTCTCTCGAACAATCTGTCTTCTCTGGCCAGAATATGGACATTGCCGTCTTCTAAAGCGATTGGTCCCCAACCTCCGGGCCGCGAACCGGTACCGGTCCGTGGATCGATTGGTACCGGGCTGCACAAGAAATAATCAATTATTTCCGTTAGATTTATTATCTGAAGTGCTTTGGTCTCTCCAATGTAGACGCCATCACAATCCTCCGAGTGACAGCAGACACCACATTCTCCAAATTCGCTATTTGTCTTTGTTTTTCCGAGTTGGCAAAAATCTGTATTCCCCCCCCTCTCTTTTATTGACTGTTGTTTCTGTAAATGTTAACATTTCCATACAAGCCGCCGCCGTCGTGCTTTGTCGGGGGATGTTAAACAAAAATCCCGAAAGGCACGGGCGATAGAAAACGCCTGGGTTTCTCTCGTCCCCGTGGCCAGACCCCCGACAGCTTCGGAAATAAACAGAAGCATGAAACGATGGACATAGGAAAGCGTGCACGGTATGGGGATGCGGGGAAGCGTCAGTGTTCTGTGCCTCAGCTGGCCGCGTGTGAATCTGGCCTGGGACCACTGTCACATGTCATCTGCGTCCTTTTCACTCAGGCGGGGGGGTGGGGGGGGGAGGGGGGGCTCGTCCCTAAACACAGAAAAGGCAAAGGGCTGCAGATAACTCCGCTTCCATTCCCAACTTAGTTCCAGAGCTGAAGGGCTGAGCGGGGATGTGGAAGACGTGGATTTTATAGTATTTGCAGTTTGTTTTTTTGTGTTATTTGTGTGTCTTGATGGCTTGGGTTGTGTGTTTTGAAATGGAGACTTGATCCAAGACGTCCAACTTGACCACGTTCTGTGTGTGACCTGATACCGGTCCCCTTGTTTTTCTTTAAAGCTGCAAAAACATTCATTCATTTATTCTCTAGACCACTTACCCCATGTGTGGGCTGGAGCCTTTCCCAGCTGTTACCGGGTGAGAGGTATTTTTACCGTTAAATTAAAATCCCTCATGCCGCTGCTGTATTCGATACTATATTCGATTCTATATACTGACTTTACTTTTAATTTTTGCCACCATTGTATGGTTTTACTTGATAACTGTTTTTTGCACAAAACTGCTGCTGCTCTCTCTATTCAATTCAGATTTGTGCATTATTACATATCTATACATTTCAGATTTTATGCCATTAAACCTGTGTGCACCATATACTTCATAGTTTAATGTTTATTGTGCACTTTACTGTTAACATGAACGCTATTTCTATTTTGTTAATCTCATGTCACTGTGGGAAACTGAGTTGGGGCTCATCCTCGACCAATCACAGAGCCACATACAAAGACATACATGTCACATGGAGGCCTTCTTGCTGCTTGGCGAGGGCGCCAACCACTTCACCTCTGCAAAAACCCTTGAGGGAAACCATGCGTGGATATTTTCAATACACCGTTTCAATTTAAATTGAAACGCTTTCTAATGTCTTAAATAAAACTAAAAAACAAAAAGCCAGACAAATGGAATACATATTTATGGAAACGTCAAATGGAATCTGCCGCTTTGCATTTCAGACCCACCGTCGGACACGAATATTACATTCAGAAACAGAAAATGCAGTGGATTTCCCACAATATCTAGGGATGGATAGGAGGAAGCTGTTGTGTTCTAGCAACGTAGACCTCTTGTACCCGTTCCTGCACAAACATCTCTACTTGGGTTGCGAAATCATGTTTATGTGTGCTGATGCACGCGGCGAACAAGCAGTGCAAACATCAAGGGTTGTCTGAAGGCCAGATGTGAAAACCTTGCAGAGTCGCCTTCAGTGGACGTGCAGAAAGAGGAAGCTCTGTGGCCTCCATTTAACGTCCTCACCTTTGTGCGTCATCTCTCCATCTTCCCTTTCAGCCGGGAGCTAAAAGTGTGTGTCGGTGCTTTGGGGAATTACAGCGACATCGGCTTGTTTTGACCTTTTTCAATTAGTTTACATTTGTTTCACTAGAATAGAGGTGAAATGAATCATCTTGTGTGTGTGTGTGTGTGTGTGTGTGAGCTGTAATTGGTCAATAATTAACGTGTCCTCTGAGGTGCACCTCTAATATCCAAAGGTCTCCATGGAGAATCCCAGCATGCCAGGATTGTGATCCTGTGTGTGCGGAATGAGCAGGTATACATCATCCAGGCATCTTCTGTGGATGAGGAGAACAACCTTGCGTCCTTGTAGTCGGGACACAGTGGCGGGCTGTGCATTTCACACCAAGGCCTTCAGTACTGCTCCTTTTCCTTGCTGTAAGACGCCTGCTAGCTTCGGAATTGCCAGAGCTTTCGCAATGATGTTCAGCTTTTCTTGAAAAGTCTGTCTTGAAAATGGGTTTGACAATAAACATGCAACCACATCAATTTCTTCTCTTCCTTCAGCCATCATGGGTTGACAAATTAGCTATTATATAAACACAGTACTATATTTGTGTTCATGCCGCTTGCTACGGATGCAGCCTGCTAGCTCTAGCAAGTACACTCTCTGACTATTCAATCGAAGGGTGTGTGACACACTGACGCTACCCTACTCTTCTAGAAGGCCTCGGTGTTGCAACTCAAAATCTGATTGGTTGAAGCAACACTTTCATCGACACTTATTTTTTGCTAGAGCGCCTATGAATCTGATTCTGCAGGCCTCCAGGCAAATTTCTTTGACTTTGACCCTGTCTGGCAACAAATAATGGCTGAAATGTGACTGGTTAAATGTTTTACTATGAACATACATGTCTGGAAGCAGCACAGCCAGGTAAAAAGCTATGACAGGAAGCGGACACACCAAGTATTCATGGACAAAATATATAATTAAAATCAATCTTTGATTCACATATTTTTTTAGGCCAGCAGAGAAGGCCTTGCAGGCCCTGTCGGTCATTCGACAGCTTCCGTGTTCTCCCCATGTCTGCGTGGGGCTCCTCCAGGTTCGCCAGGTTCCTCCCAAAGTCCAAACATATGCAGGAGTTTGATTGGAGATCCTGAAATCAGCGCTTTCTCACACACACGCTCGCACCCTGACGGCTGCAGAACTACCATGCAAAAAGCTAGCTACTTGAACCTGAATCGTCCGGATGTCTGAATGAGAGGGTGAACGGACCCTGCCTCTCGGCCAGTCAGGAACTCCGGGAACCCCACATGACCCCGACCGGTAGAAAATCTTTCGACTGTTTCCGCCTTGGGTTTACAGCCACACTTTTAACTCTGTCGTGCCATTTCACACATCAGCTACCACAAGGTAGCCCCAGAAACAAATTCACTGGAGAGCTTTTCGTGAGGAAACGAACAAATGATGGCACGGCAGAAGTGTCGTAGACTGCCAGCAAAACAAAGCTATTATTTGAAACCCCCGCACCTCTAACCGGTCCCAGGACACATTTTCATGGATAAAACTGGTCCCTGGTACACAAAAGGTTGGATAAATGAATGAACGGATGAGTTACAGGCTGTTAAATCAGTCTTATCTATGCGGACAGAACAACACAGAATATTTTACCTTTGTTAAAGTGCAGGAAAAACAAATAAGAAATCACTGTAGAAATGAATAATAACTGAATTCCAGTGCAGAGAGACGAAAGTGGGATTTTTATCCGCACAGATCAAGGTTATGCATGTGTTTTCCTAGATTTGAAATAGACACACACTTTCTCTGCTTTAGACAAACTGCAGTCTCTGAGAATTTATTCTGATGTTGGAGCATTTTATTCTTATTTTTCTTAAAACTGTAATTTCATGCGCTGTGACGTCTGGCAAACCATTGCAAACACGAGCAAAACTATTTGGAGATATGGCAGAGAAAGAAATGGGATATTCCTCCCCTCTCGGTGTTTGGGCGAACTAATCTCTAAGAATCGAAAAAAAAAAAGGAATAGTCTCTTAGCAAATATAAAACTTTTTTTTCTCGTAGAAATGATTTATTCACATTTATTGGAAAAAAATAAGCAAAACTGTAGAATATCTTTAAATGCCAGAAAAGCACTATGATATTGGATATTTATTTATGAAAAATGCTGATCTGATCTGATTATCAGCAAAGGTGATCATTCTAGATATGAGAAATTAGAATAGAATAGAATAAAATAGAATTAAATGTAAATAAATTTCCCAAAATTGGGAAATTTCTATTTACACAGCAGGAAGTGAATACAAAAAAATAAAGAATATTGCCATTATAATGATTATTAACACCACTGTGATCAGCAGCTGTTCTTGGATTAGCCGACTGCAGCTAACAGTCGCTAGCTGTCACAATCTTACTGCCTGAGTTTGGATCGACCGCATATTATTGCTATTCATGGAAGTAATTAGAGTCACATGACCGTATACATCATATTGTTAATTTCTGGCCGACTTGATGGTTGTTATGCTGTGGATTATTGCAATTGCATAAGCTGTTACAATCGATTTGCATTTGCAAAGCGGCACGGTAGCGCGGGGGTCGGCGCTTCCTCCTCACTGCGAGAAGGTTCCTGGTTGGATTCCCACTGGATTGAACAGTGATTAATAAAAAAGGAATGTAAATGAAACTACGCACTTTTAATGTCACTGCAGAAAACACTGCCTCACAGAGGTACAATGCTGGAGGGCGCCTGGAGGAGTAGTTTTGAAGGTATCATGGCTTCATTTGCCAGATATTGGCTGCTCACTGCAAATTCTGCAGAGCTTCAGTTGGGACTCTTGCTATTCACTTTTAAACGCAGCTCTTTTTGCTAAGACCCTTCTTGCGTCTCCTCGTTGGCTTTTGTGATGTTTGTTTGCGGGCCGCGTTAGCGATGATATACTCGCCGACTTACCGATGCATGGAAAAACCCTACGACTGAGTGCAGGGCAGGACTGAGACGCAGGCGGAAGTGGCAATTTTCCAAAATAAAACACCTGAAAGACTGATGATGATAATATTCATGCAACTTTAAGCAACTTTATCCTTTCTTTGCCACACGATACCAAATCGCCCAGGCCGCGACGTGAACAGTAATGCTCCGGCACGCCTGACCAATATAATACATAATGAATGGATGAATAAACAGCGCAATGACTGAAAACTGATAAATGCTATGGCATAATCACTCTATCCATTCCACCTCCCCGTTTCTGAACTTTCAAGGATTTGTGCATACTTATTTTCTTCTCGGTAATTACACACACACACACACATGCACACGCACACAGAGAGTATACCAGGGAGGTCTGAAAGGGCCGCCTCAGCTCTCAAACTCCTTGTGACAGTGACGTCCTTGAGCTGGGTAAAGTGCCTCTGGGAGCTGACAGCCGTGAAAGGTTAAAAAGCTACAACCTGCTCCTGTGATTGAATGAATCCAGACGCTTTGTTTATTGCCTATATTGACGTGCTGGTCTGGGTTTGTCGGGAAAAACATTTTCTGTGTTTTTTCAAGGATGTGTTTTCTTAATCTGTGCTCAATCACTGAATAATTAAAAGAACATTAGATAAGATTGCGAGTGAGACCGGGGAAAGCGTGGAAGGTACGTCCCTCCTGAGGCCACGTTCGTTTGCGACCGGTTCGCTCAAACCCCGCGCCAAAAATCGTGGTCAAGGCCCCGTGTGTTCACGGTGCTCGGAGAGCCAAAACTGAGCACATGGGTGTTTTTCACAGCCTGTGCTTATTTGTAGCTTGCAAAGCAGGCAGAAAATAAAGGAGACCTTTTAGAACAATTCAGTGTGGATTAAAAGTTTGGAAGTGCAAATGAATGCCTCCTCACTCCATCCCGTTTGTGCATGACAGCTATTTTGGTCTCGGTTTGACGTTAATTTTAATAGTGTTTTGAGATCCGCTTCCTGCGAGCAGGCTCCCGACCAGTCGATATCCAGCGTAAACGTTTATGTCAACACAGCAAAACATTGGAGGAAGGGCAGCGGTGCGGCGTCTATGCTAAACAGTAACCCTCCAGAAGGCACCGAGTCCGTCACATCGCATCCAAAACTTACTGCTCATCATTCTTCATCAAATAGGATCATCCCTTGACGTGGGGCGTCCTTGTGTTTGGTCAGATGGTGTTAGAGCGGAGTCTGTTTTGCATAAATACTCAGCTACAGACTCCACTACTAGCATCTTGCTGCAGATTCATGATGTAGAAATACAACTATTGACACAGTAGGGCAGCTCGGCAACTAACCGAAAACGACGTCTGAGTAGAAACTGGGTCGTTGAATTGGAGTCTTTACGGGGGTCGAACAGGATAATACTAAGCCGGACCCAAAACCCGCAGCCGGCTCGGGTAAACCGATGCTAGCAGGGTGATGTACGATACATCCTAGCAGCGGAGTCCCAGGGGCTTGGCTGGGAAATTGTTTGAGGTCAGGCTGAGGTAGTAAATTGTATTTAAGGCTGCATATTTGAAGATTGCTTCCATCAGATGGCTTTCTCTTGAGCCGTGCTTGGGAGTGCTGAGCGAAACCAGCTATATATTTGCAACCCGAAGCGTCTCACCTAAAGGCCTCAACACAGACGAGCGCTTCACGCTTTGGACGCGACGAGTTTAAACAATCGCGGGATGTAGAAAATGAGATAATTTTTAAATGAATAAGTGAATGAATAAAGCGTTTTAGCAAACGTGTCTACCAGCGGTAATTGAGGATTAATTTCCCTTTTCGTCAGTCTGTTTATCTCATTTTGAAAAAAAAAAAAAAAAAGAATTGCAAAATAACGTGGGTGGAAAATGGCTGGCTAACAGGGAAGACGGTTGTTACGTACCAAAATAGCTGTAGACACTGCAGCACAAAAGGAAATGCACGTGCGCGCACACACACACACCCACACACACACACACAACAATCTGCTGATTCAGAGTTTCTGTATGTAGCGGCAGTGAATATGGCTGGTTTATCAATACATATTGAGCTGCAGTGCCGGACTCGATACGGTTGATGATTCTGCTTGTTAAGCATTTAAGGACATGCACAGCACAATATGTATTCATATTTCCCAGCGCTACACAAAGAAAAAGCGCCCGAGTCACGCGGTTACCAACTTGCGTTCCTGTAAATACCCAACATCCCGTCAGGTCTTATAAATAGTCCCGTGCTAGCCGAGTTCACCCCGCTAATGTAGGTCGCGTTACCTTGCGGCGGGGCGATAGGCCCCGTTCCTGCCGTAATCTTGCGCTGAAAAAGCCAGCTTGAGGGCTCAAAAGGTTCTCAGATCTAAAATAAACTCGACAAAGACACGGCAGAGTCGGGAATTTATCTGAGCGACGCGGGGCTCAGCACCTGGAAAGGAGACGCGCTCGCTTCATCCGACCCACTCAATAAAACACTGACATTTCTTTCAAGCTTTGTTAAAATACGGACGCCGAATTATCAGCGCGGAAATGAACAGCCATTTTTATCAGCGCCGCTGCGCCGTGATGTCTCCGTATTAGAACTGACATTTGATTAAAAAGGAATAACCCCCTACTCATCATGGTGGAGACATTGGAGAGGAGGATGCCGTTAACCTTTCTTTTTCACGCCCTCTGCGCCTCCTGCTGACTTCCAGAGCACAAGGAGGACTTCTGTGATCATGTACGGGACCAAAGATCTTTAACTCCTCGAAAGACGATACTAAGTATGTATATTTATGTGCCTGGCATGACCTCACTTCCCGTCAAGGTGTATGACACGCTCCGCCTGTGAATGACGTTTGTTTTGCAGGTGAAGATTGGAATTGAGGTACAAACATGAGACTTTTGCTCTTACAGTCGAAATGTTAGTCGGAAATAGCGGTCATTTTGGAAAGGCATAAAAGCCAAACCAAAACCAAAAAAATCGGACCCTCAGACATGACAAATGTGTCTTTCGCCTTCCTGTCAGACGTCGGGGAGAGAGCCATCTTGTCTCGGAGCTAATCGCACCAGTCCAGAGTTTTATTTTCAACCGCCAAACCCACTTCCTGACACTTTCTAGATACGTACTGATTCGATCTGGTCAATTAAATGTCACGGGGCATCGCCGGAGCTCCTTGTACTTTTGACCTTTCGTGTTTCTTCGGGTGGCAACTCAAGAAATGTCACCAGACATTTGTGGCAAATTGGTCTGACGTATGTATTCCCGTCACCGTACAGACGGCATGTAGATGTGTGATTAGCGTAGCGCTGACGACTGCGTCGCAATCTGAGATCTCAACATAACCTTTCAGCGGCTGCCGAGGTTTGGAAGCCTCAGAGATAAAGGCTGACGTACTTACTCACATGAATGAGTTGTCAAATAACATTTTCAAAGGATTTTGTAGATATTTTTCAATCTATTTTTTTATCTGTATTGTCTATCTATTCTTGTCTTAACAGTTGATACCATTATATGAAAATAGTTGTAGCTTCAAGACAACCAAATGTCATTAAAAGTATCTTCCTATTGAAAAAGCAAACGTAATTCATATGATTATATAATAAATGATTATATTTTTATTATATATATTTAAATATTTTATTATATTATTTTTTTTGTTTTTTTTTATATTATTTATTATTGTATTATTATTTTTCTATATTATTTTTTAATATTATTTATTATTGTATTATTATTTTTATTATGTATATGTGGTAAAAGAAAATATACGAGCAAATCTACGCTTCTTTCTGAAAGTACGAGATGTTGTCAAGTTTTATGTTAATTTTCACAAATAACGAATATTTTCACGTCTGCGTACAACACCGCATCATCTGCAAATCACAACAGAAAGAATCCCGTGTCTTTGTTTTTGTAATTTTGTGCCATTTTTAATGACATTGCCTCCGGGACCTGATTGGCCAAGAGGCGAGATATGCAAATGAGGCGGGCTGTGGTAAGAGTTGTTTGGTTGTAATCCCATTGTCAGGCGTTCAGTTTGTGTCGACTGCCACTGGGACGCCGTTTGGCCGCCGTCCTGTGTAGGATTCAAAATAAAAGCCTGACTGAGTGACACGTTCCATTGTGAAATGATTCAAATGAAACGTGACGTATGCATCGCCTCGCAAATGACATTTCCCTTGATTAAAATTTCATACTCATAATATTACCGCAGGATGTAATAATGTGAACTAAGCTCTCACGTTGCTAACGCGACGGTAACCGCGTGGCTATTAATTTCACATATTGAAAATGGCAGAAATCCGTTGAAATTTTGACCCGCGGAGCTTCGTTTGACCTCCCCGGCCATGTGAGTGATTGGTGTTTCCAGCGCTCTGACAGCAGATCGCTTCCCTGAGGGCGGATCACGCGGCCCGTCGGCTTCTGAAATACATAAACCGTCTTGTACGCGGGACGCTATCAAACGGAAACATTCTCGGTTTGTGGAACACACCATCACTGCGGGGAAGGTTTTCGCCCGACGCGTCAGACAAACCGGTAAATAACGGACTCTCCCTCTAACATTCGGCACGCCGTGTAGCTAACCTCGCATAGGTTGAAGCATCAAACCCCGCGAAGTCAATTTCTCTGGCTTATTAAAGCACCCGCGGCACAATCAGCCTCGGGGTGTTAGCAAATAAACATCCTGCTGATGGTGTGTGATAGAAGGTGTTAGCAGGCTTCTGGGGAAGGGATTTTCTCTCTGATGGAACACATGTTGACCCAGGGGAAAACTTAACCGTTATAAAAGTGTGTGTTGTGTTTGTTGCATTTGTTTATTTATTTGTTTGTCAGAAGCTATTAAATAGTGAACGAAATCCTCCTGTTTTCCTCTGCCCTCTAACACCTTTGGTAACGGCGTTATTATTTCCACGTGATTTGATCCCAGAAGAACTCATTTCAGACGATGGATTAAGGCGACCCTGTGTCATTACAGCCATATCTCACTTCCAGAGTCACAAATGACTTAATCATTCAGCGGGAACATTCTCCGAGATGGCTGCTCAAGATATATTCATTCATTCATTTGTTATCTAAAGCGCTTATCCTGCAGAGAGGTTGGCGGCGAGCCTTTCCCGGCTGTCATCGGGCGAGAGGCTGCTTCGCTCCATCACATGTTCATTCACAGGTCATATCAAGACAAACAACCACTCACCCTCTCACTCAGACGTCATAAAGAGACGTACAGCCGGTGAACTTTCTCGTTCACAGTTCGTATAAAATAAGAGATAATAAGATAATACTTTATTGAGCCCCATAGGGGAATTTTGTTTGTCCCAGCAGCGTTAAAATAAATATACCGTAATTTTCGGATGATAAGCCGTGACTTTTTCCACTTAAACAACAATCTGGCAAATATATGGATTTTTTTTGGGGTGGGGTTAAGGAGCTTCACGCCGCTAAAACATTTATCCTCGTCACATCGGACCGATGAAATGTGAAATGACTGGGAAATTTTGATTCCGTTCAACTCCGACACCGAAGAAGACGACTTTGACGCAAGATAGCGATCAACTCGCCGGTGCGGCTTATATCGAGGTGCGCTCAATAATAGGGAAATTACGGCTAATATAAATAAAAATAGAAGAGACAATTAAAAGGACGAAGACAACAACAAGGATAAAAATAGATAAAAGAATGCACAAATGCCCCTCCGGCCGGTCAGATTTGTGTGCAGTCCAGAGTGTTGTTAAACAATCTGACGGCCGTCGGCACAAAGGAGCGTCCGAAGCGTATGGAGACAAACAACAATTCACCCTCTCACTCACATGTCATGGAGATTCAGCCGTTCAAATATCATATAGAGATCTCAAAGTTCAAATTGTCACTTTCTCTGCATGCACTGGACATTCAGAGGAATGGAGATGCTTCTCACAATCCCACAATGACATGAAATTAACCCCAACAATAATTACAATAGAGTGGAAATTAGCAGTAAAGTACACCGTTACGTTGAAGAGGAAACATTAAACTATGATGTATACACGAGCTGTCTTTTTTTCATTTTCGTGTCATGCAACTGTTTGCAGTCTCATCCACCAGTATTTAAGCAACATACAACCAATCGCTCTCTAATTTAGGTTAACTAGATATGTTAGCATTTACTCGCTTGTTCCCATGTTAAGACATGCAACCGTTCAGTCTCGTTAATTCACTTGTTCGGCCCGCGGGAGGAACCCTGAGGACCTTGAGGAAGGCAGAAGACTCCACACACAAACACAAAGACTCCAGGAAAGGAAGGCCTCCTGTGGGAATCCAACCAGGGAGCTGCCGGCTGCACCAACCCTACCTCAGCTATAATTGGATTCAAATGAGAAAAAAAAACAAACAAAAACTCAGCAGATCACTAATGTCCGGTTAGAAAGATTCAAAATGCTTCCAAACATTCACCTGAAAGAGGTCAGCGCGGTAACACCGGATCCTTCCCACGGCAAGAAACTCAATTAACGTGACTTTTCCTCATCATTTCTCCTCTCAGAACGCTTCCCTAACAAAAATGCCACAGGCAAGTAATCTCGGCATAATGGCAGTGTAGCTATTTTTCATTATTAATATGCATAAACATTTTCATTTGAAGTTGGCAGAGATTGCATTTTGATAGACCAAATATCGCGCGGCCAACCAAGCCGACGCATTCATTTCGCTCGGCGTCAATTTGCGAGAGAGAGGGGGTGAATTTGCATCGGCTCCGTGAAAGCATCCGTTTCAAATGATGGACGGCAAGAAAACGCCGGCACGCGTTTCCAGATATTTTAAGTGTTTTGCAGTCCAGTTTAATTTGCTGCTCTATTTAAATGAAAAAAAAAGCAAATTTTGCAGACCGGGATTACTGTACGTGGTAACGTACTACTCCAAATTATATTTTATACAAATAAAGAATCTACATCACTACAGGGACGTATGATTATAATCATTTTGATGGGATGAAAAAAAAATGACGAGGAAGACCGTGTGTGTGCAAGCCAATTATTAAAACATGAATGTTTAATATATTTGATTAATCTGAACTACCGAGTGTGATGAGGTCAGTCTGCAAAGAATATTAAATACATTATTAAAAAGGGCAAATAATAATTTGCATTGGGTAAAAGTGAAACCAGATCATGATGGAATAAAAAAAAATGATGATTTGTGATATTATCTTAAATTACACAAACCGCTTCCTCAGCTCTCCGTGCGTAAAGGTCGTACAGTCCGAGGTTGGAGCTCAGAGCTTGGAGCCACATTTGTTCACACATCTGCGGTAAAGAGTAATCCCAAGGGGACAACTATGCAGAAAGTCAGCGTTATTACTACGAAAGTCTAATTAAAGAGAATTTTTAATATCGGACCAATGAAAACCACATCGGTCCAAGCAGTGAAAGGACTACATGTTAAATACACGTTCCAAAGTTTCCGAACGGTCGAAGTAACGCCGTCTGTTCCCTGTTGGGATTCCGACCGCGGGGCCGCAGTCTAAAAACATACAGGAGATCCATTGCAGACCATAAATTGTCCCGACATGTGAATAGTTGTACATCTCCAATGGCGAGCGGTTGAACCCCTGGATGAACCCCGCCTTTCGGCCAATGGCGGCTGGGATGGGCTCCAGCGTCCCCAGCTACCCTAACTGCAGGATAAGTGGTATAGATAATGAACCAATCTACTATACTGTGCTGATAAGTGGCACAGATTGCTCCCTATTTAGCACATTTAGTTTGTCTACAATGATTTGTAGCGGGGCGTCACATTTCAGCGGGAGCGCGGAGGTGCGCTAATGCACGTCTTCTATGAATCCGTTTCACAGTCATGCACGTATGTCCGGATCATGCACGTGTATAAAGTCGGAAGGAAAAAAAATCAAATAAATGCACACACGCTCGGAGGAGAGGTGTTAGAATGAGCCGTTGGCCGCGCTTAAAGTAAATAAACGTAAAATGTACGCAGAAAGCGTGACAGGGAAAATTCAAGGTGGAGGCGGGACTGCGACAGGGATCGACTCTGAGCTCCTTTTTGTTTGCAGTGGTGATGGACAGGCTGACGGATGAGGTCAGACAGGAATCTCGGTGGACCATAATGTTTGCAGATGACATTGTGATATGCTGTGAGTGCAGGGTTCTTGTTGAGGAAAATCTAGAGAGGTGGAGGTATGCTCTGGAAAGGACAGGAATGAAGATTAGTTGCAGTAAGACAGAATATATGTGTGAATGAGAAGAACCCGGGTGGAACGGTGAGGCTATGGGGAGCGGAGATCAAGAAGTTGCAGGATTTCAGAGCAACAGACAGTGTGGAAAAGAGGTAAAAAAACTGATTCAAGCAGGGTATTACGCGATAAAACAGGGGTGTCAAACTCATTTTGGAGCCACGTACGGCCTAATTTGATGTCAAGAGGGCCAGACTAGTAAAATTATTACCTAGAAGTAACACCAAGTCCAAATTTTTCCTTTGTTTTAATGTAAAGGAGGTAAACGGGTAAATTATAGAATATGGAATGAACTATTCCTCCTAAAAATACATTAAGAATTTATATTAAAAATAAATATTTAAAAAGAATTGATGAAATTACTCCCTAAAAATATTGTTGAGTTAAGAGAGAAAATTTTGTTACTAGAATTTATTGGAAAATTGATTGGTAGTATGTTTATGAGAAGGTATAATTTTTACAAGGCTATTCTGGTTATGAAAGCAATCTTTTTAATTTTGCACGTTTTTTTTTTTTTTTTTGCTATCGTTTTTGTGTTTTTTATAGAAATAAGAAAAGATCGTTTTGACAATGTCACTAGACTTTTTTTTTTTCATCAAAAAATCGTTTTGTTTTCAAATTTTGAAGCAAAAAAAATGCATTGCAAAGCTACTTTTTCATTTTTTCCTTGCCCGTTTTTTCGTGAAACCCTCCGAATGAAACCCCCAGATGCATGTGAGAAAAAACACGCAGGCCGCACTAACACAAAGATTTGATTTCCGGCAGGGGGCCACAAAATATTGCTCCGAGGGTCCGCAATGTATGGCCTAAGAGCAGTGACGGTGACAGTAAGACAGGAAGCAGAGCAGGAGGTCACAGAAATGAAGATGCTACGGTTCTCTTTGTGAGTGACGAGGATGGATCGGATCAGGAATGAGGGTCCATCAGAGGGACAGCACCTTCGATGTTTTGGAGAGAAGGTCAGAGAAGCCAGACGGAGATGGTTGTGTCATGTACAGAGGAGGGAGAGAATATATTGGTAGACGGATGCTGGAATTGGAGCTGCCAGGCAGGAGGTCTCGAGGAAGACCAAGGAGAAGATTTATGCACGTAGTAAGAGAGGATATGAAGGTAGCTGGTGTGAGAGAGGAGGATATAGAGCGAGGGTCGGCAATTATTTTGGCTGGCGGGTAACATTTCTCATTAAATTTTTATGTGCGGGCCAACTCGGTATCATGTAAACTGAACAAAATGAAAATTGCAATTTTTGGCATTTTATTTAAACTTTAAAATCATTAATGAACACATAAATGTACCGACATAATTTTATATGTATTCATCCATACAAAATTAAAGAAGAGGAAAAAAATAAGGAGTTTTTAAACCTAATATTGATTGAAAATACTTCAAAGAAAATAGTTTGGCGGGACGGATAAAAAAGTAAAACGGGCTGGATGTAAAAATGCCCGGGTCTGATATAGCAAATAGGGTTAGATGGAGAAGGTAGATTTGCTGTGGAGACCCCTGAAAGGAAAAGCCGAAAGGAAAAGAAGAAGAAGAATACACACACTGGCACGTTTCATCAAGGGCTATCGTTATTCATCAGCTTTCGAGGTATTTAAGCATGTTTGTGCTTGTACCAATGAAATATGCAACATTTTACTCCATATATGACAAAGTCAAGGCCCGCGGGCCGGATCCGGCCCGTGAACAAATTATCTCCTGCCCCTGGGTTGATTATTATTAGAATCGTCCCGCAGGCCGCAGCCGCGCGCTGGTGTTTTGAACGCAACAATACTACATTCCCCACAATGCAACGGTGCCCTGCGAACTCACTGCAGCGCAGCTAGCGGGCTTTGGTTTCCTCCTTCATCAGCAGTCAGAGCAGATGTCAAAGTTCAGCTCCCTCCTCCCCCAAAAATGGCTAAACGAAAGGCGGACGCTGAGAACAGCGGATTTCAAGGCGGGTGGGAGGCAGAGTACATGTTCATGGAGGTAAAAGGCAAACCTGTGTGTCTTTTAGTTGGAGAAAGTTTGGCTGCGGATGCGGATAGAAAACTTGAGCCACTTTCCCAGCTGCCAGACCACGAAAGAGACGCTCTCTGCCGCTGCGTTCCCGAGTGCATCTCGCCGATAAACTCAACATACTTGCTGCCGACTTCCGACGCCGATTTGCTGAATTTGAAGAAGTCCCCACACACCATGCATAACGGAGTTGACTCGGTTGGTTCTCCAGTAAAAGTGAATCCAAACGTAACATAACTTGGATTGTACTGTCTTGAGCTCACCTTTTTTGCTTTCTTCTGACCACTACACATAATTGGGTCTTCATCTAAGTCAGAATCTTTTTCAGGACCAGAGGGAACTTTGATTGAGTACTTTTTCTTTTAAAATATTTATCCAACGTGCATCCTTGCCGCTGTCTCACTCAAAGCATCGGTAATTACTCCGCTGTTTGAGCAGCAGCAGGTAGAAACACAGGTTCATTCCTTACCTGTTGCCATCTAGTGGAAGAGGATTTAATTGCCCTGCCTTTCAGTGCTGCTCACATAGATAGAAGTACAAACACACATTATTTGCATTAAATAAATGATTTTTGGACCAATCGGGTGAAAGAGGTTATTTTTCCACGCCATCTCTCACAACACAGTGGTTGGGAAACTGCATGTATGTATGTATTCTATCGTCCTTTCATTCCTGTGTTACGTGAAGCAATAAACCGACCACAAGAGGAATCTGCCAGTTCTGACGATGTGCGAGTTATGTGGATTCCTCCGGCAATGTTTCCCTTAATTTTGTAAGAAAATCCCCCGATCTGTGTGAGAATCAGGTAATCTGCCATATTCTCTGACTGTCACAGTTGTTCCTTGAGTTCCATTAGTCCCAGCGCTTGTTGGTCCACCAGAATATCCAGCGGGGCGGTTTGCTGAGCTTCCCCCGAGAGGGGGTTGATGCTGGTGTATTATTGCATCATTTGAAAAGCGCACTTAAAAAACAAGCTTTCAAAACATTGATCTCTGTGGCTGCAACTTGAAGTTGGAAAACTGGTATGCTGTGATTTGCATTCACGAGTGTGTTGCCGCGCCACAAATAGAGTCTGGTTTAAGTTACTGCAAGTTGGTTTATCATTTCCTTTACTTTTCTATCCGCGCCGCTCGAGCGAAGCTAACGTTGAATCGGACACGTAGCCGGTGTTGTGTTTTAATTGCGCTGCGTTCCCAGTGGTCCAAACAGTGGAATAACTGCAATAAGGTGACAGGATTAACCCTCTCTCCGTTGAGGGAGAGTAAACAAACAAGACAAAACAAACATGGCGGGGAATGGTAAATGGACCTGTCTTAAAGAGCACTTTCACACCTGGAGGTTTCAAAGCTAACTTTACACCGGATCATTCATCCATTCACACAGCGCTGGTGGAAGGGCTGCTGTGCGAGGTGCTAAAAAGACCATTAGAAGTAAGGCTGAGGAATTCTTGTCGAAATCTTCTTGTCGTAGCAACAGGAGTTGAACTTCTTCACTTGGAGACGTTTCAGCCCTCATCCCGGAGGCTTCTTCAGTTCTTATGACCTGCAGGGAGTTTCCAAATATAGCCAAGGTTGTGGGTGAGTCAGGGTTACGGTGGCTTGCTATGTAAATGGGAGAGTTGATGGGCAGAGAGTAGGTCTAAGGGGTTTGCTAATGGAGGTGTCGTCTAGTGGGGACAAAGGAGCAACTTTTTGGGGGGTTACCTGGATTGAAATATGAAAAGGTAAAGCCAGGCTAAGGAGGGAAATCTGTTGGATCCCGTGGACTGAGGCTCAGGTGGAAGTTACCGGGGGAAAGTTACCAACTGTCTCATTGACCCGCCCAAAACCCTGACGGTTGCATTCAGAAACTCCCCGCGGGACAATAGAACTGAAGAAGCCTCTGGGATGATTTTGACAAGAATTTACCATGACCTGGATGTCTGAGAATCTCAGCAGACATAAGGATGAGGAACTTGCTGTGGTGTTGCGTTGCCTGGTGGACAAACACAGAAAAGTAACAAAATGAGTTCAATATAAAAAAACCCTAAAACCCGATCCAACTGTCAAGAAATCAGGTGGTGTCAAGGTACAAATAGTGCAAAGAGTGCAGCATGCAAGGTTATAACCAGACCATCGGGGCTTCAGTGTCGTGCCGAGAACTGAACCGCCAACCTGTTGATTGGAGGGAAATGAAAATCTCGGCCTCAGGATTAGAAAAAACACAAAAAAGTGTTGGCTTACTTATTTTTTGATGTTAAATTTATAAAGTATCCCTGTTTATTGTGCACACTTCATACCTAGTTCTATTTTCGCAGATATAGGTTGATCAAGAATCAAATTTCATTCCTTGAATCCTTGAATTAGAAATGGACTGAGCACAGTCAGGCTTATTGATTTATTCTAATGTTCTAGCTGAAGGCCATTGCATTCGCATCTGCTGTGGTTTGACCTTCCATTGTCACCCCGACCTTGAAAACCTCCGTCTCCGGACCAGAGCCTCTTCCGCTCACGGTGACGAGTCCTTTCGCCAGGCTCGCGGCCAATCTCCCGGATGGTCGAAGGCTCTGGCCTCTGGCTCGCAGTGAGGAAAGCGAGGAGGCTGCGGAGCGGCGGACGGCGGCTAAGCCTCGGCGCCGGGGCGGCAGAACAGTCTCATTTGGTTCCGGTTTACGTGAGTTGTAAAAATGTATAACACAATGACGCATGCGCTTTAAGCTCTTTGCTCATGTGAAATGGAAATAAGAAATGAGCAACAGGGCTTACAATCAATACGATCAGTTTGTTTCAATTATCAGTTATTGGGGTTTGTGCAGCTTTGTTTGCTCACTGAAGCGATCTGATACTGCAGCCATGTTCTTCATACAAACCCTGCAGGGTCACTCAATGATCACATTTGGATCGGTTTGTTATTGATTTGGAGGATTTCTGTATGACTGTGCAGAGGTTAACGCCGGAAGGTCCCTTGCCGGATTCCCACAGGGGGGCCTTTCTGTGTGGAGTCTGCTTGGGGTTCCTCAGGGTTCTCTGGGTTCCTCCCACAGTCCAAGCACATGGAGGTTCACAGGAGACCCTACATTGTCCAGATGTGTGGGTGGAGGACTGTGATTGACAGGTCTGGTCCAAGGTGAACCCCGTCTCAAGCCCAATGGCAGCTGGGATGATTTCTACCCTTCCCTGCCAACCGCAAGTGCAGGATAAGCGGTTTTGATAATGAATGAATGAAGACGCCTTCTTGTGATTGCTCTTCGAGGCTAAAACATTTACTTTATAAACAATAATTTGCCTTAATGAAAGGCAGTTGGACCCAGTGGGGATTTTAATGGGTAATGTTACCTCACAAAAATACCCAAAAAACAAACAGTAACAACCCAGCTAGCTGTTGTTTCTGCAGCATCTCCCCCTTAAAATGGTTGTCCTGCCGGGCGCAACGGCTTTTGTCTTCCTCCGGTGACGTCGTCCCCGACCGTCATGGCAGATCTGACGGATCAATGAGTTGAGCCGCAGGGAGCCAGTCATGGACATTTATTTACTGTGCTCAATTTTCAAGATGTGTACGATTATTAGCCTCGCAACAAAAGTGTGGATGAAGCTGGATCTGGACTACGGTTCCATTGTTTGAGCCCTTCATGTATTCACATGCAGGTCCGTGTTCATAAATGAAAGCGTTTCCTATCCTTTAAGAGGGCGCCTTTCCGAGGAGCCGCAGCTTCTTCCGCAGGTTTACCCCGAAGCCGAGAAGCAGATCCCTTACATACGTGGTTTTGTGCTCCTCCGGGACACCCGGGGATGTTCAGGAGCCGATTCAAGTCCGTGTTTCCGGCGTGGAAAAAGCCGATCTGCTTCACAGATGGTAGCGGCGCTCCGACCTCAACCCCCAAGGTCATGTTCTCTGGCATTAATTATGCAAGCGAGGGCTTTGCTGAACACACACTTGTTCGCGCTGCAACGACGGCTCTCTTGCTGATAAGCGAACACGTGTTCACGTTTGGGAGCCGCTACCATCCTCCGCTGCAACTAAGACAGCCGGGGGGGGCAAATGTCTCGCTCAGAGGCGTGTTGACCGGAACTCGGTGACCCACGCCGATGACATTCACTCACTCGGTCGGCGAACTGCTGGGATTTGAACTCCTGACCTTACCGACACAAGCTTGCGTCTCTTTAGGCTACAGCTGTCCCAAATGTGCAGCGTTGTTTTCACAGAGGGGTTAGAGGAGAAGCGATAATTAGGCAGAACCCCCAACCCCCACCGCCGCCGCCGCCGCCTGCCTCCCCACCATCCTTCGCCCCGACCGCGTTATCCTTGACTGACCATAAACACCGGCGACGATCAAGTGGCCCTTTAACAACCACGACCATGAGGCGAAAAAAGCCCCCGGGGGGAATTTGCCGCTTGTCTTGGACTTTTCAGATGTAATGCATGCACGTGGCCTCATTTCAGTCACGAGGATGTACGTTCGTTCCTCGGATTCGCCGAGGGGCTGTAGAATTCAAGGCTCCGTGCTGTTTATCGTCTCCTGCACGGAAAGAACACGTGTTTCTGCGAACAATTAAATTACGACTTCGCTCTATGTGCCGAAGCCGGGGAGCATGGCAAGGTGTTAGGAAAGTGAGCGGCACAGCGGAGCAGGAATAGCGCGTTCTCCTCGCGGCCAGAAGGTCCCCGGTTGGATTTCCACGGGAGGCGGTTCTTTGGGACGTCTCCATGGTTTCCCCGTGTCTGGATTCCCCCGGTAGAGGTGGAGTACGTGTCCAGGGAAGGAAGTCCAATGAGACTTCGGCCCCTGAGACCCAAGATGAAGCTGCCGACAACGGACGGATAGTGGAAGTGAAATCTGTCAAAAAAGAGGCGTTTTGATCAAACATTGTTGGGATGTGGTCAAAGATAACAGAGGGTTGGAGGCCCGGAGGGCTCCTGGAAGAAGGTGGTTTGAGGTAGGAACCTTTCAATAAGAGCAGCCGCTGTCTCTCGGAACACGTTTGGGATTAGAAATGAAAGTTCTCCCCTTTAAAGTGGTATCTCTTCCCCTCTTATTTCTTCTCCCCTCTCATTGCTTTTGTGTTTTCAGTCTAAACCGGACACAATGGCTAAGCGCCTTATGCGGCGCACGCGGATTCTTCCAGACACAGACACAATGATTTGTCGACGTGATGCTTTCCAGGCGTCTCGCGCCGTCGCGTGGACAAATAATTCCGTAAAAAAAGAAACACGCAAATAGCCGACAGATTCATCGGCGCTTCGCCGTCCGGTTTCTTTACTTCCTCTGGTGGTCACCTCGTCCGAAACCCCCGGAGCCGTCTGCCTCGCGGGAGGAAGATGGACGCAAAAAAAAAAAAAAACGGGTCAAAGAAGCTAAAAGACGCCGCTTCGAGAACCGGGCCACGTAATGGGATGTAATTGTGGAATAAATTGACCGAGTCTGGCGGAGACGGGGACGGGAGGGGACCGGCCCGGAGGCTGAGAGGCCCTTCATAAGGAGGTGAGAGGAGGTGACAGGGAAATATAAAACACGCTAATCACTCCATTTTTATTCTGGACTACATCTGATGATTTGTCAGCGCAGGAAAGAAAAGCCTTTTTCGTGAGAACAACCGCAGCCGTTGACCCCGAGACCCCGTGGCGACGGCTGTCTCGGTCGGATCTCAGATGTGCGACTCTGAATCCTCAGAGGTCTGTATTTGATAATTGTCATAATTACAAATTCGTTGGATTACAGAGGCTGCAGTTTGTTTTGGGGAACATCTTATCACGTAAATTGCCGGTTGTTTCTTTTAATTTTTAATTCATTGATTCATTGTCCGCATCCTGCAATCGGGGACATGGAAGGGGGGGGGGCTATCCTGGCTGTGATTGGATGAGAGGCGGGGTTCCCCCTGGACCAATCACAGGCCATCGTGAGAGCGTTCATCCTCTCATTTACATAATATAGAGACATACAAGACATATTAGAAAGACATGGAGAAAACATGGAGACTCCAACCAGGGACCTTCTTGCAGTGAGGAGGAGGAGCCGTGCCGCCATTATAATCATTATTCCTGAATCTAGATTGGTGTCTTTCTTTAGTCACTGGCGGACCTTCAATGAGAGCAGGAGCCGGAGTGAGCCCTAATCCCGGATATGCATTTGGAGTTGGGGGACGCTTTTTATACGACAAGGTCTTTAAATGTGAGTTGTAAAATAAAGGAAGAAGGCCATTTAACGACAAGTGGCTCCGGCCTGTCACTCAGCAGAGCTGGCGGGGCGGGGAGGCCGGCGCGTCCATATCCGAGCAACCAGATTGAATTATTTTGCTGGTTTTCAGAGGGGGTTTGCCCGCAGTGTGACCTTTTTTTTTTTTTTTAATCCACCCACCAGATAAACTCTGGCTTTTAGAGGAAAAGCATTTTGGTGATGGATCTACAAATAAGATTGGAAGACGCAATCATGAGCATCTCCACTCGTACCGGGATTAACCTCGGGCGCTTTCCTCTCATCCCTTTATTTATTCATCTGCTTTCAGCGAACAAACTCCCGCCAGGTGTTCAACCTCTGGACCGAGCAGTGCTCATAACGGGCCTCCGGGGAACGGGAGTGGAAGACGCGGATGTTGGGCGCCGCCCGATAAGCTCTGAACGGCAGCCATCTGCAATTTCGCGAGGAACTCTAAAAAATGCAAATGAACCGCGGCTCACAAACAAACTTAATCAACAACTAATAGGGCAGCTGTTTCAAAGACTGAGTGTGGGAGCCGGAAATATTTTTTTTCCCCTTTAATTGGAGCAAATTAATGATTTAGCTGAGCATTAGCTGACTCTAGGCACTCATTGTGACAAATCTTTATCAAGCCATGCGCTGATGGATGTGGAAATGAAAGCATATGAGGGGACGGATGGAATGTGTAGATGCATATTCAGTCGCGGGATGCAATTACGCGCAGGGCCTCGCCGTGTCTTCTGGTTTATAATTCCGTTTGATTTATGGTCCGGGCAGCGCTGCTTCTCCCTCCCGCCTCTTTATTAGAACCTTTGAGCTAATTGAAAGAGCTGTAAATCATTATTTACCTGCAGAGCGGAGATGGTGTAAGAGACGCCCCCCTCCACCAACCCCCTCCGCTGCTGCAAGGAAGGCCGTCCCAATTAAAACCATCTGTTATTGCACGTTCATTATCCTAGCCTCCGCGCGTTCTGTTCCAGGGTGGAGAAGAAGCATGAGCCAACGCCGAACGACATGCTGAGTTCCTCTGACCCACCTTGGGTTTCAATGCACGAGGCGACAAATGGTGACGGCCACGTTTCTGAACGCAGCCTCGTGTTGGTCCAGTGTTTGGGTCACAAAAGTGTGATATCCAGTGCAATGAGGTTCATGGCTGGTGAGGCACGCCTACCATGAGGCAGGAGAACCGCGTGCCTCACTTAGTGGCTCTATGCAGCCGGTTTATGATCCCTCAGCACAAGAAACTAGTAACACATTCAATTGTTGACGAAAAACACTGTACATTGGAAATGAAGTTCATATAGCAAAAGTATTTAAGCATGGTATCAGTGACATACAGAGAGAAAGCAATAGGGTCTTAATGCAGAGCATGCTGGCAGTCGGCTGTCATCGCACAATCTATGTTGAGGCTCAACGGTCCATGGCCTCACCGCATGTCTCTTCTCAGTACAGTTAATGTGAAAATCGAAGCGATTTCGAATAAAAAAAACAATCTAAAACTAGTGAAGTTAAATGAGAAATACCTTTGATGGTGCAAATCGGATGAATATAACCATTTTCTTCTCCAAGATTGGCAAGTGAGGCACGGCCTCCCCTGCCTCCCCTGACTGCACGTCACTAGTGATATCACAGTCTGAGGCTTCGATGTCACAAACCAGCATTCGTTCAGTCATTCATTATTAAGTTATACCCCAGAGCAAGATATAGGGACCCTCCCATGCGGTATAATACATCATTTAATGGTTACCGTTTAATGGAACAGTGCCTTTACTGCTAAGTTGCACTCTATAATTATTATTATTTTGTTAATATCATGTCACTGTGGGATCGGGAGAGACGTCTTCTCCATTCCTCTGTACGTCCAGTACATGCAGAGAAATTGACAATAAAGCTTACTTTGAACTTTGAACCCCACGCAGACACGGGGAAGAACACGGAGACTCCACACGGAAAGGCCTCCAGTGGGAATCCAACCAGGGACCTTCTTGCCGTGAGGCAGAAGCTCCAACTGCTGCTCCAAGGTGTATTTTTTTGATGAGGAAAATGAGGAGCGTAGTATTTTAGCAATGCAATCCTCCCCCTCACTATTCACACAATCAAGAATTAATATTTTACAAGTCTTGACAAGTGTGTGTGTGTGTGTATGGGTGTGTGCGGGGTGTAAAAGGGGTGCAGCACCTTGGAATGAAACAACAGTGCGTTTTTTTTTTTTTTTTTCTGCTCGTGTTATCCTGAATACAAATAGTTTGGCTGAGAACCGTTGAATTTTGCAGATGGAGACGTTTCTTCTGAGAACGATATCGATTGCAGCTGAGTTTTTTTTTTTTTTCTGTTTTTGAGGAACTACTCTCTGGTCACAAATGACGCTATTGATCGGCGCCATCCGCGGACGATCCGCATTCGAAGCCCATTAACTTCATGATTATTAATTACGCTTCTTTCATCAAACTGCTGTTTCGGTTTTTCCTGAGAGAAAGCGCGCCGGTGAGAAGGTGCCTCAGCCAGGTGTTCCGCAGGCTTTGCCCTTTCCGTGCTGCTCTTTCAACCGCGGTGAATGTGTGTGCAATTATAGACGCCCGCAACATCAGACAAGCCGTTTAAAACAGCCTTTGGATCCGCCTGCGGTCGGCGCGGCTGCGGAGACAGCAATCCAGAGGCCATTACTCTGGGGAATTAGACGATGCTCCGGGATACGTTCAAGAACTGTCGGAGTCACGTTTCCCCGTCATATGACGATTTCAAAAGGGCAAACGCTTGCTTTTTTTGCGCAATCCGGTTGCAGGGACTGTAAATTGCTTTTTAAATTGCCTCTCTGAGCAGTTGCTGACACAATTATTTGCGGGATGCTTGTTTGCTACTGTATCGCCGTCCGACCGGCGAGATGCGTGCAGATGAATATTTCAAGCCTTCACGTCCGAGCAGTCAATTACAAACACGTTTGTGCGTTGGCGTCCGACGCCATCGGCTGATCGCGTTCGCCCTCTTTCAGCGATGACGCGGCATCGGAGTGTTTCTGTGGGCTCCTTTGTGCCAAACACAGTTTTTCAGCGTTTAAACCCTGATGGAGATGAAAATAAAATTATTGAGGGGAATTATTCGGGGGAGCGAATGCAATGAACGGAGTTGCGTGTCAGCGGGAGATGGATGTTGGCGGATCCCGAATAAACAAACATCAAGAGCAATATTGTCTTTTGATAAACGCATGTAATGCTACATGGGTGGACCCTCAGTCTCTGGTTTGCGCTGTTATATTGCCCTGTTATTGGATTCCAAACCCAATATTACACCGGAATCTTGGGAGAACATCAAATAAACAGCTGTCCAAAAAGTGGATGCGACACCGGCGGTGATATGTGATCCTCATGTCTGAGGTGGAAGGCGACGCTTTCGGTCTATTTGTGTTGCAGGCCTCGCCGATGGACACCGACGGATCAGATGCAAGGCCAGGAATGAACCTCCTCCGCAGGGTGGCCGGGCTCGGCATTCTTCGATATCCGCAGGACGCTCAGGGCAGAGGAGAATCCCTGAGGTGTTTCGGTCATCAAGTCGAGATGCCTCCCTGGACGGCGGCGGCTGGAAGTGTTCCTCCGGGCGATGCTGTCCAGCCGGACGAGGCTCGGAGATCCGCAGGAGTGCATCGGGGGCATCTGCTGCCAACGTGGCTCCATCTGAAAAGATCTAATCTGTTTTTGGATTTCGCTGATAAATTCCGCTTCGGGCCCAAACATAAACAGTGGTAATGGACAAAATGGCCACCATAAGCAATTACTGTTCGAACAAAGACCCAGAGCCACGCAGAGATTAGGAGGACGGTGTTGAAAGGTGCTAGCCGAGGAGTGATAGAGGTCTGTATGAGGAATATGTTTTGAGTCACAAGCCATTAACGTGCGCTCAGATGTTGGCGACTCTGTTGAGTGCTCCGAGGGATTATCCTACTCTCAGATGCATTTATTCTGTTTTCTTAACCCCGAAGCCAAGTCGACAGTGCGCCGCTTTTCAAGCAAACGCGGAGTGGCTGAAATGAGTTTCATTGGCGGGGTGGTTGCTTTTAGCCCTTCAGATCGGACGTGGGGGCCCAGATATCCTGAGGGAGTTCAGAGAATAACGGCAGCCGGCTCGCCGTTGAGAGAGTCAGATGAGGTGTTTAAGGCATCTGATGAGGATCTCCAGAGGGCCTCGAGGCAAGTCTTACTCGTCCGGGTTTTAGACAGGCGTCGCCTCATCTGACCCCAGCAATGCGTCGGATTCCCCCGGTAGGAACTCGGGGGTTGGTGGCAGGGACCGCTGCACTGTAATGGGGTCAAGTGGAAAATAATGGATGGACTATCGAAGTTATCGCATCCCCCGGAACTTTCCTGCAGCACAACACGCCACCCATACAAGGAGTGTTTGCCTGGCGAGGAAACAAGACATGAACAAATAAAAGAAAAAACAATTTTTGCCCCAATGAAAGAAAATAATTCCGGTTGGAGCAGATGTGTGAAAATGAAATTGTTTCCGGAGGTGATCTGTCCTTTATGGCCACAAAAAAAAAAAAAAACATGGCCGCTGTCAAAACAGCCATTCCCGCAATACAAATGACGCAACGAGTGCAGATTTCTTTTTTTTTTTTTTTTTTTTTTGCCCCCCGCATGTGAGCATCAAGGTTTAATATCAAGTTGCGAGATTGTGTGTGAATGGGTGAGTCCAGTGTGAGGTGCTTTGGTGATGGAAGCAGCAGGGGAGGGCATACAATCTGAGACCACCCCTGGAACAAATCTTTGGCTGGATTTTGGGCCCAAGTAAGAGCGCTGCGAGAACAACCGAGTCCGGTTTTCTGTTTTCCGCTCAGGATGATGGATCTGGACTCCTGCCGCCCGCTGGCAGACGTGGGTACTTCCTGCTCAAACGAGTCGACCGCTGGCTGACATTTGCACAGTGAGATATTTCATGCGGTCAAACCTGCAGCCTTCATACTTTACCGTCGGTTTGGCATGTTGGCCCCAGGCAGGCCGGTAAGTTAAGTAAGTCCCAGATGTCCGAGCCCGGGTGCACAGGTGGCGCCGTGCACTTTGCCCACAAAGACATTTCACAAAAATAATGGAATCAACGGGGAACGTGACGCCGAGGGGCTTTTCGGCTACGAAACCGGATGTTTGATAGAATGCCGGAGAAACGTTTATTTTTCCAGTCTTGTGTTGACCTGCCAGGCTCCACATTTCATCAACTCTAAATTTCTGTAAAATCCTTTTTTTTTTGTGGAAAAATCCAGCCCCCCGACGTGAAGCAGAGCAGCTGCAAATCCGAGGCGCTAACAGCTAGCTCTCTGGGTTTTCCTCTGGGATCGGGCGAAGTGATTTGCGGCCAATAGATTTCTGCTGAAAATCAAGGCAACATCCTTTAATATCTCCCCCTTTCTTTGGTCAATTATTATTAAATTATTTCTGAAAAAAAGCTCTACTTCGGCGTGCCGCTATCAGTCCGCCCGCCACCCGGTCCATACTTTTCACTCACGGCGGTGAAAGGTGCAAGGCATTTCGATAAGAGTTGTGAGTTTACCTGCATTTCCATGTTTCTTGCTGTGTGTTGTGACGGCCTGTATTACTCTTTGGGGGTGTTGTGTCTGCCCTCCAGGTGGTTTCACCGTTATCTGCGCCCAGCCAGGCTCACACAGGAGTGCTATAAATGAGCACTGAGAGAAATGTGATAGCTCGTGTGTTGCCTGCACTACCTTCTCTCTCATGAATAAAACATGAGGAAATATTCAGTGTTTGTGCCAAGAATGTGTGGTTCTTTCCAACTCCCTGTATCTGTATGTGTGTTTGTGTCCATGCGTGTGTGTGTGTGTGTTTGTTCCTAGTTCAGTTTGTATTTCCTTTTTTATCCTACATATACAGTTCATATTAGGAATTTAATAGTTCCTCTAATACTCTCACAATGGCTGCTCTTACTAGGGTTTCCCGAGGATGTCTTGCGCAACAAAGGTGGCAAATAACATTCATTTATCCATTCATTCTTTCATTATCTATACTGATTTTTTGGGGTTTTCTAGGGTTTGCTTGTCTCAGCTGTAAGGTGAGAGCTAGGTTTGACCTCCACATACAGAGACATACAACACGTCTTCTTGAGATGCGCAACCATTTACCATCTCACTCACATATCTTTGCAATTCAGGGTCTCCGCTGAACCTCCTGAATGTGTTTGGCCCGGAGGAACCCCGCGGAGACACGGGGAGAACGTGGAGACTCCATGCACAGGGAATCGAACCTTCTTCTTTTGCCTCCCTGTTCAGGTTGAGTTGAGAGTGTGGAAGGCCTAATTCAAAAGAGCATGGGTTTTTTATTTCAACCTTGTCGCAGAACGTTCCCACATCGAAGCAGGAGTTTAATTTCCACCCCTACAACCTCTTAAAGTCAGACGGCTTTATCACTGTCATGGTGAGTCTGTTAACTACTTTGTAGTCTTTTTGTAGTTCTGAGTCTCAGTTGTGGTGCATTAGCCAGAGTGTCAGCCCTGATTCTTCCCTTTCTATCCAAGAAGCCCGAAATGTTCACCCTCTTGTTTTGGTTACATACATGAGTTCACCGTCTGTTTGAGTTCTGCTCTTAGCATTAGGCCCTGTCAGCTCCTCTGTTTGGTTGTGCATCTTCAGGCTTCCCCGTTGCGTCCGGCCGGCCACCTCCGGTTGGCCGCTCATTCGGCCGAAAGTTCCCGGGAGACTGGCCTCGGCGTGTTTGTTTTGAAAAAGGTAATTTTCCATCATAATAGAGACCTTACTTGACATCTTTCTGGACGCCAGTCACTCGCAGTGATTTGCTTTTGTCAGAATACATCTTTCGGATTCTCATTTCCCATCGGTGGACTAACAATCCCTCATTATTTGCCGTAAGGTGCAATTTCGGTATCTGCTCGTTCACCAGCTCTTCATCATCTTAGCTAATGTTTCTCGCTGCACCACGACGCCTAAAAAAAGGGCAGAGCAAATCAACCCGAGCCCAAGAGGTAAACAAACCCGGCCCGGCTTCCCACTCCGCTGGCACCACCTCCTGGTTTCAATTCTCCTGGATTCAAAACTACACTTTGAATGACATTTGCCGATTACGTTCAAGAAAAGGGAATCAGCTGGGTAAGATGTAGGAAATGCAGAAAAGGATCTGAGTTGCCTTGAAATAGCCGCTCTTGACCCAGAGGTCCTCCTAGGGTAACACAACACTATTTATTTATCTCCCGTCTGCTGACGATTCCCGCCTGTTCGGTTCCACCTGCCTCTAAATCACGCAACGTCCTCTCAAGTGAAGGATGGGGCGTCCCTGGCCGGTCTATCAGCGGTCCAGTTAATCAAATTCCAACAGCTCTTACAGAGATCTTGCTCCTGTAAACCAAACACATACAGTCAAGTACAAGCACTCAAGTGAAGCCGCGTATCAAATCGTGGAGTGGTTTGCTCTCGGGTAATTTGTGAATGTGCCAAAGGTGCAATTCAGTGACCAGAACCCGAAAACGAAAGGAGGAAAAGGAGAACCTGCCAATTTTGTGAATGCGCGGCATCAATAGATCTAAAAAACCCCTCATAATAACCCTTTCTCGTCATGGAGGCGCCAGGTGATCTGGTACAATGTCCTTGTGCAATATTTTACCGCCTGCGCATCGGCATCAGCGTTCTTTTTCATGTGTTCTGTTTTTTTTCCCTTTCCTTGTGTTTTCACTGAAAAGTAAAGAATGAATAAAAACTACTTCCAAACTTGTTCCCTTGCAAACGTGTTACCGGGGGGACTTTGGTTCACGAGTCGCTATCGGTCAGGTCTGAATGCAAATGCGATGAGATGACCGTGAAAGACTGTCACGTTACCGTGACGGCGCATCCCACTGTAGTCGGAGCCAAAAGCACGGCAAACAAAAACCTGACGTGGACACAAAGTCGTCTTGCCGACTGCTCTGCTAGCTCAGTGTCGGTGTTGTGGTTTGCCGTGCAGGGGAATCCACTTCCTTGGATTATCTTCTCCTTCTTCTACTCGATCCCACCAAACGGTTTATGGTGGTTCAACTCCCCCCCCGCTCCTTCTGCATGCATGTCCGAGTGTCTTCGGGAAATAAATCGAAACCCAAGTTGCTCCTGACGGCCTGCGTGGTGGCTCTGCTGCCATTGGTGTGAGTGAGTGCATGAATGGGGGAATAGAATAGAATATGCCTTACATACATTCACTCGAAACATGATGTTTATTTTATTGCTGTCAGGTTTCCTTTTTACAGAAAGGGGAGGAGTTATATGGTTTGATGGCTGCAGGTGCTCCTCGGTGGTCTCAGTTTACGGCTGAAAGTGCTCTGGTAGGACTTCAGTTCAGCAAGCAAGGGGTGAGAGGCGTTGTTCCTGATACAGAGCAGCTTCTTCAGCATCCTCCTCTCAGGCACCTCCACTCCACGAGTCCAGTTCAACTCCCGGGACGTAGCCGGCTTTCTTGATGAGCTTATTAAGTCTGTTAGCGTCGGCCGCCTTCAGCCCACCGCCCCAGCACACTACAGTGTAGAAGATGACGCTGGACGCCGCCGTGTGATGAAACATCTGCGGCATGGCTCTGCAGACCTTGAAAGACCCGAGTCTCCTGAGAAAGAACACGCAGATCTGACCTTTCTTTTATACGGCGTCTGTGTTTTTAGTCCAGTCTAGTTTATTGTCTATATGGATGCCGAGGTGCTTGTACTCATCCACGTCTGTGCCAGTGATGGAAATCGGGTTTGGACAGGTCCTCCATTTCCCAAAGTCTTGTGTGAAAGTGTGAATGAGATCCAGTGCCAAGGAGTTTGGAACCGCAGGGTGATTTAAGGGCTATATAGGAGGGGACCATTTAACATTTTTACCATCCTTTTTTTTTTTTGGGCCACCACAGCCTATCAACTTCCTCTATCTACCCTTATTCTGTACATCCTCTTCTCTCACACCAACTACTAACTTCACGTCCTCTTTCCCCGAGTCTAGACCATCCGACCCCTTCTGACTTTATCTCCAGAACATCCCACATGTGCCGATTCCCGATTCTATTCATTCTCTTCCCAAAGAGAACATCAACATCTTCATTTCTGCTGCCACCAGCTCTGCTTCCTGACTTTTCAACAACGCCACATAGCAGAAAAATTCAAATTGCTTTGGACGAGACACGACTATTCATAATTAGTGCATGTTTTTTGGGGAATTAAAGACTAGGTAGTTGTGCTGAAGTCAAAAGAATTCTGTAAGCGTTACTATCCGTGCTCCCAGTAAGCTAACCGGATACCAGACCAATGTGACTATGTTGAAAAATGCAATAAAAGTTATGTTGTGCATTACTTGTCCTCTTAGTTTGACGGGCAGAAGAGGTCAGAGAGCAAAGTATTTCTTTTTATTTGTCACGGTCCCTTCTCGTCTGCTCTTTGCACCTCTTGGAAGGATAAACAGCTAATCTCTGGCATGAACAATTGTCCTTTCGTGAGCACCAAGTATTGCACTCCTTCCAATTTCAAAGCAATTAATTTGATCAGAGAGAAAATCTCTCATCTCTTTGTCGTGTCATTCATGACTAACAGTTTCAATTCATCGTCTAATTGAAAAGACAGTTTACTTGAAAAACGACTTGCAAACAGAGTGGCGATCTGGAGTGCTTCCCGCAACGCATACACTTTGCAAATGTAAATTGATAAAAATATTAATGTTGAATTGAGAAGGGAACTAAGGAGGATCTAAAGGAGGTGAAGTGGAGTGATTACTAAATAAGCATTCGTGAGCTTTCTCCTTGTTTAGTTTCAGGCGAATAGTGCTCCCCATGTCACTGTCAGCACTACAGGTATTAGCATTAACAGATCATCGACCCTCAGTCCGCTTCTGTGTCCTGAAAACTCTTGCTTTCTATCTGTTTCTCTTTCTTTTTGCCCTGGCCGGTCGAGGCAGAGGGCCGCCCACATTGATTTGGGATCTGTCACGAGTTCCTACCTGGTAAGACAGTATTTCCTTATCGTTGTTACCAAGTGCCTGCTCTTGGGGGGAACGCCTGGTTTCTGGAGAACATTTTGAAGAGCATGGTCCAGACCTGCCCTACGTGGAAATGGTCATCGGCCAACTATTTAAGAGGAGAGAACAGTGACCCATCGCAGAGTTGGTAAAGTTACTTGCACTAGATGACCAACATCTTCCGGTGGTAAAATTGATGTAAAACGTGGTGTCATCGGCATAGCAGAGCAGCTGGATGTTTGGTACCACTTAGTGTGATTTCCGCTTTCCTCAACTGGAAAAGAAAAGACTTTGTTGCTGTTTGAACCAGCAATTACCGCCAAATTTCATTGATGAATTGCAGTTGTTTATATTCAAACCCTTGGTTATTTGAAAAAAAAAAAAAAAATAGGTCAAATCCATCCAGAGGGATCTGAACCTCCCTCTCTAACCACAAATGTTTTTTTTTAATTACATTTTACAGTGACAGTGTCGTCGGCGTTCAAGAGCTCCCTTTTTATTTTTTTCATAGATAAAAGAATATACAGCATCCCATTTACAAGTAGCCCCTGAAAGTTACAACTTTCATGGAAAGTTTTGCCAGTCTGACTGTCACTTGCGACTCATCATTGCAAATACTTCAAACCAATGTCTTCGCGCCCGAGTATTACCACCTCGCTATACCTGGGAAGAAAAACATAACTCAAGAACTCAAGACAGGTTTGCATTGGTTGCACAAATGGGATGGCATCTCTTCTGGTTTGTTTCTGCCTCGATACTTTATCCGTGGAACAAGCAACCTTGTTTTGCCCGATGTGATTAGATCATGATTCACTTCATGGAATCAATTTCACAGTGAATTACAGCAGCATCCCCTGCAAGAGCAGCCTGAATGTCATTTTGGGGGAAAGATTTGTCTCACTCTAAGCGCACAAGCGTTTCCTGCGTACTGTACCTGCACTGCTCAGTTTATCATATTTGCCCTAGGAAAATCTTTATTAGCATGAAAGGCTCGCATCGGGTCTTAGAAGAGCTTCGGTCGGGATTGATGCGCGTGACAGCGGCGGTCTCTTTCACACTGTGTAGTGCTGACAGACGTGGAAGTAGTAAGGATCTGTCAGGATGAACTCGCTGCACAAGCTGCACTGGCTATAAATAATTCAGGATATAACTATCACAGCTGTTTATTCTTCATGAGCTTATCTGTAACTGTGACTGACTTGTTTTGAAGATGACTGTTGTTTTGACGGATTTCAGGGCTGACAGTGACTGCTCACTGTCTGGGCGCCGGCTGCTTGATGACGTGCTGTCTGTCACCTGCGCTGTGATGGGCACAGATGCTGCGCTGCAGCTGCACGAGGCCACGGCAGCGTACTTCCATGTCTTCTGCCTACCGGCCACGGTTTATTTAGGCTCTGGCTGTACTGACGTGGATATAAACAAAAACTGACAGACGAATACATCCCAGAAACTACTCAGTTCTGTTTTTTCATTGGAATTCATTCATTGGTTCATTATCTACACCACCTATGCTGCAGTTGGGGTTGGGGAGGGGGGTGGCGGGAGGCTGGGGCCAATCCCAGCCGTCATTGGGTGAGAGGATCGGTCAACGGTCCATCACAGGGCCACGTACAGATACACGACCATTCATTCTCTTGGGGAAACCGAGGAACCCGGAAGAAAATCCACGCAGAAAGGCCCCCCCGTTGGAATCGACCCGCGGACCTTCTTGCTCCAACATGTAGCCCAGGGGTGGGCAAACTACGGCCCGCGGGCCACACCAGGTCCGTTAGTCTTTTTAATCTGGCCCCCCAAAGATTGGTGCAGAATTCATACTTGATGTAAATGATTGGATCAAACAGGTGATTATTTCATTTTTGGAGCTACTTAAGAACACTTGAGAATTTTCCTGAGCTGAATGACACAGATTGGATTTGTGATTTAGCCTTGATTGTGGACATACTGACACATATGAATGAGCTGGACGTGAAGCTACGAGGGAAAAATTGGTTTGTGCATGAAATGCAAGCAAACGTCAGAACCTTCAAAACCAAGCTGGTTTTATTTTCAAAGCAAATGTCATACAAGTCCGATATGTACTGTGAACATGTGCGTTTTTTTCATATGTATCGTATCTTGTGGTGACCCGGCCTGTTTGTCAAATTTTATAAGTCAATGCGGCCCCTGAGTCAAAAAGTTTGCCCACCCCTGATGTAGCCCATAGATGCCGAGGATCTGAGCAGAAGAGGCATCTCTGAGAACTCGATTTTGCTTCATCCCTGGCCAAGTTGCAGGTACTCTCTGAAGGATTGTCCCATGAGCTCAATATGTCAGTGGTCCAATCAGTCCTTACCGAAGGAACTGTGTCTCCTGTCTCGGGCCTGGCATACAACATGTTTTTCTTACCTTGTTCTTCGGCGCTTGTTGTGAAGGAGAAGCCAAGTGGGGATCATTGTATTTCACCTTCATACTTCAATACAAGGTTTTAGTATTTTAGCGTTTTTGAGATCCATCGCTGGCAGACAGCCTGCCCTGACTCAGCTGACCGTCCTGTTTCGGTCTCCTGCTTCTACTCAGCTGCCTGCCGTGCCCTGCGGTCACGCTGCTCCATTATCCAAGAGCCATCCCATCAAATTTACTGTAAATGGCTTTCTTTCTCTATGGCAACATCTATGAGCAAAATGAACCTTTGATAATTTTTCCCCGCCAAAATCTAATTTAAGAATTAAGTTGGATAACATAGAATAAGACCTTCATGGTTAACCCCCTGCCCAGATTACCCCTGAGGCCTGAAGTAGCAGAGTGCCCGCCCTCATCAGGGTATGCTCAGCTGCTCTGGCAGGGATGGCTTTGTGCTGCTCTGAGGTCTTCATCTATTCCAAACTTACCTCAATCAACCTTTTGATACTTTTGTTTATGTATTATCAAGCAGTGTGACATCTTATTTGCAAAGAGAAACTAATCCAAAAAATACCGACTTACCTTGTTGTGCTTTTGGGAGTCGAACACGGGCCGGCTGTCTAAACAGTGGTGGGATTGAGGAGTCACTGGGAAGTCAAACATCACGGAATAGTTTATAAATTCAAAGTATGACCAAAGAGCTCTTGCGGGTAACAGTTACGGAAGTAGTCTACCTGACATTCATCCATTCATTTGTGATGTATACCATTTATCCAGCGGTCAGTGTCATGGTAGGGGAAGGGGCAAGAAGCTATCTTTACTGTCACATAAGATGGTTGCACGTCCCTCAGTGGTCCATGAATGAAAGTAGAGGCTCCCTCTTTGTTAGGCCTTGCCTGCCTGAGTGCAGGATAAGCTTTACAGACAACGGATGTTAAGAGGAAATAACAGATCTTACTGAAAGTAAAAGTCACAAGTAGGAACGTTCCAGTAAATGCAGGTACTTCTGCGCTCCAAACTCAAGGGTGAATTATCAAATAAGCGCGAGCTGCTCCCGAAAGCTCCCCGCGGGATTGGAAGCTGCGTTGACGACTGAGGCTGCGGTCGGATTCAGAGGGTGCCAGCTGGCAGTGGAATATTTCTGCGTTTTAGGCATTTTAGGACATAATCTTTGGGACATTGATTGACATGCGTCATGAAAAACAAAAAACAAATGCACACAGATGTCATTATCTGCAGCTCTGCTGTTAAAAATAGCATAAAGAACCTTATTATAAGATCCTTAAGATTAAGAACCTTAATTCCATGTGTGGCATTAGGGTGAAATCGGTGAAGCTTCTTCAAAGCTAACCGCTAATATCCATTTAGCCTGGAGGTCATGCCGCAGAGGGTCTCAACCGGCAGTCAGAGCAATGAGGACACAAAATTCAAGTTTGTGCTTTGCAGTGCAATTTCCATATTTTCCAGAGCCCTGGAGGTAATGGCTGATCAAACCTTGGCTGTATTAGCACTGACAACACTTCCTGTTTGACCAGCACACACAGAGAAGGGGCTTTACTTGACTTTGAAACCCAACTTGCAAGTATTTCATTATAAACATTATTCCGCTCAATATGCTCGCATAGTCTCACCCATTCATGCTCTCCCAGAGATTCAAGGCGGCCGTGAATCTCCCTCTAATATTAGGACCCATGTGCTGGGAGAGATAATTCTGTTTGGCTATCTGATATCCCTGCAAGAGGGCAGGAGTTAGCTAGAGATTCTCACTGAGCCCATTGTCTGGAGACACACACACATGCTAACTAACTAGCTAACTAACTGACTGACTTACCGTCCAAACGCAACCAACCAACTAACAAATGAACGATTGGACAGACAGACGTCACCATGTACTTGTGATTTAATATAGTACAGGGGTAGGCAAACTTTATGGCTCAGAGGCCGCATTGACTTTTAAAATTTGACAGACGGGCCAGGTCAGCACAAGATTCGATACATATGAAAAAAAAAAGCATTTGTCAGCAGTACATATAAGACTCATATCAGACTCATCTGACATTTGTCTGAACGTTGTCTGACATTTGCTTTGAAAATAAAACCAGCTTGGTTTTGAAGGTTCTGGCGTTTGCTTGCATTTCATGCACAAACTGTTTTTTCCCTTGAACCTTCCCGCACAACTCATTTATGTGTCAGCATGTCCACAGTAAAGGCTAAATCACAAAGCCAATCTGTGTCATTCAGCTCAGGAAAATTCTCAAGTGTTCTCAAGTAGCTCCAAAAATGATATAATTTCCTTTTTGCGCTCGTACATTCATTCATTGAGCCAATCATTCACAGCAAGCATAAATTCTGTGCCAATCTTTGGCGGGCCGGATTAAAAAGGCCAACGAGCCGGATGTGGCCCGCGGGCCGTAGTTTGCCCACCCCTGATATAGTAGGAGGCTTTTAACCGACGGCGATCGGGGCTTTGGGCACCTCTACCGGTCCTGTTTTCATCAGAAGACCGAGGGCGCATGAAAATACCTCCATCTGTGCGAACAATTTCCAGGGGATAGCGTTTGAGCCATCCCTAATTTGATTTTCAAACTTGTATAAATTAGAGTGTAAGTCATCCCTCCGGGTTGCTGCTGTCCTGCCACATTCCTGCACCCGCAACCCCCGGAGCTGGATTTCAACCTCCCACCGCTTCATCTTCCTGCTGCTGTATGTCGTGCCAGGCCTTGGTGGGCTGAGAGGGACCGCAGCCATCGCTTTCCATAAACAATGGAGCTGCAGGTCAATCCTGCAACGCTGAATCATACAGTGAGACCCATTCAGGGAGTCCAAAATGAGCAGTTAGGGGATCTCATAGATGTATTTATGATATTATTATTATTAATATGATAACGGTGATAGTAATAATATCTATAATGATAAAATCAATAATAATATACATTATTCAATTTGATTTGATTTGATTTTGCAAGTGTTATTATTATAAATGATAAATTTCCAAGTCCGAAGTGCTTTGTTTAGCCGTTATGAATTGATACAGTTAAAAAACACGACCACATTGGAATGTGACTTATCCAAGTGTTCTTAGAAAAAAATAAAAATGACAAACTTGAATCAATACATGCTAAATTGACTTTTGACAAAATATCAAAAAAACAAGAATGTGATTTTGCTAATTACTAACCACAGAAACTATTAGAATTTATGGAATTAAATCACAAGCTCCTTGAGGATTAATTATCACGTCGCCAGACAGTGTTCATATTAACGGCATTATTGGGATTCAGTCCAACGTGCGGCGACACCATTGTAAAATCGACATTGTAAGCCGATTCCATTTAATTTAGCATTAACGGGGATTACATCCCATATTTAATTCATTTATTAACTCATTTACTTAAAAAGTTTGTGAGCCCGGTATTTACGTTTTTTTAGTTGTATATTTATTCCCCTCCTGCTTCGTTAGGTTTTTGGAAAAATAATTATCATCCAGTATCACTCGCCTCCAGCAAACTCTGAGCCAATCACCTGTCTCCATCTGAACCTCTCCTCTCACATAAACCCAATTCCTGTCCTCGTCCCTCTGTCCATAAACCTCCTCTCTGGTCTTCCTCCGGACCTCCAGCCTGGCAGCTCCAACCTGAGCACCCTTCTACGTAGATCTTGCAGCTAATATAGCATGAGTTGCTGTTATGGTTAAAAACTATGGTTATATTTGACGCTCTTTTCCATTTTCTGCTCACTAAATCAATACATATGCACAAGTGAAACTGGACTATTTCTGGCCCTGTAACCGCCACGTTGTGGAAGGTATTATACCTCGCCAAACTCAGAGGCAGCATCCCCGCAGTGATTAATGGCTCAGGGGCCGGATCACCGTGGCGTCTGGTTGGAGTAAATCCAAGCCCGCTCTGCCGCTGCTGCTGCAGCCACAAATCAGTTTCCTCTCCCGGTCCCTTTCCCGGTGCTTCAATAACTTACACTGACGCTTGGTGCTCAGCTCCGGCAGTTGAGCTTTGCTCTGCGCTCCACTCTGGACAAAGCCGTGCTGACATTGAGACTTGTTGCAACGTGCAACGGTGGGGAGTGTAATGCACCAAATCACGATCGTCTTAATAATAGTAACATTCATTCATATATATATATAGTGGGAGACTCCTTACAGGTCATTAGAACTGAAGAAGCTTCTCGAATGAGGGCTGATACATCTCCAACTGAAGAAATTCGAGTCCACTTGGCCACGACAAGATGATTTCCACAAGAATTCACCATCACCTCCAAAGGCATTTTTAAGTGCAATTACCAAGTCTGTGGATGATCCATCCTTCTCCTTCATTAACCCTCGTGCAATCTTAGCAGTGTGTTTACTCCCCTTGTCCTACGGGTCAAAAATGACCCATAAGACAATCTTTGTACCCTATTAGTGTACGGTCCACATTGAAACATAAACAAAAAAGAAGTATCGCTTTTTCTAATTATGGGGCCTCTTTAGAAAAAGTCATAAAATTTCAAGTAGAAGAAAAAAATAGGATAAGGTGTTTTTTCTATAGCTAAACATGGTCGTGGGTCACTTTTGCCCCGCAAGACAACACAAGGGTTAACAATTTAGGATTTTTAGCTGGACGAATGAAACATACACCGACCAAACCAATCTTACCAATCACCATTTGTTTTCTTGGGGTTGTGGGACAAACCGCCATTGGGCGAAAAGAGGGGTTCACCCCATAGCGGTTGCATTCACCCTCTCATTCCCTCGTCCAAAACAATGTTGGCTCTCCAATGAATGCTTGTTTTGGACCGTGGGAGGAATCCAAAAAGCTCTGAGGAATCCCAAACACACGGAGAGAACCTGGAGATTCCACATAGAAAAGAATCCAACCAGGGACCTTCTCACTGTGACTGCCGACTGCCTGTTAAGCAAAAGTGAAGGCTAAAGTTTCGTTTAGTCCATTGAAGAGACACTCCAGGATCATTGTTGCATGAAACTTTGAGACCAGAGGAATGCGCAAATACATCTTCAGATCTGTTCTTTGGATTGGGGAACATTAGCAAAATCATCTAAGAAATAAAAGGACAGGGGGAGATCTTTTGGAAACCCTCCCAAAAACTAGGGGACCCAGACACCAGCCATCTATTCAGCTCCGACGGCGTCTCAATCCTTTAAATTAGACGAGACGCCCGGCTACAGTCGGAACATTCGACGATTTCTTAATTGATTTTTATACCACAAAAGTTGTTCTTCCTCCTTAGCTTTAATATACAAAATTAAATTTTAGCTTTAAGTAAACTTGAGCTTTAAGGTAAGGCATGCAAAGGTATGCTATCGTCAGGCACTGCACATGAACGTCCTCTTAAACCCGGACGTGTCCTCCCTCCACGTCCTGTCAAGGGTGAGTGAAATTTAGTGAAAAGCTCCAGTTTTCACAGGTTTCCACTGCACCTTCAAGCATGCACTTAAATTCACTTGCGCGTCGCACAGAATATTACAATACCTGCTGGAACTACTTATTATCTATTATCTCAAGCAAGCGTCCCTTCAGGAGAAGGTTGCTGGTTCTATTCCCGGTTCCTCCCGTCTGCATGCCCAAGTGTCCCTTGGCAAGACGCTGAACCTCCAGTTGCTCCTGATGGTTTGCTTAGCTCCCTGGTGACCGAAGCGCTGTATAAGTGAAGAACCATTGAGGGTCATACTGTGTAAATACATTCAACCTTCGGGGAGATAAACAGAACAAACAGGAAGTGAATGGGAGGACATACGAAGGGCCGAAACTCAAGTCTCCGGACTCGAATTTTCACTGCGGGGACCGAAAGCTGGCGCAGGCACAGGCTGAGAAGGCCATCTATCATCTCTCCTCCACAGCAGCCTCATCAGGGTCCTGCTTTCAAACCCAAGGCGGGGGACATCAGGGCTGACTCATCTTTGATTCAGAAGTCTGATGCGCTTTAAAGGATGATGTCACATAGACATGAATTCTAACACAGGTGGTTCAAAACACGCCTGATTGTTAGACTTTCCGCGCAAGGTCACGTCCCGGTCGGCGGTCGAGCAATCAAATCACCGGTTTCCAAAGTCACACTGCCATAAACATGGGTGTTCAATTCATTTTAACCGGATTGATAAATCCTTGTCATTGACTCCCAGCACACATTATTTTATGGATCGTATAGAAATGTCTTTCACGGCTGCGCCCAGTCGTCAGCGGGCTCGGTTACAGCGTCATTAAACTTGGGAACGGGGAGAGTTTGGACGTCTTCTATGTATCAATCTTCTTTAATCTATCCATCTCGGTTGGGGAAGGTTGTCGGACCGGTTTTCCTCTTGCCGAGCAGAGATCCTGGGCTGATCGAGCCGTCTGGGAGGTGCACGGGATGGTCCACGTGTCCTGCCCTCCCGGGGTCACCGAGCTCCTCGCATCTTAGGTAGAAGAGCCAAGACGCCGCATGGATGCATCTTATTTGAGCCAATTTGGTGAAGGGTAAAATTTCACCGCATCCTTTCAATTCCACCTCCGAGCGTGAAGCCAACTCTGGGAGCTACAGTTCGATTATCAACATCAACCTCATAACTCTCCTTGACATGTCGCTGTGACTCCTTCGCTGAATGGCTGTCAGAAGAGGCAATAAGGGCAATATTAGCTTCACACCAAGAGCCGGCCTTTAGGTTCCAATAAGGGTTTTTAATATCCTGTCAATGTTTATCAGGGAAAAAAAAAAGTGCAGTCCCATCAAAATTCTACTATAACCACCACTACTACGACACTGAATAAGAATACTAATAACATTGTTGGTGCAGTGGTTGGATCCTCCTCCTTGGAGCCAGAAGGTTCGTGGTTGGATTCCCACAGAGTTCCTGTCTGTGTTAGATCTCCATGTTCTCCCCGTGTCTCCTTGGGTTTCCTCAGAGTTCTCCGGGTTCCTCCCACAGTCTAAATAATGCATTCAGACGACCATGAAGACGAATGAACGAGAGGCTGAATGTACGATGACTGAATGGTCAAGTGTCTCCACGCAGAAGGTGGGAATCCATTCGGGGACCTTCTCTCTGTGAGGCAGACGCACCAATCACTGCGCCTCCCTCCCGTAACCCACGATCTTTTTACTTCTTTCACACTTCCAGATCAAACTTCTGTCTCCTCAAGCGTCGCTCCAACGTGTGAATAAGACCGTTGTACTTTACTTCCATTGCATGAACCCTAATGAAACATCTCCCCCCTGCGTTGCCATCTCGGCAGAGAGAGAGTCTCCCGCCGACACACAAACCTTTGAAACCTTTGTCGTCACAATGGCTCGGAGACGATGTTGCAGACGACAGAGTCCGTTCCTTTGTATTTTCCTCCTGCTTTGTGTTTCCATATTTCCCAGGCATGGTTTTTGTTGTCTCCGTTCCCCCTGAGGCCTTTATGATGCAACGGCGAGGTGCGATCACTCTGATGTACGCCTTCTTTTGTCTCTGGTGGAATCGTCTGGTTGCTCTTTAAGTTTTAAGCGAAACATGTTGTGGTGGCGCAGCGGTTAGAGCTTCCACCTCCCTGGTTGGATTCTCTTTGACTACAGAGAATGAATGAATGACTGAAAGTTGATCCGATGCTGTTGACCATCAAACCTATTTCAAATCGACCTAAAGGGGTTCGCGTAAAGATGCAGAGATGAATGGATCCCGGAACATCGGCACCCAAGGAACTGGCCGGAAGGAAACCTGCCGCCCGGTGGGCACCATCAGAAACAAATGATGCGACGTTAATCCTGTCATTTTAAATCTGGGAAGCGTCTGCGGAGAGGCAACTCTGCTCAATCAGTCACAGTGACATGAATGAAACTGCCGGAAAGTCAGGTTTATTATCATTATTTATCGCCGTAATTCTTGATTTTGAAATGTTAATATTTCAAAAAAAGTACAACTCGTTTCACCATAAATACATAATCCGAGTTTTATTTTGAAACCCGTGCTCCTTCCTGTGTTGCCCCAACACTTCCTGTCAAGCTTCTTTCACCACACCTGCCACGCTTCCCTTTAAGCTCCGCCCCCTTCCAGGCTCACAGGCTGTGCTTGCCACCAACGTGCACCTGGTTCTCCTGCCTTTTCCCCCTGGCTCCGGACTAATCACATGTGTTACAGACAACAGAAGTGGACTTGTAGATTCGTTGTGTCCAGCAGCAAAGAGAAGCTCCTCCAAGCAGGTAACTATCACAACTTCTCATTGCCTGATAGCAAACTGTTGTAGAACTTGAGAAGATCTGGTTTGTGGGATAGATGGAATGCTGCTCACTCTTCTCCTTTACCTCCAAAAATACCTGCCGGATCATTGATGTGACGTTCAGTACTTGAGCTTTAAGTGTCTCCAACAATGGCTCTGGGTTTATCGTCTTGCCCGAGGACAATTTCGCATGCCGGGAGGAACTACACCGACCTTCTGTTTGGTGGTGCCTCCCTAGATTGCTGTAAAATGGTGGTTCAATTGTTGGACCCGTTGTTCTGTATTAATTCTGTTTCCATCCAGTATTTTTTGCCGAGGCGGCTAATTGTGTTTACATGAACCATCTGACGCAGTGGACCTTTGACTCAGGAGTGGAATCTCCTGTGACTGAGCACTAAATCCTCTCATATATCAAATTAAATTTCCCCATTAAAATAGACTGAAACGTTGTTAATCCGTTCCAGACCCCTGGTTTCGGTGCGTGTTGTAACTTTCTAAATAGAAAATAATGTATAAAAAAATAATCAGTGAGCGTCAAGAAATAGAGAGGTTTTATTCAGTGAATTTACTTGGGAGATGGGACGAAGATGCAGGTGGCGTTTTTTTTATTTGGTGCTCTATCCTTTATTTAACTTACTGGCTTCAAGCTTAATGTTACAATGTGCTGCTAAATGTAACGTGCACACTTTGCTACACTTTATGTCTAAACTCCATTTACGGACAGAGTGAAGCTGCTCCTCTTTTTAAAACCATCAAACTGAACCCGACCGGCTTTGACCGACCCTTCCGATGCCTCCTCTGTCGGCGTTCCTGCCGTCCACTGCGCTAAATGTGCACTAAAAGCGGAAGTCACGTTGGTTTCAAACGCTCATCCCGCTCCCTCCTAACTCAGATCTGGGCTTCCCGATCACAAAAGCAAAAAAATTCACTGAGCGGGCACTTGGATCTTGGAAAACTCCTAAGTCAAAGCGCTCGTATGTCAAAGTCCTGAGAGTGCGTGTCATCTGTGCAGTATCTTCAACATATTCCGGTTCTCAGCCTCTCATTTGAGTCAGCTCTGTTTCTCCAACCCTTTTTTTTTTTTTTTTTTTTTTTGTCGGTACCATAATAAGAGGCAGTGTTTTTTCTACTCGGAGAAACTGTGCAGAAACGGCGACGCGTCCTCAGCCAGGCCGGTCCGGCTGTGTTTGACACTGACAACCTAAAACAATGCAGCAAAAGCAGAAATCCAGCGGAAACCGATTCAGCAGTGGGACGCCGATGACATTTTCCTCTCCCGGTGTGGATCTCCTCACCTCCTGCTCCCAGACGCCATCTCAAAGAGACGTCTCGCCTCGCATAATGCGGCGCACGCCTCCTCCTTGCTCCATTCTTTCCCTCCCAGGATGTAAAGAAAAAAAAAAAAGAGGCTACAAACGGCGGCCCCTGACATCAAGCAGCAACCCTCCTCCAAATCAGATCCATTGCCCTTTAGGTTTCCGTGGCAACCGGCTGAGAGTCATTTGTTTGATTTGCCAAAGATTAATATAGACGCTGCATGAGCTCCACCGTGAATAGAGCGGGGGGAACCTGGTTCAAGGCAGCGGCGGTGATGGAGGTGGATGTGGCTCAAGTCGCTCGGCATCTTCAAGATGACAAATATCGGCCCTGAGTCCGATAAATAACCGAAGGGGGGGGTGGCGTTAAATATTTGATAGTATGTATTAGACTTTATCTGCATTACGATGAGGAGCCGGATCAATAATTTATGAGGCCATGTAAATGTGGGAAACCATCATTTCTATTTGATTAGCATGAAAGCCAAGAAGGTGTCTCTGCCGGCTGGCGCTGAGGAGGCGTTTCTGCAGTTCAAACCCGCGGCTCTCCATCCTCAGTATCTCTTTCCAATTAAAACGTTTGTATTAGCATTTGTTTTTATTGTGGACCCAAAAAAACACAACCAGAATAACAAACATTTACTTGTGTGTGTATTTTTTTTTTTTTTTCTTTTTTTGAAAGAGATTTTTTTGGAAGATGGAAAGTCTGTTTAGTTACGAAAGTGACTGACATCCACCAGACCAAATGTCAATGTTTCCATCCAGCGATGCAGCACGTGAGATGTTCTGGAGATAAAGTCACACTGAGATGGTTCGGACATGGATAGAGGATAAAGGAGGAGGGTGAAGAGCTGGATGGAATGACGCTGAGGTTGGTACTGGTCTGGAGGAAGACCAGTAAGGAGGCTCGTGAGGTTAGAGAGGATGCAGAGGAGAAGGTTAGATAGAAGCAGATGATTGGTTGTGGTGACAAGCTGGAGGGAGCGGCTTGAAAGAGAAAATTTATTCCAGATATGCAAATCTCGGTTGAGTGCAGGATTCTCCTAATCTTTTATTGTTAGCTCAAAGTTAATGTGAAATCCCTCCCCCAATACAGGAGCATTTACCAACATGGACTAGGAGGAACTCCTCCTATATATATTCTCTTTCATGCCTTTTATTTATCTTTCATTGAATACTTATTAGCTCTGACTTTGTCTTCATTACTCTTGCACAAGTACAAGGAAATAAAACGAATCTTACCAGAAGCATAACAAATAGTAAGTGCAGAGTATACCGACAGTGTCGACAGTTTGTTGGGTATTAACAGCATATTCAGATTCTACACTATGCAGACCATATACAGTATTTACGGGTCCTACAGTATGTTGGATATATACACTATATAGGGCTTCTGCAGTTTGTATTGTATATACAGTATATCATCACCCTCTTAAAATAATCTCCCAAGTCATTTCTTCAGATTTTTCAGGAAACACGAAAAATTGAACCACTTGACACACTCTTGACATAGGCAATTTCTGCTAAAGGGTTAGAATGGCACAATCTGTTTAACTGAGGATGTAGGCAATTTTGCCAGAGGTGGTCAGCATCATGAGGAGATGATTTAGGCAAAAAAAACATTTTTGTAAAAAAATGACTTAGGCGATTATTTTAAGAGGGTGACGAGGGGTCTGGAGGAAAACCAAAGAGAAGACTTATGGACGTAGTGAGAGAGGATTTGAAGTTAGTTGGTGTGAGATGAGGATACAGAGAAAAGGGGTTAAATGGAAAAGGTTGATTTTTCACAGAAGGGAAAAGCCAAAAGGAGAAGGAGATACAGTATATATGGGTTCAACAGTATGTAGTATGTTCAGGACAGGGCAGTGCTATGGACCTGATGTGCACGTGAATATATGAGTGAATAGACTGTCATTCAGGTGGATGTGCCATAGACACATGCAGTACAATGTACATACCAGACGGACGGATGTGTGCAAATAAATGTGTACAAATGTATTTTCACTTTAAGACACTTTATAGCCGTGACTTGTTACTTAGACACTTTTTTAGTTTTATTTGTATTTCTTATTCTCCCCCCTTTTTTTATACTGTTTATACAATTTCCTACTATTGTTTAATAGTGTTATGTTTTACTTGAAACTCTGGCACAACAATTTCCTTCGGGATAAATAAAGTTGTTCTTATTCTTATTCTTAAATGACCCATATAGATAAAGCTTCCCTCTCAGATAAATTCCTCATATATAGGAATATATATACGTGTGTGTGTGTCTTCTTTTTCTTGTGTGTGTATATATATATATATTAATATAAATGAGCTTATACAAGTATTTGACACAACATGACGCCTTCCTTGTCGATCGCAAGCATGTTAAATTGTTTTTAACAATCGCTTTCTTCAAGAAAAGGAAAGAATCGGCCCTTGGAAAACTCAGTTATTTTTCTTGATCTTCACCAAGAGATTCATGTTGCTTCTCGCTCGGTCGATCGTAAGGGTTTGATCGGAAATATCCTTTTATTATTGGAAAGAGAGAATCCATGGGGGAGGAACGGAGCGTATCTGAACTGATACGCTCAGCAAAACTAAAGGAAAACAAGTGACTCATCACTTTGCTGCCTCTGCTGCACAGAAGCAAAGTGCAACTGTAGTTTGGGAGGTTCCAGGAATTCTTTAGTCATCAATTAGGAACATCCTAAACTCCGTGAACGTTCTCAGACGCTACTGTCCTCCAGTCAGAAACAGTCTGAGGCTGTAAGCTGTCTTGTGTCGATTGCCTCCAAGCGTTCAAGAAGTGTACATGTGTAGAGCGAAACTCCAAGTCCCGAGCTTTACCCCTCTTTGAATCCTGATTGTGTCCTTGCTTTGTGCTCCTGATTTGTACCCAATTCTTTTTCCTGCCATGTTCTTGCTCATGTCAGACTCACGTCTTTTGGATTTCCACATTGTTGCAGATACGTTTCCTTTGCCCGCTTTCTTAAAGTCCGTTAAGTTCCACTCCAGCTCTGAGTTGTGCCTTGACAAATGTTTGGAGTTGAGTAATCTTCAATAATTGAGATGGGGATTTGACTTCAAGAAGCTTTAAGTAGCTCTAACTCTAACTCGTGTAATCCGAGTTGATTCATTCTTACTTGAAACTAAGGATTAAACTCACAGGCTGATGTAAACAAGCTGAGAGTGACGGGTCTAACTCCGGCAGGAAGGCCAGGCTGCTTCCAAAGGTAATGGGGTCGGCCGTGCTCAGGTTGTCCAATCATGAGAGCTGGGCTGAGATAAGAGGCAGCGCCGTCCAGGCTTAATGACCCTCTTCAGACCTTGAGGTGCGGAGTAAGAAGAAACTGTCTGAGTTTCTGATAAATCTGAGGTCTAATTACAAAAACAGACATACCGGTTAGGAGGTCACCATTTGAAGTAAGGCAGATATTAGCAGAGGCGACCTCAGGCTCTGACGAGTAAGGAGAGTCGCGAAGATGTTCTCATCGGACTCTCAAGCGAAGATACAACCCCCCAGCACCTTCTCTCAAGGCCCTTTTTTGTGTGGACTTTGCACATTGTCTCCATGTTGGTGACTTCCCACAGTTGAAAATATGCTACCTTCAGCCAATCACCTCTCACATCAACTAACTTCCTGTCTTCTTTCCCTTTATCCATGGGCGTCCTCTCTAGTTCCTCCAGACCTCCTGCTTGGCAGCTCCAACTTTAGCATCCATCTACCCAGATCTTCAGCATCCCTCCTCTGTCCATGTCTAGACTATGTCAGTCTGATTTTATCTCCAGAACATGTGCCGTTCCTGTGATGGACCCATTCCTTACCGTCTCCATCCTCCTCGCATCCAAAGAGAATCTCCACATCTTCATCTCCAGTGCATCCTTTTCCTCAGTGTCTCCAACCCAGACAATGCTGCTGGTCTCATATCCATTATTTACCCCTGCTATTACTTTTCTCCACCCATTCCAACGCTGCTTGCACACGTTTCTCCACTTCTTCTCCGCGTTCTCCACTGGTTCGGACTGCCGGCCAAGAAGACCATAAATTGTCCACAGGCGTGAGCTGGACCTACTGGTTGTCCGTCCCTTTGCGAGACCGTCTGGTCACCTGGCAACCAGTCCAGGATGTACCCCGCCTCTTGAGCACCATCAGCTGTAGCACCAACGTGACCCGGGGTCAAGGACATGCAAGGTCTTCAATGATCTCTTTTTTTTTTTTTTTAAATAAAAAAAAGTTAGGCTGTGTTTGTCTTCTAAATAACAAACACTGACTTCCAGTGAGGAGCGGTGGTTGGAGTGGATGGCCCCTGACCTCCGAGCCGGTCTGATAGAGCTGCAGGCAGCCATCTTCAAAGGGTGAGCTGTTGGTAATTAGACAGAAGAGCTATCTAAAGCAGGCATCCGGGCGCACGATGGAGGCAGTTGAAAGCTGGCGTTGTCATCTCCTCTCCCCTTTTCTTCTCGGTAGCTTGTATCAAAGGGAATTTCAAGGATGATTAAAAGTTTAAACTGGATCCAGAAAAAAAAAAAAAAAGAAATGGGATGCCAGAGCTTTGCCGCTCCTCGTGTTTCCCCTCCGGTGTCCTGAAATGGCCTGGTTCATTAGTGTGACTGAGACTAAACAGAAGACATGTACACACACACTTCTATGCAAGTGGTGTGTTTAAGGAACATGTCCGTGTGTTGAAAGGACTTTTTTTTTTTTTTTAAAGATAATTACAAGATATGTACAGAGGTCTGATTGTGAGTTTTGCGGAGCGGAGCAACTTCAACTCGACATCGTCAAAACCAAAGAGGTGGTAGAACCGCAGGAGACCTACACCAATCACCATTCAGGGTGAGGAGGTGGAGATGGTGGACGTTAGGGTCCACACTAACAATAACCTGGACTGGACTCGTAACACAGATGTCCTCTACAGGAAAGGTCAGGGCAGGATGTTCTTCCTGAGGAGACTGAGGTCGTTCGTTGTCTGCAGCGAGCTCCTCAAGACCTTCTCCCGGTTTATATTAGCCAGTGTGCTCTCCTTCTCTGTAGTGTCCTGGCGTGGCGTTGCCAAGATCGGCGAGGTTGTGGCGGACACTGGAGGGTGCGGCCTCTCACCCCGCGGGACTAAGGGCTGGGGGGGGCGTGATTAAGACGGGTTTATACAGGGCGATCCCAGATGTTCAAGATTGTTGTTGTTTGTCGTTGTTTCTATTTTAAAATACGAAACTCCTCCACGTCTCCAACAATGTTTGCTCGTCGAAACACCACAAGGTCAATGTGTTCAACCGGCTGGTAAGGAAAGTCGTTCGGTGGACGATCCAATGGCTGAGGGGAGGGTGAAGGACGAATTTAGACGAATTTTGGACAATCCTTCTCACCCCCTGCATGATGAGCTGTGGCTGATGGGCGGCTTCCTCAGCCTGAGTCCCGAGTGCAGAACCCAACGCTTCAGATGGTCCTTTGCATGACTGGACAGCACGAGTCACATCTGCACCTCTCAGAGTTGAAAAGTCAAAGTCAGCTGAATGTCAATTTCCCTGCATGTAGTGGACACACAGAGGAATGGGGAAGACTCCCAATCTGATGATGACATGAAATTAACAAAATGACAATAATCAGGAAGTGCAAATTAGCAGTTACATTAAACAGTAACCTCTGCCCACTTCCTGTAAGTGTGATCTTTGACAAAGTCTGCTTTATTGTTATTTTCTCCGCATGTACTGTCTCTGTCCTTTTAAATGTTATATTTATTGTTTAATGTCGTTCGTCATTCCCCTATGGCAGACCTGGGCATTTCACGGCCCGCAGGCCCGTCCGGCGCGTTTTGCTTTTTTATCCGGCCCGCCAAACTATTTTCTTTGAATATTTTAACAAGTATTTTCAATCAATTTGAATTTAGAAATTCTATTTAATTTTGTATGGATGATTACATGCAAATAATGGCGGTCGGTACTTTTATATGATCATTAATGATTTTAAAATTGAAATAAAATGCCAAAAAATTGAAATTTATTCAAATTGCAATTTTCATTTTGCTCACCTCGTTAGCCCGTGCATTAAAATTAAATAAGAAACGTGGCCCGCCGACCAAAATAATTATCCATCCCTGCCCTATGTGGAACAATAACGTATTATGCGTCCATCCATCCATTCTGCACTCAAGGTTGCAGGGGATGCTGGAGCCTATCAGGGAAGAGGTGAGATACACCCTGGACTGGTAGCCAGTCAATCACAGCGCAACACATATAAACATACAACAATTCACTCACATGTTTTTGGACAGTGGGAAAATATTTGAGAACCCTGAAGGAAACCCACGCAGACACGGAGGAGAATGAGTAAACTCCACACAGAAAGGTCCCCTTGTCCGAATCCTTTGTACTGTGAGGCCGAAGCGCCCGTCTGTCTGTCAGACCCCCCCCACCCCCCTCAAATACCAATACTTGTGTTATTTTGGGCTCTTCTAAACCTCCCCCCCATTCAACTGCTGAACAGAGTACCCACTAATGACTCTGTTTCCATTAGTGAAGTGCACTCAGCGCCACATTTTGGAGGTAATTTCCACCCCCACCCCCCACCCCACCCCCCCCATATATGGCTTTCAAATTCTTTCATCTACAAATGTGTGTGTGTGTGTGCACATGCTTTAGTGTTCTATTTAGCTTTTTTCTTTTTGGAAAAAAAAAAAAAGGCCTGGTCGACCCGCTGCGCCTCCCTTGTTTCTGGTATGGTGGTGATAGAAGACGAGCGTGTTCCCAGCAGAAGCCTCTCTCCCCTTGCATTATTCAAAGCGCAACAATATTTGAGCGGCTGCTCGGGGGCTTTGCCTCTGCAGCGCAGGATGCATGGATGGCAGATATCTATCTTTCTATCTTTGGATGTGGATGGAGCATCTTCGTGCCCTTGATTGAAATGACCAGCAGCCACGGAGCTGCTGGTCAAAATGGGCTTTGTGTATAAATAACTTAAAGAATAATTTCCTAAATCTCTTTGAGGTGTTCAAAGTTTGAAGAGCACCTGAAGTTCATGCCTGAATGGTGTCCACCACCCTTTGGTTACCTTGGATCACCAGCCTGCAAGAGGGAGTCCAGTCTGTGTTAGAATCCGATTTATTTTTAAATCAAGTATCTGTGACATTTTACTTTTATTCCAAGTCACGATGCTGTCAAGTGGACCGGAGAAGCAGCAGAGGTCGTTTCCGGGCTTCTCGGCATTGCCGCCATTAACTAAAATGAGTGAATGCTAAAATGATTGTCGTCTGAGGTCAAGTGGTTTCAAACCGGAAGCTGATTCGCTGAGCGAGGGCGATGTGTCCGATGCGGAGGGGTTGTTGCTCATGAAGGGGAAAATAGATACAAAATTCTCCCAGATTGAAAATTTGAAATTCCTACAACCCCTGAGGAGGCTGTCACAATTTCACGTTTGGTACCAATTAAATCCTTCGTTCATTAAAATGTTTTTACAAGCCATTCTATCCCTCTGTTCTCTGCGGGCCAAACATCGCCACGTAACCTGTTTTTATCTCATTTGTTCAGAAGATGTTTTCCGTGTGCTGGTTAATATTTTGAAACGGACCCCTCAGCAACAGTACGATCACCAACCAGAGAACTCATTCATTCATTCATCTATACCGCTTACCCAGCTGTGATTGGACGAGAGGAAGGGTTCATACTGGATGGGTTCATCCCAGGGACACTTACAAATATACAACTCACTCTTTCACAAGTCATGGATGCAATTATTCAATCTTTCATCCCCATGTCAGGGAATTTAGGGGTCTTCAATTAACCAGCTAGAAAGAATAGAATATTCCACATTGATTTTGGACTTCTGGTTTACTTCATTTTAAACCTCTTGTTTCCAAATGTTTATCCCCGAGCGCCTCACAGTTGTGGCCGGCAGTGATTCGGCGAAGCTGTGTCGGAAGCTGCAGACGTATAATGCCGTCATTTGTATGTAGCCGTGTATCTTTTGTTTGCACCTTTTGCAATTGAATCACACTAAAGCGACTTTCCGCGGCGCCTCGACGCGCAAGCACTTCCCCGTATGACTTGCAGAGAATGAGCGAGCGTTATTGCCGGGCCCACTTCCTCCAGAGGCATGCTAATGGAAGCCGTTTGGCGGCTCGCCTCCGAAGGCAAGAGGGATGGACTTGTTTCGCTCGGTGTCAGCGTGGGCATCTGGAGGAGAGGGGAGAATTACAGGCTGGCGTGTTTTCAATTTGGCAGGAAAATAGCAAAAGAGGGGAAAAAAAAAAAAAAAAATCCTATGCCATGTTTCCTCCCAGACAGAGCCAAACCCAGCTTATACCGGGGATGGGTTCTGCTTAATTATCTTAAGGTTATACCATTTATATACAGAACCAAGGAGGGCTGTTCTCCTTGACAAAAAAAAAAAAAAAAACACAGCTCGATTTAGATGTAGCCCGGCCATCTGTTACAGGTGAGGCAGGTGAGCGCACTGCCTCACAGCCCATCCCAGAATAGAAACAATGATTTGTACAGTAATTAAAACCCTAATGGCTCGAACCATATGGTGCTAGTTTGTTGTTGGTGCCACTTCCTGTCTTCTTTGGAACAAACAGCTGCGAGCGCTGATTACCAAGAACGGCCGCGGAAGGCCATGCCAGCATTTTTTTTTTTTTTCTTCGGACACAACTCACAAATCATGCTGTCATTCCCCGTCGGACGGACGCTGGCCTCAAAGCGATGATGTCCAAAATAAGCCAAGGCTAATGCTCCTTTTTAGAAGTGTACTCTCGTACACAGGGGTGTTGTGTTAGCCGAAGAGTGAGACGACGTGACGGACTTCGAAAGCCGTCAAGGGGATTCTAAAACCCTACCTGTGTTCAGCAGTACTGGCACTGGACTCGGCTTCGTGCATTCATTATCTGCACCGCTTAGCCTGCAGTCAGGGTCCCGGGGGGGGGTTGGCTAGAGCCTATCCCAGCTGGCGAGAGGCGGGTTCACCCTGGAACGGTAGCCAGTCGATGACAGGGCCACATGGAGAAACATACTACACACCCTCCCTTCATTTGCAAGTCACGTAGAAACAGACAACCATTCACGGCCATTCCCGAGTCTGGACAGTGTAGGGTCTCCAATGAACCTCCTGCATGTTTTTGAACTGTGTCTTAAACCTCCCCTGTGTGGAATCCAACCGGGGAACCTTCTTGTTGTGAAGTCGATGCGCTAACCACTGCGCCGCCGTGCATTTAACTACATATATTTTCATTCAGAGCGGCCCTTTGGATGGCTGCAAATGTGTTTCCAAGTGCTGCTCTCAATGCTGTGAGTGTCTAATGCCACAATAATCTGTGGGAATACTGATAGTGCTCCAGTAGCTCTCCTCGTCGCCGTGCCCCGGAGCTGGAAGCGTGACACCGTAGCGAGCTGAGCGCTGATGCTCAGCAGCCCCGGACGCCCGCAGCTCAACCATCTATCAGCCCGGCTCGATCGGTGCTCACCGCTCACCACCGTGGGCGCTGACATGCACCGCCCTGACGGGGAATTGGAGGGGAAAACAACTCTTCTAAATGTTAAATTTGATCTTCATTTTATTGAAATGGCCTGGATTTCGCTTCTTCTCCTGGGGAAGCGACCGTATCCGCCGCTACCCCTCACGATGCACGATTCAATTCCATAGCTTCCTTTGTGGAAGCTAAATACAACGTGACGCGGAGTTATATCAGCAAAGCGGACATTTCCTTTTTAATGGTCGACGCGCCAGGATAGGAATGCCAATATCATTACGAACAGTGGACGCAGCCTGAGGAAAATTAAGCCTTGATATCACAGGGAATGGAGATAAGAGGGGAGGATTACCAGCCTGTCGGCCTGCCGAGAAGGAATTGGACAACCCAGTGAAGCTGTCCGTGGCATCAAAGGTCGTCATTAAAGATTACCATTGGAAGGCCTTGAAGATACTTCAGATGAGTGGATTACTGTGAAACTGTATCGAGAAACGGCGACAGGGGGCCAAGTGGTCAGGATGGCTGGCCGATAAAACCGAGGGTTTCATCTCCCGTCAAAGTGGCTGCAAAGTCTATTTTTTTTTTTTTTTTTTTTTTTGTCCGACTGATGAATATTGGCTGGAACGTGGAGGTTTTTTTTTTTTTTTTTTATTGCTGGTCGTGACTGCCTGAGATGCTTTATTGCTGTTTACCATCCGTCATTAACCTGCTGTGGGATCGTCCAATTCAACAGAAAGTGCTGCATAAGACAAAGTTTAATAGCTCCTCGGGTGCCTGCAGCCAAAAGTCACTTTACCAATGTAATGTAAAACACGCTTATTATCGTTACGGAGTTCTGCTGAGGGGAAACTGCAATTGCATGTTATCTGTTTAGTCAAGTTACACTTGATTTCTATGCTGCTGCGTGGAACACACATTTGACGAAACCCAACATTTATCACAAGTAAGCACTGGGTGAAAAAAGAGGTGACGTGGGCGGCCTTCTGCCTTGACCAGTCGGAGTGAAAATAAAGAGGGCGAAGAGGTAGAAAGTAAAACCCCGACAGAGACAGATAACCTAACATCAGCGCCGACAGGCACGGCAGGCGTTGCGATAAGACATCAAGAGGTCCAATATGCATAAAAGGAATGAAGATTGTGGACGCTTGGAGAGACGCCGCGGTGCCCCGAGAGACGAGAGCGACCGGGGAAGACATGAGCTTCTTATTATGGGTAGATGAGGGAACACGAGTTCAGACAGGAAGAGGAGGAATGAGAGGGGCATCAGGGGATCGCCCTCGGCAGAGTGAGCCCATGGCAGCGCGTCTCGGGGCTAGCCTGGTGCTAAAGTCCCAAAAAGGTTTCAAGCCCGTTCTTAAACGGAGGGTATCCATCCCCAGGATGATTCGGAGCGCGGCGAACTCCACCTTCTCCCGGTTTCTAAATTGGAGTTTCAATCCAAACAGATCCGCTTAATATATTTGTGCAAGAACACGGGTTAATTTGTGACATAGCCTTTGGATCCCTCTGATTCAAAATGGCATAGTTCCCTTTGCTTCAGGACGAGCACTTCCAGAAAGTAATAGAGGTACAGCACGCAGGACTTTCAGGTCTGACATTGAATATTTCCCCCCTCCTCCTTTTCTTCTTCTTCTCATATGGTTTTTGCAGCGGCGACAAATTGGAGTGTCCGTAATAGAATACAGAACAGTGACAAATGGCTTCTTTTTCCAGAGTATTGGCTTCTTCCTTTGACTTTGCCATTGCCCTTGACATTTACTGTTGAACACCAACTGCACTTTAATTGCTAATGGCAGTGGTTAAACTCTCAAACCATTCTTCTCACCCTGGAATTGATCTTCATCAGGGACGTTGGACTGTTAGCGTTTGGTCATTCATGATAGCGTGCGAGACTTATTTAATAGATTTATAATGAATAAGCAATACTATAGTCATAGCAGGCAGCAGGGTGGACAGCGGTTAGCGCTTCCACCTCCCGGCAAGACGGTCCTTGGTTCACTTCCATGTTCTCCCTGTGTCTGCGTGGGGTTCCTCAGGGTTCTCCGGGTTCCTCCCACGGTCCAAACACATGCAGGAGGTTCTTTGAAGACAGTTAATCGTGAATGAGGGGATGAATGGTTGGTCAAATCAACACGACCTGCAAACGGTAGTCACTTTAATTACACAAAGGTTTTAATAAGAGGACGAGAAACCCAATTCGTGTTTGTGTGTGAGATGGCAAAGAATTGGGGTGACATTTCCTGCACATTTCCTGCTTTCTCCACATGGAATTGGAATAAACACTTCCCGGCTAATTTTTTGCAGGGCTGCCACCTCATTCTGCTGTTCAAATATCCTGTTGAATGGGTTTCATGATTCCCCACAGACCTTCTGGATCGGCGTTCATCTTCATGAAAAAGCGGATTCTTCTAATTGTGTCTCTCCTCGGCCCAAATTGCTTTCTCACGTTGAAAAAAGAAAAAGAACGTTGGCTTTGCAGTACTCGTAGCAATGCAGGGATCTTCACATCACAATGGTTGGATTCTCTGGAATAAAAATAAATTCAGAGAAGACAGATGAGGTAGCTCCATCTGGTTGGGATGGTCACCTCCATGGGACCATGTGTCTAGGCTGGGAGTGCACCAGAAGTACTGGACCAAGTGGGAGGAATCTGGGTCTGCTGCCTCCAAGACCTGCCCGGGAGATGAATGGAGGAATGCATGGATGGAGGGATCCATGGATGGAGGGATGGATTAATGGACAGATGGATGGACGGGGATGCATGGAGGGGTGTATGGGTGGACTGTTGGATGGATGCATGGGTGGATGAACGGGTGGATACATGGAAGGATGAGTGGATGGATGGATGGATGGATGGATGGATGGATGCATGGGAGGATGCATGGATGGATGGATGCATGGATGGGTGGACTGTTGGATGGATGCATGGGTGGATGACTGAGTGGATGGATGGATGGATGGATGCATGGATGGACAGATGGATGCATGGATGCGTGTATGGGTGGACTGTTGGATGGATGCATGGGTGGATGAACGGATGGATGCATGGAAGGATGAGTGGATGGATGGATACATGGAAGGATGAGTGGATGGATGGATGCATGGATGGATGGATGGATGGATGGATGCATGGGAGGATGCATGGATGGATGGATGCATGGATGGGTGGACTGTTGGATGGATGCATGGGTGGATGACTGAGTGGATGGATGGATGGATGGATGCATGGATGGACAGATGGATGCATGGATGGATGGATGGACAGGGGGATCGAGTGATGGCTGGTCCAACACTCCCGCGAATTCTGTCATTTCAGTAACTTTCCAAACATCGGTTTCTTTTTCGGCCTCCCGAGTTGCGCGTTGCCTTCTCTCTTTGCCCGAGGACTCTGACAGACTTTCAGAATCTGCGTGCATCTTTTCTTTTTTTCTTCTAATTGAAGTCACCGCCTGCTTCAGAAGGACCCGAAACCCGAGGGGCGGCGCAGGCGGCGCTGACAAATCACCCTCTCGAGGGGTGTTTTTCAAACTCGAAGGGCATAATGGCCGACGCTCCGTTCGCACGGGGCCGCCATTTCTGGTTCACTCTCCTCCCTCCTGTTTTCTCCTTCTCAGTCAGTTTTAATCCTTCATATCCATCAGCTTCCGTGGCTATCATTATGGTATGGATGCGCCGGCTCCCAATCATTTGATGAGACGCTTTCCTGTGTCGGGCTGTGGTGCTTCGGATGCACCGACTCCAGCGTCTGATCCCAGAGCGGCTCCTGTGATCAGCACCCTCGCTTGTCAGGGTCGCCTTCTGCGGCAGCATTCCCTTCTTTTGCCGACTCTCTTGCTCTCGCTTGGCAACATTTCCTTTTTGTCCCCAAGCTTTGTGCCTCCAGTGCGTTCTCCCTGCCTCTTCTTCTTATGCTTTATTAATGTCTTAATTAACATTGTGAGCTTTTTAACATCAACTTCACAACATTTTTACATTTTTTTTTTTTTTTTTTTTTTTTACAAGGGTGCACAAAATGATCTTCTTGAATCCTCTGCTCGGCCTTGTACAATGTAGAAAGCAGCTCAAGTACAGTAAAGAATGGTGTTTCTAATAGTGTCTATCGCTCAAGCTAACAGGTTGTACACAGCGAGCATCCTGAAAGAGCAACCAAGGCTGAGTGCGGGAGATATTTGAGTTAATCAATTTTGAAGACGACAGCTGCTCCACTTAAGAGATATTCACATTTTTGCAAACCCCCGAGCGACAATCAAGTGTCACTCCGTGTGGCATAACGGGACTAAAAAAAAAAATAAAAAAAAATCACACTGCACTCTCACTCAAATATTAAAAGAGTGATGAATGGAGCCGGCGAGGATAAAGTGGGAGACATCACGCGGAGCGTCCCAGATCTGCTCGGGCATCACAGAGGCTAAGTGGTCGGACTGTCACCTTGCATCAGGGAGGACTAGTGTTCGTCGCCGTGCAGTGCTTTCTGCGCGGAGATCACATATTCCTGATATTAGCGCCGCCGTTCTTGCTCTCATATAACGACAAGGGATTGGAGATGGCCTGGACGGAGGAACAATCTGTTCCTCTGTGCGTATTCGTGTCCCGTACAGGTCATATATGCACCAGATCCGGTTTTGATATATAATATTCGCAACTGATATAATTGCTTATGAATCCATAAAGGTTTTATTTTGGATATTTTGGATTGGTTTTCGATCCCAGCTGTCATTGGATGAGAGGCTGGGTTCACCCCGGACCAGACCAGCATAGGGACATACAGATACATGCAGCCAAACATGTCCGGTTCTCATTATTTTCAACTAGACCATAAGAAGGAGCCATTTCTTGTGTTTTATTTAGAATACTTACAGTACTTGCACAGTGCACTGCCGTATTTGGAGGTTATATATTTGCGCAACACAAGTTGAAAATTGAAACCGCTTGACCTAATTAACCACTGAAAAGATGGAAGGATATGGTTCGTCATAACATGATTTTCCATTTCTGAGCGGGGATTACTTATAGCATTGGTTCATATGTTTTGTTGTTTTTTTTTTAAGAGGCATTATTTCGGTCGTAATTTAATTCTGGAAATTTGTATTTATTTTATTTTGGAGAGCCTCTCGGAGTCTTACTTTGGGTATTTAATTTTAAATGGCCACCATGATGTTTTTGTAACTTAATTTTCTTGAGGCAGACTGTAATGATATTAAAACTATAAGGCATCTAGGAATATTTTTGAAGAATCTGGGGGTGAAGCCAAGCATCCTTATTTTTTTTATTTTTTTTTTTTTGGAGGGGGGGGGGGAGTGAAAAATGGATCACGCGGCTTTGTCCCCTCATCGCCGATCGGACGTAGATTTCTTTTCTTCCGTCGTATCAGTGGCGAGGGATCCGCCCGGCTTGCTTTTGTGCAGTTCAGCTAGAGGTTGCGGTAATCTCCCGGAAGGCCGCAGACTGTGATCTTCCATTAAACACTGTATCGAACAGTCTGCGGGGAGGAAATGCAGTCCCCCCCCCCCCCCTCCGACAGGAAACCCTTTGTGCTGCGAGCGTGTCTTTGTGTTTTATTTTAAAAAAGAGCACAATGCAGAACTATCATGGTGTGTAAGAACCACTCTCCATTGTTTCATTAATCTGCACCCGGCGTATAATCAGTGTTTACTTTTTTTCCGAGGCTGGTGAATTACAAATGAGGAGCTGGGCTGAGGGGAAACTGCAAGAAGAAAAGGAAAAACAAAGATAAGGTTTCATAGGTGAAACAACAGCTGGATACAATTTACCGATTCTCGGTTCTGAAGCGTCATTTCCAGCTGAGCTGCACTGGGAGTGAAGCTCCTCATGTGGTATATTTCCAATTCGAACATTTTTTTTTTTTTTTACACATAGTGCTCCCTTTTCATGCATATATAATTCTATAGCTTGTTTATATCTAAGAAATATTGATCAAATGTCATGCTACTGGTCAGGAAATAGAAATAATTAGCATTTTCTGCTACGTTTTAGTTCAATTTTGTTGTTTGTTTGTTTGTTCTGATTGCCTTTGTGTTCAGATCCATCGTTATTAGACCTCCATGTCCTTGCAAGGGGCGATGACTCCAGCTAAGAGTCGCTTTATCGGCAGAGCAGGGAAGCCTCTTCTGATCAACTTTTAAACATGCTTGTGCGGCGGACACGAAGAGGCTTGGTCTCTCACCCCACGGGACTAACAGTCGGGGTGCGAGGTTAAGCCAGGTATATATAGATGATGCCGGATGTGCGAGTGCTGGTTGTATTTTGTTGGTGTTTCAGATTAAAGGATCAAACTCTTCTACGCCTCCGCCATTATTTCATCATTGAAACACTACATTGGTGACCCCGAACTGGGCATGGCTGACTCAGATGAAGCTTGCGATGCTACCTCATCTACAGCGTCCCATCCCGCTCAGCCGAACCCGACCGTCACGGCCGTCCGGCTGCCGGAGTTTTGGCAAAGCGCCTCGGCTGCTTGGTTCCAACACGTGGAGGCGATTTTCCAACTGCGGGGAATTTTGTCAGAGGATGCTAGGTATTTTTTGGTTGTCACGGCGCTGGACCAACAGACCATGAAATGGGTCATGGAGCTGTTGCGCGACCCTCCGTGGCGTGGAAGGTATGCCGTGCCAGAGCGGGCGGACAGGCTACTTTCCATGTCCAGCTTGGGAGACGGGTCTGCCGTGGATCTTATGGAGGACATGTTGTCGGCGGGTTCCTTTTTCCACAAGTTTTTCTGCGTCAACTGCCGGCTCCTGTGCCCGCGATCCTGGCGAACTCCCGATCTTTAACTGCCGGCGACTTCCGCGGCTTGGCAGAGGTGGCTGATCGTATCTTGCTAACTTCCAGGACATTCGTTGTCCAGAGTGCGACTCCGGAGCCCTCGCGTGAAGACGAGGACGCAACCGTCGTAGCCGAAGTATCCGCCACACATGAATGGAAGTTTTGCAGGCTTCATCTGAACAGTTTACTGGACAGCGTGCAAAAGTTGAATCTGGAGAAAAAGGGAAACCATTAGGAGGAGCCATATTTCAAAATCAGTGTTTTGGATGTAGCTTTTCCGATCATACGATCATACTGATCAAACGGCACAGCTTATCATCATTAAGTTGAGCTGAAACACCTCCTGCAGCTCTGACGCCGCTGTGTAGGTTTTTGAGTGGGTTCTCTTAACCATGTATTCAGCACACAGTGCGAACGCAAGGCAGAATCATCATGCATTTTAAAAACCTCTATGAAATAAGTGAAATTGAGCAAAGCGGTGACAAATTCATGACGTCAAATGCAGAGGTCAGGGTTCACTGACGATGCGCTGCACGTAGAACTGAATACGCCTTAAAAAAAAAAGGTGTTCTTCTTCCTCATAAGAGATATTTGCGTCCAGATTAAGCTCATATTCATCCTACCCTTTTTATTTTTAATTTCTTTGCAGCTCTTTAGAGCAATTTCAGGACACGCCGCAGGGCGAGGTGGGCTGCAGCCGGTGCATTCCCGCACAGACGAAGTCATTTTTCCACACGACTTGACGAAAATCATCCTCGTAATTGATTTTTATTAACATCCGAGTTAATCTGCCTCGGGTTCATTGGACTCCATTAACCTTCGACTGAACGCCAGTGCTCACCGGCAACCTAAGGAGAGCAGAGGAGGATCTTTAAACATTTGATTTGATGTGCATTAGTATGATGTCCTTATGAGAACAGCTTAAAGTGGATGGTCTCCTTTATGGAGATGTGCAGGTGTCTGAAACCAGGGAGGTGTCAGATGGGCCGATTAGCGGGAGAATATCGGTCGGAGGCGTCAGCTAATCCCCTGTGTCTCTTGGATTTCGAGTCAGGTTTGTTGACGGGCGAGTGAGTTGTTTTAGACGACGGTTCAAGGGACAACGCCATTTATGGACATGGAATCATCAACCTTTTGTGCTAATTTTCAAATCCATTCATTGCAAACAAAAAAAGTTGGATCTAAACAAGATACACCGACTGCAGTGTGTGACACTCAATCATTTAATTGTGATCTCAGAGCTTCCCCTCGCAGTGGAAATGGATAGAGGCTCTCAGGGAAGCGGGCAAAGTCAAGAGAATCCCTTTGCATAATGATATATGCTAATTCCCGGGGAAGGGGAGAGAATCTGCCGCTGCGCACCGAACTGTAGATTAGCGAGGGGAAACAATGGCATGTCAGACGCCAGCGTGCGCTATTGTGCGGCTGATGCTCATTGACTCAACTCTGTTTTTTATGCAAATTCAAATCTGAAAATGAGCGCTGTGACTCGGATGCCCGTTTTTCCCGAACCGCGTCGGCGTACATTTGCTCAAAGGGGATTAGAGCTCTTGTTTTCATCCCCTTGGGAATAAAATCACTTTTCGTCTCTATCGTTTAGCATACATCCTCCGTATGCTAGCATTCAATGATTACACGCGTGTGAATGGGACCAAAGTGGAACGGTGAGGCGACAGGGAGTGGAAATGAAGAAGGTGGAAGATTTTAAGAACCGAGAGCCAGCAGTCCAAATGGAGGCAAATGACAGGCCATTGCGATCCCCAAAGGGAAGAACACATCCTCGGTGTCAGATGTCCTCACGTATGGAGACATATTCTTTTTACACCTCTTTTGAGGGAATAGAAACTTTCATCGCACTCGTCAGGAAGACAGATGTTACTTTTTGTGATGATTATCCCGGACAGTTGCCTTCTCAGAGCACATTCATCCGATCCAAGATGAGTCTCTAACGATGGGAGCAGCCCATGCATCACCCAGTGATTTTGCTTCTCCGTGGGGGCAGGGAATCCGCCCTTCCTCAAGAAAATGATCTGATCACTTCTGTCAACGACAACGTTGTGGATGAGCTCGTTGCACCACTGAGCGTTGAGAGCTTTTTACCCGGGTCACAGTTTACTCTGGAGTCTACTGATAGTGGCTTCTGCTGAGACTCCTAATGGCTTCTGTTCCTTTGTCAATTTAATCATTGCTATGGTAGCTGTATGCATGACATAGATGAATGTAAAGAAAGCTAGCCAATAGTAGCCAAGTCAGATTTTATTTACAAGGCACCAAATCACAACTCCACATAGAGCAGGTCTGGACCACATTTTCTCTACAGAAACCAAGCATTCCCCCAGAAGCGGGGAGCTGCCCTCGAAACCTCAGACTGATTCGGACTCAATGTGTCTGACCTTCCGCCTTGACCAGATGAGGACAGGGAGATAGAAAGTAAAAGTGTGGTACAGGCAGAGGGGTATGATGGTTGGTAGGGACAGGAACAAATGATTAGTTACTGTGAATACCTGTAGCGCTGCCAGCTACATGCTAATAGCATACAAAGATAACTTTAATATTCTTTGGAGAATTATCAGCGGTGGACGTCTGGCGTCTCAGAAACAGGGCGTAGCGGTGAGAGTAGCGTGCACACTCTTTTTGACAAAGAGGTGTCGAGTCAAACGGCGTGTCCTGCTTGATAAACATACATGTCCATGTCACCACAAGGACTTGTGGCACACATTTGTTGGACGCTGCAGTGGCACAGAAGTTTGAGTGCTTAAGAAATCTTTCATGCAGAACCGCTTTCCCCGGTTTCCGGTCGCACTCCCTTCCTCCACTCTTTTTTTTTTTTTGGCATCTTTGCGTGTCAGCTGCTCACCGGCATGTAAAAATGTCAGAAATTTAATGACGAGAAATACATTATGTATGGAAAGATCACCCCTCAGATGGCACAGCTGACGTACGACAGCCCTCGAACGCACCCAGTCAGGTTAAAAGACCGGTCGGTCAATCTGATTATGTAACTGGTGAGCCGAGCTTGGCGCAGACCATGGGTGACCCACTTTTCTGTAATGAATTCACCATCCCGGACCGGAGTCTGCCTTGAAATGCGACCCCCAGAATGCTCTTCGTGGCGCCTAAAGAAAAACCAAGGACATTTCGTATGAACGTTTCACCTGATCCAATAAGCCTCGTCCTCCTGATGCCTCGCCAAGCTAATTTGCGACGCGATCGCAGCTCCTTCAAACAGAGGCTGTAATCTCAGAACTGGGCCACGATACCTCTAGAAATATAGTCCCGCATCAAATGTGCACAACTTCCATCCACAGCAGTGCATGTCTAGACCTCCGCTCAGACACTTACGGAGCATCGGGTGTAGGATAGGAGTCAATATCTCCACCGCCCTTGTACATTCCTCTGACTGCAATTAGACATTTCAATGAAAAGCAACATCAAGGATCGCAGCTGTTAAGATACCGCCATGTGTTGTCAACACAAACATGCCCCAAAGTCCAAACATGGTTACAGTAGCGTTACTTTCACCTCAGATAAACAACCTCGACATTGCTCCGCTCAGCTTTCAAGTGGTCCACTTATATAGACACTTTGAAGCAGCATCCTCGAGTGACAACTGCTCCTGACAAAGAAGCTCAATATGAAGCATTCAGGTATTTGTGTTGAGCAATGAGTAGCTTCTAGTGACTAAATTAGCCCGCTGCCTAGCTTTGCTGCTGCTCATTCAGCTGTGGGCTAATGCAGCCAGAGGCAGCACGGCGGTGAAGTGATTAGTGCTGCCGCCTCACAGCGAGGCGGCTCCTGGTTCTGACTGTGACATTTCTGTATGGAGCTTGCATGTTCCTCCCATGTCTGCGGGGGTTTTTATTATTTTTACCCAGTGCCCTCATACAATCCGAAGGCCGGCATGGCTGAGCAGCGATTAGACCCTCACAGTGAAAAGGTTCCTTGTCGGAGTCCCAAACAGGGGACCTTTCTTTGTGGAGTCTCTATGTTCTCCACCTGTAGGTGTTGGATTCCTTAGGGTTCCTCTCAAGGTCTAAGAACATGATGAAGGTTCAAACAAGAGCCTACATTATCCAAATGTGTGAATAGTTGTATGTTTCCATATGTAGCTTGCACTCCCGGTGACCCAGGATAAGCATCATGGACAATGAATGAATGATAGAGGTGTCTTTCAAACCATGCAGCAGCTTCAGATTACTCAGGCCACCTGTACCTGTGGCCACCATGACACCCATCCAACTCTTTTTTTTTTTTGTTTTTCAGATGCTCTACCCCAGCCGGAGTCGTGCAGACAGAATGCATCATCCAGGTTTTGACAAGGTATGTAAGAAACACACCGTCACACCAGTTTGGGTCACATACTGCAGACGAGCTCTTTCCGCAAGGAAGCTTTTTTTGACACACCTCCTCAAACGACCTATATTCCTTAAATGTTACCCGAAACCCGAAGAGCACACACACACACTGAATCTCCATGGATACCAGCCATGTAACCCTCTTATATAAGATACCCTCCTGGACCTGGACCCATAGCTGGTATCTCTTTGAAGGAGCTAAGCTGGTTTTGATGGAACGTAAATTGGGATCCACTGTGAAGAAACAGGAACTCAAGCAAAGATCATTTTTAGCGTTCTTTAAATATTCAACAGAACGAACCATTTGGACTGAATCAGCTTTAGTGCAATTCAATGCCGATTTATTTCCCGTCGTCCCGGCGCTCCTTTCAACACCAGGTCGGCAAGTGAGGTGACGAACCACCAACGTCGCACGCCGAGTGGATTAAAAGGAAAAGATGCCTCGTCGTGTCAAATGTTACGGGACTGAATTCCACCTCGGGTCGCGTTCCTCAACCCGTCTGCTGATCGGTCGATGAAGAAGTATTTTGAAAACAACAAGGTGATTGGCAGAAACTCCCTTGAAATTGAACTCTCCTCGACTTTATCATCCTGTTTTTCGGTCCTTAGCATTTCCCACTTATTTCAAATGACAGCTCCCGAAATAAATGATCGCAATTTGTCTCTCGGCGCCCACAAAGCTTCCCAAGGATCAAGGAGAAGTTCCGCCTATTATTGTAATCCATAGGAGAAAATCAATCCCTAAAAAGTTCCTTGCTGGCGTTCCTCCCGCATGCCTGCTCTTTGTTTGAGCCATTCCGCGGTAGGCTTTCATTTATTGGGACAAACACAGCACTGGTATTGATCTCCATGTCTGCTTCATTGCACAGGCGTATATCTCGGGATGGCAAACATTCCTTTAAACTTTTTTTATTCACATGATTTTGCTAAAACAGAATTAATTACCTCTCGGTCTTTCTGACATGGGGAATAAAAGGCAGTCCGTCCTGTATCACTTGGAGCTCGACCTTCCCGTCAGGACGGGGGTGTGCGCGCGTGAAAACAAATAGCTGCGCCATTAGCGACTGGCGTCCTGGCCCTGAATCAATCGCTAGGTAGGGCGGGGGGCTTTCATTGCAGAGCCCCCGTGCAATTTTCCCATAAAAGTGTGTTCTCTGCCATCGCAGAGCTCAGAAGCATTAAGAGCTGCATACATTCAAAAAAGTATTAGCCTCAAAAAAAAAAAAAAAAGTACTTGTGTGAGCTGTGATGAAGACAGGCCAGGTGTGTGTTCTACATGCTGCAGTCGCCTACTTCTCCTTAGAATACACTGGAATGTTGGAATGCGTGCGTGCGTGCGTGTGTGTGTGTGTGTGCATGTCTGCATGCACGTCTTTTACTACAATTGCCATCACATTAATACCCTCTCTCATGCACACACACACACATATATATGTATATGTGTGTGTTCGTATATATTTGTGTATATATATTATATATATGCATATGTTTGTGTGTGTTTGTGTATATGTATACGTGTATATATGTGTGTATATATGTATATATGTGTGTATGTGTATGTATACATATGCAAATATATATATATATATATATATGTATATACATATGTATATGTCTGCGATTGAGCGATAGGCAGGGTTCAGCTTGGGTCAATCTTAGGGCTGAACACAAACACATTCATCCATTCAGCCTCTCATTCACCCATCTGGACAATGTAGGGTCTCCAATGAAGCTCCTGCATGTTTTTGGAAAAAACCCATAGGAATCCCATGCAGATAGGTGTGGCAATTGAACCATGGACCTTCTCGCACTCACCGCTACGCCACCATTGCCGCTAATTTACCTTCTCTTTATTTTCTCCTATATTCACAGAAGGTCAATGTGAAATGCTAACCGGCTGTACGGCATTAAAAACAGGGACAGCGACCAACGTTTTTTCCAGTAAACTTTATTGTCTGGTCCTTCTCCTCCCTCCGGCTCCGAGGCTCCAAAACTTTATGAAGTGTGCTGCGATGCGGCTTGACCCCGAATGAACCAGTGGCTGCCGGCCATCAAAGCTCCGCCGCTCTTTCATCTCGCAGCTATCTCTCCTGCAGCCCCAGATTATCGCCACATGCAAGAACATAAACTAACCGCGGCAGGAAAGAGGGGGGTTCGGCGCAATCTGTGCAGAAGTGGATGCTGATAATTTTCGAGCCGCCCGGCGAGATATATATTCCGGTTTCATATGCGCTAGCAGAGTGTGATATTAACAGCACAGTCAAGCTTCTGTGGTTCAGAGTGAATCCGTGTCTCTCCTCCCGTCTGCAGCTCCCTCGCAGGTTCTGCTCACAGCGAAGTGGGGGAATGTGAGCCTTCGGGAAGCAACGTTCTCTCTCCTCGATGAGAACGTGACTAAGAATAATAGCGTCCAGTGGTTGGTTGCGGTCGTCTGCACAGCAGCATTGATTAGACGGCTCAGCTGACTAATAGGTCCTGCCACTCCTACGCAGAGAGATGGCTGTTCTGTCTGACACTCAAGATTCCACATAGGTATATATGTACATGTGCGCGTGTGCATATGCGAGTATGTTTATATATATATATATATATATATATATATATATGTACATTGTGTATATGTGTATATATATTTATATATATGTACATTGTGTATATGTGTATATATATATGTGTGTATATATGTATACATATACACACATATATACACACGCACACACATATATATACACACACACACACACACATATATATATGTGTGTGTGTGTGTGTGTGTGTGTGTGTGTGTGTGTGTGTGTGTGTGTGTGTGTGTGTGTGTGTGTGTGTGTGTGTGAATATGGCTATATAACTGTGTGTGTGCCACATCGGTCCCGTTTTGGTATTTCATCCACTCAGTATTCCAGATATGTATATATGTACATGCGTGCGTGTGCATATGCGAGTGTGTTTATACGTGTGTGTGTGTGTGTGTTTGTATATATATATATATATATATATATATATACAGTGTGTGTTTGTGTCTGTGTATGGCATTATTGTGTCTGTGTATGGCATTATAAATGATTATTAATGCGTGTTTTGTGTGTGTATATGTATATGTGAGAGTATGCATATGCAAGTGTGTGTATCCAGGTACGTGTGTATGTGTTTGTATATGTTTATAAACGTGTGTGTGTGTGCATACGCAAGTGTTTGTGTACATGTGATTGTACGTGTATAAACGTATGTGAGTGTGTGCATTTGCTAGTGTTTGTGTGTTTATAAACAGTTAGGCCCAAAAATATTTGGACGGTGACACAATCTCCATGATTCGGGCTCTGCTTGCCACCATATTGGATTTGAAAAAAAAACAATTACGACGAAATTGAAGGACTGACTTTAAGGTTTATTTTCAGGGGTTGAACATCAAAATATGTGATTAAACATGTATGAATTGTAGCTTATTTTTATACAAACACTCCTCATTTTTAAGGGGCTCAAAAGTAATTGGACAAATAAATATGACCCTAAGTAAAATGTTACTTTTTAATATTTTGTTGAGAATCCTTTGCAGACAATAACTGCCTGAAGTCTGGAAGCCATGGGATGGGCATCAACAAATGCTGGGTTTCCTCCTTTTTGATGCTTTGCCAGGCCTTTACTGCAGCTGCCTTCAGTCGTTGCTTGTTTGTGGGTCTTTCTGCCTTCAGTTTTGTCTTGAGCAAGTGAAATGCATGCTCCATTGAGTTGCGATCTGGCGACTGAATCGGCCATTGCATTCCACTTTACTTTAAAAAAAAAAACTCCTGGGTTTCTATTGCAGTATGTTTTGGATCATTGTCCATCTGCACTGTGAGGCGCCGTCCAATCAACTTTGCTGCATTCGGCTGAATCTGAGCAGAAAGTATATCTCTATACACTTCAGAATTCATCCGGCTGCTTCTGTCTTTTGTCACATCGTCAAGAAACACAAGCGACCCAGTGCCATTGGAAGCCATGCATGCCCGTGCTGTCACGCTGCAACCACCATATTTTACAGAAAATGTGCTGTGCTTTGGATCATGAGCTGTCCCAATTCTTCTGCAAACTTTCTTCCTCCCATCATTCTGGTACAGGCTGATCTCAATCGCATCTGTCCAAAGATTCTCGAACTGGGCTGGCTTCTTCAGGTGTCTTTGGGCAAAGTCAATTCTGGCCTTTCTATTTTTGAGGCCAATTAATGGTTTGCATCGTGTGGTGAATCTTTTGTATTTACTCTCATGATGTCTTCTCTTTATGGTAGACTTAGATACTAATACACCTATTTCCTGGAGAGTTCTTCACTTGAGTGGATGTTGTGCAGGGATTTTTCTTCACCACAGAAAGGATTCTGCTATCATCCACCACTGTTGTGTTCTGTGGAAGTCCTGGTCTTTTTGAATTCCCAAGCTCAACAGAACAATCTTTTTTTTTTTTTTTTTCTCAGAATGTACTAAACTGTTGATTTGGCCTCTCCTACCCTTTCTGCTATCTCTGTTTTTTTGTTTTTTTTTCCAGGATAGTCCATTGAGAGCTCCTTTGACTGCATGTTGTGTTTTCGCTGCAACGCCACACCTGAAATCAACTCCGGACCTTTTAACTGCACAACAGATGACAGGTTACCGATGCAGCCTTGTTATTTTTTTTGCAGCCTTCTGAGTCAATTGTCCAATTACTTTTGGTCCCTTGAAAAAGAGGCGGCTGAAAAGTGGCGTCTACGTATCAAAGAGCTGTAATTCCTAAACTCATCTTCCAGTTTGGATGTGAATACTTCTAACAAAGCTGCACTTTAAGCCCATAAACATTATATAATTATATCCTGAATATGTTTTTGTAAACAGCTAAAATAACAAAACTTGTGTTATTATCAAAATATTTCTGGTCCCAACTGTATATATATATATATATATATATATATATGTGTGTGTGTGTGTGTGTGTGTGTGTGTGTGTGTGTGTGTGTGTGTGTGTGTGCATTGCATCTACAAGTGTGTCTTTGCAAGTGTTTATGCATATACACGTGTGTATCTACATATGTGTATGTAAGGTTTGTATGTGTATGAATACAGATGTATATGTGTGTAGTATGTGTGTTTTTATTTGTTTATTTACATAAAATTGTGTGTGTGTGTGTGTGTATATATATATATATATATATGTGTGTGTGTGTGTGTGTTTAGTTTATATATGAGTTTGTATGCATATGCAAGTGTATGTATACAGATGTGTGTGTGCATGTGTATATGTTTATATACATGCATACATATATGTGTGTTCGTGCCTATCCAAGTGTCTATGCATGAACAGGTGTGTGTGCTTGTGTATGTATCTGTATGCGTGTGTGTATATAAATATGTGTGTGTATATCTATACATATGCATGTGTGAGTGTTTGTGTGTGTGTGTATTTTGTGTGTGTGTGGGGGGGGTTCATTTTAAATGTAACTGTATTCTTTTGCTGCCTCTTGGCAGGAACTCCCTTGAAAAAGAGGTTTTTAATCTCAATGTGACTTTCCTGGTTAAAGAAAGGAGGAATAAAAATAGAAATGAATAAAAAATATATGCATATACAAGTGTGCAAATAAAGGCATGTGTTTATATGTTTCTATACATATGAGTGTGTGTGTGTGTGTGTACATGCAAGTGTGTGAATACAGGTGTGTGTGTATGTACGTTTATATGTTTATATACATATGAGTGTGTCTGTGTGTTTGTGTGTGTGTGTGTGTGTTTATATACATGTTAGTGTGTGTGTGTGTGTGTGTGTGTATATACATGCGATGGTGTCTGTGTGTGTGTGTATGGATGGATGGATGGATGGATGGTGTGTGTGTGTGTGTGTGTGTGTGTGTGTGTGTGTGTGTGTGTGTGTGTGTGTGTGTGTGTGTGTGTGTGTGTGTGTGTGTGTGTGTGTGTGTGTGTGTGTGTGTGCATATAAAAGTGTTAATGCATATGCAAGTGTGTGAATACAGGTGTGTGTGTGCATATGTATGTGGATGCATGTGTATATGTTTATATACGTGTGTCTGTGTGTGTGCGGATATGCAAGTTTGTATATATGTGAGTGTGTATGCAGAAGTGACTGCATATTCAGGTGTGTATATATATATATATATATATATATATATACATTAGTGTGTGTGTGTGTGTGTGTGTGTGTGTGTGTGTGTGCGCGTGTGTGTGTTTATATACATATGAGTGTGTGTGTATGGATGGATGTATATATGTGTGTGGGTGTGGGTGCATATAAAAGTGTTAATGCATATGCAAGTGTGTGAATACAGGTGTGTGTGTGTGTGTATATGCATGTGGATGCGTGTGCATATGTTTATATACGTGTGTGCGTGTGGATATGCAAGTTTGTATAAATGTGAGTGCGTATGCAGGAGTGACTGCATATTCAGGTGTGTATATATATATATATATGTGTGCATGTCTGTGTGTGTGTGTGTGTGTGTCAGCACAGTCTACCTTTGACCATATATGGCTGTTTCCTTGCTCTGGCCTCCAGGATGGGTATAATCGCTCACACTGGCTCATTATCCCCTGAAGATGCTGCCATGTTTGAACTCTCTACTTTCACCTTTGTTCCTCACTGTCAAGTCGCACCTCAGCCCGGGGCTTCATATTCCACGGGACGACTCGGACCATCGCCGAGCACCCCTGTTCCTTAACCCCCTCAAATAAGTACAACTATTGAATTTTAAGAACCCGCATCAACCGATCGCCAAAGCATGGAGATTAATGAAGGTAAGGGGGGGAGGAAGGATGAAAGAAAACAGACAGGAGATCAAGATCCCCTCCTTAGCTCTAATTAAAGTGATGAAACGGGGCCGTATGGCGGAAATCTAACTCCAACCTTGAGTTGTAATTGGACTAATAGTGCCACATTGAAGAACCTGTGCTAATAAGGCGCGGTGGTGCAGGGAGGAAAATGTACACATACCAACATGGCAAGAATGACTGCAAATCCCCAGATGTTAAGCACATTCACCATCTTAATGTAGTGTGGAAACATCTACTAGATGAGAGCTGGGGCTGAAGGGGATGACATTAATTTAAACAGATTGTGAAAGAAATATTAAAAAAAAAAAAGTTTGTTCCTGGTAGGTTTTATCAGGATCCAGAGTCACAGGCAGACACTTTCTGTTTGTGGGTCGCTGTTGGTCAAAGGAGCCTCTGACCACCAACCCACATGAAGACTCGGAGACACTGACTTTATCAAGGGTGACTCCACACCCAATCATCTGCCTCCTTCTAACCTTCTCCTCTGTCTCTTCAGTCAAACCAACTACTTTCCGAACCGATTTCTTTCCTTCTTCCTCCAGTCCAAACCATCTCAGTGTGACTTGATCTCGAGAACATCTTTCATGCGGCGTCCCTCTGATGGACCCGTCCTGATCCTCTCCATCCTCCTCACTCTCGAAGGGGAACGTCCACATCTCCGTCCCTTCTGCCTCCCATCTTTTCTATGAACTTTTTATCCTCTGCAGTTTGTGCTCTTCCTGTGGTCTCCTGAGCTTGCGATCTGTGGGACGCGTGGTTTTTGGAGATCTGTGTTTGTGTCCCGAGGGTTTGATTAAGAGAGAATGACATTATTACCAAAAAGGAAAACACTAAATATCTGAATTAAATTATCATTAAATGTACTTCAATTCATCGGGACATTTTATGCAAAGAAATTTAGAGGATCATTTCTGGTTTGGGGATTTCTCCAGATGCTGTACTTTCTAATGAAGCCCTCAAGCTGGTGTTCTCCTTGAGCCGCCCCTGAAGCCCCGGTAGCAAATGAAACCCATGACTTTCATTCCGGGTCCGTCGAGACCCACAGGTGACCGTTGACTGCCGGCGGGGAAGCTCAACCCGCAGGGTGCCGGCGGAAATTGGGCGAATGTGGGTTGAAGAAAGAGGAGACTCTGGACGGGTTGAACGAAAGAGGACATGAAGCTAATTGGTGCAAGTTAGTTGGTCAATCCTCGCTGGGACTGAATCCCCATTTAGCAGCATCGGCCGTGTTTCCAGGAACTGATTACTCGTAGCGGAGATTTGTCACTGAATTAAAAACTAGACTAAAAACTGTGAAAAGTGCTGGCTGTGTGAAAAAAAATCATTATTAAATTGCCACAGAGCTTCAACGATGCTGAAATGAAACGACTCTCAGAACCCGCGGAGATGTTTTGCCCTGTCGCTTCAGTGCTGGACCGCCGATTGGGCAAACACACATATTAGCGGCGGTGAATGTCAAGCGCTCTTAGCAAAAACCGAATATTTGTCGCTGTTCAAACTGCACGGCGCATCCAACAGGGTCTGAGAATTACAAGGGGCTGTAAATCCCAATGGCCGCACTCAAAAATGTACCAACGGTCTGAATATCTGAATATTTGCCCCCTTGACATGTTTCTCCAAATAAGTGTCACGTAGCTTACAGATAACTCAACCCTCAGGCGACGCCTCCTTCTCGTCCCCCAACTGTTTTTCAATTAAAGCTTCGGTTGTGATCGACAAACAAAGATGGCATCGTCAATCTGGCGTAACGTTTCCTCCAAATCTTCTAAAACACCGACAACTTGGTGCATATTGTCAGTTTCAAATGATTATTGTTTCACATAATGGATTTATGTTTTGGGATGTTGGATTCAACTGTACATTAATTCAAACATGAAGTCAAGCACACTGAATTTGACCATATATTGGCTTAAACCATGAATTAGTCCATTTATTGACTACAACATGAAGATTATTCCAAATTGAAAATAACATCAAGTCCACCTTTTCATCACCAAAACAGCGATTCATCCATTATTCCACCAAGACACAAAAGTCATCCCTTCATTGGGCAAACATTGGACACTTATTATCAATAATGACTAAAGCACACACACAGGTATCTGAAGCCGATATCCACCGCCATTTTCCATGTTATCACTACACACACACAGATACACACAAAAAGGTTTCACACATGAATGTCTGAGATGGTACTGGTTTTGGATGACGGGAGGAAGCAGGCTCATCCTGGATGGGGAGCAGAGCGGGACCATTCCATGGGAGATATTTGGAAGATGTAGAAGCTATAAACTGTGTATGAGCTATCTGACCACCATCTGCCATGGCTCAGAATGGCTGGTGTGTGTGTGTGTGTGTAAATGTTTAATGTCTCCATATGATGTTTGCTCAGTTAATCAATAGTGCTGATGCTGTGTACAAATGACATATAGTCTGTGGATCCCCATCCATGGGTCTGATCAGATTAACGCTGAAAATGATTTGTGTACACAGCGGCCTCCTGGCCAGGATTTAGATCTCAGCGGTTCCTTCAGCATCGCCCCTGAAAGAGGTGTGTGTGCGTGTGCGTGTGTGCGTGATTTGGATTCGAACCGTAAGAAGAAATTTACCGGTATTTTTGAAAAATATTCAACCCGTATTTTCTGTGAACCACATTGAAGATGACTGGTCAGAAACTGCTGTTCGAGCTCTCCAGATACACGCGAGGAACATCTCACAGACACTGCAAATGCCTAAATGAGCAGTGGAGACGATATCCAAATTGGTGCACGGGCGAGCGCAAACATTAGCCGCAATCACGGAGGCTATTTCTTCGAAGGCGTCTGTCTGCGAGAGTCAATTCTGGGCTCTGTGGTGTCATCTACGCTGCCTCCCTCCACCCCCCCGCCCCTGCAAGTAAAAAGAAAACACTTGTGCTCCTTTACATTTAGAATTGTTTCACATTTCAATTCCTGCCTCCTCATCCATGTAATTCCATTCCCCCGTAATCAGCTGAGGATTTAATTTCACAGGAAGGATTCTGAACAAATGGCTCTGGCAGCCATTTCCCATTCACCATATTTATCCATCACCTTCTCGCTGAAAATCATTCAGTGAGGATCCCGCTCTCAATAAATCCATTTCATTTACTGACTCTGTACCTCTGGGTGTTTTTGCATCCTTTTTTTTTTCCTCCCTGAGCCAAAGCCTTTATTTTGAGGACGAGAAATGTCGAATCAAAGTTGCGCCGTTCGGAGCCTCTTCGCATCTATGTGATTCCAGCTATCGTTGCCTCCCAGAAAGCTCAAGAGACGCTCGAACATCTGAAATGCATCCTTGTGGCGGGAGCACAAAGGTGCACATTTGTGCATTGTTTAAAATGAAGAGGAGAAGCTGTGAACAATCAAGTCATTGCTATGCTGTCACCCATTTGTAGAAGCGGAAAAGAGCATAATCCACTTTGCTTTCACCGGCGGCCCAATCAACATGAAATTGGAGAGTTAATGTGAGCTTATTTTAGTTTCATTCATCCAGCCATTATCCATAGCGCTTATCCGGCACTCAGAAGGGGAGACGTTCCCGGCCGTCATCGGGCCACAGGCGGGTTCACCCTGGATCTGTCACCAGTCCATCTTCTCCTCCTTTAGGTCGCTCCGTTCAGGGGTCGCCGCGGCCAATCAGCCTCCTCCATCCATCACTATTCTCCTCTCTCACACCGCTCACTTCACGTCCTCTGTCACTCCATCCATAAATCTCCTCTTTAGCCTCTCTGACCTTCTTTCCAAAACATCTAACGTGTGCCGTCCCTCGGATGGACTCATTCCCGAGCCTCTTTATTCTCGTGACTCCCAGAGGGCACTTCAGCATCTTCATCTCTGCTTCCTCTCTTTTCCCCAACGTCACTGCGTCCAAACCATACGGCATCTCTGGTATTACCACTTTCTTGTACACCTTTCCTTTCATTCCAGCCGATACTCTTGTACCGCATAGCACCCCTGAACCTTTCCTCCAGCCGTTCCAACCCGCTTCAACCGGTTCTTCGGCTCTTCTCCACACTCTCCATTGCTGTGGACTTGAAGTATTTAAAACCCCTCGCCTTCTTGATCTCCAGTCCCTGTAGCCTCACTGCTTCACTTGGGTTCCTCGCAGTCGCACACATGTATTCTCCTTTCCAGAGCATACCTCTACCCTCCAGATTTTCCCCCGTCTGCTCCACTAGAGATCGCAGTGTCATCTGCAAATGTCATGGTCCCTGGAGAATCCTGGTAAACCCCATGTGTCAGCCCATCCATCACCAGTGCAAACAAGAAGGGGCTCCGAGCAGATCCCTGATGTAGCCTCACACTCCTGCTCCTCCTCTGGGATCCAGCTGCTCAAGCGAACATTGCAGAACTCTGGGCGGTGCTCCAACCGGGACACTTTCCAAGGAATCCAAGTAGGCCGGTTACTCAGACGGGTAGTTTGGTGCATAGATGCTCACAACTGTCGGAGTTCCCCTTCCTCCCCCAAGCAACGGCAAGGAGGTGACCCTCCCGTTTAGTGGGGGAGAACTCTGACACACGGCGCTCAGCTGGGGTTGAAGACTTATTTCATGTATTTTTAATGGAGTGCCATTTTTACAGGAGAGTACACTGGTAACAGGCGGTGGTGGCTAGAGCTTGAAAACAAGAAAAGTATCAGTATCCTTAAAATATGCATGTGCAATTTAGGCTATAGGGATTCTCCTGTGCAGCTTCTTCATTGAAGAAAAGGGCCAAGTGAAAGCAAAGTGCAGGATCTTACAGAACTGAGATATTTTTCCTCTAAAAGTCAATTTTCCAAGTGCCTAGTTACCAGCTCTAATCATATATCAAGCCGGCAATGTGTTTTTTTTCTTCCCCCCACTCATCTCTCCTAATTATAGATTCCCTGGTAATTTTCATTAATTACAGAAATGCCTGCGGTTCATCCACATTATTGTCATTGCAGTGGGTTTATTTGCTGTATTCAAAGGTCGAGGAAAGGCGCCATCTCAGATTTTGCTGTAATACATTGGGGTGGATTGCAGAAAGGTTTTGGAGAAGGAACAAGGAGAGCCCGGAGGCAATTCCAACGGCCGTTATTCTGACCTGGTGTGTCACCGCTCATTCTTTATGGTGCTCATTACGTCCTGCAGGTTCGGCCTCAGATAAGCAAAGTTGGACTGCATAATCTGAGTGGGGATTTATATTTTAAATAAATGTCTTGGAATCTGTCGGAGCCCGTGTCGAAAAATAGTGCTGGGTTTTGGAGTAGTCACATATTTAGGGGAAAAAACTAATAGTCATTTTTAATTGTTTATTCACGCATTCATTCATTATCTACACTGTTAATACTGCGGTCATACAACTATTCGTACCTCTTATTGACATAAACGTTGATTTTGGCCCTTTCACTTGTACTTTACAATGTCATATCAAGCAAACAACCTTTTACTTAACTTGCCGTGATTGACCTCCTGATGTTTCCACGATGTGGAGGCGTTTTCAGTTGTCTATCGCAGAAGGCAAATCGGTGTTGCAGCTATTAAACTAGAATATGAAAATATATTTTTGACACGCGAATAGATTTCTTAAATACATCCAAGATCCAGGCTTCAGTTTTGTGTATAGGTAGACGGTGGGTTGGAGTCAGCCTGCTGTTCGTTCTGTCGGCCGCCTCCTCTTCTTTCCCAGAGTGAGTTTCCTGGGTGACGGCCAGGAACCGAGTGCTCTCAGCTGAGTAAGTCTGCTTCCAAAATTGATGGCTACAAAAATCCAGCGATCAATTTTCAATAATGCGCAGTAAATTAAACCATTTTGGGCTTCCATTTGTGTGCGGGAGGAGTGAGGGTGGGGGTGGCGCTGGAAGAAAAGCAGATGCAGAGAGTTTCTGTTTCCACCGCCGAGAACCAGGCTCGGTTCTGGGGTCTCAGGAGCCGTCAGACACTCTCACCTTTTGCAGTTAGTAGCTGATTACTTGATCCATAGAACTCCTGAGGTGCTGCTTCCATAGTCTCGGCACAAGCACATCTGCACTTTCTCCAGCCATGAAAAAAATGGCGTCAAATCGCAAAAAATGACACACGGTGCGAAAGGCCGTCACCATTAAGGCTCATTTCGTCTCATACTGCATAAAGAAACAGTTTGTCAAGCATCACTGCCTGCATCGCCACGGTTGTTAAACAACGTGTCCACTAGGGGGCGTTGATGAGTTCACCTCCAAGTTCCGAGTTCCGTTTCAGACGACGACGAGAAGGAGACTGAGAATCCTTCTGGGATACACTGATGTCATGTTGTCATTCTCTCAGCTCTTCAATTGCTAGCAACCAATGCGCAAGCTACTGAGCTAACAGAAAGCGTTCGGGAGGTACCAGGAAGTGAGCACAGGGGATGGACAGAAGGCCCCATCCTGACGCTTCTGTGTATTTATTTATCCCTCGTGCGATCTTAACATTGTGTTTACTCCCCTTGTCCTACGGGTCAAAAATGACCCATGAGATAATCTTTGTACCCTTGTGGTGTACAGCCCACATGGAAACATAAACAAAAAAGACGTATCACTTTTTCAAATTATGGGGTCTCTTTAGGAAAAGTCATAAAATTTCAAGTTGGAAAAAAGTAGGTTAAGGTGTTTTTTTCTACAGCTTAACATGGTAGTGGGTCACTTTTGACCCGCAAGACAACACAAGGGTTAGAGTTGAGCGCAAATGAGCCTTTAGCCAAAAGGCTCTCTTTGTTTATAATTCCAGTTCTGTCCATAATCATCGCTGAAGGTCCGACATTCTGGCGAGCGGTCGTGCCCTGCAGTGATCGCCGCAGAAACTTCTATATTTGTTCCCGTAAATCACAGACTAATGGATGCGTTAGGCTGAAACAGCATCTGTCCTTTATCTCCATATGATAATAATAATAATAATTTATACATTATTAATCCCTCGAGGGGAAATTCGTTCTTCGTTTTTTAACCCATCCTGGATGAACCGTCGAGCAGATGGCTGATGTCCATCAGCACCAGAGGAGCAGTTTGGGGTTCTGTGTCTTGCTCAACAACACTTCAATGAGCTGGGAATGTTCAGTTGCGAAGACGATTGCTCTACCTCCTGCGCCCCCAAATTATCGATGCCACCGCACTGTGAATATTTTTTTTTTTTTATTATTATTGACAGGGTCTTAACATCTGTGAATCCAAGGACCCCCTGACTGGTAGCCCCAAGCTGCAGAGTCATTTGTAAATTGAATCACTGAATAGAAGTAATTCAATCTTAAATGCTGTGTTTTGCACCTTTTGTTCAGCAGCCCTTCAAAAAAAATGTCTTCATGGATGAGCAGCATCTATGGAGGACAACCGTTCGTATTGATAGTTCACAGTTTCTCACGCGAGTGCAGGGAGGACGTACGTGATGGACAGACCATCCAGCGGCTCTGAGCTCAGAGCCCAGAACGATCACAGGCCAGCCTTCAGGGTTCTGTGCGAAACCAGAGGTGTGCCACGTTTTAGCACCCTGCGTGGATTAGCAGAAAAAAGGCAGATTGAGGATACGCATGGCAAAACATGGTTAAATCAATAATTGCATTGGCCATGAATTGTTTGTAGATTACAGGTAATGGAGAGGCAGTAGCTGGCGTATTTACAGTATGCAGCTTCGGTTGGTCTAATTTTCCAATCCGAAGCGAATATTACAGATATTCCCAACATACATAATAAGCAAATTCTGACTGTAACCTGAAATCTGTGAGAAATTGCTTTTTAATGTCTTTTCATGTGTAAAATAGAATTGGAAAATCTGAGTTTATGCACCCGAAGGTACAACGGTGCCCATCGGCCACTTTCGCCGACCGTGTCTTCTGTTTCCTTCCGGCCTTTCGTTCCCTGCGTTTGTCCTCGTCGGCGTCTGCACTCTGAACGATTGCGAAACGGTGATCAATGAGTGTCACCATGAATTTATCTTGGATTAGCGGGGATTATCTGCAATGTTAGACCGCAGACAAGAAAATAAAACCCCACGAGGCATCTGCTTTGATTGTGTTCACATGACACACGATCGCGTACGTCCGAATCTTAGCCGAGTTGAGCGCCAATTTGTCATCGCACCTGCTAACATTATCTGGACAAACGAACAGAGGCCGATTGTGTGGCGTTTTCGGAGCGAGGCCGATGTTTTGGCCGTAATATAGGAATACAGCCTCCCTTTGGTCTGCGCATGTTGTATGTTTTGCGCCCATGACTCCCATTCCAGTCGCTTCAGTTGGCTTTCGAGGAGCTAAACACAGGGAAATAAACCGGAGAGGAGCTGACGTGAACCTTCCAGGACGACACGTCTGTTTATCTTTGGTAGCCTTCATACGCGGTCCCAACCTGTCCAGGAAATTACCCTGACTTTCTCCCAGAACATACTGGGACGAGCTCCAGTTCCAGAGCGCCATGAAAAGGATTAGAGGGAAGTAAATGTATTCCGTGTGTGTGTGAGAGCAGTCATACGTCTGAAAGATCAAAGAGTGTCTTTTCCATCAGGCTCGAAAAAGGTTTCCTCTCACCATCCCTGCCGTGTTATTAGAACCACCAGAAAGACACAGAGGAAGGAAATAGGAAAGTGATATAACTCAAATTGCCACCCAGAGAGTCCATCTCAAGCCAAATGTGATCAGATAGAGGGAGCACATTACCATTTCTATTACGGCTATTTTGCCTCCAGAAAGGAAGTCCGTTGTTTGGCTCTGTGGAAATAACCTTTATGCAGCAAACAAGGGCACATCGTCTCAGATCTGGGGAGGGGAAATAAATGTAGAGTTCATTTGCGTCGTGTGTGTTTTTAATGTTTGTCTGTGAAGTTGACAGTGAAGGGAGTGGGGGGGGGGGGATTCCGGCTCAGACCACAGTTCCATTAGCAGGCGGGGTGTAATAGCGAGGTCGGACGTATGTTGGGTGCAGATAACGGGGACGGGGACGGGACCGTGACAGCCCCGACACCCCGGCGAGTCCGCCCGGCTCCCTCCCGGACTCTCCGCCCTCCCCCGAGAGCCGGCTCGCCTTTTGGTACCTGAAGCTATGGCCCAAAAAAAAAATAAAACCTTGGGTTCGAAGCTAGTTGGTTCCACGTTGTGAGTATTTAGCCAGGATTTGACTAATTGATTTAACAGCAGAATGCAGAGCCACGCCTCATTGAGCAGCTTCTGGGACCACTGGATTATGCAGGCTGCACTCGGGCCTCGACGTCGCTCCGTTCACACTACATCTAATTCATATTACATTGCTTCTGTGCCACTGCTCCCGACAACGTGCCCACACGGATTAATCTTAAGTCATTTTGAACCCGGATTATTGTGGCAGGAGGTATTAAATCACGAAAACCACAACACTGAAATAGAAGTTTGGTGAGGGGACAAAACAAATAAAGTTCGCCGTCCAAATGGGGTATTTATATATTTTTTTGGACGAGACAGTGAGGCTGTTTTTATTGCGTATTAAATCCAACATCATCTCCCCCCCCCCCCCCCCCCCCCCCCTTCCGTTTGCCTGGAAAGAAACAGCCACTTACGCTGACATTTAAAACTCAAATTCCCCAGTCCATCAGAAATTCAGGTCATCAGTGTGGAAGCATTTAGTGGTGCAGCAGATATTCAGCACGGAGGACCATCTATTTCAAAGTGCACTCTGTTGTTGTTGTTCACCTATAGCTGCAGGACAGATGAAAGAATCTGCCAGTGATGTGAAACGGTTGCCAGGTTGCCTGATACCGGTGAGAGCGGCCCGTTCCGTGGATCTTATCTGGCTGTTTTGATGATCCGTATGGTCGAGGCACATGAACCCTCCCGTCATGCCAAGACACTTCATCGAGCCAAAGTCAACACGCAAGCATTGGCATGAATATTCAGCGAGCCGGCTGTACATATCTCAGTCTGGACCAAGTGAACCAAACAAAGATGGAGGGAGTCCAAGCCGAAGGGACCGGGACATATTTTTCCCGCTTATCTTTGCGTACGTGGGAAGCGATCGAGGGATTGCCACATTCACACATTCCCCCATTAACATTTCATCAGTTCACACTGTCACGTATACCAGTTCCCCCCGGAGGGATTGTATAAGGCTTTGATTTAAAAGATTGCTTTCGCGTCTTGTGTTTTCAAATCGCTCAATACCAGATAGGGTTCACCTATTCACTTACACAGCGATGGCGATACACTCGCCACAAAGGCAGCAACCAAACCTTCAGGAGCAAATTTGGGGTCAGTGTCTTACCAAAGGACCCCTCGATGTACGGACAGACCTAACAGCATGACTTTGCTCCGGTTCTTTAGAATAGCAACGTCACCGTGACGCACAGACCAAAATATGCCGATGTCTAGAAGTATAAAACTCATGGTAGATGTGCTGTGTTTTCTGAGAAGAAGGCAGGTGTGTCTCAGATGCTGTAATCGAGAGTACCGTTATCCGAAGAGAGGATAGAATCATTCCAGGATAAAATCCCAGCTCAGGTCGCTGTAAAAGTTATATTTACATAATTTGTTGCACTTCAATTGCGATGGTGACCTCAAATGATGGTTCTTTTAAACATGATCGCACTAGTCTTGTTTTATTCAATTACAGGACAATCATGTGGCACTCAGCTGGATCTAAAGATGTCTCCAGAATTGCACCTGTTGCATTAATAACAGATGATTAGTCGCCGCTGAACTCAACGGGGAGATTAGCCTGCAAAATTGCGCTCATCACTGGCGAACGGTGAACTTCAGGGGACCTGTGACCGCGAGTGCGAAATGATTGAAACGAGGGGTGAGCAGGTTTTTTTTTTCCGGAGCCCTTCCCAGCAGAACGCTTTAGTCTCGGTAAATAGTCCACGTAGGTCATACCTGAGAACTCGACTCATCTTCGCAAATGAGAGTGACTAACTGCTTAAAACACTAAAGCAGTTTAATCGTGATTGATCACTTACTTGAAGGAAAGCCGTTAGTCTGATTCCTTATCGAGCCAAAGCAACTCTTCACTCATTTGTTGAGCTTCTGAGAGAAGTACAGCTAATTAACCCTCTCGTACCTGTGAGGGCCCTCAGTCCAGGACCTGCTCAACTTGTCAGTCCTCATGGTGGCAACTGGTACTTCTCCTTGAAGACATTCCTCCTGTCATTCCGGAGGCTTCCTTGGCTTTAACCGACTGGGAGGAGTCTGGTGTTGGTCCAAGTCGACAGAACAAGCTCTTTCAACTTAGACCGACGGCCAAACCCGACCCCAGCAGTTGGATTCCCAAAAATCCCCACAGGTGTTCAGACCTGAAAAAGCCTCGAGGACTAGAGGACTAGAGGAGCATTGTCTTCGAGGAAAGGAACAAAGTCCGGCTGCCACCATAAGACTGGACGACAAACTCCTCTGGCGTTTTCTCCATTGAAAAAACTGTGACCTGCTATTTTGTTCTTGACATTCACTTTGAAATTTAGTTCCAAAAAAGTCATTTTTTAAAGGTACTGTTTGGCAACAAGTCCCACAGGGTCCACGGTATTTCCATGTATGCTCTTCAACGACTAACCTGCAATCCGGACTTCCCCCTGAATAGTGTCACGGAAACGGTGTCTAGCTTTCAGAAACCGAGACAAACTCTGAAAAATACCATCTGCTCGATGATAAATATATGTAATGTGCACAACATCGGAAATGCATCAGTAATTGTTATGGATGTTAAGTGGGGTCGTAGAACGTGGCTTTTTTTTATGAGGAGGATTGGAGGACAATCACAGTATCAAGGTGCTGATTACTTAATATTTATTACAGATCGCAACCGAACACCGAATTTATCCGGCCTAAAATGGAGAGACTAATCCACAATAATCAGTCGTGTTGGCCTCATCACTTCCAGCTGGCCCTTGACCCTTTTTGTGAGGCTCTTGTCTCCAGGCAGCATAAACAGGTAGCCTTTAAAGGCTGATTAAACATCCAGCGCGACCCCTGGCATTGTTTGAATGCAGGAATCACAATGATTCGGCATAGTTAGAGAAGGATGATACAAAAACATCCACGGAGTGATACGTGCGTATGTGATGGACCTGTGAATTAGATGCTAACTATCGCAATTGAGGGCTGCTGAGACTTTTCATTCATTATCTCTGCTGCTTGGGGTCACAGAGGGCCAGGAGCTCCTCCCGGTTGAGAGTCTCGCCCTCCTGGACTGTCAGCTCGAGACGTTCGCCCGTAACTCGCTCATCAACACGACCAGGAAATTCAGGGCCTTCATTGGACATCCTGCATTTTTTTAGACTGTGGCAGGAACATTGAGAACCTGGTGGAAACCAAGGTAGAAACGGGGAGAACGCGGGACCGTATCCTTCTTGCTGGGAGGCGGAAGCGCTAACCTCCGTGTCACCACGCCACCCTGCACGACAGTAAGAAAGGAGAATGCCATGGTTGATGATTTCCGGAAAGCCGGCGGGATCTCGGGCTGAAAATGGACCGAGATTGCAAAAAGAAACAGACCGTAATTTAATTTGACCTTTGGCCCGAGTAACTTCTGGAATCAAGGTTGATTAGCCTTAGCTCATAGCACATAGCAAAGTGCTTCCGGCAATTATTGTGATTTCATCCACAGAAAAGTGGGGTCAGTTAAGCCGATGATCTCCAAATGTTCTTTGCCACTGCTCATTACTGGTGGGAAATGAGAAATGTTCTACCAGCCATCTTCCACCACGCCAGGTTTGAAATTTTAACATTAAACGAGAGCACGTTTAAGGAAAGGAAGAACGCCCCCGCTTTTCAAGGTGAAAAGAAACTTGGTACAATGCAGCACCTGCTTCCGCTCTTGAATGCCGACCAGCCTTCAGAGTACAAAGAAGCTCGGCGCCCGTCTCCGCAACGGGCACGGATCGGTCCGTCCGGGCCGCGTCCAGTTGGAAGGATTTAAATGTATGGAACAGCATGAAACAAAACACGGGAGAAGACGCTCTTGTCGGTCTTAGAGGGGGGGGGTTGACAAGATGTTGTTTCTGGGATGCGCGCTCTGGCTCGGGTCTCAGCCATGAACAGGTGGAAGGGAGATAGGACACAAATGTAAATATTGTGCTGGTGAGTAAGAATTGGTCATTGTCGTCCGGAAGGAGGCCCCTCTTTTTTGGTCCACCCCTTATAGCACATCACATGAGCCTTTTTGTTTTCTGATCGCTAACACTAAAATGCTTCATGTGTTGTGAACTCCAAGCATCACCTGATGTCAGCCACTTTCAGCACAGATAAACCAATTGTTCTTCAACTTCTTGTCCAAACAGATGAGGTGTTGTGAAAAAAACCCACATTAAGTCATTGGATAATTGAACGTACTCGCGGTTCGGCTAATTCTTATATAAATTTGAAGTGTGGCAGGAAGTAGTCAATTTAAGAGTTTCCATTGCGGTATTTTTTAAGCGACATTTTCAATTAGAAAGTGAAAATTGGAGGAAATCGCAATTTTGATGATGCTCAAATGGTGAAGTTTTAAGTGCACATGTGACACTGTGGCCGTTGTACCTTTGGAGCGTTCACTCTGGTCTGAGGAGGTTGTCTTGTCCCTAAAAACTGAAACTCGGTCCAAACCGTTTTCGTTTTTTTGGACCGCTGGCGGAAACGGAAGGTGAATTTCAGCTGAGCTAATACACCAACCGAACAAGATGGGTAGTTTGAAAAGCTTTCTCTCTTTCGATGATGGCTCATTCGGGCTCCCGATGTCCGACCGAACCTAACGAGGCCGCGGTCACTTCCCATCTTCATCAATCCAGTATTGTGTCTCAGTTTTCAAACTTACTCGTGCGTTATACCGGGCAAGAAAATTCAATAGGTGTTCAGGGCCACGGCGTGCATGGTGCACATTAGCATGCAGTGCGGCGCGTGGCGCAGTCTCATCAGCTTGCCAAATGAAATTACAGGTGCAGAATACACAGTGAATCATTCATCACCTCATGCGGCTCTCCCCGCTCTCCAACTGCTTCCTCTTTGTTCAGCTGCATTGCTCAATTGGAGGTTCATCCAATCAATGTAATTGCGGGTGATTGTTTGACTCAATCCAGTGCCTCCTCACAATCACTGCTACGATCAATAGCCGTTGCTGCCATCAACCCGCTGTCATGGTAAAGGGTTACTCGGGCATTCTACGGGAAGAGAAATCATTTCATGCGGAGATTTATCTGATCAGTTCTGAAGGAGGACACGGCTCATATCTATAATACTTTTTGGTTATTCTTTGTGTTCTTTGACCACATGGTTCAGCGAGTAATACGTTATTATCATGGTGGATCTGAACACTCTGTTTTTCTTTTTTTTTGTTATTTCTAATTGTTCTGAATGACTTTCCAGCATGACAACGGTCACAGACAATTAGCTTAGCATCTCTCAGAAAAAAACGGGGTTGTGGTTTTCACATGAGGTTCCCTAATGAGCAGATATGTTTGTCACATAGAGACTGAAAAAGACAGTTATAGTTTTCAACATGAAAGAAGGCCGCAGTTTTTTGTAGAATGAAATCATTTTGCATGAAATGATCCAAAATCGTTTGATGAAGCAAATGATTTTTCAAAGTGGGTCCCTAATGGGGAGGGGGGGGGGGGATTATGATCGAGGAAAATATAAACTGTCAGATTTTAGAAATGAATTGACACTTTGGGATGAAGCTAATTATCTGCCCACTCTTAGTATGATCAATCATGGATTATAGATTCATCATGAACCAACTTAGCAATTCCAGATTTAAATTTAGTAATCCTTTTAAAAAAATCCATATCTATTAATTTGCACGACTAATTTGATTTATCATTTTAATGCAATTAACCTGTGGATCATATCATGTGCTGAAAATCCCACAGTTCCATTCATGCACAGATTGGTGTTTCACCACTATCTGGTGGCAGAATGACCTCCGTCAAGACGGACGACTCTAAACAACATATCAGCCTCTGGATGTCAAGTTTGAGTCCAAAGAGCCCAAAGAGGGTGTGACGGAGCGACAGGAAGTAGTCATCTCGCTCTGCACGAAAGAGTTTTCATGCATTGAAGCACTTTCCGCTGACACCCAGCAGACATTAGCGACAAAACCTCCAGGGGGACCTTGGTCACTGATGCATCCGTCTTGGACAAACCCTCAGGGGTCATCCGTCGGTTTGCAAGATGAATGCTAAAACGGAGGTTTGAAGAAAAGAAAGAAAACGTGGTTGGTAAATATGGTTTGGTCGGTATGTTTCATTTTTCCAGCTAAAAATCACAAATTGTTCAGGGATGGATCTTCTGCGGAGATTCTCAGCCATCCAGGTCATGGTGAATTCTTGTCGAAAGCTTCTCGTCGTGGAAACTGGACACCCTTCATCCCAGAGGCTTCTTCACTTCCGACGTTCTGAAGAAGCTTCTGGGATGAAGGCTGAAACATCCTCAAGTGAAGAAATTCAAGGCCAGTTGCCACGACAAGAAGATTTTGACAAGAATGCACTTGAAGATGATATTTTTGATTGGTCATTGTACTTGGTAAACTAAGGCTAGTCCTTTTCGCTGTTGGATTTTCCCAAATATGTGCCTAAAGAACAAGGCCAGGGTGTTTTGGGTGTTGTGCGTCAGACCCCTGCGGTTCCACTGTACTTTACCTGACTCACATAATAAACACAATTCATAGGAAAATGTATCGACCAATGACCAATGAGAAGGTTGGTGGTTCAATCCCCGCGGGGAGCTATTCAGACTCTCCGCCTTCCTCCCACAGCCGGCTAATTGGAGAACCTAAATTGCCCAGACGTGTGAATGAGAGAGTGAAAGGTCGTGTGTCTCCGTATGCAGGCCTGTGATTGACTGCCAGCCTGTCCATCACATCTCGCATAGATTCCAGCTCCCCGAGTGCAGGATTAGCAGTATGGATCATGAATGCATAAACGTATAAGTAAGTCACCGCGGGTTACGTAATCTAAAATAATTCAAGTTGATCTTGAGAGAAGAATCTTGTGGTGTTCCGGGTCACGGCGTCCTTTGATAACGACAAAAATCTTGTAGTGCATAGGTGAGGTTTCATTCTGTATTTCCTGCCAGGGCAGTGTGTGTCAGCCGCAGATGGACCTTAGCTGTGCTGATAGATGTCTTGGCTGTAGCTGCCAGCCAGTGGAGCGCCTCTGCTCTCACTGACGCAACGGTAGCCTTTAGCCCAGGGGTATGGCTTAGAATGCGGCTATTAGAGCAGTCCGGAAGATTTCACAGGCTCATTATAGACAAGTGTTGAGTGTGCGCGCACACACACACACTCGTGTACACAAACAGTGGGCGCTTAGAATGCAGGTCCATGAGCAGTAAGAGCAGGATTCGCTGGAGCTCGACAAAAAAAATCTGTGTTACAACCATAAAATTGGACATGGTCGCCATGGTCTGTGTTCAGAAGGGACAACTGCCAGATTTCTTCTCAAAACTGACAATTTTAGATTGGCTGCATCATTAGAGAGAAAGCAGGTCTGTGGTGAATTCACTCCTCGGGCGGGATGAATGTTAGGACCATAACAGGTGCACTGACAGATTCCAAGGCTGTTAATTATGTTTGCTTGCACAAGTCAAGCTTGTAATTTTGTTTGCTTTCACAAAATGCATTCATGGCGTCTTCTTTTTTCGAATATTCACTTAACATTTGCTCGGTGGGGCAGGAGCTGACAGGAGGTGGAGCTTTTTGACTATCTGATGGGTTCAACTGTAGATATTCACGGTTGTTGTATGACCGATTACAGTAATACAGAATCGTCCCATAAAGCAGATCCAGTTACGTCGCATGGAGAGTTCACCGGGAGGCAAAAAGCCACACCGATTAAGAATTCAGCGTCCTGCTCATGCAGAAGATGACAGAAGCTGATGCTCCGTGAGGGAAACAATGATTACGTGAAGCCATGTCCCAGTTGTGGCTTCAACTACGTGAAATATATCCAGCGTGAGCCATGACCATGATGTATGGAGCGGCTCCGCCGAGACCAGGATTTCTATATCTGTTCTCCAAAAACCAAGCCGTGTGTGTTAAGACGGCATTTGTGACAGATGGAAGGAGAACAAATAACCGTATTAACAAATTAACTGGATTAAAGGAGGTCGTGTTCGACCATGACAAATGTTGCGCTTTTCATCCCAACATTCATTGGCAATGCAAATGTGCAATCACAGCATTCACTCGATGTGTTGTAATTTATGTCGTTATTTAATTTGCAAGTTGTCGGCGCTGCCAGGCCGGAGGCCTTGAGAAAGAGCAGAGAGTAGGTTTATGGATGGAGGGACAGAGGACATGTTGTTTGGATGTTGGTCGGTGTGATAGAGGAGGATACAGAGGAGAGGGTTAGCTTGGGGCAGGGGATTGGCTGTGGAGACCCCTGAAGGCGGCAGAACAGGAAAGTCGTTCATTTATTTGCATTTTGCTATGCTTGCAGTGAAACTATGGTGAAGTTCTACATTTAACCATCATGGATGAGCCACGAGCAGAAGGCAGACACGTAGACAAGAACTAGAAGCACTTTGGGGTTCAGTGACTTCGGAAAGCTTGGTGGAGCTTGGGGACCAAATTAGGGGCGTTCGATTTGAGGAAGAACTCTCCGACCTCCCGGGCCAGGCTGCTCTATGGGAGAAGGAGATTTAATTTTGGGGATGGGGATGTCTTGATGGAGGAGGCCTCGGATGGCCCATGAAGTCTGAGGATGCCGGGCAGCGGCCCAATCAATCCGCAGTTTGATCCTTCCTTCATAAATGGAAGAGTCAAAGTGACGATGCATCTTAGTCAAACGGCGAAATAACCGGGCTTTCGGGAAAAAGTTGCTTCTGGCCTGGGTTGTGCGCAGCTTGCTCTCTGGCTTGTGTCCAAACTGTCACTCAAATTTAAATGATGAGAAACACTCGGTCATCCTGCGAGTCCAGTTCATCCTCTGATTTATTGCAATCCGCCGCCTCCCTTTGCTGAGTCACCAGCTGTGAGTTGAAAGCTCAGCTGATACTTCATAGTCCCTGCCTCCTCGCCTCCTCGCCTCCTTGCCTCTCAGCATCATCATACTTTCAGATGTTTACCTTTCGCGTATCAGCGTGTGAGGCCATGCACTCTGAGTTTCAGAGGGCTCTCGCTTTCGACCGGTGAACCCTGGACGCGGTTATACGGCACAGCATCGTAGTGGTTCGCGCCTTCCCCTCACAGCAAGAAGGTCTCTGGACTGATTCGCTCTGGGAGTCCAAAAACAAGCCAGGGGTAAATTAGAGACTCTAGAGACATGGGAATGAGTGAGTGAATGGTTGTTTGTCTCCACATATGGGCCTTGTGATGGACCAGCAACCACTCCAGGATATGCCCTGCCTCTTCCCCAATGACAGTAGGGACAGGCTCCAGCACCCTAAGAAGGAACTCTCAGGGTACTCGAGGCCAGAAAAAATATAGGGTACCTTACAGCATACATGTAAACTGTGGATGTTCACACTTTGTGCTTCCAAAATGCTTTACACAGCAGAGCTGCCATGCAAGGCACTAAATTTCTGGTCCCATTTCCTGCCCATGGATACTTGAACATACAGAAAAGAGGAGTCAGGGATTGAACCGCCAGCCTCCCGATCTGGGAAGCCTGTTCCACCAACGCAGGCACAGGCGCCCCCAGTGTATACATTAGATGACCAGCAGACTCTGGCCATTAAGTCAGGACATACATCTATATTCCTCTGAATAAAACATCTTGTCATGGGATGGCGTCTGACAAGTGTGACACCTTGAGGGCATTCCAGTTCCAACATGTATGCATTCATACCTGGAACCGGCAGTGAGAGAGGAGGACTTCAAGCCCTCTAAAGTGGTCTACACATGGAGAGCACGTTAATCACCTTGTGGCTTAATAGTGGTTTACACTGGATTACATTCACCCATTCACATTCACACTGAGGGGGGTGGAAATGCTATGCTAGGCGTGACCAACAGGAGCAACTGGGTGGTTCAGTGTCTCGCCTGAGGTGACGGGTCTACCGGGGGCTCACACCGGCAGGGAGGATGTCAGGCCTCGCTTTGAATCAACACAGATTTATTCAGCATTCACCGTTAACCCTCAGCGCTTTTAACAAATGGTTGAGCCCCAAAGAAATCACCATAAATATTTTATTCACATGATGAAGTATTGCGCCTGTGGTGAGGGGGAAAAAAAAAATTAGATGTGAGGAGTAAAATACAATATTAGAAATAATGGCATAATATAAAGACAAAGTCAAATTTTATATCAAAGTCATAGTGGTATGAATTTATGCCGTTTTAGGACGGCTGTAAATGAAGAGGTTTTATTGACATGTGAATGAGAGACGCAGTGGTTGCATGTTTCTAGATGACAAATGAAGGAGTTAGCCGTCTTTCTTGTAGTCACTTTCAAATATTCCAAGTATTGATCTTCGAGTCGATGCAGACGTCGGACAGGTTGGTTTTTCTGATCTTTCAGTATTACGCAACCGCCTGTCGACCGGCAGCTCCCCTGGTATTTCTACTAACTCCTTTCTTGGAACCCTCCTCCGTATCTAGTCACGTGCCAGTTCTTCTCAGCCGCAGTGATGAAAGAAAATGAAGGGAAGTTTCATGCAGTGGACTTCATTGGCTGGTTCGGGTCCCGTTCTCCAACAGTCTAGAGAGTGTGGTTGGTCTCGTTAGCCGCAATGTGTGGATCACGCCGGGCTCTGGAAATGTTCTGCCGTTGAGATGGTAACCAGATTTTGTAGCTGCCTCGATCGTAGCCTTCTTCTCCTGCCCATTTTCCGTCGGGGGTTAATGATATTTGCTCCCCTGCCGGGTTCATATTGTGTTTCTAGGATGGCTGTTGCTGATTGGTCCCAGTCTTGGTTTTCATGGGCACGGCATTCAGTCGGGGACTCACATTTCTCAACGGACTTCGAGAAGGAAGAGCGTACAGAGCTTCTAGCTTAGATATTCTCTTCAAGCAAAGGTCAGTCACCCCTTTTTTAGGGGAATTTCTTTTGTAAAAGCTGCTTGCACTCAAATTTGTATTCATGCTTCCAACACAAGTTGGTCACATCATTTCCAAAACTCATCTTCAACCCCATTAATTCCACGACCTTTACTTCCCAAATCTCTGCTGGTGTTTAAAGTCCAACGAGACGCGCGAAGATTGTTGCCTCTGTCATGTTTTAACACAAGAATTAAATCACTATTTTTTTTTTTTTTTCCGGGCCTTATCTCGCCTGTGATGATTCAATTCGAACCGCAGCGGAAGTGCTGGCAAAGATTTAGACATTCAGAAGCTTTATCAGCAGTTCCTTTCAGCCCCACCAGGCCTTTGTAGAGAAATCTCCAGCCTCTTCCACTCGCTCCATCTTTGCTTTAGACAGCTTCTCTGGAACGTTGATGATAATCACTGAAAACTTAGACGCGCGCCGGCGCCGTCGCAGAACCCGGGGAATCTCGTGGTATTCTTTTTTTTTTTTTTTTTTTTTTTTGCCCGTCTACCACATAATCAAGTCCAAACCTCCGAAGCCGGTTTGCTAACACAAGTCACCGGGTGGGTTTTAATTGAAATGACGTATAATACGTCAAAAATAAGTTTTTCGCAGTTCTCCTTGGGCTGAGCTCGGACAATTTCTCATTGTTCAGGCAGCTGGGAGATAATGAAGCCGGCCGGTCTTAGGAAAGTCTTTGAGATTGATAGGGAGTTGGCTTTAGTGGTAAAATAATAAACAGAACAGGGATGCCTGACGGGCGATGGGACGGCGAAAAGATGAATTAATTACGCGACCCTTGGAGGAAACAGTTCACCTCTTCTCTCCCCGCACATGATGACCTTGAAAGTTTTCTTTGATTTGTATCAATGAATTCACCCGTCCTACAGTTTTGATTGCTTTCTGCTGGTTTTAGGAATGGCTGCGGTTCAGTTGCTAGGCAGCGTAGACTCGCCAGTTGGAAGGTTGGTGGTTAGAATCCCGGAGCTTCTCGTCGGTCAGTGTGAACGGACCAATGTGATCCCGTGGAAAGCGTTACATCTGTGACCATCTGCTTTTCTTTTGGGGTTTTTATACGAGTCAGAGGAGGAACAAGATCGGTAGTTGACGTCTGGGACAAAACAAAAATCTTCATTATGACGTCCGGCCAGCAACATGAAAAAAGATAAGATAAACTTTATTGATCCCCCTAGGGGATATTCTTTTGTCACAGCAACAGTATTTATTGACAGTTAATGTGTAAATATGGATATAGATATAAATAGAGAGACAATTAGAGGATAGCAAAAGACATCCACAAATAAATAGACAGTAGAGAGAACAACAGCAAGGATTAGAATGGACAACAGAATGGGGAAAAAAAAAGACAGTAAGGGTGAAAATAGACAACCAAAACAACTGCAACAGGGATAGGAACATAAACAGAGTGACAATAGCAATGATGAAAATAAACAAAAATAAGCAGGATGCGAATGGTCTGAGACCGACAGGGATAAAATAGACAACAGAGTTAAGGCAAGACACGTGTGACTGGGAGAGGTAGTGAAGTTGTGGAAGCGCAGACGTAATTGGATTCAAGACGTACATCTGGTTATTTTGTAGAAATGAATAGCATACCGAGGAATCCAAGCGGAAGGGAACCGATGTGCGCCATACGCCATCCAGGGAGTCCGACTGCATCGTAGCAGCGGACGATCCATTGTGACGATCCATTCTTCGTTTCCGATTATTTATTTATTTAATTATTCATTCGTTTTTGAATGGCACCCGGCACCGTGGGCAGCGAGAGAAAGACGAGGACGTCTTTCCACAAAGGCACCCTTGAAAATCCTCTCTTTAAGGCGTCCGTCCCTGGTGGGGATTCGAAGGACTCGAGTCACCGGGACGGTCATCGGAGGGGATTCAGCGAAGAAAAGATGGAAGAACTTCTCTCCAAATGAAGAACTTTCTATCGTGCCAGTGATTAGCATCTCTGGCGATTAGCGATTAGCAGAGTAGATTCTGACTCAATGAATGAAGCCTAAAAACACGGACGAGCAATTTGAAGTAATCCATCACCTTTCCTTTTTATCTTCAACACAGCGAGAGGATCACCCCAAAACAGGGCTTGCTTTTTTTGTTTAAATACGTGCATTTTTGCTTGGTGTTGCTGTGAATTCATCACTAAATCTGTGTAGAGCATGAGTTGCATGAAACTGCCGCATGCGTCTGCTGGAACTTTAATTCCAGATTTTGTGAAGGTTGTCAAGAAACTTTCAATTGTGTGTTGTTGTTGTTGTCGTTTCCATCGCATAGACCTATCTAATTATCGTACATGTAGATTAAGCTTCTTCTCGCAGAAAAGTTCTGTCACATCTCAAGGTCACAACACATTGTTTGTTAATGAATATATCCACCTTGTCGGAGAACCCCTAATGAGCCGCCGAGGTTCTGAGAAGCGCAATATCAAGCGTGGAGTCGAAGGAAATGACAGCGGGTTTACATGGAGTTCAAAATATGCCTTTCGTTGTGGCATGACAAACAAAGGAGGCTCAGCGTGAGGTAAGGCAAATAGTAACGTGTGTGCCAAGAGGAGGCTTGCAGGGAATACAGAGCAGGGCGAGAGCCACCCCGATCGAAGGAAACATGGCTCACTTGTTAAGAAAGGTCAACCCTTGATGACGGATGATTGTGAAATGTTTCATCACGACCCTGGATAGGTGGAGGATCCATACTTACGTCCTGAATATTCATGTGATATAAAACACACAGGGTCCGACGCTACTGATGCTAGCATTCATTATTAGTCGGTGTACTTCCTTCAGCGCCAATTCTGGATTCCTGAAGTTGCCTGCACAGAAAAACTGCAAAGGTAGAGGAATCATTTTGACATGTTTTAGCATTCATTCATTCATTCATTCAGTATCTGTACTTGCAGTCGGGCTTGCAACTATTCGCTCTTTCATTCACACGTCGTTTAGAGACATACAACCCTTCCCTTGTTCATTCGTACATCGCATAGAAACATTACATTTGTACGACGATGCTTCTTCAACCAGTTAAAAAACAATTCTATATTAAATCTGTGACAGCGATGAGCCATTCTCCTATTTCGGTTCCGTGACAGACGTTCATCGCTTTTAATTTAATGCATTAGTGTCTGATAATATGTTGCGATAAAACGTTGGGATTTGACGAGGAATCCAATTTCCTGTTTTTATTTTCTCATTTCAATTATATTCTTGTATTGCCTCTTCGTGGTCTTAGGCATTAATACAATAAAAAAGTGAATAAAATGTAAATCCTTTTATTGGCTGGAGAATTAAGCGCAACATGCTAATGAAATGCAGGGTAATCCTCTTGTGCGTTGCACATTGCAGAATTAATATTCATGTGGTTAGCATCTATAAGCTACAACTCCCGGTTGGGTAAGAGCAGCTTTCTTCAAACAACGGGCTGTTTATGCAGAGAAGAAGAAGAAGGAAAAAAAAAACTGCAGTCAGCATATGCCTCTCCTTGTTAGTGCTTTAAAATCCAAAACTTGAATACTTAGCGGTTAGTTTTCTGCGATAAGTTGACTCGACAGATTGGCTGTGGGGTAATGGGAACCAGTGATTTGAAATCCCCAGGCTGCTGATGTTCGCAGAGTGGTAGATGATTAGATCTTTCGAAGTTCAGTGCAGGATGGCTGTTTTGAGAGGCTGACCCTTCACACCGACAAACCACCTGATGGCTCCAGCTCAGGAGGTGCCAAAGCTCCGGCCAGCAGGAAGGCTCATGTCAGCACGCCGAAGTGTCCTCGGGTGAAGACAGAAGCGTCCGGCTTGAGTTTGTTCCAGGAAGAAGCGTCCTCCGGGGGAACCTTTTTGTTTTGGATCCCCACAGGCAGTGAGGACCAGGGTACAAAAACAAACCGGGGAAAACGAAGAAGGGGAAGACCACATGGACACCATGGAGGTGGAAACTGCCACAGCGTTCATGGAATAATAACCATGGGCTATCAGACTGCTGTGTGAAGAACCCCGAATGGAGTTAGCCATTAGCTACATCCAAACCTATTTTGGACAAAATGTAGATGTTCCTCTGCGAGCCTCGGAAACCCCTTGGAGGTGTAGCAGGCCTTCCACCTCCTCCTCACTCCAGTTCTCGCTGTTTCCATCCATTTTGTCCTAAGAGTCCTAAGAGAACATCTGACCGGTGACCACGGTAGATTTTAAAAATGGTGCACTGCCGTCCACCCGATGCATCCGGTAACGAGTTTGACTAATGAGCTCCGCCAAGCATCTTGTTTCTACGGCGCCGTAAAAAGATCCTGCCTCGGAGTGGGAGCTAAGATGGTTCCCGATCGCCTCGGAATCACCAAGGCCTTATTCCCAAAAACTCCGGCAAAGAGTTCCTCTTGGTGTTCCTCACGGCTCAGTTAGCGCCTGCATGGCAGCAAAGAGGGTGATCCAGTGGAAAGAGCATTGAAACCCTGACTTGATGAAAGCGCCATGTATGGAGAGACCCATTTACTACCCATGAGGAAGCACCCCGAACCCAAACGCACCATTAGATTAACTCGGCGTGGCAAGTCGCCTAACAAGCTGCTCTTTGACTCCTTTGAAAGACGTGCTAAAATGGATCAACACAGTTCTTCAGTCCATCTTCAACACCTGTTGAAGGAACATCATTGTAGGTGATGTCGAATGCAAGCGTTTGCCCCGACAATGACGTGTTTGTGCTGGGCTTTTACAGCCACCCATCTATCTGAAAACATTGTTTTAATTCTTTTGTGTTATATTCTATTTGCAAAAAAATAATAATAATAATAACTTGATAGGGATCAGCTAATGGGCCTTGGATGGCTTCATGCAAAGAACTGTCAGGATGAACAGCATCACAGCAAAATTTGAATGATTTAAATATTACTTTTTAACAAGGAGCCATGTTGGAATGGTCCACTAGGTTTGTGTATATGTATGAATTAATGTATATGTGTGTGTGTGTGTGTGTTTGAAAAGCAGTGCGCATTATTTATTTATTCCCTCTTGCTTAATAGTGAGATCATTAGTTCTTTGCTGTGTTTCCATGTCTGTCACAAATAGTCCTGCAACCCACCTGGTGAGGGCCACCGTGGGACTAAAAGAATGAAAGATGGAATTTTAATTAATTAATATGTAATAAATATCTATTGGGGCTGTAAGAATATTTATCACGGGGATGCTTTGGATTTAATTGCATTTATCACTAGTAATGCACTTTCATTATAATTGTGATTTATTTCGTGTCGGCAAATAGTACATATATTCATATATATAACACGATTAATTATTTTATGAATACATATTGATATAATTAAATATCAATCACTGCGTCACTGTGGTCTCATGTTGATTTATTAAAATTAATCTGTATCCATTTGTAATTAATTGTAACTGTGGGGGGTGAATAGACACATGCAAACACATTATAAGACACACACTAACATACAGTATGTATATATATATACACATATAAAAGTCAACAGGAGAGGTATTGTGTATTCAGGACACAAACACGAGATATAAATATACATGTATGTGTCTCTCCTCGTCAGAATAGAGGAAGCTCGTATTTAATGTAGGCTTCTGCGCAGGGTGAGCTTTCAGATTCTTCTTACCCTCACATCCTCAGCACCGACCTCTTCCTCTCCATGGTAACATTGTTTTTGTTTTGTTTTTTGAATTAAAAAAAACAAACATAACGGGACAATTAAGCAAAAGGCGACAATGAGATGCATGGCTAACCCCCGCCGTCTGTGTAAGGAATTTAAGTGAATTTATATTCATGTGCTTAGTATATAAGCTACAAGTCCCCCGCTGAGTAAGCGTCGCATTCTTGTAATAACTGGCTATTTATGCAGAGAAAAAAGCTAAACAAAAGATACAGTCTGCACACACGCCTCTCAATGGCAGCACTTCTAGGACCAAAACGGAAATAATGAGCGGCGGTAAACATTCGCAACGGGCTGAAGGACTTTTTTTTTTTTTTTTTTTTTTGTGGCACGCTTCCAGGCACGTTTCACAATGCAATCAATCACAAAAGGGAATGGATGAATACAAATTGGCCTTTTCAAGAAAGGGAAATATTCATTTTTGAGCGGCAAAAATTGATGGAAACTGGTGTTAAAGTGACAGTCGCTGTCATTGTACTGCCGGGGGGGGGGGGGGGGGGGGTCAGGTGACGTCCTTCCGTTCGTTGGACCGCATTAACATGAGTACCGCACCTATGAATTATGCATTGAACAACTCGCTGTTGAGTTCTAAATTGATTTAAAGCGATTTCCCATCAAATTAGCAAAATGAATCTCTGTCTAGGATCGACTAATATTGCAATAGCGTAGAGGAATGTGACCCTGAGCGGTAAATCACAAACCTGCGGGCCTTTCCAGCGAGGAATGCCGCAGCATTTTCATTTTCTGCAGACATTTACCATCGTTATTACTTTTATATGTATCCATATAAAGGCTGGCACAGTGTCTGGAGCCACAGCCTCACAGCAAGAAGCTCCGGACGTGCGAATAGTTGTAAGTCTTGATATGATGAGTGAATGACGGAGTGATTGGTCGTAAATGATGTTTTAAAGAGCGAGTGAATGGTTAGTGAGTGAGAGGGTGAATGTTTGCATGTCTCTAAATGTGTAGATGAACGGATGAACGAATGTACCTCAGCAACAAGGGGTGTCCCACACCGCCGATGGTGTGTCTTCCATCTCAACAAAGAGACCTTTATTTCATTTTTGGACTCAACCGTTGCATTGAGATTGCACGCTTCAGACTGGAAGCCGAGGCACCGCCGGCAGGAGAACCCGAGGTTTATCCGATCGCGGTAAACGTGTCACTCCGTAGCACGTTTACAGATGGTGCGTATTCTTTTAACATGAAGGAGGACATGATCGAGGACACGTTCCTTGTCTTCTGCCGTGCTGCCGGCTGCAGAAACAATGTCTTTGCATATCGATAGAGAGCCATCAATTTATTCTACCTCCAATTACAAGTGACGTTGCCTTCAAACCTGCGGTGAAAAGAGAATCCATGCATCCCGATGTAGATGCATGGATACATGTCAGAGCCCGAAGGGACCTGGCTTACCGCTGATCCAGGAGGCTGCTTGGCTATCTGCAGCTCCACTGCGATGGCTGTTGAACGCTGAATGGGTGAAGTAAAATCCCGACGAGCGAGAAGGTTTATGGAACCGCGGATCTTCAGTATGTCGACATCGCGAGGGCAGGAATGGAGAAAAAAACAGGGGGCTCTGAATGCAACATGCTGAATACATTTAAAAGAAATGTCTTTGAGCAGATTGATGTTTTCAGATGATCCGCGAGTAATGATACACACACACACACACACACATGTGCGTGGTGTGTTTTGGTCTCCGCTAGAAAAGGGCTTTGCTTTCAGGGAAAGGACAGAAAAGCAGAGGAGGCTGCCAGGGTTGTTTGATCAGATATTATATATATATTTGCTTCCACCCCCCCCGTCTGACAGCTGAACGCTGTGTGTTTTTCTTTCTGTGACCACGGCGGACTGAATAGAACCCCCTCGCTGACCGGTGTGTTGATTCGAACTCCGCCATCCATCCCCGGTGAGTGTCGTCAGCTCCTCGAGTGATGGAACACCTGGACACCTGGAGGAGCTCGCGCCATCTGACGGCTCTCGACGGTGCGCTTGTGCACAAAGGTTGGAGGCGAACGAACACACGATTCCGCAAAGGTCACCCCGCCCACATCTCAGTCGGTGGCGTGACAATTAATGTGACTACTGTTAAAAGGCCCCCCTTCGTCATGGCGAACCCTCCTTGCTTTTCTTCATCGGAGTATAATAACCTGAGTTTGATGTTGTTGTTTTTTTTTTCTTTCCCGGCTCCTCCTGACAATAATTCAATCGCGGATCCACGTTTTCCTCGAGAATCCTCTTCCTAATTGGAGACGTGGATCCTCCTCTGCAGGAGCCGCCGCTAAATTGGCAAAGTCAGCTTTAGCACGGATGATGTTTCCCTCCTCCTCACACTCCGGCTTTATTTTTGTTTTGTGTGTTTGTGTCTGAAACTGTAGCCTGACAATTCCTATGTTTATGTACCGATCATTATCATCATTGTTGTTGTTCTTATTGTTATTGTTAGTAGTGGTCGTTGTTTATTTTGGTGTTATTGTGATGATTTTTTATTTTGTTAATCCTTTGGGACAAAACATGAGGAGATGCTTTATATCATATTTAGAGCTTCCTTGAAGCTCTCTGGCTAAATAAATACCAGATATATATGCCCTAATTTCCAGACTATTAGCCGCTACTGTGTTCACATCCTTTGAACGTCCCGGTTTAAACTGAAACAATAACGCGGCTAAGTTATGGATTTTTATAGGCTAACGAGCTTCTCGCCGCCAAAGCATAGACAGTGCAGAACGCGCAAGTGATTTACACAAGTGACACTGAGAGCGACGATGGAAAGGAGACTAATAAGTGTGACGGAGGAATTCTGTTCAATTCCAACACTGAGGAAGACAACTTTAGCGGTTTTATTGCACGATAAAGAGGAAGATAGGGATCGGTGACTTTTCCTGCTGGGCCGCTGTATTCTTTATTCTTTTAACCAGACGTGTTACAGGCGCTATCAGAAAAAAAAAAAAGCACTAACGCTACGCATGCAATTGAAAGTTAAAATGATCTTTCTGTGTAAATATCTCATGATAGAAAAGAACACTTGCAGCTTATAGACAAGTGCAACCAATTTATATACACATTTTTTTTTCTTTTGGAATTTAGTGGCTGCAGCTCATATTCAGGCGCGCTCAACAGTCCCAAAATGACCGTAACAAATATAGAATACAAGCATTTATTCATTTGTTATTATGGAAGGCTCCACACCGAGAGGCGTCCCTGTGGGAATCCAACCAAGGACCTTCTGGCTGGGAGGCGGAGCAGCTCACGCCGTTTCCTCCGTGCGTCTAAGTGCGTCTGTGCTTCATTTCCATCCCGTCAGACTGGATGTGATGCTTCCTGGACGGCTAATGATTCAGATAGACGTTCATAGCATCATCATCTGTACTTGCGTCTGGCACACATAGCCTTATCACCCGGTCCGCCGTTCACTTCTACCTCACAACCGGTGAGCCGGTGCGTGCACCCCCCGCCCTCCCGAGGCGTTCATAATTAGCGGCTGACATATCTACCGCAGAAACACGCCACGCGTCGATTCGAGTTTGCAGGAGCTGAAACAGATCTGCAGCGCCAAGGCCTCGCCCCCAATCAGAGCAGGGAAAGGGGAAAAACTTTAAAAAACACACTACCTGAGGTGAGCGCACTTGGGGATTAACGCCAGAAGATCCTGCTTCACGGTCGGTTTGATCAGCATTCCTTGACACCTGACGTATTCTTCAGGGAGTAAGGCCTTTTTGCGTCCCCCTCCCCCACCCCGAAAAAAAAGGACGGGACTGATCCGAAAAGTAAATCAAATTAGACAGCGCTTAAGGTGGAGATAGCTCACTGAGTGCAGCCGTGATGAATGAATGCCAACAGTCGTCTCCAGAGCGGTGCGTTACACGAACTCGTGCTGGATCTTGTCTGACAACCGCGGTCGGATATTAATGCATCAATAAGATGGCGTTACGTCCCCGCCCGCTGCAATCAGCACCAACCCTCAACTCTCAGGGATTCATTTTTTACAAGAGGGACGCTCGCTTTGCACGCCGCCAATGGCTCGGAGGAGCTTTGAGGAGATCTTTTGCTTGTGGTTCAGAAGGATGCTGCGTTGGGAGATCCTGCAGATCCGTTGCAGATAACCGGCTGAGGATTTCAGCAGATCCCGGAATCACCTCCATTCAAATGCAGCCTTTAAATCCACTTCATTTCTTACCTCCCGTTGTATGTTTTTAATTGCACAGTAAACTCTGCTGCTACTATCTAGAGCAGACCTTGGCGTTTTACGGCCCGCGGGCCACATTCGGCCCGTTTTGCTTTTTTTATCCGGCCCGGCCAAACTGTTTTCTTTGCATATTTCAACAAGTATTTTCGATCAATATTGAATTTAGAAACGTATTTTTTCCTTTTTATTTATTTTTTTCCTTTAATTTCTTTCCAAAATGATGTTGGTTGTTACATTTATATTATTATTATTATTAATGATTTTTAGATTGAAATAAAATGCCAAAAAACTAAAATATTTAAATTGCAATTTTCATTTGGTTCACCTAGTTGGCCTGCGCATTAAAATTAGATAAGAAATGTGGCCCACCAACCAAAATAATTGCCCACCCCTGATCTAGAGTCAAAGTCAGTTGAAATATTTATACATTACAGGTTTTGTGCTTTTAAATCTCTGTCTTCCATTAAAGTGTAAATGTTATTGTGCATTTTGCTGTTACATGCACTCCATTATTATTATTTTGTTAATTTCATGGGAAAGTGATTGGGCGAGAGGCGGAGCTCACCAGGGACCTTTCCATCACTGGACCACATATGGAGACATACAAGCATTCGCTCACTCATACACACCTCTCGATTTTCCACCTGTTAAATAGATAGTAACCACTGCACCAGCCCTTATTAGAAACCTTTTCTTTTATTATAATGACCAGTGAGAACCAGGGGATTTGGAAACCCCCTTTGCAGGAGAAAACTACAGCATTAAAAACATGGAGGCATCGCACACACACATGATGTAGGTGTGTTGTCAGTGAATGTGTATCTGACAGGAAGCGCGTGGAAACCAAATCAGCGTTTTTGCGGGCCCGGGGTGAGCTTGGAGCGGCTCCGAGATGTCTGACTGGGAAAAGGATCATAAACACAGGTCAGGTGGTCGCAGGCTGTAGGTCGACAGAGCGGAATATGATAATAAAAGTGCAGGGTAAGGGAGGAATGGCAAAAAAAAAAACTCTTTCAGGCTCCTATCCGTGGAGCTTGCTTGGGGCTCTTTGACACGTGCGCTGCCAGCAATGATGGAAAAAAGAAAAGGATATATTTGCATATTTATAAATTGTTCCACTGCAGCTATTACATAACTATCTGTATGCTTTCACATCATAATAACAATAATAACGCCGATGATGTAATCATCTATTTAATCAGTGTGTGCACCTGGCTGATGAATAACATCTATACAACCGCCTCTATTCTGTATATAATATACAGCTGTATTTATATGTATGCCTCATTCATGTCTATCTGTACACACTGTGCATTCATTCACTGTCACTGTAACTTTATAACCCAACCCATACTGTGTGTGTGTGTGTGTGTGTGTGTGTGTGTGTATGTGTGTGTATAGGCTGTACTATCGCTACCTTTATAATACACCTGCTGCCATGAGAAATTAATTTCCCTCTCAGAATAAAGATCTATCTATCTATCTATCTATCTATCTATCTATCTATCTATCCATCTATCCATCTATCCATCTATCCATCCATCCATCCATCCATCCATCCATCCATCCATCCATCCAAATGGGTAATTGGGTGAATGCTATTCAGTGCAGTGCATTGTGAGACAGCAGGGTTCTGCTGGAGACCATGTATCTCACTAAGAGCGCCGGTTCGGAGATGTTTCAATTATCTTGGACTCGATACGGAGTGTGTGCATGAATGGGTGAATGGATGAACACAATCCAGCCTTGCTATTGCAGAGCAGGCGCCCCTCCAGTAAAAGATGGCAGTTTGATTCTTGGCTCCTCCTGCATCCGTGCCCGAAAGAGTCCTCTGGTGTGACTGGGTGAATGGATGACTGCAATCCAGATTGCAAAGTGCTTGGAAAGTGCAAGGTGATGAGAGCATTGCTGGAGTGGACGCCACTCCAGCAAAGGTTGGTGGTTCGATTCCTCGCTCCTCTTGCAGGAAAGGATGAATGGATGAATGGATGAAAGGGTGAATGTAATCCAGCATGAAGCGCAAGGGGATGAAAGATCCTGTCTAGAAGTCCACGGTGTCTCCTCTCTTCCATTAAGGACCTGCTGTGTGTTATAGGACACATACACACACGCGCACTCACACACACAGACGGCGTGTTCAGTGTCGTGGGCGCAACATGCGTGGACGAGAATGACGCCCCGCTGTTTCCCGAAGGGCGCTGGAGAACAGTGTGTGAACCCCAGCTTCTGACGGAGGGGCTGGTTGCGCACACACACGCACGCACACGCATGCACGCACGCACACGCACACCCCCACGACCACGGCCGGCGTTGCCACGGGATGCTCAGTGACGTCCTGCAGCGGCGGCGCGACGACCGCATAGCATCACTTAATATTTCCTGCGTGTTGCCTCTGTCACAAGTACGCGCAAGCACCTCACGCTTGCAAGAGCGGGAACACGCGTGCATGCGCCCTGTCGATGCGTGTGCGTGTGCGTGACAAAGAGAGAGAGAGAGAGAGAGAGAGAGAGAGCCGTGCGTCTTTAACAGGGGCAGGGCGGGAGCCGGAGGCGGGAGACGCGGCGACGGAGCGGCCCGGTGTGCACGGGGATGCGGAGGACTACCTCCGGACGGGGACGCGCATTCAGCATCAGCTGCTCGGCGGCGGCCGCTCATTGCTGGACGTCGGGCTGAATGAGTCACATGACCGATCCGGAGCCAGAGACCCAGGAAGGCACGGCGGCACTCCGGCACTCCGCGTCCCTTTTCGGCCAAAGCCCGTTTTTAGCCGCAGCCTTTTACTCCCGCGCGGTGAGTACATTTCCACTGGCTTTTTTTTTTTCTTTTTCTTTTTTTTTTTTTTCTCTTTTTAATTGCCCCTCCTTTTTTTCATTCTTATTTTTTTTTTTTCATCCTTTTGCCGGTGTTTGAATTGAGCATTGCCGCGGTGGTTTTGATCCCCCCCCACTCCCCCCCCCTCGCCTTCTCCTCCTCTTCCTCCTCCCCATCCTCCCTCCATCTCCCCACCTTCCTCCGGGCTTCAAGTTGGGGGGTTTATTCCGGAGCCGTTACTTTCCGCGCACAGTCGGTTCGGGGGAGGGGGTCGGTGCTTTTTGACGCATCTTTCATTTTTCCTTTTTTTTTCCTCTCTCTTTTTCTTTTTCTTTTTGTTGTTTCTGTCGACTTTTGCTGTTGCTGTGCTTTGGTTTGTGGTTTGGTGCCTCGGATCACCTTCCTCCTCTTCTTCTTCTTCTTCTTCTTATTCTTCTTCTTTTTTTAACCCTGCTGTTTTTCTTGCAGCCCTGCTCACAGGTTGGTCGTTTTTTTTTCCTCTTCCTCTCTCCCTTTTCCTATTTTTTTCTTGTTCTTTTCTTCCAGTCTCATTGCACTTTTGCCGGCGGTGGCTGTGTTTTTGGATGTTATCCTTTTTCTAGTAGGTGGACGGACGGAGTTTTGATTCTTTGGCTGTTTTTTTCTTTTTTTTTTTTTTGGTTTTTGTTTTCCGTGGCGACGAAGAATGAGCAGATATTTTCCCTTCTGCAGGTATATGATAATACTACTGATAATTATTAATACCGAGCGCGGCTCGTCTCTGTATGCACAATAAAAGGTGACAGAAAGACGCACCTGTGGCTCAAGTGTTATTTCCCCCACCTTTGCCAAATTTCTCCAGAGATAACGGACCTTCTCGGTGTGATCTAAAAGTGACTCGTCGTGCCGTGGCCGTTCGAGTCGGAGGGAAATCGGGCTACCGCGGCGGGGGCCCTTCTGACGGACGCGCCACCGTCATAAAAGTGAATCCAAACTCCGAGCCGAGGCGCCTCGGATGCGTTAGTCGTGCTCTTCCGCTGCAAAAAACGTCCGTCTCACCTCTTCCGTCTTCAAACCTGCATGTTTACCAAACCTAGACTGGAAGGAATCAGTTTTAATCTGAAATAACTGACGCACTAAATCAGATTTCATATAAATCCCAAATCTGCACGGCGTGATGTGCAGCCAGAAGGTCCCTGGTTGGATTCCCACAGTTGGCCTTTTCTGTGTGGAGTCTCCATGTTCTCCCTCACCCCGAGTCCGTGTTGGTTTCCTCAGGGTTCTCCCGGTTCCTCCCGCAGTCCAAACATACGTGGGAGGTTCAGCGGAGACCCCGAATTGTCCAGACGTGTGAATGAGTGGGTGAATAGATAATGTTTAAATGACAGGGTGGGTGGTTGTTCATCTCTGTGTGACATAAATGAGAGGGTGAATGTCTTATGTGAGGTGTGCATGAAAGGATGGATGGTGGGATGCTGGAGAATGAAAGGGTGAATGGTTGTGTGCAATGTTCCCTCTAGTTTTTCATACATCTGTGCATACAGACAACCTCCCTGAGCACACTGAGGACCACTGTGAGCAACATTCGATGTGCACGCTGTGGCCACACACCAGTATCACACCCGGGATCAGAGCTTCCATTTAGTCCATATTTTGCCATCAGAAAAGTGGCTCACTACTTTAGCTTCGCCGCATGTTTTGCACAGCAGACCTTTCTCTCTCGAAAAAGAAAAAAATCTCTCCCAGTTTCACCGCTTGTTCTTCTATTTACACGTACTCCGACAGCACTTGCAACTTAAAAGAATCGTACTTTTCACTGACCGCTCGGTTCACCGTGATAAGGGGTTAGCATGTTAGCATTAGCATCACTTAATTCCGCCACACTGTTATTATTGTTATACAGCTGTATGGGCAAATGAATTAGATTTGACACCTAATTCATTTGCGGTGCGCTAACTGCGCTGGATAGGGTTTTTTTTGTGCGCCGCAAGCAGTGCGCAATATATGAATTTTATATATTGCAACTGCGAGCAGTGCGCTATTGCGCAGTTGTGCAGCTTAGAGGGAACATTGGTTGTGTGTCTCTATATTATGTTTGAATGAGAGGGTGGTTGTTCATCTCTGTGTGACATAAATGAGAGGGCGAATGTCTTTATATGAGATGTGGATGAGAGGGTGAATGGTTGGATGTCTCTACATCCGGTCCAGGTTGAGCCCTCCTCTCCCCCGATGACAGCAAGGATGGGCTGCAGCCTCCTGCTGCTTTAGATAATTTATGAATGTATGAATGAATGAATGAATGAATGTTTCAGTGTCATCCTGCAAACATGATACAGCCTTGAACTGCTCACCTGGGCCAGTGTCAGAGTTCTCAGAGTTCTTGTGTTTACTCCGTTGAGGAACCCTCGGAGAATCAGGTTTCTGCCACTCCTGTCCGCGGCAACGAACTCAACTCTGTCCATCCAAAGCATCGGCCTGGACCTCCAAGGCCGGGATTCTTTTGAAATCGATCAGAATAAATCCGGGACGAAAAACCCGTCCAGCGTTCGCCCTGGCTCTCATCGACCTCCTCCGTCTGGACAGGCGCCCACAGCCTCGGCTATTCCAATGAATAAGAATTTCAGCGTTGTTGTCACATATTAGTAAAACGATCTACTCGTATCCGTAGCCGTCGGAATGGTGAGACCGGATGATCCACCGTGAATGGGCTGCGGCGATGCTCGGCCAGGTCACGCTCAGCTCTGGTGCTGTTCCAACGTTTGGCTTACGCTTGTACACACCGGTATGGGTTTTAATCCACCAACGCCTCTAGCATTGCGCGTTCGTCTACCGTAACGGCACGAATTCTCAGATTTGAACTCCTCCAGGTCTCTTTTTGGCACCTCCGCCGACAGACAGGGCTACGTTCAAACATCTGAGCCGAACGTCCCGGAATCGGGATGTCTTGGAAGTGTCACGCCTTCTCGGTTTCCATCTCCAGACAGATAACAAGCCCGCAGTCTTCAGTGAGGCTTCTTCAGCACGTTTCCGCGGTTCCCCGATCGCCTGGTCCGCTCCAAATAAACCTCGAGTTATTGCGTCACGACCCGCTGACGTGGCGAGGCGTCCTGGACGCGGCTCCCGCTAAGAATTATGATAGCTTCCATTGCATCCTGCAGGTTTGCCCGTTATCTGGGCCCGGCCAGACTCGCTCAGGAGACTCACGGGGGGGAATGTAATACCTCATACATGGAGATATCGCCGCAACCATGAATAAAACATCGGGACGTGTACGCTAAGCGTGTGCTTAACCACGGGACGCGTGCATGAATTTATGCCTGGTAACAGCAACTGTTTACCATAGATTAATTGCTTGGACTAGGAGTTCCGTCCACTCGCAGTCGAGGGATCGAACCAACCGACCAACGAGTGTCAACTTCCACGGCACGGCGGATTTGATAACGCGTGAATATGAACACATTACTCTCGCTGTGGTGCGCGTGCAGGGAATGCGAAGAACCCCAAAGTCGCACGGGAGGTTAAAGCTGCAGGTGGTTTTCAAGATGGCTGCTCTGTCGGTATCCATGGCGCGATTGCTCTCACTTTCCTGATGATGAAACCTAAGGTTTTCATTGGTGAACTGATGAATTTGTCACCACAGAAAAATAGACAACGGTCAAATACTATTAGTTCAGTGAGCGGCTGAGTCATTCTACCGGCTGTGAATGAAAGTGTATGTTTTATATGATGATTATATGACGTATCTGTATTGTTACAATGAAGGAGTGAATCCTTGATGCCTCCAGATAATGGGGGAATGAAAGGGTGAATGGTGTGTGTTTTTATATGACACGTGTGTTCGACAGCCTACATTGTCTCTGTGTATTTAACTTGTTGAAATGATACCATTTAGTTTGTGTTTGTGGGTTGTTTCTAATGGATCCTACATTCCTGAATGCACCGCATCACAACTTTGTATGATGCGCGAGAAGCTATTTTTTCCCTTTTGGTGCAGCAGAGGCTAGCTTGGTTTTTCATCTTTCTTCATGTTCACCTGGTTTCCTTAGATTATTTCTGTGTGTGAATGACAGAAGGTCAGTTTAATTGTGTTTAATGTTGAGCGCTAACGTTATGTTAACTTGTACTGCTTGTCTGTGCACAGGCCGATACGGGTTATACTGTTGTGTCAAGCTAATCGGCGGAGGGCATGCTGTCTGTGAGCCCTTTGTGAGGATTTGTTTGTAATTTGATTCATTTACTGTCACTGTTTAGTGAAATACCGCCCTTTATTATCTTCTTGTTTGTGTATACGTTATAGGATTATACTGATGGTTCTGTTGTATTTTTGTTATTGCCATAGCAATAAATGACCAGACTGCAGGAAAAGCTGTAGAGTTAATGAATAAATGAATGAATGAATCCCTCAATCGTTTCGCGGTTTTCGTGTGCTTCCTTTTGGTTTTGGCTATTAAACCAACAAAACCACTCTGCGGAAGGTAAGCCTGAGGTTTGCAGTTTTATGGAATTTATAAATATTTGTTTTCGATTCGGCTTTTAGCAGATTTAAACTGCTCGCTGCTCAGAGTTGCACTTTCCCAGGATTATCTTCTCTCCACGCCAAACCTAAAGTTTACAATTTTGTCGCGTGATAGCCCCCCCCCCCCCCACGCTGTCCTCTCTGAGACGTCAATTTGAGAAGTGAGTGGATCCCGCACTTCATATTCAGGGCAATTAAACCCCGATTTCAAAGTCTTCATTCATCTCATTCCAGTTGCAGCTGCTTCCTTTTGACTCCGCCCCCTTGTACATTTAGCAGATAACCAAATCCAATCGGGGCACCGAAGTCTTCCAGATGTTCTCCCTCATGTCTGCTGGGCATCCTTGGATGAGACACTTATTTAGAAACGACCGGTTCACACACATCCGTGGAAGCATCAGCTGGAGTCCCTCCTCGGCCGGTGACCCTGCATCTTCGGAAACGCCGGTTCATCTATTAAAGAATCGCTGAGGAGAAGCGGGTGTGTGACACGGGAGGAGCGGAGGGGCGGGTCGGGCCGGCCGAGGACTGATTAGCAGTAGACAGGATGGCGACCGCACAGACGCCGGCCCTGGAGGTGGAAGAACAGCAGGAGCAGAAGGACGAGGCCCTTCCCGCTTTGTGCATTCTCTGCGGGGGGTTGAATGTATACATGAACACCAATTAATTATTCTAATGAATTCAATAACGAAAGTGCACGTGCTGCCGGCGGTGTTCAGACAATTAACGCTGAAATGCCGTGCTTTTGAATGGTCTAATTGGCTTTTGTTTGCTTGCCGGATCCGTTGCCGAGCGTGGCTTTCCCTGCCTGAGCTGGAGGTCCTGGGAGGAGGCGCCGGCCTCGCCGCAGATGAGGTTTTGAACTCGACACTTTGTTAATGTCTGTAATTTCGGAGTTGTTTAATGCGCGGGTGAAGAAGTGCGAAGCCTGAGCTGCTCAGATGCTGCGGAGACGCAGCGATGCAGAGAATATCATCCCTAGATTACCTTCGGGACCCGATTTGTATTTTCTACAGTAGGGCGTCATCTTCTGGGTCGGCTCCGAGCTGCTCCTGCAGGGATCAGCTGTTTCCGCCGGCCTCAGCTGTCGCTCACCTGCTTGTGACCAGCTGCGCGAGCGGTGACGCTCCATCTCCACGGAGACCACGCGCCGCACGATACCCGACGTAAAGTGACATTCACCGCTGCAGACTCAGCGGCGGTATCCACGTTGCCATAACGACAGCGTCACATCGCCTAAAGCGCCATTCGTGAGGTTCACGCTCCTGGAGCTGATTAGCGGGGAAACACTGCTGCCCCCTCACAGTCAGCAGTGAGGTCGGAGATGCATTTTCAAAACGACTCATTTGTCTCATTTCGACCAGAGGACGTTTTTGTTGACGTCTCCACATGTTTGCATGGGGTTCTCAGTTCATTGGAGACCCTGAATTGTCCAGATATGTGAAGGTTAGGGTGAATACTTGGGCGTCCGGATATGGTGTTGGAGTGAAAACATGGATGGATGTCTGTACGAGGCGACCAATCCAGGGTGAACCCGCCTCTTGCCGAATGTTGACCGGGATGGACCGGGATAAGCAGCATAGAGGATGAATGAATTAAACGAATGCATGCATGTTTGCAGTATCTTGAATTGAGATCAGGCACATCCTGACTTACTTTTTAAGTTTTGAATGTGCTACTCTGCAACAGAAGGTGAACAGAGGACAAGGATGTTCTTTATCATCGTTGCAATACCGATAGAATCATAGAATTGTCTCTCACTATATATACATATATATATCTATATATGTGTGTGTGTGTGCCTGTGTATCTCCCTCAAATGATTATTTCAAGGAGAGAAACAGCTTTGGACAGAGTGCTACCTCCTTGAGTCACATACAGAGAGCACGACCTCAATTTTCTGCGTCTGCCACTAGGAAGGCACAGGTGCACTCAAGGAGCCGGGGCTAGCCGGCTAGCCAGCTAGCATCTCAGAGTGTGTGAGTGCGTGTATGTGTGTGTGTGTGTGTACCCCCGAGGGCCGAGACATGTCCGCCGAGCTGAACCTTTTATGTTTCTCCAAACAAACGGTTCACTCAGGGGTAGCGACGGCCGAAATGTACTGCGCTCCTCGTTGTAGCTTTGATGGAGCCTGACAGCGAGTCTGCAGCCGACCGCCGCCGCCGCTGACGGCTTTCTCATCCACCGACGAGCGAACAGTGTTTTTCCCCGCTCCTCGGGATCGAACACATCAAAAAACAAAACCAAATGCAGGATTCTCCTCTTGCATATTTAATTAGCATCGGCGCCGTTGAATTAGCATCTCGCACAAAGCGGACGCGCTCTGTGTTTGCACGCACGCGTTCCTGCGTCCGAGGAAATCTGGTCGAGTTCTTCCAGGGGACCCTCTGAGCTGAACCTCGGGAGAAATTTAAAAAAAAAAAAAAAAAGTGTCTCCTTCGAATGCAGCTCTAACCACTAAAGGAAAAATTAGATCTCCCATCATTTACTTGCCCACTTAGCCTCTAAAAACAATCTTCTCCTGAAACATTAATAGCTTTTCAGACCTCTTGCAGCGAGCCTCAGTCTTCTGGGTAAATAATGCTTCTTTCACCACATTGATTTTTTTTCCTCCAGGTTCCGACGCCGGAGGAAATCGAGGAACTCATTGCAACATGTTCTCTCTGAAACCCACCACTTCTCTTTCTGACTTTCTCTAATGAACTCCATAATTTTTCAGACCTTTATTTATTTTTTTTAATCTGTTTACGGCATCACCCAAGTAGATGTCACACATTGTTAGAGAATATTGATTTTACTTCTGCATCCACAGCTTCTTTGCGGGCAGTGTTTGCAGATGACATTGTGCTCTGCAGTTTGAGACCGGAACAGGTGGAGGACAATCTGTGGAGGTGGAGTGGAACGAAGGTTAGAGTGAATAAGAGGGATCCACAAGGAACGAAAAAGCGGCAATGAAGAAGGTGGAGGAGTTCAAGTACAGAGGACCAACAGTCCAGAGCAGAGGAGGGATGGTTGAGATCTGGGTAGGAAGATGCTGAAGTTGGAGGTCTAGCCGAGGGGCCAGAGCGGAGGTTTATGGATGGCGGGGAAGAGGGCAGGAAGTTTGTCGGTGTCAGGATTCAGAGGGTTAGATGGAGGCAGGTGATTGGCTGCCTCGGCCCCTGAAGGAAGAAGGAGATCTCCGGCTTCTTTATGAATCCTTTGATCGTCCAGGCACTGTGATTCATGTCGGTGTTGTCTTTGCGTTTGAAGACGGCACCTTCCAAACATAAAAAGAAAAGACAGATCGCAAAGTTTAAGACGCTGTGGCAGAGGGTGCGGTTCGCAGGCCCGTCAGTAGCCGCTTGCATTAGCGTTCCCGTTGGTCGGATAAGGCTCCCACTGCTTCCTCCAAATATCAGTCCAGGACTGGTTTGTGGATAGTGCGGCTTTTTCTTTCTCAAGACGTCAGTCACTGATGCAGTTCCTACCAACTCGTTATGCAACCGTTCAGTCTTGCAGGCATTAACGGGAAAAAGGGCACAGGATTTGCAGGCAAATAAAAGAACCCCGGATGCTGCGGCGTGCACAGATTACAGAAACCTAATGGCTGCCTCTTGAAACGCACAAAAAAAATCAAGTATTTTATCAAACAAAATCCATATGTGGGACAAGACTAGTGGAGATCAGATTTAATAGAGGCCAAGTCTGCATTCCGTGATCTGCAGCTGGAAGTACACCGAAGCCTATTTTCACACACTGTACTTGACTAGACATCTATTTCCATGATGCACGGGCAAAGGTAGCCCAATAAGCGGATCAAGTGGTGGAGCTTGCATCCCTCCGTTCAGAAGGTTGGCGGTTCGACCCCTAGCTCCTCCTGTCCACATGCCGAAGCATCCTTAGGCAAGATACTAAATCTCAAGTTTCTCCTGATGGTCTGGTTAGCACCTAGCATGGCAGCTCTGCCGCCATTGCATGTGTGCAAAGCCCTTCGAAACTGCTAGTAGTTGAAAGTTACCCTGGCGTAATTCTCTCTTCTCATTATCGAACCATCCGCCGTTTTTATTTTTGAGAACTTTTCCATAAGCATATAAATATCCGGGGTTCATCCCATGTCGTCTAAAGCCAACGGACGTATGAGCCAATGGAAGGCTATCGTGGAATTGGCTGTATCAAACCATCATTTCACTCGTTCCCAATTCCACCCTTCTCCAAAGGGGAAAATCTGAGCCTTTCTATTTGTCACTTTTTGTGGAATCAGATAATTCTCATTTGAGTTCTAGTCACCTCTGGAAATTCTTGTTAAACTTGAACTAGATGACTGATGGGCTCAGCTTTCCTGTTTTACGTCCTAACTTACACCAATTCTACATGTTACTCAACTCCAAGCTTACTGGAGTCCAAAACCCGGCATAACCCATCGATTAGCGGATCCGTCAGTGGATCTGCTGGATATGTGAGCATGATGTATCTACACGTGATGTCCAGTGGAAAGATTTAGCGCACACCATTTCGAGGCGTCTGTTTTTAAACCGCCGGATGTAAACTCAGAAAAGACACACCCTGCAGCCTCTTCATGCTAAATGCTAGCAGGCAGAAACAGGAAACTGATTCCGCACGCTTGATTTATTTTGCTATTCATTCATGGAAGCTGCGGGGGCGGGGTGGGTGGGTGGGTGGGGGAGGGAGATAATTTTCCATCAGTTCCTGAAGAGCCGGTGATTGACAGTCATTTTGTATTTTACGCGGAGATGTGAGATCGTAGCTCGACACGCTCGCGCCGTAATGGACGTAAAAGTGAACTGCGGCTTCTTTATCTTCTGGCTTTACTTTAACACATAGCACTCTTAGAGAGAAGACACCTGTCAGTGACACTATCTGGGAGCGCAAACATAATTAAGTCATCTGGAAGACACATTACATATGTAAATGGCATTAATTGCGGACACGGGTTTGAAATATTCATTCCAATTAGTGCGGTGGTTTGGGCAGGGATCTCCTCCGGAGGAGTGTAATCACTCAGCTAATTAGGTCAGGCCGTGCAAGTTAAAACAATCTGAAAAGCAATTTCAGCTCCCAATTAATTTCCCGGCCACGATAATGAAAATAATATAGGATGCAAATGTGTGAGTGGGCGGCGACGATAGGGATACTTGTAAAAACACACGCGCGCGCAGCTGGACAAACAAGTGAAAACACAAAAGAAAACAGCTTTTATTAGTTTTGATGATCTAAAGCCCCCTCTGCACGCTGCAGGAACTTTTTGCACTTTCCAGAAGCTTTTCAGGAACTGGGCTGTTCTATGTTGTAGCCAGTAATCATGACCCTCGCTCCGGCAGAACGGCTCTTGAACCTTTTTCAGGTCAGCATCCATACAGGCAGGAGGGGTCCACCACGGGGACGGAGGTCCTGCTCCACGGTTCCTCTGCCATCTGAATGCACCGAAAACAGTTCTAGTTCTTCTAGGAGCTGCAAAAGGTTTATGCTGTGCAAAAACAGTTCTTTTTACAGCCCCATAGGGGCTCGTGTGTCGAGGAACTCAGAAGCCACACCCATTACCAGACACTTCTGGAGTACAGAACACCATTTTTAAAAATATACTGGTCACTAGTCAGATGTTCTCTTGAGAAATGGAGCGAGGAAGCGATGCATGCTTTTCTGGCCTTTGCAGAGGAACATCTACATTTTGGCAAGAATACTTGCAGAGTTAGCTAACGGCTAACGGGCTTCTTTACACAGTGACCCCTAATGGTGTCTGGATAAGCTGCACTGCGTCTCACCGCCACCTCTTTTGCTGCTCTGGTGTCTCACATCTTTTTGTTTAGTCCCCACTCTTGCCTCCCCCTTGCCTCCATTAGTTCGATAGGGTTGACTCTTAGCATGATTAGGTCAGTGACACACGCATAACTTCATCTAGCGTGCGCCATTGGGTGCTACATGGTCTAAAAATGGCGCTGTGTAACTGTACATCTCCTCGCAGTCTGAGTTTCCACTGAAATCAGTGTAGCATAACAGAGCGGCTGCTAATATGTTACATAATATCTTAAAGCTAGCATCATGGGGGGGTTTGACATCCGCCTTACAAGAAGAAAGTACAATATGCATAAAGACTGCAGCACTCTTAATGAGCCTGCAGATACGCTTTTAAATCTTCTGCACGTCCTCCGTTGTGACTGGGGATCACCGTGATTATATTAGCATAATAACTGTGGACGCTCCGCTTAACATTTGTTTATTTGTTTGTTTGCTCACTAGCCACCGCATATTATGGCTTTCTAAAGCCACTTGCCACCGGGTTTCTTTCACAGCAGCGTCCAGAGTGACTGCCGCAGGAGACTCAGTTCCGGGACTGAGAGAGAAGGAATTGGACTAATGGTGCAACGAGTGGCCCGTTCACGCTGCGTGGACGTCACGTCCAATTGCACAGTCGGCGATGTCAATGCAACTGTGTGTGTCAGAGAGGTGTGTGACGATGCAGAACCTCGTCCTAAAAGAATAATCACACGATTAGGGCGTAACTTAACTTCAAATGTGTGGAAAAGCAATTTGCAGAGCATGCAGAACCACTTTGGGTTGTCGAAACGTGCCTCGCCGGTCGGGAGAGTTTGATTCGGGCTTCCTTTTAAATCTTGAAAATAAAAGATCGAAACGGAGAGGAAGCTTTTAGCCGACGCAGCTGCGAGAACGCCGTCCACATCCGTTTCGGGCAGATGATACCAAACCCCCTGGGCTGAGGCGCTCCGTTCTTCAGACATTTCACCTGCTAATTGCGGGCGCCGCATGCTGATTTAGCTGCCTGCTTATTTTCCGTTATCAGTAAGTGAGACACTTTTTTTTTTTTTTCTTTCCCCATTAGCTCAGATTTAAACACCCAGGTCGACGGCCAGATCGGCCCGAACGACATCTTCGCTGAGTACGACAGCGACCAGCATTGGAGATGATCCGGTGGCCGGATTGTTTTCTCCTCCTATCCCATTTGATGGCAGCCAGAGACATTTTTATACATATTTTACCATAAATTAGGTGAAGTAACTGTAGCCAGGTTGGTTCGGTCAGGACCACTGTGTAGACGCCACAGCTTGTCCTCTCACAAAATGCAAAAATCACAGAAATGACTTCTGATGAGACATTGGTCGAATTGAAACCTCATATTTGGAAACAACATTGCATGTGGCGGCGTTTCTCTGAGAGGGGTGAATGTCAGAGACCGGTGGCCGCAGGCAGCTCTAAACAAATCTGCACGTCGATATTGCGGTGCCTCGGTCCAGAACACAAAGTCAAACCCAGCTGGAACAGAGAGACAAGAACTTAGCTGCTTTTGGACATAGAAATTCAGAGAAAAAAACTGTCCTGTTTGAGTTTAAACCAGGAAGTAGCCTCCTCAGCGAGGATCTTTTAGCTTTGAGACCACGGAAGGGACCAGTGTGACGCAAGCCACGTGCACCTTCAGCTCCAGACAAAAACAAACCACCGAAAAAGAAGAAGAGGAGAGAGACTACACGGCCAACACAGCTTTCATGGAATATCAATTATGGATCATCAGATGGTTGAGGTGTTTCTATCTTCTCCCAGCATTGCTTTGAAGTGTGAAGAACCCCGTTAGCTGTTTGCTAACTCCGCACTTAATCTGCTCAAAAGGTAGATTCTCCTCTGCAAGGCCTGGCAACTCCTCTGAGGCGCTGCAGGACAGAAGAGCTCGGACCTCTTCGTCGCTCCGTTTCTCGCTTCTTCTGTCCATTTTATCACGAGAAAACATCTGACCGGTGACCAGGATAGCTTTTAAAAATGGTGTCCTGCACAAAGTATCTGGTCATGGGCGTGGCTTGTGACTTCAACCAACCGTAAAAACACCTTGCCTCGGAGTGGGAGATTAAATGTGCCTCCTCCGGATGCTCCAAAAAGCAGCGTGGTTCCTGAAAAGGTTCTTGGAAAGTTCCTACAGTGTGAAAGGGGCAGATGACACCTGGGCCGATTCCTCCCCCACCACCCCTGCAGAGATAATCCTCTGGGTTGTCAGTGGGAGTCCGATTTGTCTGGAGTGTCTTTTTTAAAGTATTCATTTTCGCGTTAAAACAAAATTTGTGTTTCACTGAATGGTTTGATGATGATTTTATTTCCCGCCCACTTCTGGAACGCATCGGTGCGACACGAGTTCAGGCGCAGCCATTCAACGCCGGGAGCATCAGTGGGAAGCAGCGGAGGAGACTCCTTTCAGAAACATATGGACGGACCGCAGCCTTTCAGAGCACAAAGCCTCCAAGACCTACGCGCACACTGGTTTTTGCAAAGACATTTCAATTCAAAGGGAGTCCAGGGCGTCTCCGGGCCGGATGTCAGGGCTCCGCTTTCTTGCTTGCCAGCAGGTCCTGTGAAAAAACCCAGTTGGTGCAAAGCTAAGGACCGGTTAGCTTTACGTGCTGCACTTTATTAGGTTTTAATTACAATTTAGTGCTGGCGGCTTTGAGCAAAGTAATGGACTCCTCTCGAGTCTGCAGAAGATGATAATAATTTCCTCCCAAAGTCCAAAAACATGCAGGAACTCCAGATGTGTGAATGACAGGCTGAATAGTTCATGTCACTAAATGCCATGAGAGAATGAATGGCACGCTGAGCGAATGAGTGAGTGAATGATTGGAGGTCTCTTTATGGGGAGTGTATGAGAGAGTGAAAGAATGGCTGTTTGTCTCTATGTGGCACATAAATAAGAGAATGAATGTCTCTATGTGAATGAGAGTGAACAGTGGGGAAATTTCAATTCACCCAGCAGAAAGTGGCTAGTAAAGTCAAGGTAGTTGTAAGGGACAAGCGTTAAGAAAAATGTAAAAAAAAATAATTAAAATAGAGAATATAAACAATTTAAATGTGCAAAAGTGGCAACTCGTAGTGTACAACAATGCTTACAGCTGCATCGCCTGTGGTGTCTGGGTGAATAGATGTATGGATGAGTGAATGAATGACAAGCAGTCCATTGGAAGCAGAGTGAATGTTTTTCTCCATTCGATGTGAGTGGTTGCCCAGTATGACCTCCCTCTCCATCTGCAGGATACTAGAGATAGTGAATATTTACAGAATGAATGAGTGAACATGACTTTAGCATATGTAGCACGCTTAGCGGATAGCCTTGCATCACAGACTTGAGCTTTTCCAAGAGGCCTTGATGGTTGCGGGCGAAGGTGGCGTTGGAGATGCAGAGACGGCTGTCACAACGCAGTTAAAATGAGTTGGAAGTCAGTCAGGTTGACTTTTGTGTTTTTAATATGAAACGACATTTCCAGCAGATTGAAATTTCTAAAGGCTTGGTGTTTTTTGGTCCGTCTGTGGGTGACTGTGGATTCACCTTTAAAACAATCGTTCGGCTCCTCCTTTCACTATCTCAAAGTGAGACTTCAAGTGCTGTAATCGGACTTTTCAGATTTGGCCTTTTTTTTTTTTTTTTTTTTTTTTTTATGTATCCAGCACCGCCCAGAGCTGCTCATCTGGAAGAGGAGATGATAAGACTTTAAAAACAAACCCACATCAGCCTCCTGAAGAGAATACCCTGGTTTTTGGCTGCATGTGTTTCTGGTTGCCTCTGGGAGAATGCGTTCGGTGAGAAGCAACGGCACATTTCTGGCAAAACCCAAGTTTTTTCTTGGGTTTTGCCAGAAATGGGCTTGATATCTGAGCAGATAACCCGGCCAAGATGTCCTACAGATCAGGTCTGCAGCCCAAAGGAACAAACATACTCCCTTTTTCTTTCTTCCAGTTGCAGGGTTAGCCTGATAAACAAAACAGTCCCCATTTAGGCTCGAGGAGCGAAATGATATTGTCCAACCAATGCCGAGAAAGCGCCGTCTGTAATTCAAGTTGGTCTCGGGTTATATAACCTTAAAACACACGAACCCTGTGTTAACTCTTGTGCAGAGCAGCAAACGCGCAGGTTTGCATGTGAGTTGAAGGCAGTGATGTGCAGTCAAAGGAGGGAGGGGAGGCCGTGCCTCACTTGCCAATCTCGGGGAGAAAAAATGTCAAATGATAAAGGAATTGAATGGTTATATATATATATATATATATATGTATATATATATACATATATATATATATATCAGTGATTTCCCTCTAAAGGTTTTTTAACTTAACTTCCAATGCGTTTTTTTGCGCTGAGCGGTGATAAAACGATTGAGAAGAACCACTACGTGAGGCACTTTGTTTCCAGGGGTTCTTCTTGCAACTCCTCGGTTGCAGAATACGGTGACGGCAAGCTAGCATTAGCAAGTCAAGTGCGATCATCCATTTATTTTTTCCTCTCCTCACTTTCTAAATGGAGGATTACATATCCAGACTTTGACAATTTTTTTAAATTGGACTCGCATGGATTTCATTTAGAAGTAAAGGTAAGACCAGAGTAACTTTTTTTTTAAATTAAATGTTGAAGTGTACGTATGCCAGACGGCGGTTCCCACGCTCACGCCTGTCACCACATACTGGAGAATGTGGAATCATTCAGCCGGTCCTGAATCGGCCTCTCCGGTGAGGTCACTGAAGGCAACACAAATCTCCCGCTTTAAGTTCTCCGTGATGAACGCCGGGGATTTGAATTCCCGCCGGTGTCACGCTAATGTGCTGGGATTTGTCCTCGCAGGAATCTGTTATGGGATTCCTACTTGAGAAGCAGTGTTAAACACACACTCATACACACACACACACACACACACTCAAGGTGTATTTTTAGCCAGCCCCCCTTCTGCGCTGATTGTGATTTAATAAGTGTTGAAAAATGTATGGGGGGGGGGGTTTACTGGGGTTTGAGAGATGGACCTGGAAAGGTCGTCGGGAATTAGCGGCGTGGGCGGAGAAGCTTAACCTTTGGCCGGGGCCGCCTGACAAGGAGACAGGAGCGGCCTGATTGCAGTCGTTGTGTAAGCCGGTGTTTGATGATAATTACACACCCCGTTGTTTGCCTGGCCCCATAAATATTTCATGAGCTGCTAGATTTAGAAAGGATTCTTTTTTTTTTGTGTGTGTCCCACAGCGCAAAATATAAGGTGGCGTCATTGTTTACAATACTAATGGCTTCCTCCAATGCTGGCATTTGTGTCTTTTTGCTCAGAAGTGCTCTCGTTCTTCTCGCGCTGCTTTTAGAAAGCCTTTTTAAATTAACCTGTCGGTTCATGTTTATTCACGGGGACTCCAGGATGTTCCTGTAGAGGGAGAAGGTTCTCCCGTGGGGCGGGGGGGGCGGGAGGACGTCAACGACGTAGCACGAGGAGTCGGGACCTTCTTATGTAAACTAGGTGAAGCCTCATAGGTGCGGTGTTGGGAGGAGCTGTGGAACATCTAACCTGCAAGACCGCAGAACTGTTTGTACACCAAAAAAGGTTTCGTTGGACTTCATGCGTCTTTCTGTGAACTTTAAAAATTCAAAGTCCGTTGTGGTTTTAGGGTATAACCAAAACTCTTGGAAGATGGTGAAAGGTGTTTCCTCCATTCCAGAAGATCCATGGGTGACCTGCATGTTGCAGGTGCAGCAGAGTAGAACAAGTTTCCCCTAAGACAAAGATGTATTTAGCGTTCCACTTGGAGTCAGCGTTGGGTTTTATTGAATTTAACTTCCGTGGACATTTGTTGGGAAATCCAGCTGAGTGTTAATATTCTCTTGCCGTGCTGCAGAGACAGAAGCTCGTCTGCACCCACCTGTGGATTGTAGTTTGTCTCCCAAAACGGCGTTCAGAGGGCTGGGCTTGGATCCAAACATTGCCGATTCGGTCCCCGACTGTAAGTTGCTCAGTGGCTTCCCGCTCAGGTGTCATCCGTGATGGTTGACAACGTCGCGTAGCAATAAAAGTGACGAAATGAATGGCTTTCCCTTCTTCCTCTGCTGCCATCAGTGTGTGAATGGCTGTGTTAGCCATGAGACCATCTACCATTCTCGGTGTGAAGAAGGTCAGCGGCGACATTACGGCAATTACAGGGAATTGGTATTTATTAAATAAAAATAACACAACCTGGCCGCTATTTGAAAAAGCTGAAATGCAATATCGTCTCTTTCATCGGATCTGATTCGGCTGGCGTTTTTAAATGCACAGCATCAGCGTTGGCCTTTGTGTACAGAGGGGAAAACAATTCGGTCTTCAAACAGATGTAGTTATCTATCATCGGATTGTAGAGACGATATACCCAATATCCCGAACGCACAATATGATCGTTGCATAGATAAGTCTTTATATCAGGAGTTTAATCATTACTGTTAGCTTGAAGGTCCGCAGTGAGCCGTCCATTTGCACACGCTGGAACGTTTTCCTTATTCATGGTTTTCAAAACAATATCTGAGTCCCTCGGTTTGATTTGCGACGAGACGCCGGATTGTCTCAGGGAATATTTCGGTTTTATTCAGCGGCCTGGAAAGTCCCTGCGGCCGCGGGCTGTGTCATGTGTTCTCCGTGATCACACAGACAGCCGGCGTTCTCGACTGGAAACGTGTTCCAGGTGAAGGCTGACGTGGATGAATGGAAATTCCTCCTTTTATAAAAGCTTTCCTGGTGGTGCCAGAGTCGTATTGCATGGCGGGGAAGAGCTTTGAGCTTCCTGCACACGGCCAGAAGGTCCCTGCATGGATCCCCACTGACACCTTTCTGTGTGGAGTCTTCTTGTTCTCCCTGTGTCTGCCTGGGGTTCCTCAGGGTTCCTCCCACAGTCCAAAAACATCAGGAGCTTCATGGGAGACCCTACATTGTCCAGATGAGTGACTGAGAGGGTGAATGGTTGTATTTGGCTTAAAGGTGTGAGAGTGAGAGGGTGGATAATTTCATGCCTTCATATGTGATGTGATGGACTGTGGACTGGGGACTGGTCCAGGGTGAACCCCAACAAAAGCCTGCATAGACTCTAGCCCCCCCCCAGTTTTATAGATCATAAATTATTGAATTATTACCGTCAAGTATGATTACTGATAAAAAAAAAAAACATTCCTCCCCTTTCCGTATTTTCCCTCCTTGCGCTGGATTCAGCGTAAAGCCGTTTACATCAGACATTCTATTTTTGTCATCAGCAGTAAAGAAGGAGGCGGACGAAGAGCAGGCAGAGTGTTAAATTCTCATTCCAAGCTAAAGGTTTCTCATTTGCAGCATTGTTTTTTTGGACTGTTACCGCTTGACAGATGGACCGATGTGACACTCTTGGTAATTCTGTGCCGTAAAAGATGCTCAGATGATGGACAGTATCCTTTGGAACTGTATTTTAATAAGCATACCTGTTATATTTGATTGAGCATACATGTCATTACTGAGCAGGAACCAGCGAGGTTGTCCGTCTTACGGTGATCCTGCAGCTGCTGGAGAGCCTGGCGCTCTGAGAACCACCTGCATCTGGATGGTGGCTGTGCAGCTTAGGGCTGCACAGATGTTACACCAAACATCTGATCATTTTAAACACCTGCTCTCTTTTTTTACTCTCTATGCATTTAAAAAGAAAAATATTCCGGTCAGTCTTGTTCCTTTCCGTCACCAGTTACTGGTCTTTCTGAAGACTGAATATCTCACAATGCAATACAACAGAGACTCAGCAGATAACATAAATATTTTATACCTTTCACTCTATTTGATCTTGTTTTTTATTCTTACATTTTTTTATTCATATAATTATTATTTTATTTTATTTTTCTATTTATTGTTGTGCCTGTCACGTCTACAGTCACGCATGACGAAAATCCCTACACCTGTTAGTTTTTGGACAGTTAGAACCAAAACCCGATGTTGTGTGATGGAAGAACAAGACGCTTTTATTTTGAAAAAAATCTAGCTTTGTGGCCTACTTCCTCCCTACCATGACAGCTCTTTGCAAATTGTCACTCCATATTTGTAGTAGAGAGGTTGTGTTCAGTCAGTTGGAGGATAATGCTGCTCCTTCCCGGTGGAAGTGCGCCGCTTAGCCTCATCGGACTCAGAAGTCACCGGCTGGATCCGGCTGCCTGTTGAAAGAGCAGGAGAGATTTCAATCAGGGAAAACATGCGCTTCATTGTACAGAAAACCAATGGGATCGGCTTTTGACGCCAACGGAAATTGTTTTTAAACGCGGTTGTTTGGCCAAGGGGTAATGTCCGCTCGACCCCGAGGCTGACTGTGCCCTATGACATCGGCTACAGTAACGCTCCCCATCGCGAATGTCATTTGGCAGGTATGAACATGAGCGTGAACGGTGTGCCGCACCAGGCTCAAGGGCACGGCGCCTCCGACAAGCAGGACGTGACCTCAACACAACGTTGTCGTTTGTTTAGTTTAAAAGCCGCCGGACCGGAAGTTACCGATTTACGGGGATTCCATCACTTGGTTGACGTCTCTTGCCTTATTGGCGTTTCTCTGCACTTCGGTTTCATCCGAAAGTTAGCGATGCTTTGCGCGGGTGATGGAGGGTTTAATGTAAGAGGCCAACGTGCCCTGCATACCTGGCGTCATTCGGTCGGGGTGTATGTCTGGAAGCTAACGCCGAAGAATGTCTGACAAGGATGACATTTTCAACAACACCATGTTATTAAGTCCTTGTTTTAAATGCTGTCATTACTCGCTGCTGCCTAATTATGACGACTGGGCCTAATGTAGGTTAAACATCATTTCCTGCACAGTCGCATTTGTCGCTGACGGCAGTTTACAATTAAAGTCGCCATGCTAATGCATCGTTTTATCAAACTGTAGATGTTTTTGATCACTGTTTGAGATTATTCGTTCAAAATTGGGCAAGATGAATATCAGCGCCGTAGGCCATTTACGTTTAATTATGCACAAAATTAACAACGTTGTGACTCTGTATGGAAATATGACACTTTCTCCATTTACTCTTTTTACGGCACAATCCGTATGTTTTCAGATAAAGGCATCGCTTTCACAGAAGGAGGGCAACCTTGACACGGAGGTGTTTTAGGAATCCACACGCAGATGAGCGTGTATTCAAGTACAATATACACTCATGTCACATGGGGCTGTGGTAACCAAGCTTTGAGAAGAAGTCGCTTAACGGCCCACAAAAATCTGAAATCCGTGTAGATTTCAGCCGAAGAAGAAACATCGCGATGCCCGCGTTCCATCCGGTGGAGCTGCGGTGTTTATGTGACGTTCTACAGCCGAGGGAATTTATCATTTTGGTTGAAGGTTCTATAATGAACCCACTTTACGAATATAATGAAAACTCCTCTGCAAGTATTTTCCCCCCAAAAATGCTTGACTAATTCAGGGTCTGGCTTTAAAGAAAAGCACATTTCCTGACAGGGACAGATGCGCTTCCAAAGGCTAAAGTGACTCAAACACTGAAGCAGGTACTTTCAGCAATACTTTCCAATACGAGCGGTCACAACCGGCTCCCTGACGACCTCCAAGGGTTGGTCATTGGTCTGCGGATCTGCACGTGTTCACGAACCGGATGCCAAACACGTCAGTGTTCCATCAGCAGATCGACAAGGAAAGCAGAAGGGACACAAAACAATATGAACGAATGAAAACCTCGACATGACGTGTGAATGAGAGGGTGAATCGATCGAAACCTCCCACCTCCAACCCCAACCACAGGAGAAGCTGTAATGACCTAACGAATGAGCAAATGAATGAAATGACCACTAAAACTCAAAGACACCGAGTGAACTCCAAACCGTCCGAATGGAGAGGCTCCATTTTTTTTTTCCTCTAATTTCTCCCTCGTTGTAACGTCAATCCATTCAACTGTTGTTGGAGGAAATCTATGGCAACGATCCGTCACAGAAGGAGACGAGGGAACTTTGTATTTAAGAGGAAACGTGCGGCTTCGAAGCCGCAGGTTACTTTGATATCTGTCTATAAATATAGATGTATTCGACGCAGAGACACAAAATCAGAAAAGACTTCAATGATATTGCAGATTAAAAGCGAAAACCCTACGCTGGGTGGCAGAGACGACTGGCACGGCGACGGAAAGTAGGAATCGGACCATGTTTTGACAAGCGGAGCCGATCTCTGCAGGTGCAAACACGCAACAATTGCGTCTACACAACTCTTGTCATGTGACCAGTCAAGTGTACTCATTTCAAACCCGTTTTTCAGTTTTTCTTTAGCCAAACATTTTCCAAACTAATCCTGCATCTTTTTCCCCGTTGCTCAGTGTGGTCATGGGAAAAAAACATTGCGGGGTTTTTTTTTTGTTTTTTTTTTAATTATTAGTGTTAACGGTATGCAATAATGTTGTTTCATTATCCGACATGTAGCACAAATCCGTGCATCGGCCTCCCGCCTTTGCAATTAATTAAGAGTGACGAGAAAATTACAGGAATAAACGAAAACCTAAATCTGAGCACGTATGGCGCCTCACCTCGGGGCGGAGTTGAGGGCGTCGGTTTGCTCGGAGGACTTTGCATCGCCGAAGCTTTGCAAAGCCGGAGGAGCTTAGAGAAGAAATAGGTCGGACCAAAAAGATTAAGAATCCCTTAATGAGACATTAAATAGTTCCCATTACTCCACCGTAAAGGAATTACATGAACGCACTGTGAGTGAATTAGCGAACCGCGAAGGTTTAATATTTAACAATACTTCTGCAAAGCTAATTAGTCCAAACGTCTGTGGTTTGTGGAGGAGAAGAAGCACCTGCTGTCCACGAACCCGTGTTCGGACGTCGTGAGATGGACGGGAACTTTTTTCTGCCAGCGTTAAGTTTTAACGGCTAATTTACATTGTTAAGAACATGATCGCAGATTCAGACCGTTAGCTTTTAAAGAAATGCAAAGAAATCAGGGCAGCAAAGACAGGCGGATATCCTAGCTCTGATTGGCCGAGAGGCAGGGTTCACCCTGGATCCGTCACAGGGCCACATTTAGAGCCCACCATCTATTCACCCTCTCATCCACACATCTGGACAATGTAGGGTCTCCACTGAACCTTCTGCATGTGTTTTGACGGTGGGAGGAACCCGGAGAACCCTGAGGAACCCCACACAGACGTGGAGAAGATGGAGACTCCACACAGAAAGGAACCCTGTTGGAATCCAACCAGGGACCCTCTGGCTGGGAAGTCCTGCGCCGCCTATCATTCCGATATTCTCATTTGTGTTTTTCCCCGGCTTTTCTACGACGAGGGTACAGTTGACGTCTGAAGAGAAGCGAAGAGAAGGTGCGATGGAGGTCCTGTCATTATTATACCTGAAACCATCTTCTCACTCAGGTCTGCACTTGACGCCTTTAAAAAGTGCACAAACTATTAGCTTAGCATGAGGCTTAGCAGGGCTTCAGTTTCCACCTGCCACATTAGCCCCTCGATCCTCCCTCTCTTCTCGCCTCCAAAGAAGCTCCCGTCCGCCGTGTCCCCCTTCTTCACACCTGAAAATGGAATCAGAGAATCGAAACCATTAGTCTCGGCCATAATGGCGTCGCTGACAACTGTAAATATTTTCACCAAATTCCATCCGGTTCAATACATTGCTATCCTGAAAGTTCAAACGATTACACAGCAATGCTCTTTCATCAATCTGCCGGAAGGAATGAACCTCTGGGAAGGAGAAGGCCATCTTCGCGTGTCCTCCGCATCCTGAATAATGGAGCTGCGGGTAGTCGCGTGTCTTGTTAAAATGTTAACGAGACATGAGTTGGCCTCGGCGGGATGCGTCTCGTTTTCGGCGAGGAGCCGCTCCATCGCTGCTGGGTGGGGGGTTTTGTCAGCGATTAGTCAGGACCGCAAAATGTCACTCAAAACTAGCCATTTAATTGCGGGTTTGATTTTTGCCATCATGTCGTTGAGCTTTGGAGATGCTGTACAATATGTGTGTGTGTGTGTGTGTGTTAGCGTCATAGCGGCTAGTTTTTCTCACTGGGAAAGCAGACTACCTCAGAACGAACCTCTGACTCATGGGAAAGCCCATGGGAAAGAACACACTGATAATAAATGTCCGTTCCAAACATCCGATGCCTTGAATGTCCTTCTCCTCTATTAGATGATGTTCACCTCCTGCATGTTACCGGAGGTCCTCTTCTTCTTGTCTCTGGAGGTCCTCAGTCATCCAGGTCATGGTTAACTCTTGTTGAAGTCTTTTCATGGCAACTGGACTTGAATGTCTTCCCCCTGAGGATGTTTCACCTCTCATGGTGGTTAAGGGGAACAAAGGTACAACTTCTGGGCCTTACCTGGGTTCAAATGGGAAGAGGTGCAGCTGCACTTCAGCTTGTGTAAAACAAAGGAGAAGAACCTGTTAGATCCCTGGTCTGAGGCTCCAGTGGTTTCACCGGAGCTTGGCTGTTGTGCTGGATCTTCCCATGTGGTTTTTGAGGGTGCGGATGGACCTTCTGTGTGCGAGATGATTCCGGTAAAACGTTGTATGTGGCCGAAGATTGTGGCTCGGCCGGAGAAGAATGGCCTCTTCTCTGGCCAGAAGGCGGACATCACTGTCTCCACCGAGTGGCCTCGTTCTGAAGGGGAGGCTCTCGAGTGTTCACCAAGTCATTGGTACAAAGGTAGTTTTGTGGACATCTCTTCTTCTTCTTGCGCTTTGGGCTGCTTCCTTCAGGGTTCTCCACAGCCAATCACCTGGCTCCATCTACTGTATTTTCACGACCATAAGGCGCACCGCACGAGAAGGCGCAGTCTCAGTTATGTATGCGTTCAACACACATATAAGGCGCACCTGATTATAGGGCGCGAGTTTTATATACAATTCAGGCCCACACGTCCCCCTTTAACGTTCTCATGGTGTCCTCTACTACGTCCGCCTTACAACAACAAGCACACAAGCATACAAGTTTGCGTATTTAAGAATAGAGCGGGAGCTAAACTGAGTTTGGTATTCACATTTTTTTAACGGTAATTGTCATCAATCAAACATGATGATGTGATTTAAACAGCTGCGCTAAATCTCAATCAAACATGCCAGGTTCACTTTCTTCACTGTCAGAGTCACTTTCCGTGCCGTGCGGCTCCTCGGAAATGATTTTTGCGAAAGCTCGAACAACAGTGCCGCCTGGGCAGACATGTTAGCCCAGGCGTCTACAATCCATTTGCAAATTGTGGCGTAACTCGCCCAGCGCTGCCTTCCACTCTTAGTGAAACTGTGGTCTCCAAGAAGACTTTTTCGTTCCCCGTTGTACGTATCGCTATCGTGCCGGTCCCCTTCTTCTCCACAGAGTGATTCACCGGTATGTCCAAAGTGAGCGGCACCTTGTCCATGTTGGTGATGTGGCTGGGCTGGATGTGTTTGTCGCCGATGTTTTCAGGGTTGTTAAAACAACGATGTTCTGCATAACACACATACCCGTTCTTTTCAATACAATCAAAGCCCGCACTTCCCCCTATAACGTTCTCATGGTGTTCTCTACCACGCACACAGGGCGCACTGCACTATTAGGCGTGCCGCACATTTTGAAGAAAATCTAAGACTTTTATGTGCGCCTTATAGTCGTAAAAATACGGTAGGTCTTTCCTTTCGATGTTTGACCCAAAGTATCACATCGCTACCTTGGAAATCCTGGGTGTGGACCAAGTCATGGGTTCGATTCCCGTGTTGAGTCACCCCGTGACACCAGCCTCTGCAGAAATCACTGAGAACGTCGTCTTGGATGTTCCTCACTGTGTGTAGTTTGAAGTATTTGTTTTCCAAATCTGCTGCAGAAATCTACCAGGACTCTGGTTGTCACACTCGGACTCTGACTTGAACAAGCAGCCGTTGTTACCGAATCCCAGCGGGGCCACTTAGGATTTTATGAGAAATTGATGGAGCGCAACCCCTCGACCGGAGAGCATCGGGAATATGTGTTTGATTTACTCTAAATTTGGTTCAAACGGGACATGGTTGTCAATTCGTCATGGAAAATAGAATTTTTGGGGAATGTTTGTTTTGAGTTCTGTTGTGCTTCCGCGCGTTTGAGAATCCGCCACTTTGCCTGACCGCGCGTCAGGGACACCGACGCCGATACGTTTCGTTTCCGTCGCGCTGATCTAAATTAAAGCGCTAATTCTGCCAAACGGGCTAATTAGGGTTTTATTTCTCCCACACATTAACTGCTCGGTTGACATTTTAGTGGGCTTTAAATGTTATTGTTGAGCTAATTGAACACAACTTGGGGAATTGTGCGGCGGCCCTCCGCGGCAAACCGTTCGTCTGAAAAGGTTTTCATGACAACAAGCATTGCTTAGAAGTTAGTTTCACCTATATATTGGTTTAGCTTTTTTTCATCGTTTAAACGTTTTAATCAATATTTATGAGGCTTTAACACTTTGATTCATTGTCCACCGGCCTCCCTCTGTAAACAACTTAAACAGAGGAAGGAAATCTCAATGAATTGTGCGGCGGTTAGCGCCTCCGCCTTGCAGCAGGAAGGTCGGATTCCCACAGGGTTCCCCCCTGAGAGGAGTCTCCACCTTCTCCCCGTGTCTACTTGGGGTTCCTCCAGGTTTTCCGGGTTCCTCCCGCAGTCCAATTAATGCAGGAGGTTCATCGGAGACCCTCCGTTGTCCAGACGGGTGAATGAGCGAGTGAGTGATCGTACGTCTGCGGCTTAGCCGGTGCGAAGCTCTCGGTGCTCTCGGGATCTTTCACTCCACATCACATGTATCATCCAGCCAGCTGCAGCCGAGGTCATGTGATCTCTCCATCACCGGCGAGGGGGAGAGAAACCCCATCAGTTCCGTTTTGGCTTTACTTTCAAGCTCCTCGGAGAGATGCGAGGCGGTAAACAGTAAGCCGCCCGCAGCGCTGTCATATTATTGGTTTTGCCATGACGGGAACCCGGGCTTAATCCTCCTTACTGTGCGAGGCGGGGGGGGGAGAGCGGCGTGATCATCACATGACAGTTCTTGTGATTTCATTAAAGTAAATCCATAACTTTGCAACCCCGGCAAAAAACGGCATATGATAAGTGGGGAATTTGATTTTTTTTTTTTTTTTTTTTCTTTTTAAGGTGATCCATTTTGGCGGTGATTACAGGAGGGGGCTGAAGAGACTCCACAAGGGAGGCTTATTATTGTGTAATACTTGGTATTACTCCGCCGCCATGACAAATTAAGAGGATTCAATCTCCCGTGAAAAAGCTTTTTATCTGTGTACTTTAAACCGTCTTGGGGAAAAAACGTCTTGTCTGTCATCGGCCTTCCCTGCTCATCTTCCATCATCCCGTGACCTCGCCGCACCCCTGCTGCAACGGCGACCCGTATTTGCGGTGACTTACCCGCCCTTAACGGAGGAAGCCGTGTCACTCGGGGGGGATCGAAGGTTTCGCGGTATTATTATTTCAATATTTGACAAACACGGAGCCCCGGACGCTCGCTGGAAAAAGACCAGAGGTGTGAGTACAGCTGATTCAAGTGCCCCGACGGCGTTTCCATTTTAGATACGGCCACTCACCGTCATAACGCCAACTGCTCGTCCACAGCGACGGCCCGGCGTCAGCGCTGCGCTCTGATGGTTGGCATAGAAACCAAGGTGAGCCAATGCTGTACGGCCGCTACTCGTGTAAAAGCATCCGCCGCTGTTCAAAGCTTGGTGTGAAATTGTAATTTGAAATGACTCCTTTCAGCTTTTGTGTTTTGTTGTTGTTGTTCTAATGTTTCTCACAAATCTAATTTTAATAACCTGCTTTCATTATTATCAACATGAGGGGCTCTCGCTCCTCCTTTCAGCTTTTCCCCTCAGGGGTCGCCACAGCGAATCAACTTTCTCCATCCTTTCTCCATCTCTCTCACACCAACTACCATCATATCCTCTCTCACTACATCCATAAATCTTCTCTTTGGTCTTCCTCGAGACCTCCCGCCTGGCAGCTCCTATTCCAGCATCTGTCTACCAACATATTCACTCTCCCTCCTCTGTACATGACCCAACTATTTCAGTCTGGCTTCTCTGACCTTCTCTCCAAAACGTCTAATCCCGTCTGATCCTATCCATCCTTGTCACTCCCAGAGAGAACCTCAACATCTTCGTCTCAGCGACCTCCAGCTCTGCCTCCTGTCTTTTTGTCATCATCACTGTTTCTACACCATACAGCATCGCTGGTCTGACCACTGTCTTGAACACCTTTCCTTTCATTGTGTCTGATAGTCTTCTATCGTATAATACCCCTGACACTTTTCTCCACCCATCCCAACTTAACATGAGGGGCAAAGCTTGGTTATTCGTCAGATAACGTGAAACGTGGGTTTCGGTCTTCCGCATTTGAACAAAAGGTTTAATTAACTCTGATTTTTGTGTCTGCATCTTTTGAGGCTACATGTTAGCACGTTTGCCCCTGTGTGTGCTGTCCCAGTGCGAAGGCCCGATGAATGGAGGCATGCCCGGAGGATCCCTTGAGGCATCCCGAGGGATCCCAGGCTTTAAGGCTATGCCTATGAATTGGAATCAGATCGGAAAAAAAGCAAATGACAAGATGCTGAGAGAGGTAGTTTGGCTCTGAGGAGGTAGTTAGGGTGGAGCAGGACATGTATGACATGTATGACAGCGGTTGTTCGGTATGCGTGTTGAAGGTGGGAGGGCATCAGGGTCAGCTCTTGGCCCCTTGTGCTTGCTACGGTAATGGACAGGCTGGCAGCGACAGGCTGCACAACCCTCGCAAGTCCAAGTTCACGATTCGCCGTATGGATATTGAATGAGCACATATAACGTGCATCTGCTTTACCGTACTCCAAGTGATCACATTTGGTGTGTTTCTGCTAAGCCGGTCAGATGTATTATCTACGTGCTTTGGTGGGATGGAGGGTTTTGAAAGTGGAGTTCCACGGCATACTTCGTGAAGAACACCGCCGTTTCCAGTTGTTCCAGTCATATCTCGCTGCAAATTTAACTTTCTGAGCTCAAGAACCAGTGCAGCTCTGAGAACATGAAACCTAATCCCTAGGATACTTGACATTTCTGTCGTTGCCCACATCAGATGATCAAGGTTTCGTCCGTAAAATTAGTCAAAGAATTGGCGCCCAGGTACCAGCCTAGGCATGCACGAGCCTGGGCATGCACGGACACTGTCAAACACCGTCACTCTCCCAGAAACGGTTTCTAATCTAGGTTTGCAAGGCAGACGAGGGTAACTTCCCTATCTACGAATGGTAAAAATCTATTTTTGCAAGGCAGGGTTTGGTAGCTAGCAAGAAAACCCGGACTCATCTCAGGGTCCGGGGGATTGATGTGACCCGGCTGCCACGCTGGCGCCGCTGATTATCCCACATTCTCAGCTAGCGCCGGACACGCCACGTCTCACTTAGCTTTTCAGTTTGTTTTTTTTAAATCTCTGTTTTTTTTTCACGGCTCCTCCGGTGGCGCTGACAAGGATGCGTCGCGGCCGCTGCAGGGTCGTCACCCAAGCATGAAGACTCTTTTTGAAGACCGGTGGAGCATTTTTGATGTTTCCCTTTGTCTGCATGCTACACAAAGTCTCTCCGCTACGGCGATATTACCTAAGAAAAAGTATCAGGCTACGAGAAGGAAAAAAAAAAAACGCTACAGGCATAAACATAAGAGGAAGGAGATTTATATCTTCAAAGTCCATCTGAAGGATTTCTACAACTGATGTTCTCAAGGTGCATCCTGCAGCTCCAGGCACGCTGAACGGTCAGTGCATATATGCAAAGGATTGAGCGATAGATGCTGATATAATGAAATTATATTAGATTTCTCAGGAAAACAAGAATGGATCTGCGTGTGTCCCGGATTGCTTTTGGCACTCAGATGATTTGCAATAAATCTTCAAGCAACACAGGACACAACAGGTCAGGAGAGCAAAGCGGAGCAGCGGGCCTTTCTGTGTGGACTCTCAACGTTCTCCCCGCGTCTGCGTGGGGTTCCTCAGGGTTCTCCGGGGTTCTCCCACAGTCCAAACACATGCAGGAGGTTCACTGGAGGCACTGCATGCTCCAGACATGTGAATGAGAGGGTGAATGGTTGGAGGTCTTTATGATGTGTGAATGAGTAAAAGGTCTTATGCCAACATGACATGGGAATGAGAGAGCGAATGGTTAAAGGTCCTTATATGACGTCTGAATGAATGAATGAATGAATGAATGGATGGATGGATGGATGGATGGATGGATGGATGAATAATCTTAAATCTCTATGACTGGGGAATGTATCTGTCTGTACCTTTGTATATCCGTGTATAACGTGAAAATGAACAAGCGTCACATGTCACTATATGATGTTTGAATGGATGAGTGAATGGTTGTATGTCTCTCTATGAAAACCACCTCTTGTTCTTTTACAACTGGGATAGACTCCAGCCCCCTGTGAATGAATGCAATGAATGAATGGTTGTGTGTATCTATATGATTTATGAATGAATTAACGGATGAATGAATGGTTTTGTATCCACATGACCGTGGAATGTCTTGCTGTGACTTGGGAATGAGAGGGTGAATCTTTGTATGTCATTGTATGTCACTCTAAGATGTTTGAATTAATGAGTGAATGGTTACATGTCTCTATGTGACGTTTGAATGAATGAGTGAACACCACCTCTTGTCCAATCACAGCTGGGATCGGCTCCAGCACCCCCGAGAATGTGTGAATGAATGAATGAACAAATCAATGAGTGACGGACTGCTCCGGTCTGATGTACCAGTCAAGGCAGACTCGGCGTGTCCGAGTCTTAGCTACTTTTTCAAAAGAGCGCCCGGCGTGCCTGCAGATGCAGGACGACGTGGCGGACCTGCATCCTCTCACCAAAGCAGTGTTAGCAGCAGGCGCTGCCACAGGCAGACGCTGCAGCGTGACGCCTCTGCTGACACAGAGGTCACCAGAAGGTGCAGCTACAGATGGTGTTTTAGCCCACCGCCAGGGAGAACATCAGGTGCATCCTTCCTGTAACCTCCTGGATTTTGATACCAAAAAAAAAAATAATAATTTGCATCTCCTTTTTGGGGGGGGGAATTTAGCCTAGTTTGATTACACGATACAGATAATATTCCTGCTAGCCTGCATAATAATTCCTAAACGGAACCCGCTGATTTTTTTGGGGGGAGATCATTTAAATTCAGCAGAGCTGTTGCCAAGTCTTTGATGCCGAAAAATTGCCTGTCATCCTCTCACAATGCAGGCGATTGAGCACGCCGGCGCTCACACAGGCGGCCATAAATAAGAAATATCCCCCTGCAAACTGTTAATTGCACGGACCTGAAAATAAGCGTCTGACTAAATATCCCAGCGTTGAGCCACATGCCAGGTCCTCACGAGGAGGCCTGTTTATGCTTTCATTAAAATTATGTTATATAGACAAATTGACTCTCCAAATGAAGAGCGGGGACTTAACCTCTCCTGCGGGGCAGATGTTAACTAATTAGCTGCGGTAAAAATGCGTCCCAGCGGCAGCTAACGTCTCCGCGGGCGAAAAGGTGACGCCTCCAGATTTTGCATTTTTCAAACCTTGGTTGCCATCGATACCAAGTCTACTGGCGATGCAAAGCCACCAAGCAGGTCCTCAATTTAGACATTTTTTCCTGCGTGTGTGTGTGTGTGTGTGTAGCTAAACAAGGAACCTATATTTGTGCATGGTAAAGGTTATATAACAAGCTCATTTTCGCTCAGTTAAAGCTAAACTCGTCCTAAATTCTCATTTCGGTTGAGCTTCTTGACGACGTCCTGCTTGGAGGATCGCTAACGCGACTAACTCCACGACGGGAACGCAGACTGCAGAGCCAGTCGGTGCACATTTTCCAGACCGGTACGCTAGACCGCCACATCTGGCCGGTGGACGGATTACCTTTCGGCCCCCATCGTGATTTCTAATCGCTATCAGAGCTGGCCTGCCGGTATATTTCACGCACAACCATAGGACCTGCTGCTGCTGTCGCAGGAGATCTCGTTTTCCTCAAAGGGAAATTGTTTTTGGGCAGCTTTTTGCCGGTTTCAAGTACCACTTGAATTTACTTTGGAGAAGTTGCAGACAGAGCCTCAAGAAATGATGATTAATGTCGTTTTACCGGCAATATCTTGTAAGCTTTGTTAGTTTGGGGTTCAATCAGTGCAATAAGGTCATTTTAATGAGTTTTCTAATAAACATCGACCCAGTCACAATTTGTTTTTAATTTTGCCCCGCTGTGTATTTGAGCAGATGTGGTGCCCGAGGCGAGATTTTATATGGCGCCCTGCTCCATAACCGATTTGAACACACTTATCGAAGAAATAGATTAGCATTTTTTTACCGCTTTCTTTAATCGGTAAGATGCATGTTACCGTCCTCACAGGCTTAACAAATTCCAAATAAATTAAAAAATAATCTGAAATTCCATATAAATGGCTTTACAACAAAACAAAACCCCATAAATGAGATAATAATAATTATAATAACTGTAATAAATTCCAAGACAACAAGGGGTAATTGATTAGATTTGACTTTTGTGGTATCATTTGTAGTAATATTAATCTGGCATCGCTTTACATTTGAATCAGTGTAGAATTTTTCACTTTAAGGGTCAGTAGTAACAACTCGTTTTAATATAATTGTATTGAAGGTGATATTTTTCTGTTTCGTTGCATGCGGCAAATGCAGCATTTCCTTCAGTGCCCGATGGGCCAGCCGGCTCTGTATTTGAGTTTTGACCCTCCTGTTCCAGACGGCTTCATGCAAAGACCCGGACGCCGTTCGTCCGGTTCCCCATTAAAAAAGGAGAAATGGGGAATATCTCTCCGCGGCGCTGGGCGAGTTTCCAGAGATCCCGCAGAGCCGTGTTCCGTGAAGAGGAGGCTTTCAAAACAATCGTGCAGAGCGAGCTTTATATCGCGACACGCCCGGTGCAATCAAATTGGATTAAGAGCAGACGGGGATTGATCTATTCCGCTTTTCCACGGCGGGCCGGATTGACCGTATCGGGTTCCGCTCTGCGCCGCTCCACGCTACCAGAGAAAATCCGGTCATCTCTCCCCGCTTCCATCACAAGCGGCCACCTCCAATGACAGATACCGCTGGTGTCTCATCCGGCAGGCGTCACGCCTCGCCGCCCTGAGCGTCTCCGGCGGCTCGTCATCCACTTCCTGTCTGCAGGTGGAGGAGGTCCCGCAGGGAGAGGCTCCATTTGCATTCCAGCTTCGGGGTTTTACCGGACGTGAATGGGTTTTCTGGGGAGAAGAACTGGAAGGTGGAAAGTGCACAGATGCTGTGAGGGGGACCGTGAGGTTGGTGATTGGATTCCCACAGGTGTGGAATCTCCCTGTGTCTCCCTGGCGTTCCTCCGGGTTCCTCCCACAGTTCAAACACATGCAGGAGGTTCAGTGGCGACCTTTCATTGTCCAGATGTGTGGACGCAGTAAACAACAAAAGCAACTCTCAGAATGTCTCTGTGAATAGCACACTTCTAGCTTCTCTTTTTCTTCTATTCCTTGCGAATCAACTTTCTCCATCTAACCCTATTCTCTGTATCTTCCTCTCTCACACCAACTACTTTCATATCCTCTCTCACTACATTCATAAATTTTCTCTTTGGTCGTCCTCTAGACCTCCATGCCTGGCAGCACCAATTCTAGCATCCGTCTACAAATATATTCACTCTCCCTCCTCTTTGCTCGCTGCTTGTCGGACCTTCTCTCCAAAACATCTAACACGTGCTTTCCCTGCGATGGACTCCTTCCTGATCCCATCCATCCTGGTCACTCCCAAAGAGAACCTCAACATCTCACTGTCACTGTTTCATCGCTGTTATCACCATATGACATGAAATATGCGTAATAATTTCACTCAGAAATGCATTTTAAACACAAACAGTGACCAGATTTGAATATTTGTGTTTCCAATCCCAAACCAGTGAATTAATCTTGATTAGAAATCATGTCTCAAGGCTCGCTGTGGTGTGTTTTCATTAATGCAATCATAAAAAGACATGAAAGACTTGAACAAAAATTTATTAGGCATGTAGTCTTTTCCCAAGACCCCTGAGAGATGGGTGTGTCAATTCCTCACACCTCTCAGCAGGAGCGCAACCTAATTCAGATAGAAAACACTCCAATTTGTCAGCAGTGCCGACTTTTGATTCCGGATGCCACGGCGTCTCATCTGATTCCCCGCTGCTGTCAGACGCCGGGCGCCCCTCGCCTCTCCTCGCTCGGAGCGCTCTTCAGACGGGAGGTCGTCCACGTTTCCGTAAATCACCTTTTGTCAAAGAAGGAAAACAGCCGATCGGCGGGGGACGACTGAATAATCTCGTCAACGATGTCAATTTTTTCCGTTGTTTTTAATTCAATTTGCAATTTGTAGGTTAAGCGGACTCTTCAAGCTCCTTTAAATATCACCATTCGGGCCAGGCGGATTTATTCCCTGTGCCGTGCATCCGACGCCTCGGAACCAGAACCCGAGGAACGTCAGGTGATCCGATCCAGGTCAGAGGCGGTTCAAAATGCAAATCGTGTTTCCGAAAGGGAGTCCGTGCGCGTCTAGCCGGCGTCTCCGCGCTCCACATAAGTGGATCCAATGATTTCCAAAGGTGGAGAGGGTGTCGTCACGGTTTGTTGCCATTGCTCTCGCAGTCGGAGAGACACATTCAGGACAAGATATAAATGGAAGGAATCCGCAGAGCAATTACTCCACCTCTGCTTAACGTGGCAGCGGCGCTCCTGGAAGAGGCGTGTCAGGCTCTCCACGTTCTGATTCACTGAGCAGCTCCTCCGGCGTCGAGCAGAGAAGCCGCGGCTGAGCGGCGAGGGGAAGGTAGACCGCCGGAGCGGGCGGGGAATTACAAATGGAATCAATTCCTGGCTGGAAAATGGCGGCGATGGGCCGGCGCAAACATCGAGCTTTTCAAGAGCGTCTGGCTGCTGCCGCTGCGTCAACAATGGTCCCCTCTCCATCGTCGCCGTCCTTCACGCTTCTCCGTCCATTCCGCATCATCCAAATGGAATAGCGACGCTAGGATTTTCTTCAGTGCCGCGGTTGCACGCTGTCTCGCTCGGGAAAACAAACATCTACCTTTCAAACACGAAGCCGTGTCGAATTTAACGAGCTTTGAAGCTCCGATTTTGCTTTAACGAACCAAAACACGCTTTAGCACATCATGCCCCCGGTGTTTCTCACCTCCAGAAGCTTCATGGAAATGGAAAAGAAGCCAAAGCTCAGCTGAATGAATGAATGGATGACTGAAAAAGTCAGGTTTTATTTCTACAGGGCCGAATCCCAACCTGGTCATCTGATCGTCGGACCGCCACGCTTTAAGCTGATCCACAGAAACCCAACAGACTAGCCGATGATCCTTCCAATGACAGTAGCGCTAATGGCTGCATGGTAATAGCTGAAATGATCCGCTAATAGCTTTAATATTAATAAAAGAAGAAATGAACGCCGGGACAGAAGATCGAGCCACGCCCCTCCAGAACCTGCCACATGAGAGAGCCCAAGAACTTGGGAGAAGACATGAGGTTACCATCATGGTCTGCTGAAGGGACAGGATTTGAAGAGCGGGAGAAAGCTAAAAATAACTAAAGTGTGTCATTTTTTTGTCTCAAACTAAATCGACTGTCGTTGTGGAGGTCTCTGGATTCGGTGCTTACAAGTGTGTGTGTGTGTGTTGTACTAATTGTCTGCCTCCATCGCTTATAAATGTCAAGGCCACTCGAGAGGCTCTGAGCTTCCACTTAATTCCCGGCGCACCCACGCACACAAAACACCAATGTGCCGTTTTTTTTTTTAATTCTGATTCCTTTTTTTTTTTTTGTTTGTTTTTTTCAATAGATGTGGCAAGCATGCAGCTCTTCGTGGCCCTGTCAAACAAACAGCATGGAAACGGTGATGCGAACGATAGAAATACGGGAAACGATACGTATTCGGCCGCGTTTCCGGTATGATCTCAGCCGCTTCGGATTGGACGGTTTCCTCCTCCGTCAACCATTCGCGGTGAAAGGCCGACTTTAACCCTCGCTCAGTTGTTAATTCACAACTTTCTCAGACTCCAGCGTCGCACCTTCCATGTGATGATTAGCAGAGCGGATCCCGGTGGAAGCATATTCCCACATCCACATTGCCTTGGTTACTAATCCCATTAAATGACTCTGGATCCATTGTTCAGGGTCTGGGCCTTTAACCCTAGAACACGAACGTTAAAATAAGTAATACCATCACTAACGTTTGGTATATCTTACCCAATACAATATCCAGGATAAGATACAGTTTTCATCAATTTATAGATGGGCCGATGGGAGGAGGGAAACAAACATAAAATTAACAACATCAGCGAGTGGCCTGAAGCTACCAAAAGCCCATAAAACTCACACAATGGCAACACAATGAAAATCACATGACAAGAATTGTGGGTGAAAATCGCCCGACATTAATGTTCTAAGGTTAAAAGCTAAAAGTTTTTTATCGCCATGCATTGTGTAAATAACAGCGGCATCGGCACATTAGCCGGTCACAGAACGTAGCTGTGACCGGCTAATGGCATCCCGCCCATGAGGGTTCGACCAAAATCCAAATGAGATAAGCACGGTGAAAAAAAAAGCTAATCTTAAGTATCCTGTTTTGGACGGTGTTGTGAGGATGGTTTATAGCAGCGCTCCAGTTTTGGCACGGCAACCAAAAGCACTGCGCCGCGTTCCATCACCGGTTGCCTCAATAATCACCTACTTCCCCAATGGGGATCAATAAAGTATTATCTCATCTTAAACACAGCTACCTTTAGCTTAGCATCGAGTATTGGACACAGCAGTGGTCAGTGCTTCCATCTCCAAAAAAAAGGTTCGTGGTTGGAGTCTCCATGTTCTCCTCATGTCTGTATGGGGTTCCTCTGGGTTCTCCAGGTTCCCCCCGCAGTCCAAACACATGTATCAGATGAAATGGAGGCCCTAAATTTCCCAGACATGTGAATGGTTGACTGTCTGTATGTGGTTCTGCGACCGATTGGCGATAGGTCTGTGGTAAAACCCCACTTCTCGTCCAACGACGGCTGCGATTGGCTCCTGAGTGCAGGGTGAGCGGTGGAGATAATGGGTGGGTGGTATTCGTGTTGTCAACATTTTTATCTGACCTGCGTTGATAATTATGTCGATGAAAACACGGCAGACAGCCCACGGCTAATCCAGGCAAGCAGAGATCATAAAATAAGTATTTTTTTCAATTTTCTGAGCTTTTTGCAAACGTGTCAAGAGGTTGTGTCACAGAGCAGCGGCACAATTACTCATGTTTTTTGTTTGTTTGTGTTTATTTCGCCACAGTTAACAAAAGCACACAGTGAAACTTCAGTGTATGTGTGTGTGTGTGTGGTCGCATTTTCTATTCAAACACAACCGTCAGCACGTCCTTCAACCCAATGTGAGTTTCTTGATTTGTCTGTCGTCATCTGGTGGAAAGTACCCTATGCTATACCTGGACCATATAGAGACTCATAATACTCAGAAGCCTTTGTTTTCATATTCAAATTACAATGTCTGTCAGGGTATTAGAAGGTGTTTGCTCATAATCCCATTGATCGGGCTACATCCCGGCTGGGATCTGCTGACACCCTACCTTTATTTTTCACCTGAAGATCACGTGAGGAGGAATCTGTGGTATGTTTTAAGGGAATATATTTGCATATCATAAACAGGGGAATGAGTTGTATGGTTGAATGTCTCTATATTCGGCCCTGCGGTCGATGGGTCACCTCAGGCCGAACCTTCCTCTCCCCAATGACAGCTAGGATAGACTCCAGCACCTCTGCGACCCTGAGCACGGGGTAAACAGCACACTGCATGAATGAATGAATAATAGTGATAATAATAAGGGAAAAAAAAACGTTGGCGTGGATAACTTTGTTTTTTCCTCAGAAAACAGAGAAAATGTCAGTATTTCAAGCAAAGCAAGAATGCTCCTTACACTGGCTGTCTGCTTGTTTTTTACAAGTACTAACATGGTGTTTTCTTCAGGATGGCAATCAGCCAGCCGGTCCAAACCTTCTAAAGTCCTCCCTCCCTGTTTGTGTCCCAGGAGGGCAACTAGAGGAGAATGACTGGTAAAATCCAGACCAGCAACGTGACCAACAAGAATGACCCGCGTTCCCTCAACTCCAGAGTCTTCATCGGCAACCTCAACACCACCATCGTCAAGAAGACGGACATCGAGGTCATCTTCGGCAAATACGGCAAGATCGTGGGCTGCTCCGTGCACAAGGGCTACGCCTTTGTACAGTACATGAATGAGAGGAACGCCAGGGCCGCCGTGGCAGGAGAGAACGCACGAATCATTGCCGGACAGCCTCTCGGTGAGTCTTCTCCGCTTCTGTTTCTGCACGGACAAAGGATATTCCTTGCATTGCAGAAGGCGCTAACGATATGGCGGCTGTAAGGCTACACTGCACAAAGGCAATCTACTTGAAATGCAGCATACTGTTAAGCCCGGGTATCTTCTGGAGAAACTAAGTCCCTCTCGGAGGACCAGACAACACCTCGGGGCGTCTCTTGGATTTTTAGTTTAGAACTACTACTCGGTTCCAAAAAAAAAAAAAAAAAAAAAGGGTCTGCGTCTGCTTGCTTGCTTTAGCTGGATCTGCTAATGAATCCACACGTCCGTGCAGGAATAGATGGCTTCTGACATTTAATGTGATGTGTAATGGAATCTTCGCCGATACCTCTGTACATTTTGTCGATGCTGGTTTGCAAGGTGGTTCGGACTTCTTCAGCTCACTGGATGAGCAGAAGGGTGTTTCTTCAAAATATTTGGATTTCGATGAAGCTCATCGGCTTTGGGTTCTGGTAAAAGCCTCGAACGAGTTGTAACATCACTGGAGGTCACAAGTGTTCGTATGTCAACCCGGGATGTGGACATGATTCAGCGCTCGAAGGTCCCGCATCCCAAAGCACCTCCCGTGGGTGAACTTTGACACGAGCCCCTGCTCAGGGACTGTTTTAACAAAAAAATATGGATTCTAGAGTGAGTTTGGTGTCTTCAAAGGTGGGAGAGAGCGGTTGAAGCTCATCCGGAAAGTGAAGTTTGACATCAAGCTACTTAGCTCATGGCTCGGAGAAGGGATGCATTGAACACACCGTGCTCTTCATCCAACTTTTCGTCTGCTCTGACTTCGTCAGCTCCTATTTTTTTTTCGTGTCCAAACTAAATTCAAATATCTATGTCATTGTTGTTTTCCAGAAGTTCTTCATTGAATTGGATCAGTGAAATGATAGCTGTTAGCTTGTGGCTAACAGTGGCTTGACTGCTTGTGGGTGAGGGAGACTTCACCAAGTCTGTGAACAACGGGCATGTCGTAACATCTGTCTCATCTCCACCAACTCACACTTCTTTTATGCCGGCCACAGCGAATCCCTTGCGATCTTTATTTTTCTATTCTCTGCCTCAACCGTATTTCCGTGCAGCCCCAGTCCCCTGCAGGACACATCAAACAGGTATCTGTAAAGGTGTTGTTTCAGATAATAAACAGCAACAACAATATAATGATAGCAACAAAAATAATGATGTTGATGATAATCGTTGTTTTCTCTGTTATACTTCTAGAGCGTTTTCCATCAAAGTGCTGTTGTTCTCGTGAAATGATTGAGTTTGACATTAAACCGTTTCTGGATTGTTGACATCATCCTGAGTTCAGCTTTCAGCTAAAAGTTCCTATCGGTCGTCTGGTTCGCAGAACCCATCGATGCCGAGTTTGCGTCCTCTATCACTCTCCGCATGCAGGGGATAACATCGGTGAAGACCGAAATCTTTGGAATCATCGGGGCGGATCGTGGATTTAGACGAGCCTGAATTCCTCGATAGCGGAGAGCACATTGTTAGAGGCCGATCTGACCGGCGGCCGTCCGGCGAGACCACGTCTGCGGCATAATGAGTGCGGCTGCAGTTTACGATTGGGATTTATTTAACAGACGCAGAGATGATTTATGGATTTTGTGTCTTCTCTACGTTAATAACCCGGTTTATTGGTTTGCCTTTTTCTTGCGGGCGCACTTATCAGCACCTAATATCACACAAATAGCGTGACTCCGCTACCTTCTCCACTTGTGAAATCACCACGAGACCTCGGTTGGAACTCAATTTAGATCCAGATTTAACAGTAATTCCGTCTGTTCGTGAACACCTCCCTGTTTTAATGCGGTATGGTACGGTCTGCGCTAGCTTCTCGCGCATGGCAGCGGGTCGGGTTCTCTCTCCTGTTTGTCCTCAGCCGGTTCCTCTCACTCCGAACTTGGACACTCGTCAATCAGAGCGAGCACACAGACGCCAAACCCTTGACAATAGTATCGATGATCCATCTCTGTCTTATCCGCCGGTGTGAATGCTTGTTTGATGGGAGGGGAGTCTGCTTAGAAGGAGCCTCATAAAGTGGAAAGAGAAAACCCTGCCGTCTCGCTATCAGTCAATCTACAAGTCACGTGATGGCGGTTTGGATGGGAGACACGTCCTTAACGCTTCTATCCTTCTGCCGCAACCGCGTGTCTTAGATCCTGTCGTATTTCTTATTTACAGCCGGCTCAGTTTTCAGTGCAGAATTAAAAAAAAAGCTGCTCCTTCATGGAAGCGGAGCGTCGTGCATCAAAGCAGGTCCTACCTTTGAGGAGTTTATGGAGTTTTAAACACTTTTATACCACCAGGGATTATTACACTGCTCATCGGAAGTGCTGCAAAACAGCTGCCTCACATTTAACCATTCATTCATTCATGCATGCGTGAATTAATTTGTTCATTCTTATCATGCAGTCAGGATGAGTGTCTCCCACTCCCATCCAAATACATACAGAAATACAATCTGGACAATTTGGGGTATCCAATGAATCCAACCAGGGACCTTCTAGCTGTGAGGAAGGAGCGCAAAATTAAATTTAGCTTCGTAATGGGAACCAAAGAGAATTTTTAAAGCACACATTTGTTGCAACCAGTATGTTTTTGAATGTAGTATTAGGAGAATCTATTTTAGCTTGAGGAATCAGTCAGATGTTTCACACATGGTTCTCTCAGTCCAAGCTGTGACGGGCCTGTTTCATCGCACCTGCCGCTGACGACTTGTCTTTTTTTTTGTTAAAGAAAACATTTCCGTCTAACATATTGCCGGGTTCGAGGGTCGGGGGGGGTTAATTGAGAATTAACTACGTGCACGGTCTCGTGCTCTTCCCATTAACACGGCAGACAAATACAGCGGCTATATAACGATTTAGAGTTTGAGAATGATGAAGAGTCCGTCTTTCTCCTCCAAAGCGTTTCATTAAAGTGTTATAATCTGCAAGTTGATTACGGCGTCATTTCAGGGGGTAACATCTGCGGGTGGATATATTTGGCGAGCGCACTGCACGTTCTGCTGCAAAAAAAAAAAAAAAAAAAAAAAAAGAGATTTTCCAGCTGACAGTGGTCGGCGCGAAAAACGAGGTCAGCGTTATAATCACATCAAACTATGACCGTACACATCCCCCGCATCCTCCCAGTGATGACTAATCACAGACTCAATGATACAGTGTCAAGGGTCGCAGCCCGCTGCCCGCATTGGAGATGAGGCTGTCAGGCTGTGAGTGTTTCAGGGGGAGGGTGAATGGATGAACGGATGAGGGATGAAGAAATCCAAAGCTCGAATCGCACTTCGCCGTCTGGGGGAGAAACGGTCGCTCAATAAACTCATCAACTATGACGAGGGGTTCATGAGATGCCGTCCGGGATGATGAGCTCGGCGGTCGTCACACGGCAGCGAGTGAAATACCGTCTAAGTAAGCGTTTCGTCTCCATCTAATTCCTGGGCGTAAACAGGACGGCGTTTCAATTTAACCGCTCCAAGGGAACTGGAATGTTAAGTGGTGATGGGAGCTTGAATCGCTCATCTGTTCCGCGATCCTCCAATTCCTACCAGAAGAACTACAGATTGAATACCGACCTCCGTTTTCTCGAAGATTCCGGAGATATCTCCAGCGGAGGCCATTTCGATGGCTCCCAGTTGTATGCAGCTTTTCCAGGATAAGGCGAAAAGTCCAATCCAAACTGGAATGAAGCCCGAGATAACTTTGGATCTGATCTTTATCTCCTCACCTGCTCTTAGAACGGATGAGTGCGGTGACCGGATCGTGGTGAGCAGGATATCGATACAAGAAGCAAATGTCGGTCAAAAACCAACCACTGGCCCGAGGCACAAAGGCATCTACCCAAAAAGACTCTTCTTGAAAACTAAAAAGAGGCAAAGGTTTTTTGCTTGGGTGTCTCTGCCTGTGGGTTAAACCACGCCGGCTGTGCGGGAGCAGGACAACACAAAGGCTTCACCCTGCACGACAGAAAAGGAATTCAGTAAATCAGAACTTGCTCTGCTTTTGACATTGTAAGTTCCTGTTTGATACAGAAGCTCATGTAGTTTGCAGAAAGTCACAGTCCCTGTTATCTCATAAGGCTTAGCTCCCTGCAGAGGAAGCTCCTGTACCTCCCCACCCCCCTACTGCATATTCTCCTGCCATATTGCGTGATCTTCAAGGTAAGCAACCAAGGACGAGGCTCCAACTTGAGGCACGCTATCTCCAGTTTGTGCTGTTGTCAGTTGTCCACCTTCTTTGTGGGTGGAATCCCATGGAGTAAATCAGGCTCTGTGTAAATCTAATATACAACACGTGAGGGTTTCACAGATCTTGATGAACTGTCCACAGGAAACAGTAAAGATGCTGATGTGATTTGAGTCTCCTTCTTCTCCTTTGGGCTGCTTCCTTCAGGGGTCACCGCAGCCAATGATCTGCTACCATCTAACCCTCTTCTCTCACACCAACTAACCTCCAGTCCTCCTCCCCTCCATCCATAAACCTCCTCTCTGGCCTTCCTCCAGACCTCCTGCTTAGCAGCTCCAACCTCAGCACAAGAGATGGGAAGGAGGGTGGGAAGGGAGGAGAGAAGGTGGAGGGATGTTTAGGTAAGGATAAGATGTGATGAAAGGTGAGGAAGGAAGGAAGGAAGGAAGGAAGGAAGGAAGGAAGGAAGGAAGGAAGGAAGGAAGGAAGGAAGGAGAGAAGGCGGAGGGGTGTATAGGTAAGGGTAAGAAATTATGAAAGGTTGGGAAGGAAGAAAGGAAGGAAGGAAGGAAGGAAGGAAGGAAGGAAGGAAGGAAGGAAGGAAGGAAGGAAGGAAGGAAGGAAGGAAGGAAGGCGGAGGGATGTATAAGTAAGGGTAAAAAATTATGAAAAGTTGGGATGGAAGGAAGGAAGGAAGGAAGGAAGGAAGGAAGGAAGGAAGGAAGCAAGGAAGGAAGGAAGGAAGGAAGGAAGGAAGGAAGGAAGGAAGGAAGGAAGGAAGGAACCTCCTGTCCTCCTCCCCTCCATCCATAAACCTCCTCTCTGGTTTTCCTCCAGACCTCCTTTCTGGCTGCAGCAACCTCAGCATCCTTCAACCCAGATCTCCTCCATCCCTCTTGTGTCCAAACCATCTCGGTGTGTTTTGCTTATCCCGGTGTTTCCCTTCATACAGAACTGACAAATAAACCACTTTCAAGTCTTCCCTTTGACACCTTCTCTCCTCCCGTCACCTTCACTTGAAGCCACATGATTGCAGCGCCTTGTTCCTGGTCAACCTCAGCTAAGTGCATGTCTCCGGCGGACGGAAGAAAAAATACAAGTGACTTATCAAGAATGAAACGCGTAACACAGCAACACAAGAGATCTCCATCACAATATGAGCCACAAGCATGTATCATCTACCTTCTTGTCGAATCCTCTCGTCGTGGTAACGTAACGTAACGTAAATTTCTTTCACCCCTCATCCTTCTTCAGTTCTAATGACCCACGGGGAGTTTCTAAATATAACTGCCTGGTTTTTGGGCGGGTCTAGATTACGGTGGCTTGTTGTGTAAGTGGAAGAGATTTGCAGAAACTAGCTGTAATGGGGTTGTTATGCCAATGGAGGTGTTGTTCATTGGAACAAAGGAGCAATTTAGTGGGATTGCCTGGATCAGAATGCGAAAAGGTAAAGCTAGACAAAAGAGTGAAACCTGTCGAATCCCATAAACTGAGGCTCACGTGGACGTTACCGGGGGCTGGTTCTGGCGGTGACTCTTTCCTGGTTGTTCGGAGGGTGCAGATGGGCCCGGTCTGTGTGCGCGCCGATCCGTCTTGGTATTGATCTCAGTATGGCGTTGTACATTTGTGCAATGTTGTGCCCGAGGCCCCCTCCTCTGTTCAGAGATGGGTTTTTTTTTTTCGTTTTGACAAAAATGGCTTCTTTGGCTCCTCTCGCGAACCCTCTCTCTTCTCTGACATTGCTGTCTTCAAACCCTTGTCCTTCAAGGGTAGTTGGACCGCAGAGTCCTGACCTGAAGTGGTGGCTCGCCTGTGTCGGGCCGTCCGTTTGGGCAGAGGTTGTTTGGTCTCTCCGTAGATGTAGACGTCTACATCGGAGAGACCAAACTTCGGAAACTCCCCATAGGTCATTGGAAGTGAGGAAGCCTCTCGGATGAGGGGTGATGCGTCCTCAGGTGAAGAAATTCAAGTCCAGTTGCCAACACAAGAAGATTTCGACCAAGAATTCACCATTATCTGGATGATACCTCCACAGGTATCATCTCCCTTCCCATATTATCAAGTCCACTGAAGCAACGAACGTGTTTCTTTTGCCAAAACACTGTGATTATTCATTCAGGTTGGCCGTGATTTGACTGGGGCTGAAGGGACAGACCTCTGGAAACGGGGAGGAGAGGGTGGAGGATAGGTGGAATCTGAGAGCAGCAGATTTGTGTGGCTGCCAGACTTGCAGAGTTTGGGATGTAGTTGCCGTGAAATGCCCGTTAACCTGCACTTGACCCGCATACAAATCGTATTATTCAGATCAAACAGAGCCGGGAGCTTTCTTCGCAGATTCCTGTCCGACCCCTGAGCGGTCTGGGTTCTTTTAAGGAAAACAAAAAACGTAGCCGATATAAAGTAGAAGCGTGAATGTTCGGCGCCAGGCGTCACACAAAGAGCGAGACATCTGGTGACTACTTATCATGCAAGTTGCGCCGTCTCTGAACATGCCTGCTCCCACTTTGCTGTCGACACATGCTGGAAACGGTGGAACTGATGGGGGCGAGTGTGATCTCGCTTTCTCCAATAGCTTAATTAAAATCCCTGTGTGGTAATCTGAGTTAGAAGTTAGCACTAAAACATGGGTCCTTGCGTCAAAGAAGGCGATAGGATTCTTGTCAAAATCTCAACATCTTTTTGTAGCAAAATGGAATTGAATTTTATTCCCTCTCATTCGAGAGGCTTTTTCAGAGGCAAATCAACTGAAGATTAACCAGGACCTGGATAACTGAGAACCTCCAGACATGATGTTATGATGTGGTTGAGATTGCTGCAATGTGGAATCCTCAACTGTCAAACGGGACTTGTACGCGGCTTTCCGACAGAAAAGGACTATCCAGCCCAAATGTTGTTCCAGGAAGTAGCTTCCTCCTCCTGCTTGGAGGTAGAAGAGTCCTGAGTTCTGAGTTCCAGCAAGCATCTCCATTATATAAATCCCTAGGAGTAGGAGCTAAAATGGTTCTTGGAGCTGAGGTCCAATGAGCTACACGAAGCAGGTATACTTGCTCTTTTAGCTGATTTAGCTGCTCATAGATCATCCCTTGTTGCATTCATTTCACTTCAACAGAGACCATTTCAAATCTTGACCGCCAGAAGATGCTTTTGCCACATACCGCCTTCGAGGCGGCGTTTAGCAATGAAAGCATCCTGTGCTGACGTAGTCAAACTAAGTGCGCTGTATGCTTTATAACAGCAAGACAATAGTGTTTTATAACTGTGTGTCTTTGTGCGGGGGTTTCTGCAAGTTAGCCTTGGACTTGTATGCTCAAACTAGTGATTCATTCTCACTGTGGTCTCGGATTGCTCTACCGTGGCCAGAGGCCTTCATTGTCTATTTTTTTTTTGCAGCCATGGAACGCACAGCCCGCTTTAACATCCAGATCGGCTTTTGGTTTGAACACTTATTTGAGAATGCACTGGCCGATGCTGAAAATGATGTAATGAAGGAGCATTCCAACAATCCTGCATGTTCGGCTTTGTTAAAAATGGCAATATAATTTCTGGGATGCAAAATTGAGCGTTAAAACACCAACAGTGGCATTTTAAAAAAGACGAAAAATTTTGATTTAAAACCTGACATTTCACAGATTGCAGTTACTTAGCCAATATACACGGAAATAAGTACGAGATTAGACAAGTGCTGTGTCCCCACTGTAAGTACTTTTCATCCAGCAGTTTTAAGATTTAATAACAACTAGATTTCATTCGACTTAAAACACCCATATCTGCCTTTTATCCTATTCTTTTATCGTCCAAAGTGATTTATGTTGACGAAAACCACAGCAAACTCACTTTACGCCGACGCCAGAGAGCGTTACCCTGGTCTGAGCGGCGGCATAAGGCGCGTTAGCGTCAAGCATCTTCGTCTCACATCCGCTCGCGGCAGAGGGGGGTTCGTGGTGACTCGGTGACATGATGATCGCTGGCATCCATGAACCTCACATTAGCGTGAGCAGCTTCCTCCCGCACCCATGGAGATCTACCCGCCGCAACCCCAAAGCCGTACGGCGGGGGCTGCCATGGAGACGAAGACGGACGGATCCTCTTTGCCCAGGGCCGTCCCAGAGCACAGCCGGCACTTCACATCGGTTTTTCATATCCATGTGAAACCGTTCAGTGGGTTGACCGTCGACGCCTCTGCGTGAGGGTCATTTCAGGTTTGTGGAAACTCCTCCGCCATCCACTGAACCTCGCCGAGAGAAATATCCCTCGGATGAAAGCAAACAGACGGACTGGTTAAACTATTCTTCTCCAAGGGAACTTAAGGGCATTAAGGGAAATTGAGAAAAAGCAGCAGTATCCACAGTCATGCACAAAAAAAAAAAAAAATATATATATATATATATATATACTGCTCAAAAAAATAAAGGGAACACTTGAACAACACAATGTAACTCCAAGTCAATCACACTTCTGTGAAATCATAGTGTCCACTCAGGAAGCAACACAGATTCATTTTAACTTGTTTTCAGGACATTACATCAAAGTTGGATCAGCCTGGAGTTTGTTTTTACTCTTTAATTTTGAGTGTGATTCTTACCTCCATGGGTTGATACAATTGATTTCCATTGATCATTTTTGTGGGATTTTGTTGTCAGCACATTCAACTGTATAAAGAGCAAAGTATTTCATAAGAATATTTCATTCATTTAGATCTAGGATGTGTTTTTTAAGTGTTCCCTTTATTTTTTTGAGCAGTGTATATCTGCAGGGACTATGCTGGATTCACGGCCAGAAGGTCCAAGCGGAGAGTAGTAGGAGTAATCAGATTACTTTATCCTTCATGTTGCAAAGGTGCAGGTCATGCAGCCCATCAGCTTCATGCAGCAGTTGGTGCTTCCGCCTCACAGCCAGAAGGTCTCTGGTTGGATTCCACACAGGAGGCCTTCCTGTGTGGATTCTCCATGTTCTGTCCGTGTCTGCGTGGGATTCCGGGTTTTCCGTCTTCCTCCCTTAGTGGGTTTTGCTGGAGAAGCTAAATTGTCCAGACGTGTGAATGAGAGGGGGAATGGTTGTGTGTCTCCATGTTTGGCTCCTGTGACTGACAGGCTCCAGCACCCCTGCAACCTTGACTGCAGGAAAAGCAGTATATATATATATATATATATATAATGAATGTATGAATGAATGAATGAATGAATGAATAAATGTATGAATGATATCCCTCTGATTTCATCCTCATATCTCTCTGCCCCGGAGCAGTTGGTGAACGGGAATCATCTCGTAGTTTTCATCGCTATTCTAGCCTCATAGCTTCTCATCAATATTTGAGCTGTATCCTGACTTCATGCTACATTGACTTAGCCCTCAACAACCCATTGTACTTTTCTCCTGTTGTACCGCCAGTATAGTACTTATAAATGTAGTAGAAAGTAAGCTAATTCTCTGTGCAATGCTTTGGGGTCGAAATTGGAGGTCCGTGTCCACCAGACATCCGTTTGAAACATAAGGTGTCACTCAGTTGACAGATGGAGGCACTTAAGAGAAGTGGAGCTTTTTTTTTGTTTTCTGTGTTTCCAAGTAGTTCTTTGCTATTATTTATCTATTTATCTGAGAACCCTCCGTTGCTATGATACGGAATATTCGCAGGAATAAAGATGCAGAACTCTGTGCTTTGGTCCTTGATCTGGATGGAATCAGATGAACCCAAAGGAGAAAGCAAAGACCTTGGTCGACTGCGAGGGATCGACCGGTCGCTTCTTTATTTCTTTATTTTTGCGCACGTGAGTTTCTGCACCGCCGGCGTTTGACTGACCCCTCCTTCACTCCCATTTGGGTAGAAGCGATGTCTTCTTTAATTTCATTTCGCGTTCACTCATTATCTATACTAGGTATCCTGCAGGGGTGCCGGAGGTCTCTCTCAGCTGTTTGCCATGCAATCATTCACCCTCTCATTCACACGTCTGGACAATTTAACTTCTCCGGTGAGGAACCCTGAGGAACCCCACGCAGACACGGGGAGAACTCCACACAGAAAGGCCCCCTGGGAGAATCCGACCCGGGACCTGGGAGGTGGAGGTGCTAACCACCGCGCCGCCTCATTTACCTTTTCATAGCAGATGTTCCAAAATGATAGCAGTCTGGTTGTATTTCATGCAAACCGTTACTGTTGGAGCCGAAGCCAGTGGCTGGCATTCTGCAGCATCTTCTCTTCTTGAAATAGCACAGCTTTGACAGAGGAAGCTCTGCCATTATGCTTTCAGCATGCAATGCTGAAAACTCTGGAAGTGAAGTATGTTGGTCCTGCGCGCGGCACGTGCCTTGCAGGGCATGTTAGCATAGCTCGTGAAATATCCATCCTTCCTTGTTTTTATCTTCAACTCGAGTGTGTGTCTCAACAATGTCCTGATGTGGCACCGCAGGCCTGTGTGTGTGTGTGTGTGTGTCTGCCTGGAGGCTGCAGATGCGTTTGATTGGCAGTCGGCGATTGAAACCCAGATGGAAGAGGACAATGAAAGAAAAAACATCCCATATTTTTTTTTTCTATTTCTGAGTGGAGCCTTGGATGAAGATACAAGCTGTTGTGTAACTGATGTGCGAAGGAGAGAAAGAGCAGCAGAGAGAAGGAGAGGAGAGGGAGGTTAATGGCAGAGAGAGGGTGAACTAACAACATCTCTGGAGAGTCTGCTCATTGGCTGTCCGTTGACTCCAGTTTTGAGTAACCTGATACGCCCAGGAGAGATTTGCATTCGCTTTCACCTGGAAGTTTCATGGTTAAGGTCCATCCCATTACAGTATTAATGACCACAGTGAGGGATAATGTGTGATGGATCACCAATCACACCGCCTCCAAATGGCATTGGCAAGAGTTAAGCACATAAATAATAAAGTGATTTAGATGCAAAATCCATCCTAAGCCGATTACAAAGGCAGTGGCACTGCAATCAATCGTCATTTTGGGCCGGCGCGGTGCATAGCAAGCAGCAAAAGAATCACAAACCATGCTAAATTAGGAAGAAGGGGAAACCAGGCGGGAACAGGTAAATGGAACGTTCGCCGAGCGGAGGACGATTTACCGCGAGCGCGGGGTTTTTGTTTTCCGAAAGCATCTGGCAGACCGCAAATGCACTCGCTGAAGATTTACGCCGCTCAGAGTCCATGTTGTCCAGATGCGCTTTTTCTGCACTTAAAGTTCAGGACACATAGCTCACCTGCTTTCGGTTTCCATGCTGTGGACCTTTTTTTTTTTTTTTTTTTGGTACCACTTTCAGAAAGTAAATTTGCACCAATCAGCCATGATGCAATGACCCGGGATGAATGGAACTGATTATCTGGTTCCGACAGCACCTGTCAGTTGGTAAGACATATTTAACAGCAAGTGAACATCTTGTCCTCTGGGCTTACGAGTAGGGAGCAGAAGGAAATGGGCAAACGCAGAGACATGGATGACTTTGACAAGGGTCAGCCAAATGGTGAAGGAGAGATGACATCCGAACCCACCGCTCTCATCAGGCTGCAGTGGCTTGACCCGTGACACTTGTCCAAGGGAGCAATGCAGCTAAAAGTCAGTGGTGACTAAGGCTTGCAACCACAGAGAACGTCCGTAAGTCAGGAAGTTTACGCGACAACGTTGCATTTCCTTTTCAGTTGCCCTTTTCGAACAGTTCCACATGCAAATGGCAACAACGGCGAGCAACGGAGTATTGGCGCCAAGCGATGATGAGGCGCAGTTATTGCTTGGAGTGGCCGCAGTCTACAAGGGAAGGGAACTCCCAATAGAATGTAGACTGGGAGTCATAGTAGTCCAAGTACTCTGGAGTGCTGTGGAGTCCAGCCGTTGTTGTTACGGTGGACCCAATTGACGGCAACCTTAGTGTGTTAACCGTTTTCAAGGTGTTGTATTTTACCCCTCAGCAGGACAGAGTGGTTTTCAAATCTTTCCATCTTGGTGCCAGTTTCCATGTTGTTCCGATTTTAGGCGTCGCAAAACAGGCTCTCAAATTTAGATAGAAATGTGAGGGAACACAGGGTACGTCTGTCTGTGTTTGTCGGACCACGTAGCCATCGGGGTAACCATGCCGAGCCCAGAATGGGCAAACGGTTTCAGAGCTGGACCACGGACACGGAGGGATAGTTTGATGAGTTGCGTCCTTTTACAGCTTGTGCGTCACCTACCTGGGAACACCTTTGGTCCTGCCATTCTTCTGGATGTCACTGTGACATTATCCTCTGACCTAAACTGTTGCTGCTGAGGACACTCTATTCCCTGATGGCAGTGGCCTCTCTCAGCAGGACACTGTGTGCCACCGCACTGCCAAGAAGTAGCTGAGGAGTGATTTTAAGGAACACAGCATGTAAGTAAAGACGCTGAATGCAACTCCGAACTCCACATACCTCCATGTATGACCATCAGATGGAGGAAGTGGACAGATATTGCTAATCCATGGAAATCTGGACTTGCAAAACTTTGGTGTCAAATACAAAAGCAGACCTTTGGAGATGAAATGGTGATCGATAAGCCGTTCTGTTTTTTAGTAAAAAGGTGAACCTGGATTTGTGTCCTTTTTGATCACTTTGTATTTCTGTCCACCGCCCCTTATTCTGTATGATTGTCAAGTTGCTTCCCACCTTGTATAGCGTGTTTTCCTCAAACTCACCTTGTGTCATTGTTATTCCGCGTCTCCTCTCTTCTGTTGCTTTGACAAATTCCTCCTCCTTTACTTCACAAAGAGTCCAGTCAGATTTTATTCACACACCGCCGAATCACTAAACAGTTGTCTGGTGACACTTTCCATGTAGAGCAGGTCTGGACACCATTTTTCAAAATGATTTTCAGAAACCGAATGTTCCCCCCGGAACACGGTTGTCAGAAAGCAGAAACCTCAGACAGATTGCAGCAGGATGCGGTCGGCCTTCTGCCTCGACCGGTTGGGAGCCACTAAGGATCTACTGCTTACTAGTACTCTTAGCGCTAACCATGACATGCTTATAACTGAAAGGATATGTAATAGCCTTGCTGCAGTAGATCAAGCTTAACCCAAGGAACCTGCGGAGACTGAGGACTCGGAGGAGGATATGAGGTTCCTATCACGCACTGATGGTGGGACACAAGTGCAGACATGACAAGACGGACAGAGGCGCATCATAGGATGTCCCACATCGGTCATTTACTGGTAGCAATCGTCTGTCTGTTGTCCTGCCACGTGTCTTTCTTCACCTTTGGTGTTGGTTCACACATTTGGATTGATGTTTTCACGAAGCTCCACACAGACGGACATCACGTGTTCCCGCAAATGGCATTTTCCCCTCCCCCGTTGCACTCGTTTTCCAGGTAGCCTCTGTTTTTTTTTTGCTCGAAATACCGACTCCCATATTTCCTCCTTCTGAGCTTGTCGCTATTTAACATTGAATTCACGGCCTCGCCGGAACCCAGAATCCACAGACTGTCTGCGGCGGCGGAGAACTTCGGTTTCTTCTCGATCGGCTGGACTGAGGTCAACCCGCGAGGCAGGGCTCGCGCCTCCCGTGTCGGCCTCCGCAAGTGTGTTCACGAGGGTGCATGAGGGGAATTGTGAGGGTTTTCAAAAACGCGTCTCACGAATCGTACCGTCTGTATATCATCTGTTCGTCTCTCCGTACGTCTGCCCCCTCCCCTCGTCCTTGTGGGTGATTAGAATGCGTCCCCGCCGTCGGTCTCCTCCCTCATTAATCACACTCCGAGGGATCGGGCCGGACAGCGAACGCACCGTCGGCCTGACCCGGCGTCCGTAAGCGGAGGCGCAGAGGCAGCGCGCGTGTCACACTCGCCACGCCGGCGAGCCGAGGATCTATTCCATGTTTTTGTAATATAAGCGCTTGTTCCATTGTGTACAAACAAACCCGGAGGAATTTAACAGATTTCCACCGTAAGCTTAAAAAATCCCCCCCAGGAAATCGAAACGCGGGGATATCGGTCTCCATCACTTTGTGATAACAAACAGCGAGCGTGAATGTCAACGATGGCAAGCCGCGGAGTTTTGGTCGGGACCAATGATGAGGTGCAGTTATTGCTTGGAGCGGCTCGAGTCTACAAGGGCGCGTAAATCCCAAGAGATCATAAACACCGGAGTCTTCTGGAGAACCCCGGAGTGCTGCGGAGTCCCCCGTTGTTGTTATTGTCGACCAAATTGACTGCAACCATAGCGTGCTAACCGTTTTTAAGGTGTCGCATTTTACCCAAATCTTTCTATTCCGGCGCCGGCTTTCGTGTTGGTCCATTTTCAGGCGCCGCAAAACGGGGTCTCTAAAAGGCCGGTTCGGATAGAAAAGGTGTGAGAACACAGGGTACTTCTGTGTGGCGCCAAGTCGCCATCAGGGTCTCCACGCCGAGCCCCGTCCACCAGAATGGGCTCCTACCGAGGATCTATTCCATGTCAAACATGTTCAGAATATCAGCGCCTGTTCTTTTGTGTACAAACACTGGAGGGAATTTTTGCAGATTTCCACTGTGCATTTATCAAGCTTCAAAAGCCATCCAGGAAATCAAGATGCCGGGATCTCTCTCTCGCTCTCCACCCTCCCCTCTTCTTTCTTTTACCGTCTTCCCTGCCTCGCTCAGACCAGACCGGAGCTTTTCCGGGCAAAGTGAGATGGATTACAGTTTTGGATTTTTGGCAGGACAAACCACGGCTAATTCTCTGATTAGAAGCCCCGGGTTCGGGAGGACAGTGAGCTGTGAATCGGCGTGTGGGAAAGTGTTTTTTTTAAAAAAGCGCATTGTTTCCGACGGCTTTCCCCCCCGACTTCTTCCTCCCGTTTAGACGCTGGGCTGCGCTTCAATATAAATCACTCTTCAATGTTTTATTTTTAATCACCTCGGCGGTGTCGGGGGGGCGGCGGTCTCCGGGTGATGCGCAGTCAGCAGGTGTGTCCGAAGCCCCGCAGCGAAACCCGGGAAGCTGCTTGCTCAGCGCCGGAGAAATGAAAACGGCAACATCCCCTGAATAAAACGGCCTGATATTCCGGACGATGCGTCGAGAAACGCATCTTCTCAGGTCTGGGGAAGACAATCAGCATCATGGAGGGTTTTACTTGTCTTCTAATTATCGGAAAAATCACCAAATTTTGCTGAATTTACGTCGAAATCCTGGTTGGATTCCCACAGGAGGCCTTTCTGTACGGAGTCTCCGTGTTCTCCATGTCTGCATGGGGTTCCTCAGGGTTCTCCGGGTTCCTCCCACAGCAGAAGTAGTAGTAGTAGTAGTAGTAATAGTAGTGGTAGTAGTAGTAGTAGTGCAAGTACAGCTGTTAGTAGTGGCGGGTCCAAGATGGCAACACTTGTGGATGTGGCGGCCCGTCGCTCTGCCGATCGTTCCCGACGGTACGCGTTCTTCTTCGCCTTAATCTAGTAGCAATGCACTTTACCGCTAATTTGCACTCTATTATTAGTCTTATTTTGTTAATTTCATGTCACCGAGGGAGAAGCGTCCAGCACATGAGGAGAAATTAAAAACAAAGCCGACTTTGACTTCGACTTCGTCGTTGTCATCGTCTCAGAACAAATCAAATCCTACGAGCCTGTTCAGAAGCCAGAGCGGTGGATGAGTTCCTCTTCCGCTGCTCCAGATCCCGTTCGGGTTGGCATGTTTCCCCCCCCGGATCTGATATTGTACCATCCAGCTTCAGCGCAGGAGACGGTAGCATCCTCCGCTGTCTTATTGGAGTTGTTTCTTCTCATCACCGATGCTGTAAACACTTAGGAGACATCGAGCGGATCAAACAGTACAAACCTACTTACCGATGCAGACGGGAAGGACCCGGAGGAATCCGTCGTCTGGCTGAATCTGCCGGGTCTCTCCTTCACCATGCTCTGCTGAAGACCTCTGGAGGGGGGTTGGATCTTCTAACTTGTGAGACAAACAGACCATACATTCCCTCGAAGGCAGCACGGCGGGCCCTCGTCGCCATGACAACCTTCCACCTATCACACTGTGCGACGGCCCTCGTATCCATCGTCCATTCATTCTATATCCAAGCGCTCGTTGGGTTACTTTGGTAAACCGACGAGAGGTGACATATTGTCCGAGTGACGGTTTGTGGCTGCACGCGGGGTGATAATTGCTGCTTTCCGGGGGTTCCTGCCGACACGTGCACGGGCGGGCGCCGCTGTCTGAACCCCTGCCGCCCCCGCTGCTTCGTCCTCGAACGCCCCCCCTCGATATACATATTGGGATTAAAAACAGCTGTGAGCCTCGCTCCAGGCTCTGCCGCCGCTCACATCTTCGTTCCTCCTCTCCTGATTTGCACTCCTTCTGCAACCTCCCTCATCTTCACCCCCGTTCCACGCCGATGACGCCGCCGAGCTGCGGGCCGTGAATCACGCCGTCCGCTCGGAGCCCTGACTCAGAGCCGGATGACGGGCCCGGCCTCGGGCTCCGTTCTCGGCAAAGGTCACCAGAAGCAAATGACAGATTAACTACCCCCCCGGTTTATTTTTTTATTTTATTTCTTCCCGATTTGTTTGTGTAGAGCAGCTGCAGTCAACACTACGACGCAGCCACAGTTGACCGTCGCTATCCCTTGTGATGAGACCTTTTGGATTCCTCAAGCCCAACCCCAGGCTCAAAGTATACAATCCTCACAGCTCGGCGCTCACCTCTATCTCCCTCCACCCGTCGCTGACTGGGATGGAATTAATTAGAGATATCAGCCGAGGATGATGGCCTTCGGCTCCCCCGGACTGAACTCATCTCCAAAAAAAAAAAGGTGAAACCCGGCAGGCTTCACCGCGGACGTCCGCCCACGCTTGAAGGAACTCTTTGCCGAACACGGGTTCAAGAGTCAAACGCGGGAAGATGCTCTGCTGCAAGAAAACGCGACAGCTGACAGAGATGAAGCAAGAGAACAGGCGGCGGCGACGCTCGCCGTCTCCTCAGAGACGGCGGCAGGAGGGGGCTTCAGCAGATAGCGCCTGCTTGGAAGTGGATTCTTGACCTTGGCAACTCCTCATGGCTCCTTCATGCATCCTCATTAGCCTTTAGCCTCAGCGGCGGAGCAAGAGGAGGCTGTAAACAAGTGGAAAAAACTGATTGTTTAAAAAAATATTTCTTTCTTTTTTTTTTTTTCTCAAAGTAAGCCGAGGGATTCCGCTCAGGGTTTTAAATGCCGACACCAGGAGCTGGAGAACGAGGACCCAAACCAAGCATCGGGCCCGCAAACACACAAACGCACACTCACTCAGTGTGTTCCCGCCGACACCGGGACTTGTAGCGGCCGAGTGAGAAGTGTGTGTTCCCTCCGTCGCCCACCTGTGTGACAGAATTATTAATGAGCTGCGTCTGTGTTTGGGCGCCTCGTCCGACCGGGGAAGATGGAGGCGCAGCGAGACGGCCTGTCCGATGGGATTTGAGCGTGGGATTGAGACGGGCGCTTGAAAAAACAAAAAGGGGGGGATTCATCAAGTGTTCATTTGGAACGAAATGATGGGTCAAGAAATCCCCCCCCCCCCACACACACACACACACACACACACACACTCATACTCTAAATGAGGAAGACGATGGCGAAAGGCAACGGCCCGCTCGGTGGTTGCTGAGCGCCACGCTGTGGCCCCCGCCGGTCATTACCGCCGCTGGCTGGCTGGAGTGCATGTCAGGAACCAGTTGAACATACCTTAACACTTAAATGTTCTGCTCCACGTGGTCTCAGTGCCGCTTCCTTTAAATAGAAAAACTTGGACGGGATCATCGCTCATGTTCCTCTTCTTCCTCCTCTGGAGCCTGAACCGATTGGATCTAAAACAAAAATCTAAGTCAGATTTAATTCTGAGGATAAGAAGTGATGAAAGGTATAAAACTTCCAACTTTCATATGAGCAAACTATTTATTTATTTATTTTGTGTATTTTTTTTTTTTTGTCATTTATTCATATGAATATCATATTAATTTAATATAACATTTATAATATAAAGAATGTAGAAATAGATATATTTATTTATTTATTTATTTATTCATATGAATATCAATGATATGCTTATGTGGGCTAATGTGGTCATAATTACACAAACAATTAAATTATTAGTATTGTTATTCATAGAGGTGGTGATAATAATAACAATATTATTACAATATGAAGCTGGAGCGCCAACCAATGCGCTACCATGCTGCCCAATAATAATAATCATAATAATAATAATAATAATAATAATAATAATAATAATAATAATAATAATGATGATAATAATCTGCGCTCGGTGATGCCGTGGTTAACACTTTGGCCTCACAGCACATAGGACCTGCTTTTGACAAGGGGATCCTTCCGTGTTCCCCCCGTGTCTGCGTGGGTTTCCTTCAGGTTCTCCGGTTTCCTCCCGCAGTCCAAAAACATGCAGCCGGTTAATTCGAAAAAATTGGGGAAATTGCTCCGAATGAGTGAGTGAATGTTGTCTGTGTTTGTATGTGACCCTACGACTGAGCGGCATCCAGTCCAGGGCGAACCCCGCCTCTCGGCCGATGACAGCTGGGATAGGCTCCAGCATAAGCGGCAGATGATGAATGGATTATTATCATCATTATTTATGTATTTATTTCACTTTATTTGTTTGGGACCGAAAACGAAACCATGAATGCCACAAATGTGTAGGGAGATGCTTGATATAACATTGAGTTAAAGTCCAGGATCCTGAACAAATATAAAGCACAGACAGTTAAAACGGTGCAAAGTAAGCAAAGTATAAAGTGCAAACAAAGTACACGTGTCCATACAGCAACTAAGCGCAGGGACGCAGCTCAGCAGGACTTACTTCATGAGCCGGGACAGTAGAGGAACCCTCTGGTGGACACGCAGGTCCTCGTGGCACATAAAACATTATTATTAGCGTTATTGTTCTGCTGGGGATACGAGTGTGGCTGAAAGTTAGCGGATCATCTCAGGGGCTCGCTTTCCAAACACCTTCTATCCATCATACTCAGCTGGATGATGACTTCCTGTTTCCCCAGAGCTCCGACTATAAATGGACTAAACGAGGTTGTAAAGTGTAAACACTTCTGCTGATACACTCATATACCTTTAACTACCGCGTGCGTATACGCGCGGGTTTGTCAGCCAATCAGAGCGTGGCCTCGCTGAGCTTCCTGGATGTGGTCCAATCACAAGGTGCGTTTCACTGTCCGGGCGGAGAAGAAGTGGCCTCCGCTGATCGGCCCCTCCAGATCAGATTTTTTTAAATCAGCATCAAAAAGCAGTGGGCTGGATGAATATAGATCCTACTAGTGGGATAGATGAGCAGATGTCGCCACGGTTACCGGCCCAGGGATCTCTAGCGGGTTCGTTTGCACCGAGGAGATGAAGTCTCGCTAAATGTAAATCTTTGCCACTGATCTCACACCCAGAGAAGGTTTCCATACACCGTGGTATGTGGTTCTGCCGCACCGCCAGATAATCCCTGGTTGGATTCCCACAGGAGGCCTTTCTGTGTGGTGTCTTCGTGTCTGCGTGGGGTTCCTCAGGGTTCTCCAGGCTCCACGTACAGTCCAAAAACCTGTGATGGACACGCTCAGAGACGAAAATGTGCACATAAATATATGTATTGATTCATCAAATCTCAGTGCAAAGATGTTGAAAGGATTTGTTTTTATTATTTTAATGGAGGATCTGGATCAGAAAGAGACAGTGTCTGCACTTGCGTGTACTCGCCACTAGAGGGCGCTGTGTTACCTCCAAGGTTTGTTTGCAACTGTCAGGGGGAGGAGATGACCTCCTTCTTTCTCTCCTTATTAAACTCTTAAAAGTTCATTTAAGGGACGATCTTTCCTGACGAGAAAAAAATGACTCTTCTCGGCAGCTCTGTCAGATGTTTGGTTTACAAAGAACGAGCACCGCTTTGTCATCTTCAGGTGCTACGTCGAGAGTTGGGTGATCTCCCATCCATCTTCATTTCATGCCTTCAACCTGTTAGGGTTGGAGAAACGTGTCAGGGGTGATGATAAAGGAGTATCAGACAGGTGGAGAAGACGGAGATGTGAAGAAGCCACGTCGCCTGGTTTGGAGATGCCGAGGACAAGACAGATGAAGGTGTAGGTCCATCAGAGGGACAGCACATGTTAGATGTTTTGGAGATTAGATGGTTTGGACATGGATAGAGGAGGGATGGAGCAGGATGCTGAGGTGGCAGCTGCCAGGCAGGAGGTCTGGAAGAAGATGGATGGATGGATGGATGGAGGGAGAGTGGACGGGAAGGTAGTTGGTGTGGGAAGAAAGGATCCAGAGGAGAAGGTCAGATGGAGGCAGGTGATTGTCTGTGGAAAAGAAGGATCCATCCATCTATCTACTGCACCGGTCGGGAACCTATGGCTCTTCCGGTGACGGCATACTGCTCCCAGAAAATTTTGAGTTGAAAAAAAAAAAGTTTGAAACGAAAAGATGAAAAGATGACGAAGAGAAAAAAGACAATGATTACTGTGCATTCCAGGCTCCGTGGACAAAGGAATTTGCATTTGGATATGCGGTACGTCTAATATGCAATGATAAAATTGCATCGATGAAACGCTCAAATATAAAGCGACACTTGGAACAAATCCATGCAGCACCAGAGGTCGCATTAAAAGTAATACATATTTAATTGATTGTCTGTTAAAAGTACTTTCAATTGAATATATTTAGAAATATTTGGTATTTATGGCTCTCCCTGATCTGCTGTATCTATCATGAAGACAGGGTTCAGCTGTAATACACCATTTTGGCCAGCAGATGTCGCTGTCTTACCTTGAAAAGCAGGACTTCCATGTGCATCAGAAACCATGTGGAGGCAACGTAGAAGATCAGGCCTGTAGTGACCACCTTCTGAGGAGGACTGTCAATAATTCATAGTGATGAGAGAAGGAACCTCGGGGACTCAATCATCTTCCTCTCCTCTCACACCTTCCCGCTCTCCTCCCCTCCATCCATAAATCTCCTCTCTGGTCTCCTCCAGACCTCATCCTGCCCAGATCTTCTCCATCCGCGTCCAAACCATCTCAGTCCGACTTTATCTCCGGAACATCTAACATGTGCTGTCCCTCTGATAGACTCCGTGCTTCCACCTTCATCCAGATCCTGCTCCTGGTGTGCGAAACCCACCCGGAGAGCGTTGTCATTCAGCCCACACGCCAATAATGTAATACAGTGAAATGAATTGCGCAAAAATCAAGATCCAGGTCGCATCCCAATCCCCGTCTCCGTAGCAACACCATCCCCTCTGCAGGATGATGAGAAGCTCCTTGTCTCAAGCAGGCCCAGAGGTGGTGGAGGAGGGACTGAAATGTGTGTGTTACGTATGTTACGGCGATATGGACGGGGTCGGATACGAGGTTGTGACGGCAGGGGAGCAGCTCGGACACCGACGCAGAAGATCCGACGCGGCTCCTCTGGGGGTTGGAGGAGGTCATCTCTGCAGGGTGAGATGGAAGGGAGGAGGGAGAGGTGTGAAGGTGAGGGCAAGATGTGATGAAAGGTTAGGAATGAGGAAAGAAGGAAGGAATGAGGAAAGGAGGAAAGGGTTTCCACGACCGATCATCTGACCTCCACCCATAACCTGACCTCTTCCCTCCCTCCATCCATAAACCTCCTCTCTGGTCTTCTCCAGATCTGGCATCTCCAACCAGACCTTCTCCATCCGTCCTCTTTCCATCTCCAACCCATCTGAGTCCAACTTTATCTCCAGAACATCTAACAAACGCCGTCCCTCTGATGGACTCTTTCCTCATCCTCTCATGGCATGCATTAAATGAATGGCTGACATTTTGGAGGGCTCTTGGAAGACCAGGGAGGAGGTCGTACGGACGGAGTGGAGAAGGACGTGATGTTAGCTGGAGTGGGCAGAAAAGGTCGGATGGAGGCGGATGATGAGACGGATGAGAACCTGGTCTGCGGAGAGATAAAGGTTTTCAAAACACCCGTCAGTGAATGCAACGAGCAGAAACAGTCGCAGCCACAGCTGTGTGTGTGTGAGTGTGTGTGTGTGTGTGTGTGTGTGTGTGTGTGTGTGTGTGTGTGCGTGTGAGACAGACAGAGAGAGAGAGAGAGGGAGAGGGAGAGAGAGAGAGAGCTCCTTCCCCAGACCTCCTCTCCTCTCCTCTTCTCCTCCATCGTGGTTTGATCCTCCGGCTGAGGAGCGAATTTCCTCCCCAGCTCCCTCCAGCCCTCCCCGGCTCCACTCCCCGGCTCTCCCCGGCTCTCCCCGGTTCTCCCCGGTTCTCCCCGGCCCAAGGTGCTCTGTCTGCCCGCCCCGGAGCGGTCCCGCCGAGCTGGAGCGCTCCGTCCCGGCCATGTACAAGCGGAAGCGTCGCAACCACCGATGTGAGTGTTTTTTACGCAGCGCTAATTCGGCTGCCCTGTGCACGGCGGGAGGCGTGTTTGCGTGTGCGTGTGATGAAGATGCAAAGTTGCGGGTGTTAATGTGATTGGTCCACGGTCGTGGGGGGGGGCAGGCCTCCTCCTTGAGTTTGCGTGGAATTGCGTTTTGTTTTGTTTGATATTCACGCAAACGGTTCCAGGACGCGGGACTTGAACGCACCATCACCGTGCGGGAGGTCCCTGCGGGGGGACTCCTATTTAAGACACCCGCTGCGCCCCGCCTGGGTATTTTTGCGTCGCGTGTGAGTTTGGCACCCCCGCATCTTCTCCCGTTTCTTCTCCCGCATCTCCTCCACGTCGCAATCTTCCACGATCAGACCCGAGCAGGAGGTTCCAGATGCAGATCTTAGATCTCCTCCACATCTGTTTTGTTTTTATTTTTCCTCCATGGTCTGGAGTGGAGATGAAGAAGGTGGAGGAGATCAGTTTCCCCAGAGCGATGGAGAGGGTGAGGATGAGGTGGAGGACCAGGTTGGACCGGGTGGAGGAAAGCGTCAGGGGTGATGAAGGGTTTGAGGAGACGGAGGTGAAGAGCAGACATGGTGTCTGCTTTGGAGACAGTGAGGAGAAGAGAGGAGGCAGAGTTGGAGGAAGCAGAGATGAAGAGGTGGAGGTCCATCAGAGGGACACCTCATGATAGACGTTCAGGAGATAAAGTCATGATGAGATGGTTTTGACATGGACAGAAGAGGTTGGAACAACCGGGGTGAAGGTCTGGAGAAACACTGACTGGTGTTTTGAAAACCTTCATCACGTCTCCTCCACTGTCCATACATTTCCTCGGTTTTCCTCCAGACCTCCAAAACGACAGCCGTTCATTTAATTCATGTGATGAGAGGATGAGGTAGGAGTCCATCAGAGGGGCCGCACATGTTAGATGTTCTGGAGATGAAGTGGAGATGGTGCAGGAGGGAGCGCGATCTTCTATGGAACTGAACAATTCCCGCTTTCTCCTAGTTTGCTGGTGTTGTTGACCAAGTCACCGAACCACTAACTGCTCAGCTGGTACCGGTGGACGGCAACCTTCTCCACATGCTTCATCCATGATGGGTTGATTGCAGAGAACGAATTTCCCCACATGAGTTAATGAAGGATTCATAAGGGATGGTGGAGATCTGGGTCCAGAAGATCTGGAGGACGACCAGAGAGGAGGTTTATGGACAGGAAGTGGGTGGAGAGGGTTAGATGGAAGTCAGATGATTGGCTTTGGAGAGATGTTCTTACATCCCATGAATCCACAGGATGGTTTCAAGCAGTGCTGCTCCGCTCCGCAAGAGGTTAACTTAAGTTTACATGACATACCGTAGTAATCGGATTACTTTATCCTCCCCCTCAGGAGGGTTTTCTGTGTGGATTCTCCATGTTCTCCTGTGTCTGGGTGGGGTTCCTCAGTGTTCTCCGGGTTCCTCCCACAGTCCAAACTTGTCCAGACATGTGGACAAGAGGGCGAATGGTTGTTTCTCTATAAGTGGCCCTGTGATTGGGTGAACCCCGCCTCTCGTCCAATCACAGCTGGGATAGGTTCCGCTCAGCGGTGCAGTTAGCGGTGCCGACGACTGAACGTCCATCTCAGCTGCGGACGGACTTGGAGTAGATGTGCATGTTCCTCCATCTTCTGTCAGATGTCCTCTATCTACCCCAAAGCCGATGTCGAGGGCAGCTGCGTGTTTGCGTCTCCTCTCTCTGGTTTTATCCCAAACTCCATGGGATGGAATACAAATCCCGCAGAACGCGTTTGTCGGCGGAGCGGCTTTTTGACTCGGCTGCTCTTCTTCTCCTGAATAAATCACAAGCGGCTCCGGTATCGGATCTGCTCCGAGCACCGGAGATGCCTCCCGGGACGCATGAGCTTAAATAAAAGGAAAACCCAGCCGTGACACGCCGACACACCCGACTGTCTATGTGTGTGTGTGTGTGTGTGTGTGTGTGTGTGTGTGTGAGATCATATCTACATAAGCAAAAAGGGCCTCATGGGTCCAGAAAACATGATAAAACATTGGTCCGTGGTTCCTTTCAGCCAAATGACCAAAAGATCGAATGAACCAGCGAAGGTGGTCTGGCACTAAAAAGAATAAAAACAAAGGCCTGATCATTCATTCATTCATTCATTCATTCATTCATTCATGGTGCTTATCCTGCAGTCAGGGTCGCAGGGGGCGCTGCAACCTATCCCTGCTGTGATTGGACGAGAGGCGGGGTTCACCCTGGACCAATCACAGGGCCACATGTAGAGAGACACTTCACGTCCACGTATCATCTGGAGACCTGCAAGCATTCACCCTCTGACCATCTGTTTTGGGAATGAATGAGTGAGTGAATGTTCTTGACAGTCTTTGTTTGCTTTCTCTGCCCACCGCTTCGAATCCGCCCGAACCCTCCAATCGTCTCCAATCGCGGGCGGCATGTTCAGGGGTCACGTCGTGGGACGCGATACCTTTCGGGGCCGCGGATGACGGGCTGATGCCCTCGGACTCGGGCCCACGCCGCCGCAGAGATGCTGCGTTCAGGGGACGGGATGTTCGGGGAGAGAGCGCGGTCAGAGATGATAAAATGGCACGCAAGAGTCACCGTGAGCTGCGAGGCGCCACTTTTTCTGTGATTGAAAATCCCTTTGACACAGAAGCAATGAAGCAGTGAAAGCATCAGAGAAAACCCTTAGTTTAAGTTAATGTTAATTGCTTTTTCATCATCACCGCCGACTTGCTGAATGAATGAATTCTACATCCTATCTGTTTTAAACCCGAAACTTCCGAGAACCCCTGAAGATGCCACACCCGGGTCAGTTTTTTTTTTTGTTTAGTTAATTAGTTTCCAACGAGCAATTCGTCAAAGGGGTCACCATTATCAAAGCAGGCGGAGTGGTTATGTGTAAAAAGTACTTTTACCCGTTAGTGCTGCTTATTCAGGGAAGATATACTTATTTAGCAAGAAGAACGTCTACCGTTGTCTTCATTCTAAAGTCAGCGTCTCTGGGTTTTGGCTGAATCTCTTCGGGTTATTGGATGTTCAGATTAGCAGCATCTCTACCGTTAAGTCTAATAGTTCTCTGCAATCACTGGGTGTATTATCCATGCCAATGCAGCGGTTATCAGAAAATAGATCAGTGCCGCGAGACCGCCGTCTGGTATGAAAGATAAAGCTGGAACACGTCAGCGGAGCGATGGAGTTCCATCACCCTGGAACGTGAATATTCTTAACGATTCTGGGAAACGCATTTGCCCTGAATCATCACGGTCCGCTCTGTTTCCAGGAATTATTTGGAGGAAAACGAATTCAGCTTCCAGTTTCCCTGAGGTTGTGGGTTTCTGCTGGGTAACGCATCAACGGGCGGTCCAACGTCCCACCGGCAGCTTCAAATATGAGAAATACGGTGGATTAGACGGACGGAGATCCTGACCAGATGGTTCTCGCTCGTTGCTTTTGGCTCTTTTTCTTTCCGAGCTCTGGTTCGGTAAGATGTCCGTCACGAGTTCGGCGAGATTTGAATAGACCGCAAGACCACCGCGGCGGTACCCAGTTCTTGCATTTCAAGACAAACATCTAAAACCGAAGGAGCCTTGAAGCTTCATCCTCGTCCTTTAGGAACTCCGCCACTCCTGCCTTGGGTTCATTTTGTGGACCAGCGAGATCTGCGTGGTGTTTAAGGTCTCCTCAGCCGATTGCACTAACAGGGAGAAGCTCAATTGCCAGATAGCAAAAAAAAAGGCTTTTAGCCAAACTGATTGGGACTATTATTGGATGTAACGATGAAGATACCGCAGGGAGCAAGAAGCCTCAGTCCACTGGTTTGTTTCTAACACAACTGTAAAGCAGAGGAGGAGAAAAAGTGCTCTGTCACATTTTATTCAACCCTGTTCCGCAAAACTGAATTAGCTGTTCGATCGGCAGGCGGTGCAGAACCTGGAGGAGCGGCAGGGTTCTCCGTGGAAGGTTTGAAGGTCCCTGTATGAGGTCCTGTGATGGACCGGACCGGGGGCGAAGGTCGCATCTGAAAAAAGGGTGACCCTGCTTCGTGATCTGTGTCTTACGTAAACACGAACTTCGAATTCAAACAGAGCAGCGCCGGGAGTCCCATCACCGCTCCTTGAACCTGGGGGTGGAGATGCTCCTGAGCGGGCCTTGTCTGAAGTACGATCTTCAAAGGTGGAGGGAGCAGAACCTTTGATATGCAGATGTTTCCCCCCGTCTCCCCGCCACACTCCTGCTATGATGAAACAGCAACGTCGGCTGTCTGAGACGGGGCTGGCAGTAAACAAGCAGTGCTTTGCATGGAGTGAGGTGGTTCCAGGAGTACGTCGAGAAGCCGGCCGTCACGCGGTGAAGGTCCGGGCAGGGACGGGTGCTTCAGAAGCAGTGATGTGAAGTTTGAGCGTGAAAACCTGCAGAATCACCGGAGAAACGTCTAACCCAGTGGTTCTTAACCTGGGTTCGGTGGGTCAGTCTCAGGGGTTCGGCGGAGGTCAAGATACACATTGGCGATGACATCACTGGCTGCAGGTGATCACGCAACATAGCTTGGCCAATCCGTGCTGCAGGGATTTTGGCGCGCTCAGTTGTAGTAACTTGTGACTGTCGTGATGGTACGTCATGTGATTTCTTTCTTAATATTTTAATCCCTTCATACTGATTATGTCGGGCAAAAAAAGAAAGCGGTCGCAAGAATACGTACAATACGGATTCACATGTATGACGGAACGTGATTGGAATCGATGTCCTAACTGCATGATTTGGAATGACAAGATGAGCAATTCTAGTCCAGCACCGGCAAAACTAAGGGAAGGCTTCCTTCAGCTGCATGGAGATGGGAACTACAAGAACATAGCGCTTGCTGAATTCAAGGTGAAGGGAGCCAGATTCGATGAAAAGGCTACTCCGCCTGTTCTTTGTACCCATCAACAAAACGATCCTCGATCCAATAAAGAAGGGTTCGGTGAATGCGCATGTAAAACAGGTGGGGTTCAGTACCTCCAACAAGGTTAAGAACCACTGGTCTAACCTGAAAGGAAATCTGTGAACATGATAGAAACAATCTGGTTTCTGGACATGTAGCTTCTTCTCAGCCGTCCACCTCCTGATCCAGCTGTTTCCTCAGATCCAGGGCTTCAGATGGAGGCCGGTGTTGAAGCGATCGCGCTGGAGCGAAGACGAACCCTCGGCGTCCTCCTCACTGTTACCTGTCCCCTCGCTCACCACGGGGACAGTCTACACGATCGGTCGCATTGTTGATTTAATTGAGCCGTTGGGGAGATCGGCGGCAGAGGTTCTCGCTCCTCGCCGTCGTCCTTTTCTCTCTCTTTAATGCGTCTCATGAAATCGACAGCCGGCGTTGCCGGGGAGAAAAAAAATGATAAAAGAACAAGCGATGGGAAAAGGGACAAATCTGCAGCAGAGCCATCGTCTGCCAGCCCCGCGGGGAATTTTCCATTTGTGTTTGCGACACCGTAACAGCTCATTCTGATTCCCCTGAAGGTTTTGTTTAACGCGTCTGACGAGGAGTATCTGTCGGCGTCTGTGTGATGTGACTCGCGAGGAGCTCACCACTGGTCTTTTAGGTAATCGGGGCGCGAGGTGCTCCTCGGCGTCTCGGCGGCGGGATTACGTGTCGGTTGACGGACCTGAATGAAGGAGCAAAACAAGGAGATCTTGGGGACAGAAGGACGAAATGAATTTGCACCTCCGGGTTGCTCCTCGGATCGGATCTCCAGCATCTAGAGGAGCCGGATAAGGCATCCAGGACAACCCAGGAGGTGTTCAAGGCCCACCATAGAGTGGTGGAAGATGGCTGGATGTGTGGAGGAACAGGCGCTTCATTTCATAACAGCTACACTACAATTTTTCCTTTTATCATACTATTGTGCGCTCCTTACCTCACTTGATACTAAGACACTTATAGTTTTATCACTTGTTTACTAAGACACTTTATAGTTTCACTGAGACACTTTATAATTTATTGTTTATTTTTATTTCTAATTCTGCCTTTTTCTTTTTATTATTTATTACTGTTATATTTTCTGTAACTCTGGCACAACAATTTCCTTCAGGATTTATAAAGTCGTTCTTATCTTCTTTTGTCTTTTTTTGAGCTGTAACTAAATCCAAGCTGCAGCCGATCACCCAAACCCACCCTGAGTACCGGTTCGTCCCTCTGATGTCAAAAGTTTGACAAAATGATCACGCTTTGCTAATTATCAAAAGGTCGGTTATTCGGGAGCTCCGTCCTCACCTGCCGGTTTATATAAAGAGATTGTTTGAAGGGCTAACAGATGGTTGGAGAAAGGCTTCGCTGAAGCAGCGTCTCTGGAGACGAGCCTGTGCTAGATGATCGCCATCGAGAGCTGAGCGATACAAACATGACTGCGATGCAAATACATGGTTTTATTCATGAATTCATTCATTCATGATCTGTACCGCTCTCCTGCGGGGGGGGGGGCAGTTCCAGAGACACACGACAGTCACCCTCTTATTCATTCATCTGGACAATTCAGGGTCTCCGGTGAACCTCCTGTGTGTTTAGACAGTTGGAGGAACCTGGAGAACCCTGAGGAACCCCACGAAGAACGTGGAGAATCCACACAAAAGGCCAGAGTTGAACCCGGGACCTTCACGCTTTGAGACGAAATCGCCAACCGCTGCAACATCTGAAAGAATCGGTTCCGTCTCCCCTCCAAGAAGGTCACCCCTTCCTCCAACACCCGGAGTCATTAGCTCGGCGTTCCCTTTCCATTCCCGCGGTGAAAGACGAGGCTGAAAAGACAGACCGTCTCTTTCACCGAGGCGGTAAAATGAGCAATTTTCCCTCTGATGTGGTGTGACTGCAGCAGAAGTTCTGCGTCTCCTCCAGAGGTCCGTGCTCATTCCTCCCAGGAACATAAGGATGTAATCCCGTCTCCCCCGTAAGTTTAAAGATTCAGCTGCTCCTCATGTTTCGCTCCTGCTATTTTCACAACCGAGCCTTCTCCTCCTCCCCCCCCTCGGCATACGGCCGAGTTTACAGCCCTGCTTTATTTCCAATCCTTCCACCCCAGCGCGACCGAGTTCCTCATCCCCGCGGCCGATGGAGACCAAATGACTTGCAAAGCTCTTGTTGTTGGAGGGCGACCGGACGACCTCACCGCTGCTAGGATGTTGAAGAGCGTCGATGTGTTTTTGCGAGTGTGCGTGACGGAGATGGAGGGCGGAGGGGCGGAACGGGAAGGACAAGGAATATAAAACACGAGGACGGGTTCCTCGGTTCCTCAGGGAAGTTAAGATCCTTGTTTTTCAATCCACCTGGCTTCCAGGATGTTTTCCGCAACTACGAACCTTTGTGAGTCCCTCAGCCCCTCCGTGTTGAATCTGAATGATGGACCTCCAAATATTCTGCACGATGCAGGACTCCTATATTCTCTAGCTTCGGCACCGAGTTGTCGTGTTCTCCGGCGTGAGCCTGAAACTCGCCGCTGGACTCTGAGAGCACGGCAGAAGCGAGCAGGATGATTGGTTACGAAAGGAAATGGAGAAAGAAAAATGTGAATGAGCGGGCGACTGCATGTATCTCCCCAAAAGCTCACACTCACACATATATAAATATATACATATATAAATAGATATGTATAGGTCCCGGGTATATATATATATCTATACATATAAATTATCTGATTGGATTCTATTCACACAGCCAATACTAAGTGAGGGCGTTTCTTTTTTATTTTCTATTAATATTGCAAAAATTCTGTGTTTTCCCAGTTTTGAAGTCGGCGTAGCCACCATTTTTTTTTGTCTTGGTTATGAAACTTTCAAGGTTCTGGAATGTCCTCACAATTAAAAATGTGATGCGCAATGAAATAGTTCATTTTTCAATATGATTTCAAAGATATTTGAAATTTGATTCGTATGTTTGTGTTTTCAGATATAAACATGGCAGGTGAACCCAAGCCATACCGGCCCAAAGCAGGCAACAAACGCCCGCTCTCAGCTGTTTACAGGTAAGACTCACCAGGCGTGTCCTCCTATAGCAGATATAACTGCAATTATATGTGTATATTTTTGATATTCGCTGGAACCCTCACATGGAGCTGGTTCCTCAAGGCTTGGATGGACGTTTGAAGCCGGAGGCTGTGGAAGCTTTTGGGAGTTTCACGAGGCTCGACCCCGATTCCCCACCCAGTCGCGGGGCAGATCGAGGCGCCCGCTTTTGTTTATACACAGCCGGATGTTTTTCTTTTTTTATCCAGCCAGGCTTCTGTTCTGCTGGCAGATCCCCTTCCCCCGGCGGGCGATTCCGTCACCACATGTTCGCTTTGTCGTCGCCAGACTTCACCCATTCATTCATTCTTTCATTTGCGCGTCTGTTTTCATCCCAAACTCCGTTTTTTGCATTTCACAGGTAAAAAAAAAGCGGAGGATGATGGAAGGGGAACCGGAGACACCCCAAAATAAACGCAGCTGCGCTAAATTGAAATCCCAAGACATTAATCCTAATTATAAATTCCGGCGAGAGTCGCGATACGTCCGAAACGCTCCTCCTCCGCTCATCTCTCTATTTAATTTTCTCTCGGAATCCAAAATGAGCTGCCGTCCCAGGCATCTACTTCACTACGATTTTATTTTTTCTCCCATTTTTCTTCCTTTGGCTTTTCTTTCTTCCTTCCTTCCCCGGCTGATCCGCTGTCTTTGCCAGGGTTGAGCTCTGGGCGTAAAACCACCGGAGTCTGATCCGCTTACCTCTGACAGGTCCAAAATGGCTGCCTTTCAATAACAAGCCTTTTTTTTATCTTCATCTCTCTCTCTCTCTCTCTCTCTCTCTCTCTCTCCATCTCTCCATGCTGCAGTGGCTATGAGTTTGATTACGAGTACTACAGGGATGACTTCTACAGCAGGTACGTATCCCTCACAGCATCAGGTACTCGCCTCAACAAGGGCACAGTTTCTTGTATGCTTGTTGTGTTACTGACATTGGGCTTCTGACAAAGGCTTTAGAAGTTCATTGGGGTCATCAAATTCCCAGAGGGCTCCAGCAAGCCACATCATCTTCTATCTTGACCCTTGTGGGTTGACCTGAAGACTAGAGGACAGTAGAGTCCATGTTGTGGAAGCAGGTCAGGTTTGCATGTGAAGGTTTCGAACATTAGGGAACTTCGGAAATGAGTAATGGTTGTCAGGTTCGTAACTGGACCTTCCTTGGAGATGTTCCTCCTTGGGGAGTTTCCAGTGTACAACTGCTGGGGTTGGACATTGGTCCAAGTTGAGATGGTTAATCATGTTGCTGTGCAGACATAGAGTTAGACGGGGTTGTTGTGTTAACGCGGCTGTTCAAGGTGCGGTTCAGGGAACAAAGAGACGACTTCTCACCGGCGTCTGAATGAACAAGTATGGCTGATATGCAGATTGTTATGACGCGCTAAACTCTGTACTTGTGAGTGAGCTCTGCACTGCACCTTCATAGCTGTAATGTTGAACCACCAATGGACATAAACACCTGAGCAGAGACAGGCCCTCGGGTGTCGCCGAGGTCACCAGGGAACGGTAGAGTTCTCAGGACACCCCAGAAGAACGAGAGATGATCGTATCAGTGCGGCGTGCTGACATGGAGAGGATACGGCATACATTATCAACATCTTTCCATCTTCTCTAACGGAGTTCATGAAGCTGAAACTGAGCAGCTGGACAAGAACTGCCTCAGCGCTCCTTCTGTCCAACCAGGTTTCATCTGCTGATGGACTCACGGTCCTCATTTGTGATTAGCAATTAATGACTCGCGATTCTTGATCGCTAACAATGTGACATCAGGCGAGGCCGGTACAACGGAGCTACCGAGGAGCTCGGACCGGACCTGACCAATACTGTCCATTCAGTCACAGCAGAAATGGAGAGGGTTCCAGAAAGTGGGATCTGATGTGCTGATGATGATGGAAGGGAAATGGGTTGCAGGAGGAGCTGTTTGATGTTGTGGAATTACTGTGAAAGTCCATGGAGATTTTCATCCAGATCATGGTCAATCCTTGTCAAAGCTTGCCACGGCTACTGGACTTGATCTCTTCTCTTGAAGATAAGAGGAAGTTGAGATGAAGACAAATCAACTCCCTACCGTCGAGTAGAACTGAAGAAGCCTCTTGGATGAGAGGAGGAACATCTTCAAGCGCAGTCCATGTTGCCACATAAAGATTTTGACAAGGATTGCGCCAGTGATGATGAAGGAGGTGCATCAGGCTCGATAGAATGGCAGAGAGTTCTGAGGAGGTCTTGGACTCTAGATCATCCAGAGCTTCACACGATGATAGCGAGTTTCTATGGAGCCGTTTTCTGGACATCGGGCTTGTTGAGGGTCAGAACAGAAGATCACAACCCCAGTCAGATGTTATTTGTCTGGACCAAACCCTTCGAGACCTACAGAAACACAATGTTCTCCTAGGAACAAGCACTTAAGAGACTTTCTGGACACTTTGACTTTGGATAAACGAGTTATTGGCATGCCGAGAGAGGAACGTCTGATGTGTGAGTGTGTGTGTGTGTGTGTGTGTGTGTGTGTGTGTGTGTGTGTGTGTGTGTGTGTGTGTGTGTGTGTGTGTGTGTGTGTGTGTGGCCATTTCAAAAATCTGCAGAAAATCTATCAGGAGTTGCAATTCTGTGGACGGATAAAGAGCTCTGGATGGGCACTGGTATTGGAATAAGGAGGTCCTCTGAGCGCGTGCAGACGAGATGTCAGTGATGTATGGAGAAAGCAGAGGGGGGTAAAGAGTAACATCTGAGATTTTCTTCTTCTCTGGAGGCTTTTCGACTACCACGGCCGGGTGGCCCCCCCGCCCCGAGCCGTGATCCCCCTCAAACGCTCCAGGGTGCTGGCGCCCTCCTCCCGTCGCGGGAAGACCTCCTTTCCCATCAAAACGTCCTCCTCCTCCTCCTCCTCGTCCTCCAGACCTCCCACGTCGTCCTCCTCCGGGCTAAAACGTACGTACGAAAAACCCCGCCGACTCTCTTTCTCCTTTTTTTTTCCACCTTTAATTCTCCTTTTTTTTGTATTTATCTCCTAAAGAACACCACTTCATTACTTCCCGTCCTTGCTCAGAAGCCCAGGGCTGAATGCAAATCTCCCTGAGGGAGAGGAGAAGCAGCTGCAGGATTCTGCCAGGGCGACTTTTGCACCGTGCACTATAAAAAGCTATTTAACGCAGCTGCAACACTGAGCCAAATAAAGCCTAGAACATCAGCGTGGAGGTCCTCTGATTGGCTAGAGATGCACGAAGAAGTCCCGGTGTAGTCAGTGGTACGCTTGGGGTTGTGGAGAGGCAGGATCAGAAAGCTTATTGTCCTTCTTCTTCTTGGGCGTAGACATGAACTCCATCTCCTGCAGCACAGAACCCGGGGTTCACATGGTGGAGCTAGAAGGTCCCCGGTTGGATTCCCTCTGGGTTCCTTTCCGTGTGGAGACTCCATGTTCTCCCCTTGTCTGCGCAGTGTTCCTCCGGGTTCCTCCCACTGTCTCACAAGCAGGAGGTTCATAGGTGGCCGGTTTGAGCCGAGAAGCTCCCGAACTTCTACTTGCCGTGGTCTTCTGCAGCTAGCCAGCAAGCAGGATCTAGACATGGGTAATGTAGGACCAGGTTCCATCAGACATGCGTAAAGGTCTACAAAGGAGAACGGGAGAACATATAGAAATCGCACAAAAAGCAAACCTCATAATATCCGGTTCGACAAAAGAGCATACAAGTCCATCCTTACTCGAAGCAACGTCACAACATGATCTCTTTCAACCAGGTTCATTATTAATGCATGGAAAACCAAAGCCGGTCGTCTTCCTCCTCTCAGCCTCCAGGTGAAGGTTCGGAGCATTTCCAGCCCTTCAAAGGACCTCCTCTTACCAGACATCGCTGCAGGGGAATAAGCTTAGCAAAGCGAAGGGCGGGCTCACCCTGTGTTTCCATTCATAATCCACACCGATTATCCTGCGGTCGGGGTCGAGGGGCGGCCGATCGGGCCGGAGATGGGCTTCATTCTGGATCCTGGATCCAACCAGGGGGATCTCTCTCATCCGAACAGCATACAGACACACCACCAATCACAGAACATCTCCAACGGAGATAAACCCGTTCCGCCGGATCCCGAACGCTGAACTTTTTCGGAAGACCCGCGGGATCTTCTTACCAAAGCTCAGCCCTAAAATTAGAGCCACGTCTCCATCCTCACATCTCTGTTAATGCTTGTTAAAGAACAACGGCTTATTCTTTTCATTCTCCCCCTTCACCGATATCTGGAGTCGGAGCGTTGCTGAAACCATTTTGGATTAGGGTATGTGTGCGTGTGTGTGTGTGTGTGTGTGTGTGTGTGCTGACAGCACAAAGGGGGACAGAGGGGGGCCTGGAGGCACTGATAAATTAGAAACTATTCCACACTTCCTTATCATCAAAGGAACAACTAGTAAGCTGCCCAAAGCTCCGCTCAGATAGCGTTTGAATAAGGATACACGTGTACGTATTGTGTGTATGTGTGTGCGCGCACGGCCGTATTCCAACACATCCTCGCGCCGGGTGGCTGATGGAGACACCTCACCGCTTCCCACCATGCAGATAGGGAGCGCTCCCTCTCCTCCACGTTCATCTTCTCGTCAGTCGTCTATCGCCGCAGACGCCGCGTGTGTTTTTCTTCAGCTTGAGGGATTAAAAAAACGCGTCCGACGCCCACCCCGGACGTGCACGCTCATGTTTTTATGCATTGGCGTGCAGACACGGCGTGGGTGTGAATATCTGCGGGAGAATGGAGCGTGCGTTCTGCATGTGGACTCACAGTTTTGATTGCGCGCACGCCTCCCTCCAGAAAATGGCGGGTTTGTTTACCCGCCGTTTATCGCACTGACCCTGACGGGGTCTGATAGGTGTCAATGCGAATTTCACGTTTCCCCTCTCGCCTCCTCGGAAGATGGCGCATTTCTTCAGCCAAGGGTGAAGGGAAGGAGATTATCATTTTACTTTATGGTCCAAATTCTTTAATCTGCTCGGCTGAAGCGGCGGAGACGCCCGCCCTCTCAGACTGACGGCGGCTCACGCCAAACGGCGTTGTCTATTTTCAGAGGATGGTGTTTGCAAAGTCAGAGTTTGACAGGAAGCAGCTTATATAAGCAGCCTGGAGTGGACAGTGAAAGCAAAAACCCCAAAGCAAAGCAGAGATGAAGGATTGAGGCTCCTCGCTTTGTCCAGACCATCCTGCAGTGTGACATATAAATAGATACACTGCTCAAAAAAATAAAGGGAACAGTAAAATACCACATCCTAGATCTGAATGAATGAAATATTCGTAAATACTTTGTTCTTTACATAGTTGAATGTGCTGACAACAAAATCACACAAAAACTATCAATGGAATTAAATTTATGGAGATCTGGATTTGCAGTCGTCCTCAAAATTAAAGTGGAAAAAAGACACCACAGGCTGATTCAACGTTGATGTAAAGTCCTTAAAACAAGACAAAATGAATCAGTGTCGCTTCCTAAGTGGACACTTTGATTACACAGAAGTGTGATTGACTTGGAGTTACATTGTGTTGTTTGAGTGTTTTTTTTGAGCAGTATATTATATGTGTGCGTGCGTGTGTGTGTGTGTGTTTACACTATGTAGTGAACACTAGAAGTACATTATTCACTTTATTTTTACATACTATCATGCAATACCACTAGTTAGTAACTCTAGGTAGCTATTGTTTATATTATATTCATTCAATGATGCACTGTATATTTTGCATATATCATTTATCATCTGTAAATTATGTCTATAGTTCCTGCCTATAGTTTGTATCACATTTAATGCATCTATCTATCTGTATGTGTACCGTATTTTCCACACTATAAGGCGCACTGGATTATAAGGCGCACCTTCAATGAATGGCCTATTTTAAATCTGTTTTCATATATAAGGCGCACCGCATTATAAGACGCATATAATAGAAGCTACAGTAGTGGCCTGGGTTGCGTTATGCATCCACTAAATGAAGCTGCGCTAAAGGGAATGTCAACAAAACAGTCAGATAAGTCAGTCAAATTTATTAATAGAATATAAACCAACATTCTGACAACTCCGTTCACTCCCAAAACAAGTTAGTGCCTTTACAATACGTACCGTACGTACCGGTAGCTCTTACCAGTATTTGCACCGCCTTCATTGAAAAAAAGGTTTTTCCAACTCCATTTGTCACAGTTCAAAACTTGTCATAAAACGAAAGCACCAAGAAGGATCGCCTCTAAATTCATTGATGTTTATGTCACTAGCTAGCGCTGTTGCCTTCATTCGAATAGTGACTGTGGAGACGCTTCTACTTGCTGCTCTCTGTTCAACAACCCACTGTTGGAGTTTGTCCTCCAACTGTGGCGTCTCACTTTGTTCCATCGGAAACTCTGTTTAGTCTCCTTTAATTGGCACAGGTCATCTTGTTGCTTCCTCCACTTCCGTATCGTCGATTCATAGATGTTGAATTCTCTCGCTGCTGCCGTGTTCTACTGCGTGACTGATCGCCTTAAGTTTGAACTCTGCGTTGTAAGCGTATCTCTTGAAAGGTGAAATTTTGGCATCTTTAAACACACACAAGTGGTGTGGGACTTGAATTCACCTTTACCATTTTTACTGCTGCTACTTCGGCGACGCCCCCTGACTACGGTACCCATAATTAACCAAATTTTGATCCAAGGCGCATCGGATTATAAGGCACACTGTAGTGCCTTAAAGTGTGGAAAATACAGTACATAGTAATCAATCTGTAAATCACCATTAGATCGCCTAAATCTACACACCATGTCAGTCTGTTCATTTATTTCATTTATTTATTCTATCTGCTGCTTTTTTGCACTTCTTGTTAGATGCTAAACTGCATGTCGTTGCCCTGCACTTATATAGCGTGATGACAATTAAGATGAATCGAATCAAATCTTTAAGTAACAAATAGCGTCCAAACAAACAGTTCCACTTGCTAAATAGTGTAGATTTTTTATATTTTGAGCATGTGTACACTCATTCATTCATTCATTCATTCATTCTCTACCATGCTTATCCTCAGGAGCCTATCCCAGTTGTGATTGGATGAGAGGCAGGGTTCCCCCTGGACCAATCACAGGGCCACATATAGAGACACACAACCATCCACTCTCTCATTTGCATGTTATATATAGAATCCGGCTCCCCTGAATATATTCTCCAGTAAATTAAATCTTTGGTTGTAAAGAAATGCCGTAGCAGCTGGAAGAGGAAGCTGGCGGCGCCCCGGGCCGGCCGCTGATCCTCAAATTAAAAGTAGCGGGGCCTCAGTTTCGGCAGTGCGACGTGGGGGACAGAATCCGGCGTCGTGATAGCCGGAACAACAGATTAAAACTATTAGCAGATGCTGGCGTGCAGCCTGGGAGGCGGCCTGGGATTGAACGGCTGGAATTGGAGAGAGCGTTGGGGAAACGAACATCCAGTTAAAATGTGTGTTTGTGTGTGTGTGTGTGTGTGTGTGTGTCTTCTCGGCCCCAGCAGTGAAGACGGACCAGCTTCAGACCATCAAACGGGAGCTCACCCAGATCAAGATGAAGATTGATTCCCTGCTGGGACGCCTGGAGAAGATTGAGAAGCAGCAGAGAGTCGAGTCCGGTGAGGGAAAAAAAAAAAACACACTCCTTTCCAGATCCATCTTGTGTTTCCAGGAGTTTTGTCAGAGTCAGCGTCTCCGGCGTGATGGGATCCGGGGGTTCGGTCCTAAACAGCAGATCAAGTTGTTTATCTGGGCCATTCTGGGCGTCAGACTCGTATAGCTTTTCAGATTATCTTTCGCTAAATGTGATGTCAAGCATCTCATATACATTTGTGGGATTCATGTTTGTCTACGCAGTCCTAAACAAATACGGTAGAATAAATAAATGAATAATAACTATAACGAGAAGAGGAAGAAGAAGAAATAATAATTTTTAAATAAATAATGAAAAAAATGATATGAATAAAATATAAATAATTAATATGAAATAACCTATAACAAGTAGTGATAATAATAATAAACAAATAATAATGCTCAATATAACAAAGGTTAATAATGAGAATAATAAATGGTAATAATAACAATAATTAATGATAATAATCATGTCAGGGGTTGTAATACAATATAATAATGGATGATAATATAGTAATGCATTATAATTATTGTTGCTTTAATCATAAATAATAATGATATTGATAATCATAACATCAATAATGGTATTACCGGTAATAATAATAATCATACATCAGATTTCTAAACTGCCTCTTAAGATGCTCAAAGAACAAAATTGAATAAAATAAAAAGACTGAAAAGGCAGGTTTTGAGCAGTGACCCGAAGGTTTGCGAAGAGTCCTACCTTCCAGGGGGAAGCTGGAGCTCCGCTAAGATCCCCGAGTTCTGGTGCTGGGGTTCAGGAGGCTGGAGATGGTGGTGGAGAAGGAGGAGGTGGAGTTTGTGCTCTGTCACAGGAGTCAAGTCTGGAGGTTATGGGGGTCAGGAAGTATTTCTGCGGTGGAGCGAAGGAGGGAGGTGCGAAGACAGGCTTCTCCTGCAAATGTTCACCTTCACCTTTAATCCACATAAACAAACGTCCCAGATGATGGGTCCCCACAAGGAGCTATCCAGGAGCCAGGTCTTTGCACGAAGCGAGGTGAAGTCCACATCCCAACTCTCTCTCCAACAGAGTCTCAGAGGAAGTACGAGGACAACTGCGACTCCCTGCACGAGGAGTCGGTGTCGGAGGCGGCGGAGAACTCCGGGGAGGAAGCCGGAGAAGGAGCGCTGGAGGTGGAGGCCGGGGAGATGACCGACGGAGGAGAGGACGATTACGACGAGGAGGGCAGCCAGAACTTGGTAAGTGTTTGACAGGACGGGACGGAAGGAGGGATAGATGGAGGGATGGATGGAGGGATGGACGGAGTGATGGAGGCACTCTGAGGAACCTGGAGTGAGCAGACAGGCTTTGTCTTCTGAGCGTTGATCCTCCAGAATTATTCATGGCTGCAGATCTGAGCGCACGCTGCTCCGCATGAGTGAGGGCTGAGGAGACCTGGACTGACAGCTCCTCCCTGACCAGCACCGCTCCGACCGGGGAAGGAAGCCCTCACAGACTACACACACACACACACACACAGAAACCCCGACGCATACACACACAGCAGATGATTAAAGGGAAATAGATTCACATTTAAGAGCAGGCCTGCGGAGTGTGTGTGAACTGCTGTGGGTCATGATTAATGCAGGAACAGTGAAGATGAGATGTTCCCCGTCTGTGGCACTTCTTCTTCTGCTGTTGCCTTCAGGGGTCTCCGCAGCCAATCGCCTGCATCCATCTGACCCGCTCCTCTCACACCAACCCCCTTACCGTCCTCCGTCCCTCCATCCATGAACCTCCTCTCTGGTCTTCCTCTAGACCAGGGGTCCCCAAACTTTTTCCTGTGAGGGCCGAATAACTTTTCCCTGCTCTGACGGGTGGTTTGTGACAAAAAGCGTGACGATCGCAGAGGTGTCTAAACGTAAACGTTTATTGTTTTCCAGAAAACCACACATAACCAAAAATTAACCCTTTCTGGGATGTTGACAGGAAGAAAAAAAATCAGAAAATAAATGATAACATTATTAATGAGATAAATAACACTATTTATGGAATAAATAATAACCAAATAACCCTTTTTAAGTTTTTTTTCACAGAAAAAAAGACCAGTGAATATTAACTTTCTTGTAGAAACAACTGTTTGCAGCTCTCTCATATCAAATTCACTGTGAACTTTTTTGACAAATTCTCCATCAGTGAAAGGTTTACCGCTGCTCGCTCGAACAGAGGACCGGTTCAGCTGAGCTCGGCGCAGCAAATGTACTCTGCTGAGCTAACGGTCTACTTTTTAGATTTGAGGGTTTGTCTGCTCGCATTTGGCCCTGCAAGCTATCATACTTGTCTTTGTGACGGGTTTCATAACGTCGGCGCAGATTGTATTCTTTGAATAAAGCCACCGTCTCTTGACAGATGAGACAAACAGCCTTTTCTTTGAATTGAACAAAAAATATTGTTTGTTCACTGCAGGTTAAATACCCTGCATTCTACATCTTTTTTTTTCTCTTAGCTAATCTTTTCGCCGTTATTCCATGTTATTTTACAGGGCTGTGTCCAGGTTTTTTTTTTCTTTTAGGGAGGGGTTTCAGATAAGGCACAGACTGCAGAAGGGTGGAATGTTATGTTCTATGCATGTACAAGTCACTGGCCACGTGGCCAGAATGAAAGAAAAATCATAATGCATCTGGAGTATTTGTTCAGGGGCCGAGCAAAATGTGGAGGCGGGCCGTATCCGGCCCCCGGGCCGTAGTTTGGGGATCCCTCCTCTAGAGACCTTCTACCCAGATCTCCTCCATCCCTCCCCTGTCCATGTCCAAACCTTCTCCGTCTGACTTTCGAACATCAACAAGTGCCGTCGCAACAACTTTCTGACTCCAGAACATCTATCATGTGCCGTCCTTCTGATCCTCTCCATCCTACTCACTCCCAAAGAGGAACCTCCACATCTTCATCTCTTCTACCTCCTGTCTTCTCCTCGCTGCTCTCACACTCCTTTCTCCGCCCGTCCTCCCCTGCTCGCACATTGTCATTCCCTTGTTCTCCATCAACACTTTCTCGGAGTCGATGTTAGAACATCCAGTGAATGAAACTTTCCCCATTAACACATAACTCAGTTCTTCAAGCAAAAGATCCGGTTCCTCCGTTTGAAGGTCTCCCGCTCTCCTGCCGCAATGACACTGATGTTTTCAAACGTGGATGCGTATCAGAAGGTCGCCTTGAAGAAGGTGGTTTGAGTCCTTCTCCGTCAGGATGCAGCCGCGCTCTTTTCCTCTCCTTCTTCCTGATAAAAGCTAATTATGTCATCAATCGGAGGCTCAGCGGCGGGAAATATTCCCGTTCTCGAAGTCGGTATTGATCGTGGATTACGATAACATCTGTGTGTCCGCCGGCGGACAATCATAGGTCTGGCTGATTGTCCATCAGCGCTGACCTTTGGCGGGGAACGGACGCCACCGCGCCGCCTTCGCCACTCCTGACCTCCTCTCTGTGATTTCCTTCGCAGGTAGAGAACCACGTATCGGACATCGACAACTGAGATGAGGTGAGGAGACTCTTTCGCCCCCCGGGTCAGTCCGAGCGCTGTAGCTCTGGAAGACCTCCACACTTTTTCACTTTGTGAGCTACTTTTTAAATGACTATGTGAAAATGATCCACCTCTGCAAAAAATGCTAGATATATATATTTTTATATATCTACTGAGTATACGTAACACAATAAATGTTTGTGGATCTTGCATATCTGCATGAACCCTTATGGCACACTGCAACAGAGTACTTTTTTTGGTAAATACCTTATTCTGATTATTTGAATGGAGTCAGCAGCATAGTTGAAGTTGAGAAAATGACCGCTGTCCTGACAGCTGAGATTTTAGTTCCTTCATCTTTCTCCTTCTCGGCTCACATTTCGGAGGGAAGTCACCGTTGTAGTTTTTATGAACGGTCTGAAAATGCCGCTCCACATTTCCCTTGTTTGGTATAGCACTGGCAGACTAGCAGATGAGGCAAACGCACTTTGAAAATGACATAGTAAAAAAAAAAGTCCACCTCCCATTCCATACGGAAGTAATACGTTTTAGTCTTTTTACTCGGTCCAGCTCCCCCACTCATTTTTATACCTATAAGCTCAGAAGACATAAATTGGAGGCTAACTCGCTAGCTTGCTAGAACACGCCGTCAGGTGCACATGCGCAGTGAAGCCTGTGTCAGAAAAGGTCAGATTGGACAGACCGACTGTCAGTCAAGTTACAAATTTCACAGTGAGGAGGAAAGGCTTACGTCTACATATTAATGCCACACAATCTACCCACATTACCTTTGCGATCGACCGGTAGATCGCGATCAACGTAAACGTCCGGTTGTGTGGATGAGAGGGTGAATGATTAGATATCTCTAAATGTGGCCCTGTGATCAACTGGTCCAGAGTGTAGATACTGAATGAATGAATGAATGCTGCAGAGACTGTCCAGAACTCACCAAAACTATACAAATATAGAACTGTCATTGAGGATTGGCAGAAAAGAAACCATCAGTGGAGTACATCCACTGTGGAGAGCATCCCCGGCTGAAGCGCTCTCCTCGGCAGCAGAACATCCGGCAAGCGTTTGCAGGCTCCCGATGGATCCTGGAACAAGTTTCCACGGATTTCCATGTGAATTAGCGACAGGCCTGGACGGCCCAACATTTCCCCGACGTGGAATCGCGAAATCGGATTTTCCCCCGGCTGAAGTTCAACCATGCGTAGGTTCCCCCCCTCGTCCTGCTGTTCGGTGGAGCGCTTCTCCTCCACATACCAGGAGACGCGGCGCATCCCTGTCTGCTCACCTGCCGCTTCTTTCTTTAAATTCTATCCACGGCTGATTCAGAAAAAAAAAAAAAAATCCTCTGAGCTCACGCATTAAAAAAAAAAAAAAAAAAAATGAAAATCCCACTCAAGGTCAAAGAGAAAGTGTGTTGCTCGCAGGAAAGAAAATCAGTCCGAGGAGGAGCTCAATAAGTCACGTCCGGGAGGATTAAAAAGGCAGCTTGGGCTGCCAGCGAACATCTCTGCACATCTCTTTGGACGTCTCAAAATGCACAAGCTCTTAAACTCCCGCTAATCCTCATCAGATTTGCAGCATTATGAGTGGTTATCCGTGTTCGAGGAGGAGACGGCGTTCCGAAAACTCATCCATTTTCTCCCTTTTTTTTTTTTTTTTTTCTGGGTTCTGCGTGGAGGAGGAAGACTGGAGGTCAGGAGGAGGAGAAGGATGGGGGGGGGCGTCGGACTTCACCGCCACCCCCTCCCCCAGGACGCTGTTGAGGATCTCCGAGGGATAAGGACCGCCGTTCTGGACTGTAAGTTGCGTTCAAGAGATGCCGAATCACATTCAGACGATCGACCGCGCTAGCACAAACCCGATGTGACCGCGGCTCTCTGAAGAAAACAAAACACGCATTTGGAAACCAATTTCAATACATTGGCCTGAATTTACCTCACGAATATTGTTATCATTTTTTTTTTTTTTTTTTTTTTTTTGCAACTTGTATTTCAAGTTTCGAGCGAACCCTCGTGCAAGCAGAGGGGGAAAAAAAAAAATCAAAGGACATAAAAGGTATTATTCTGATGTGTCGTTCAAAATAAGGGAGGATACGTGATGTTGTTGATCAATTGTTGCTTCTATGAAATGTGTTTGCGCTGTAATTTTCACCCACTGTTCTACGTTTTTAAGTTTCCGTTGTTGCTCAGAAAAGACATGAGGCGCGACCGCGGCGCCGTACTCGGAAAAACGAACGAAACGGCCCCGGCGTCCGACTCGTGCACAGGCCGGTAGCTGCGAGCGTAACTTTATCCGTCCATCCCACGTACCGCTTCCTCTGATCCCGACCCGCCCGCTTCCAGAAACAGCAAGTGGAGGCCTTCCCGGGGAGGCGAGCCAACGCCGGCTCAGGCCTCCCGCTGAGGAGCGCCACCGCTTTCCTCCCAGCTCAGCCGTCTTAGTCCGCCGTTCCCCACCACGGGTGGTATTTGCAGAAAATGGCAGGCATTTTTCATCGGATGGCAGATCCATCCACGCTCCACGGCTTTAGCTGCCTTATGATTCGACTAGAATCACACAGAGAAGGCACCCTCTCCCACAGCGCCCGAATATATCAGTTAATTATATCCACGTAGAGTCAAGTCCACTTCCTCGTTCGATGTCTAATACGATTCTTTTGCTCGTCGACGTCCATCTTTACCTCATTCTTCTTTCTCTCTGCAAAAACCATCTGTAGTTGCAATAGGTTTCTAATAGGCCTACTGAGCTGATAGCAGACCGTGACAGAGGCCCGTCGCTGCAACTTCAAGCCTCCTCTGATAAACATCCGAAGGGGGTTGATGCTAGTTTATGCTAGTTGTGCGGATCTGCCCAACATCATTCTGATAAATTCGGTCCTTAAACGCCAGCCGCCGTTAAGAAAGACGACTCCTTCAGCAAGGGACTTTTCTCATTGGATGAGGAGACTCGTCCATCAGGATGTGGCTTCAACTGCACCAAACCTTATGTTATATATAGATATCAAGGCTGGGACTTTAATGCATTAATTTTGATTAATTAATTCCAGAGTATTTCAATCGTACTTTAATTTGCATCGCGGAAGGTTTCCAACCCTCGAGTTTCAGATTTACACCGACGCACATGATGGACAAGGCTGTGCTGATTGGAGGGAAATGTAAATATAACATGAAGTATGAACAGAAATGCAGATCTTTTCACTTTGCACAGAGTATCATAGAACACCTCCGCCCTCCGTTAGCACCTCAGCACCGAACCTGTTGGAGCTAGCGTGCATGTCGCTAATGTTAGCTTTCCTGCAGAAGATAACAGTATTGCTAACGTGAGCGTCGGCAACCAATACTACCACATGCCAGGGTTAAAATCCAGAAAAAAAATGTTGCATAAATGGACCAATCCACTTGGGAGATGGATCTCTGTGGACTGCAGACCCCCCTCTTCATCGCGGTAAAAGATCAGGGCCTGCAGGAAGTGCTGATGATCAATTCATCTGATTAGAATTGCAAAACGCTGTCCACAAAGTCATTTTTAAAAAAACTCCAGAAAATGGATGACGGTGGGGGGGAAGTAACACATGTCATGGTGAAGACACACAGATGGGTTTCCTGCACTTGCGATTAAAGGTCGATTAATTACAACCCCTTTAATTAATCTGATTTTGTTATGGCGTCATATATAAATATATGTATATATATATATATATATACATATTTATATATAAAACATCGTCCGCCTCATTGATGTTGCTTAGTGCTGGCCAGAAGGGAACCTGCAGCTAAAAGGTACCGGGAAAGAGAAGATGGATGAAGGAGGGGTGTTACCGTTCATGTCGGTGTCTGAGCCTCTTGCAGCTGCCATTCGTTTCAGGCAGATCCGGCTCATTAGCCGGATTTATGCGATTTATGGTCAGAGTCCGTGCACGCTGGCAGGAAGTGCAGTCAAACATCGCAGACAAACAGCCAAACAAAAGGACGCAGGGCCTCTGCAGTTATTTACCGTCACTCCCTGGCCGACTGCGGCCACGACGCCGGGCTCGTGCGGGTGATCGCCTCTGCAGGCACTCATGGAAATAAGAAAAACAGGATCTCACCAGAATCTTCGGTGGTCCAGGTGCAACGGTGTGTCGGTCTTGCGCTCAACGATCCAGATGTTGCCACAGTAACAATATTTTATGTGAGAGCACATGATGTCACAACTTGTAAAATGTCATCCAACATTTGTGGAGATGTTTGACTGACATCTTCAGTATTTGGTATTAATCTGCTGGATGGAGCTGTAAGCTCCTTTAACAAAGTGTACAATACATTCTGCAGCCTTTATGGGAGATGGCGACATACTTCAAACTCAACCGACAATAAATTGTGAAAATACAGCGGTAGCTGCCAAAAATATGGATCGGACATAAAGAAGAAGGAAATTAAATGTTCTTATATTTCAAGTTGTTGCGTAATGTGTTGTCACCGTGTCCTTTCACCTTAAAGGAGAAGGTGTAGTGCTTGCAGCATGAACAAACACATGGAAAGGTCACCCTTTTTTGGAATCATACCCCTTTTGCCCCCGTTAAATTGGTGGAATGACCCTAAAGACATTCGAATCATCCTCTCTGGAAGCCATTAATCACTAGGAACCGAAAGCGTTTTCGGACGTTTTGGAAAAACACCCCTGGACGGCTGAAGGTCACGGCCGGAGAGCCGAGGATTTGGCCGAAATTGTCCCTTTAAACACTCCACAGGAAACCACATGGATCATTTTCGTGAAATACCCTTTCAGCTCTGCCGCACCTCGGCCAAAGTGTTTCTCGGGTATTGACGATGATGATGTGGAATGCTCCGGAACATGCTCGGAAGGGGAGGCGGCTGCTCAGCATTCACCTGCGTCGTCTGATATTTGCTTTTCAGCCGTCGCCGTTCTGATCGGGGTCTGCCGTCACTCATGCGTTTTCATTTGCTTTCCTCTGTGCGTAAAAATACTGCACCGGCGGTGTGTCGCGGGTCGTGACCTTGGTTTGTAGAGACGTGTAACTGACAACTGTTATATTGAAAATGTACATTCCTTTTATTCTTTTTTTTTTGTAAAAACCTTGTGTTCTTATCAGTCAATAATAAAACCTACGTGTGTCATGTTTAATTAATCGAGTGTTTTAAATGATCGACACTTTATTTTCCAAATAAATATGACATGAGCCAAAATGACCTCCGTCCTTGATGTGGCCGTCGCTCGCAGATGCTTCGGGGACGTCCGGGAAACATCTGTGTCAGGGTTCGTTTTCCACGCCGGCTCGTGCTTTTGACGACTGCGCGGTCGGACTGGCACTCCTCCACTCTGAGGTCGAATTCCTGTCAAATTAGCGTCGCTCAGCTGAGAGCCGCGGGATTCGTCTTTAGCTATTCTCCGGCTGCCATTAGACGGCGAGTTTATCCAAAGAAAGTGTTTTGGCCCGAGGCTGGTGACGTCTTCGAGCGAGATGACAGCGGGCCAGCCACTTAGACCGCCGCTACATAAACACACTCAATTCCTGTCAAATTTAACTCGAAGGCTTTGGCCGGAACACCGCATTACACCTTTTGCTTTAGAATTCATCACATCCTGGGTGCGCAACAGCTAACGGACTCCACCGAGGCAGCACAACACCGGGCCACAACCCATTCACTCGCACGACATATGGAGATAAACAACCGTTCACCTTCTCATTCACACCTTACATCAGAGCAGGGGTGTCAAACTCATTGTGGTTGCCCTCAAAGGGCAACATGTTACAGAAACAGTGTAAATGTAACCAAATGTAATGTAAAATAAATGTAACTACTCCTTAATGTTAACTCCTTAACTTTTCCCTTCCTGGCCATTTAGGGAGCATTTGTATTTTTCATTTCCACTTGAAAATTGCATTGATGTGGCTACACTGCAATCTAATGGCGGGATACCGTCGCTTTGCGTGTAGCATGAATTGTGGGAAATGTAGTTTATGGTCAATGCACGCGTTTGACTTATTTATTTTAACACAAGACCTTTTAAGACGGTCTCGCGGGCCGTATAAAATGATGTAAAATGATATAAAATGGGCCACATTTGGTCCGTGGGCCTTGAGTTTGACACATGTATTAGAGGCATACAACTACTGACCCTCTCATTTACACTCCATATAGACAACCATTCAGTCTTTGATTCATACATTATAAAGAGACCGACTCACTCAGTTCACTGGGGACCTGAAATTTCCTTGTCATGTGAATGAGAGGGTGAGCTGACTCTATGGCACGAGAATTAAAGAGGGAATGGTTGTATGTCCATATGATAAGTGGCCGAGAGGGTCAAGACTTGTATGCCTCTATATGTAGCCCTGTGACTGAGCCAAGCTGAACTCCATGTCTCAAATAATGACAGTTGAGATAGGCATCACTCACCACAGCTAAGTCACCCCAGCTGCAGGATAAGTGGTATAGATGATAACGAAAAGCTGACTGGTTTCAGAAGATTTTCATGCTTCTTGATCGTTCCCTTATCCTCCCAAGCCCTGACAACTCCATGAGGCATTCAGTGGCTGGATGACAACCGAACGGCAAAAAACAAACAAATCGACACCTCCTTCAGCTCTTGTTTTCCATCTGCAGGAAACCATCGGAGCGTCCCGCAGCTGCAGGTTGTTTGGCTCGTGGGGAACGAAATAGGCTTCACACATGACGGAGCACAACCACATAGATGTGCCTTTTGTTAAATAGGATCTCAAGCACGTTTGTTGCCCGGGAGCTTCTACCTGAGGGTCCATCGGGCAGTTTTTGCCTCGGGGAAGCAGGAGCGCAGGGGTATGTGGCTCGAGGGGATGGGGTCTAGGGGGCTTGCCACCAAAGTGTAAAGCGTGGAGAGCTTTCTGCTACACCTGTCAGACACATGAACAAAGTACATCTGTTCATCCCCTCCTCCTCCTACCTCGTCAGATGTCACATTTTGAAAAACCACAGCGGACCTATTTCTGCTGCGGGTTTCCAGCGTGCGCACAGGACAAGGACGCTAGCGGTTGCAAATTTTTTTGGGGATGAAGGAAAAATAACACGCCACATCCGGAACAAATTCCACCGCTAGAACATTTGGGCAAGCTTGAAACAGTCGACTTGTGAAGGCACGGGTGTCATCACATCTCCTTCCCCAACACGACTGAGAATATGCTGTTTCACAGTCGGTTTAACATTCATGCGTGCACAAACGTCGTGAGGTGATAAATTATTTAATACACTTTTCTAGTCTTTCTGCGTTTCTTCTGCATCTTCAAATGATGTACTGATGTGCAGCGTTTTGAAAATTCCATCTCCCTGACTGGTTCCCAACCATCTAGATGTCGCGAAAGATTAATTGAAACCCAACTGTCTGTCAGGTATTCAGCCTGACCGCACATACATAAAACATAATCAGAAATATATTTATCGTGCACTTTCCATCCGAGTGCTCTAGATAGATGAACAGACCCACGTTCATTCATTCATTCCACCGATCCTGTAGCGAGGGATGTGATATGGTTAGATGCTTCCTATGAGTCCACTGCAAGTTTTTGGACTGTGGGAGGAAGCCGGTGGAAACCCAAGCACACACGAGGAGCTCTCGGAGACTCAATCGAGAAAGGCCAGGTAGAATTTTAAAATTGACAAAAAGTGAAAACTCAACAAATCACTCTGGACTTGTATGCAAAAGCAAACACCTTTGCCTTAAAGACAACAACAGAGCAAACTTGCCTGATGGAGGCAGAGAGAAAGGAAAAGACCTCTCATCAATTGTCTTTACTTGGACCATGGGGACGTGCAAAAAGGCCATAAACCTGGGAGCATACCCTCTCTGAACCCGGAGAAATGGTCACTGAGATGGAAGCCCAGTGTGGCTTCCATCTCCTTGTATGCTCCTTTGCTCCCTCAAAGGTAGCCCCTGACTATTTAAATAGGATCTGGAGGTCAGCCTCCATGATCCACTCCTCTCCTGGTTACAGGAAGGGAATCCATCCTTTTGGTCACTGCTGCTCCACTTGGATGAAACTTGACCTCAGCCTGCATGTCTGTAGTTTTGATTTTGGGAGGAGCATAGTTCTCGTCTGAAGTGCAGGCTCAGGGAACTGGGAATGGTATCGTTTATGATAATCCCCACATGAGGAAGCTAAGTCTTGGTAGACCTTCCTGTTGGTGAAGGCGTCCCAGAACGTCAGCCTGCCTTGCTGATGCCAGCTCACAGATTTTCTACTGTAGCATTCCTGCTCTATTTTCAGCTCTTCAGATAGCACAAGTTTTCTTTTTTTTTCTCTCCCCATTGCCTTGGATAAAGGTTTTGATGAGGCCCGTCCTTCCCGGCCATGGCAACTCTACAATCTCATGATGTTTCAGATGGTTAGTAGCTTGGTCTTCGCTCTAGGTCGCATTCCTCTCACAGCCTTGAAGAAAAACTTTGCAAAAACTGGTCAGGTGAGTTCCGTTAATCAACTAGCGCCTCATTTGAAGAACTACAAGGAACTCCTGGAGTCGTTACCCCAGTTTCAGGGCTGTGGTTGTGGTTGCCTCTTACGGTTTCAGGGGCTGCAAGGTGAACAGGTCACACCCTATCTTAAAATTCTGTGAAAGGATGCTTTGGTCGATCTTAAGCCAACTGTGTGTGAGTGGGATGTTAAAGAACCAGCCGTATGTTTGTTAGCCCAGTCGTTTCTGTAGGACCTTCCAAGGCCTCACAGAGTTTCCAAGAAAGGAATTTTGTTCGCGTCGACCCTGAATCAGATGATGTAATTCCCGATCCCTCTCTGGATTGAAACGCTTCTGAACTTCCCTGGTTTCTCATTCATCCCCATGATAGCAGCCATTCAAGGCTTTCTCAGGAGGCTGGCTGTGCACGCCACTGTCTGAAGGAGGGTGGTGACATCATCCATATTGACTTTGAAGGGCGGTGAGTCTGTGACCCAACGCTCTGAAGGGGATGGGGAGATAAAACGTCTCTTTGACAGCCCCTTATCTAGCTGGTGCCAGTCAGTCAAGCTCTGGGTTGTGTTGTAGAGATGAAGAGGGCGAAATTGCTATTTTTTTCACCGGAGCATACTGCAAGTGCATGTTGTAAGAGGACAGCAATGAGTCGAGGAACAGACCAAAAGGCCTTTGCGGTCTCCAGCCATACTACGTGGTGATCTGATTTGTTTCGCTTGGCTTGTTGTACTTGGTATTGGATCAGATCGAAGCTGAGTACTCCAGGCGTCCAGGAAATCCTGGAACTCTTGCCGTCTGGCAACTCCCGCTGATGTCGCGGTTTGCCAGGAAGTAGCTCATCATGTGTTTTTGCCAAAGCCAAGAAAATGTATAAGTAGTTTCCATCCAAAATGTTGGGTTGCATTCCATCTGATTGCAGTCTCCTTTCATTTTCCAAAGTTCAATTGGATAAATTACTTATAAATTAACATTTTTTTGATTAGATATAAAACATAAAAGACGAATGCATTTAAGGGTTGTAAGCAGCCCGGCGATAAGGGAGAAAGTTAATCCCGTCTTTATGTAACGTTGGGGGGGAAAGGAAAACGTCCAGTGTTTTTGGCGGAGTGTCTAGGGCGGGAGGCAGGAGGGAGGGCTGTGATTTAGGAGAGGAAAAGACGTGCGCTGGTTGTCGATGATGCAGGATTCACTGCAAGAAAAGCAGACTGCTGTCCTCACCAGGGTGAGAAGGTCAGCCAACCACCGGGGGATCCAGGGAGTGGAATAGCTGATGGCGGAGAAGAATGAGGCCGGGACACGACTGGGGTCTTCGTTTGACCATGAGATGTGCTGAACCAATTTTGAAGAATAAAAAACAACTGCGAGAGTTGTGTCCCTAATCTGAGTTAAAGAGGGAAGTGACTCAGACCCGTTCACTCGTTAATCCCGTCTGAGCCCGAACTGCTCCCTCTCTCATTCAAATCCGTTGACAACTTGAGAGTCATCAACTAACCCGCGTGTCTTCGGACAGAGGGAGGCAGAGCGCAAACCGAAATCGCGAACCCCTCGACCGTTCCGGCATCAGGTCAAATCTGTGGTGCTTTGTAGGGACTCCAAACTGCGCTGAGGATTTGCGAAGAGATCCCGTGACCATGTTAGACATCAGCCCCTTTTCCGGCGATCTGACCGGGTAAAGGCCCCGTTTCCTCGTCACCGTCGCCCAGTGGGGCAACATCAGCTTCCTGTATGATCTTAAGGATACTGGTCTGGATCTGCTCTGCGTGGAAAATGTCCTTAGACAACTGTATTGTGACGTGGCGCCGTACGGATGAAATCTGCCGCACCACTGCTCCTTCATCCCTTGACGATTTTTAGACATCTACATCCCGACATCTTTCCGATTCCTCTGCAATGCTTCGTTAAGCTCTGCGTTAACGATGCTAGAAATAATCAATCGAGTTCATGTACGAAATGAAAATTTATCTCCTTTGTTCGTGATCTGCATTCCTTATTCTGCTCAGGGAGCTGCAGCAGGGCTGGAACCCGTCCCAAGTGTCAGCGGCCAAGAGGAACCCTGCGCCGGTGGCCAGTCAATCACGGGGCGGCTAATAGAGACAAACAACTATTCATCATCTAATTCACACGGCAGACAATCTAGTCGTCGGTCAGTCATCCGCAGGCTTTAAGAGGAAGACGGAGAAAGTGTACACTGGCCCGGAGAGGATATTTTTTACCGCACTTGGAAGTTGCTCTAATGATCTCTTCAAACAGCGACAAAATATTTCATTTCTAGTGGTTGCATCTGTCGGTGCCCTGTTGGCTTTTCCAAGGACAGCTCTGGCTTGGATGAATCCTCGCAGACCTCTTGGTGAAAACAGCATGTCATGTTTCTGCTCAGTGTTTTCAGGGGTGTCAAAAAGGCGGGAAAAAAAATTGAAGAGATACTGCAAAATAGTGCAGAGTTCATTGGATCTGCAAACTCAGTATAAAAACCGGAGGGAAACTAGCTGTCGGACAATATTCCGCCCACAGGGATGTTTGAAAGATGGTGTGTATCACTGGTGTGCAGCTGCAACTGCAAGGAAAGACCGGATGACGACATCAGTGCTTACATCACCCCTCGGGGGGAACCAGGCTGGAGGTGTTTTGGAAGAATCTGGGGCAGAGCTTCCTCTTCTTCTTCTCCTCTTTTGGGACGCTCCCTTCAGCCAGTCACCTGCCTCCATCTAACCACCTTCTCTCACACCAACTAACCCATCCACAATTCTCCTCTCTGGTCTTCTCTAGACCTCCTGCCTGGCATCTCCAACCTCGGTATCCTTCTGTAGTTGCCGTGGTACAGTGCAGTACAATGTACTGTAGTACTTGTACAGTACAAGTGTGGAAGAGTTGAATTGGAGCAAGTCTTCTTCCTTTAGGCTACTCCCTCCAGAAGGCGCCACAGCGAATCAACCTCCTCTTCCTGAGTTGTATTCTTGCAGAGATGTTGGTAAAATGTATTAGAAAGGAGTTGCCAAGTTTTATATTGTTACACGTAGCCTAGCTTGGGATTGAGCATCTTGGTCAATTTCTACTTTTGGTTTTCAAACACTCAACACAGTCGTTCATCTGTCCGTCCATTTGTTCGATCAATCGTTCGACAGTTTGTTGATCCGTTCGCTTGTTTCTTTCTGCAGCTGGTTGCTTCGTTGTCACCTCGTCTGTTCGCCCATTCGTTCGACCATTGCTCAATCGCTCACTCATTCATTCGTTCATCGGTTTGTTTGTTCGAAGCGATGGTCGCTTGCTGGTATGGTGGTTTGTTCATTCGTTGTTTCATATTTTCTTTCATTTGTTCATTCATTCAACGTGTTTCTTGCTAAGCTGTTCATTCATCCCTTTGTTGCATCGTTCAAACTGACTCTCGCCCACTCATTCCTTTAACCAAATTGACATTTCTTCACTCATACGTTCATTTATTCATTTACTTTTGTTTATTTATTCATTCATTCATTTGTTCTGATATTGCTGTATGTTATTGTTCGGTCTTCCTACTCTAATTTTCTTTTTTGTTAACCTGTTCATCATGATTTCCATTGAATCCTTTTTCCTGTTTGTTTGATTGTCCTCTTTCTGCCATCAGTTCCTGTTTTAAATGTGATGTTTGTCATTTACTGCTGGAAGCACTTCTGTCTGGTCTCGTTGCTGTGAAACTACCGTCTTAATTTTCGTGGCAGTCGCAGCAGAGCGGGTGAAACCGCCTCCCTGTCTTGTTACCATCTCTTCCTCACAGCGGTCAGACCCTTTCCTCGGAGTCGTGCCCGACTCATCTTTTCACTCGTCGCATCGCCACGGTTTCCACGAGGCATTCCGAGTAACGATCCGTACAAAGACCGACCTGGGCGCCAGCCATCTTCGCGCCGCCATTAGCATTTATGTGCGATGTGATATGGACTGTGGAATCTGTTGGCCGTGTTTGTGCTTTGCTGTGGCGTGGAAGGCGGGGCGGCATCGTCATTAAAATGACATTTAGAAGGCATTTCCCCTCACAGTGACTCCGGCATTCGGAAATGATGAGTACAATTAGCCGCGTTCATTAACTGAGAACCGTCGCCCGAAGTGCCGAAGCCGAACGCGTCCTGTGCGTTCCATCTCCTCCTTCTAGTTCCCGATGGCCAACGCAGAATTGTGCTGTCATGAGCATCTGCCCGGGAGATGTTTCAAGTGGAGGAGCAATCTTTAGAGTGCGACGGTGATCAACAAAATCTTGCAAATGCACCTTGCTTCTCCCGAAGGACACACAGAAGGTCATAACCTGATCTGGAGTGTTGTTTATAAGCATTAGCAGCCTGGTTGGAGCTGGGGAACCCCGTCCATCACCTCCCCATAAAGTCCTCCCCATCACCCTGAGCAGCTGCTTGAATGGGAAAATGTAATTATGTAAAGATGCGAAATTTAAATTCAGCCGGCAGCCTCCAGGAATCTCATGATTTATTGATGCTTTGGCAGAGACGTAATTATTATCATCATGACTCGGATTCTTCGGACTCCATTTTAAGCTCCATTCTTCCCCCTGACATCTTTATCGATGTTCCATCAGCTCCGGCGGAGGTTAATGTGGCCAATGGTTGGGAGTTTTGGCCAGTACGGCGAGGCTTCCCTTGTTATGCCTAACCTTTCAAAAGGTTGCACCATTTCACTTGACATTTGGGAAAAAGCCCCTTTACTTTGGCTGCCGCATCATTACTGAGTGATTCCGCTTCTTCCTTCATCATACATGGAGAGAGACCGCACACTGCCAGGAATGTGAAAGATGCTCCACACCACAATTAATTATATTAATCATAATACAGATTAGTAGTAGTAGTAATAGTAGTAGCAGAAGTAGTAGTAGAGGTGTGATCAAATTATTATAACTGAATTATTATTATCATTATTATTATTATTATTATTATTGCAGTTATTATTATTGCAGTTATTATTATTCATTTCATCATCATCGTCATCATCATCATTGTTATTATAAAGAAGTCATATAACAATGGATATTATATTTTTATTGTATAAAAAGATACGTACAGATTATTAGTTGTAGCATTATTAAGATAAGATAAGGAGATCAGGGAAATTCTTTTGTCACAGCAGCATGACAGATTTTAATTGTCAAATAAATATGAATATATATATTAATAGATAGATAGTTAGGAGACAATTGGAAAAACCAAAACACATCCTCAATTAGATTAGACAGCAGAGAACAACAACAGCAACATCAAGTAAGACAGTAAGGGTGAAAGTAGAAGACCAAAACTAAATGACAACATAAACATGACGATAGCGATGATAAGAATAAAGTAAATAAACAAAACTAGGCAGGAAGCAAGCGGGCTGAGACCAACAGGATAAATATATTTAATATATAAATATATTTATCCTGTTGGTCTATTTACTATACTACATACTATTACTATATTATTATTGAATGACTATTATTAATGATAATAATAATAATGATAATGATAATGATAATGATGATGATGATGATAAGAATAAGAATAAGAATAAGAATAAGAATAAGAATAAGAATAAGAATAAGGATGATGATGAAATAGCTTCACATCTTCAAGCACAAATAAATGACAGTTCCACTTTTATCAGTATTTGCGGTATTTCCACACTTGTATTCAGTTACTTTTGTTCTGGGGTGACGCTGTGGGATGCAGTGAGGTCCTGGTATTGGAATACCGGAGCCGAGCTGCTAAAAATGAGATAAGTGTTGCAAACTTTTTTTTGCAGAAATCGGTGAGACAATCACCAGCTCAGATTTCTGTAAAGGCTGGATTTAGACAAAAAAAAATTGGCCTGCATTTCTGGGGGATTTTTGAAAATCGATTTCCGCTGGCTCCGACTGCGAAGCGCCACCAGGCACAGGAGAAAACTTTTTTTTTTTTTTTTTTTTTTTTTTTTTTACAAAAAGAGCAATCAGCACGACATTTGTTCTCGTTCTCTGAGTCACAGCGGGGGTATTTTCCTTTCAGCCACTCCTTGTACAACACCAGTGCCTCCATCTTTTGGCACTGCCTCATCGCTTCACTCCCTCCACCGCCGCTATCGATTGCATTGAGTCTCTGCAGATAAACGGAGAATGGCCTTCCTCTTCCCGATTCATTCATTCTGAAATGAAGGCGCAAACCGATTGGTGAGTCAAAGAAATTAGGCAAAGAAAATGAAACAAGTCTTTTATGGTCCCTCCCGCTGCGTGCATGGACTCAGACCAACTCCATCATCCGTCCCCCCCCCGCCTCCAGCCTTGGTTCGGCCCGGCCAGCGGGGAATCAATCAGCTCTGAGATACGGGCATCCGTCAGAGCCGCGACCCATCTTGGCATGCAAGGCTCCCCGTTAATAGACAAAGAGAGCGAGATCAATAGGCAATTCAACCTTGGAAGCGGCGCAGCGACAGACGGAGGAAAATTCATTTTATTCTCCCCCTTCTTGGCTCGGCAGCAGCCGAAAGTATGATGAACGCCGGCGTCAGCCACGATGAAGGAGTGAATCGTTCACCCAACTACGGCTAACCTCGTTAGCGATCGGACGCGGGGGAATCGAACCCGCTCCGCCGGTTTTAAGAATTGCTGATTTACGTTTCTGTCGTGGAAAGCGACAAACGACAAAGTGCAGTATTTTCACCCGGCGTGAAAGTTTCTACCTGCTTTTGAGCCTTTAATGCAAGTTAAAAGATGAAGCGCTAATCAATCAACGTCAACAAGAGAAGCATTTTACCACCCAGACCGCATGTCAAATCGAATTTAGCCGTACAATTATGTGTTTTTCACATAAACCACTATTTGCTTTGGTAATAATCATTTCCGTGTCAAGAATGTTCAATGATCTTTTTAAACTGAAACCTCAACGAGTCTTCGCTCCTGATGCTGCTGTTGTACTCATCCACTTGTTCTGATGTTCCGTCACCATGCGACAGGATAATTACGTCGGTCGGTCCCGAGATGAGCACTAACACATTGGAGCAGGGTCGATTTTTTTTCACGCCAGAATGTGACAATTCTCCAGGCTGTGTTTTCTTTTCATTTCAGTAAGACACACACACAAACACATGAACACACACCTGCTGTGCTGTGAATGAACGAGTCTCCGACTGACGATCGGACGAGTCTCCAATGTGGGTCTCAAGCGAAAAAACGGACAAGCATACAAATGTGAGAATGAACAAATGAATGAACCAGTCTCCATTCTGGGTCTCTAATGAGCAAACAAACGAATGATTGAGTCTTCAAACTTGCTGTTCAACAAACCAGTAGCCAATCTGCATCTCCAACGAACAAATAAACGAAACGTCTCATTCGGTCATCGTGTCTGAGGAAAGACTTGTGCTCGGCTCAGCGGTGAGCCATTGCCTCCCGCAGGTGAAATGGGAGCAGGGGTGGCCAGCTGTGGCCAGCTGTGACTAGTAATGTGGGCTAACAGTGCGGGCCAGCAGTGGCGTTGACCTGATTCTGGGGCTAATGGAGTGTGGCTCTGACGCCGGCCCTCATTAACCTGACTGCTTTACCTTTTAACGCTGATAAATGGGAGGCTTTAAGTTCATCGTCTGCTGCTGCACAGCCTCAAACGTTTTTGCTGTTTCCCACACAACCAACGAGACACCGGAAAAGCATTCAAGGACACCGATGCAGACAGGACTACTTTATTAAACTAAAAATACAGACACCTCCATGGTTGGCAACCATTATTTCACAATGCCAAAAAAAAAATGATATAATGATAATAATAGTAATCATCATCATCATCATCATCATCATCATCATCATCATCATCATCATCATTATTATTATTACTATTGTTGTTGTTGTTGCTATTGTCATTATTGTTCCTATTATTATAAAATACATTATTTTTAAAGCACTTTCCATCAAAGAAATAAAATGAAATGAGTAAGGAGTAAAACACATGAAAATTAATTCATTCATTATCTATAGGATACTGTTTGCGCTACAGTCAGAAACTAAAAGGAAAAAAAGATGCTAAAAACTTTGAAAAAATAAGAAATAAACAGTAAAATTAAAAATTAAAAATTAAAAATTAAAAATTAAAAATTAAAAATTAAAAATTAAATTAAATTAAATTAAATTAAATTAAATTAAATTAAATTTAATTAAATTAAATTGGGAAAAAAAACTCAACACCAAAATGCCAGGAAAATGCATGTAAGTGACAGTAGGTGAAAACACATTCCCTTAAAACCAGAATGGAATGAAAATCCACCAGGCTAACATAAAAATTGAATTAAACTCAAATTTGTAGTCTTGGACCACAAATTTATTCAATGTTTTATATATATAATTTTAAAGTACAAAAAAAAATAACAGTACTCTGATAATTAAAGGGTTTCAATTAACACACATTTTCACCAAGAAAAGAGTAGAAAGTAAATTGCTTGTGTAAAATCACATCATTGGATCAAAATGACACCTTCATTGAACTTCGTCATCTGGACGTGTTAAAAAAACAACTCTGACTTTTCTAAAGTCGGCCTGAGGTACTCTTTTCCTTTCTGAGAGTCAAAAACTGAAGAGAATAAAAAATTTCCTCTTTCCTCTCTGGCACGGAGCAACAGGTTGACGCTCCGCCGCTCTCCGCTGATCTCCAAAGAGACGGTGGAGAGGACCTGTTCCGCCTGGTCACCACGGCGACGGCAGCAGCTTCAGAACATCATGAATGATCTGGCATTGGAATAACAACCTCTGAAGAAATGAAACACTGATTCAAACAGAGAGGGGTCTTTTTTCATCAGTGATACAAAGACGTCTAACAAGAAGATCCATTCATTCATATGTATAGCACTCCTGCTGCACTCGCTCGTAAGGGTTCTGGAGCCGATCCCTGCTGTCATTGGATGAGACCTCCACCGTTTATTGGGACTGTGGAAGGAACCCGGAGAACCCAGAGGAACCCCGAACAGACACGGGGAGAACATGGAGACTCCACGCAGGAAGGCCTCCTGAGAGAATCCAACCGGGGGGCATAAATTGTCAGAAACATCAAGACGGCTCTGGACTGACAGCAAACGAAGGCCTACTGATGATCATCATCCAGGTCCTGAAGGTCCACCATGCAGCGCCTCAGTGCAGATCCTAAAAGAAACATCTGACGTTTCGTGACTTAGAATCCAATTTGATTAGTGTTTAGACCTTTTAAATCTGTCCATTATCATCTTTTTTTTATTTTCAAGATAGTCAAGGTTGCTCACCTCTCAGTGTTTCATGGCATTGGTGTGAAGGAGCAAAGCAGAATCCTGAAAGCTGAGAAGACGCAGTCAGGAGATCCAGGCGTGGAAGGGAAGCATCGGGGAAAGTTATAACTACAACCTCTGAAGTCAGTCTGCAACCACACACACACACACACACACACACACACACACACACACACACACACACACACACACACTGAGCATGGCTCGTCCCCATGCATATTGATAAGACCACACACAGCGCCATCTTGTGGACATTTCACTTAAACACGGCAGCAGGACAAATCGACTTCTCGAAAACACCATTTTTTTTAAATTCCAGGTAAAATCCAAAAAGAGCTCAAAAAATTTGTCCACCCAAGACAAAATGGGAGCTGGTCCAGTTTTCATCACTTTTTCTCATATGGTTCTTCAGATACAAGTTTTGGAGAATCGCCACCATGTGATGGCGCTTACATTCCCCCTTGCCATGCCCTAACGCTAATGACCAGAATTTTACCTTTTTTTGTTAAATCCCTTGAAACTAGTATCATCTCGTAAATTAAGCCCAAACTTGGTGTCGGTACAAAGGAAGAGCCCAAATTTACCAGAGCCCTTAATCTGACCCCTACCTTAATCCTAATCCTAGTTTCAACAGAAACCCTGACCCGAACACAGATCCTAAAACTCCAACCGCCCCTTGCCTTGCCAACCCGATCCTCAAAGTTGTCGATCTGTAGAACTGTATGCAATACAGTGATGGCAATTGAACCTACCTTCATTTTGTCTGGTGGGATTTCCTACGGCACCATCGGCAAACTTGTCCAATTTACAGTTGGAGAGTTAGAATTAGTGTTAGGGCTCGGGTTTTGGCTGAAGATAGGGTTAGGGTAGGATTAAGGTTAGAGTTAGGATTAAAGTTAGGGTTAGGGTAAAGGATAGGATTAAGGTTGGGATTAAGATTGGGGTTGAGGTGAGGATAAAGGATCAGGTTGGGGTAGTTTTAGGATCAAGGTTAGGATTAAGGGAATCTTGGCCATGTCCTAACCTTAATGACAATGATTGTTCTTTTTAGTTAAATCCTACAAAACTAGTATACTTCATCAAGTTAATGAAACCAAGACCTGATGGCAGTACCAATGGAGAGCCAGTATTTACCAGAGCCCTAACCATAATCCTAACCCACACCTGAATCCTAATCCTAACCTTAATAGCCTTAATCCTAACCCTAACCCACACCAGAATCCTAATCCTAACCCTTACCCTAACCTTAATCCTAACCGTAACCCTAACCCACACCTGAATCCTGATGCTAACCTTAAGCTTAACCCTGACACTAACGTTAATCCTTACCCAAACCCTGACCCTAACCCACACCAGAATACTAATCCTAACCCTTACCCTAACCTTAATCCTAACTGTAACCCTAACCCACACCTGAATCCTAATGCTAACCTTAATCTTAACCCTGACACTAACCTGAATCCTAACCCTAACCCAAACCTTAATCCTAACCCCAACTCTAACTTTAATCCTAATGCTAACCTTAATCTGAACCCACACCTGAATCCTAACCCTAACCTTTATCCTAACTCTTACCCAAACCTTCATTTAATCCTAACCCTAACCTTAATTCTAACCTGAACCTTAATCTTAACCCTAACCGTATCCTCAATCCTAACCCAAGCCTGTAAATATATAAACCTAAATTGTGCATGAAAACGCCAGAATCAAATGTGGAAAAAAATCAAGCGAATTTTGTAAATCATTGAAAATGTTCAAAATAACAATAAAACAAACAGAAAAAAAACACTTACCAGTCCCGCTTCCACATAGTGATTGTGAAGAGCATGAAGTGTGTCTCGAGTGAGCGCCTCCCTCCCGGCGTCTGCAGATCACCTTCAAACCGACATCTGCATGCACAGGGGGACGACCCCCCGCCGTCCCAGCCGCACACCGCCACGGGGCCGCTGCCGGACCACCTGCTCCCCCGCCGACCCCGTGACCCCGGCACCTGCTCCCATGAAAGCCGGCCCGCTGGGTAGACATGAGCGGATTTCTCAAACGGGCATCAGTTGGGTGTTTTCTGGTCCGAGCTGGTCCTCGGATTCCACTCAGCATTAACTGAGCAAAGGGAGCTGTTGTCACGGTTGCGTTTGTAATTACATCATTTCTCTGTGTTGAGCAGCAGCGAATGTTATATTTGATCCGGCACAAAGACGGAGCAGGTAAAATTAAAAAAAAAAAAAAAACAGCATCTTTTTTTTTTTTTTCCCTCTGTCTTTTTTTTTTTTTTTTTTTTTTTTTTTTAGTTTTATTTGATTTTTCACGTGCTATTGAGGAAATAAGTGACCTATAAAGATTATTGTATAATTTATATCTTGTTATGAGGTTTTGTAAGAATGTGTAAAACTCTGTTAAGGAACTTGTTCTAATAAATGTTCAAAAGAAAAAAAAACAGCATCTTGAAGCGTCACAAGGTCACAGGTAAATATTGAATTGAGGGTTTTATTGATTTGAAATTATTTCTTCTGAATTTTATTATTATATTTCACATGGAAGCATTCACAACAGTTCAAACCCAGAAAACCCCCGGGATGGCCGGAGCCTGACCTCCATTGCAGCTCCCTTTGGTCGGCTGGACGCTTTCCTGGCGGCGTGCTTCCTGCGAGGGAGGCACTTTGAAAGCATCCGATTGTTACTGACTTTTACACGGCCAACGAGCGAGCGGCACTCGCACCACTGCAGCTGCACCAGATAACCCTGAAGCATCTGCATCTCCGAGGTGCACCTGTGCAATTCACAGTAGAATATGTTTTATGCTGCATATTAGAGGGAGCTCTCATGGTGCTCACCTCTGTGACTGATAAAGAAAAGCTCCAAATTCATTTTATTATCAGATTTGTTGATTAGATAGTTTTCTATCATAGATCATAGATGTTCTCCGTCACATCAGCAATACAGCTAATGCATGCATGAATTTTACTCAAACTATTTTGCAGTAAATATGAGTTTTGGCACAATAAACCCTGTCAAGTTTTTATTTAGTTTTGTTTTAATGCATTTTCTGTGAACAAACCCTGAGCCCAGCACGATATTCTTAATGCAGCTTACATTGACTAACAGCCTGGACTCGTCCCAGCAGGCGCCTACTTTGAGCGGACAAACCAGGCGAGAGGAACCCGCCGACATCTTCGGGTCATGGGGTCGACTCTTCCTTATCTCCGTGATTTTTGCCGCTCATGAAAGAGCCGCTTTACTTTTCCGTCACTAAAGGCTCCCGCTTTTCTCCAGATCGACCTCCACACCAGGCCGTGAAGACGGTCCACAGAACTGGCTTCCACACATTGTGATATTTGTCAGTGCGGCCGAGCCCCGGGTCCTTCGCTCATCGATCCACTTATTGACCGGCTTACCGCCGCAGGGGTCGCCGTGGAAACGAATGAGTGGCTGGATACGGTTCCTCTCTGGCCTCGGATGTTGAGGTCCACCAGCGTGAAGCAGCGACGCCGGGAGCGGCCTGCTGCTCAGAGGCGGAACCTGGAAATCGATACGAGATCCTCGGGTGGAGAAACCACTGTCCGTTTGTTTAAACGCACACACACGTATACACACACGCACTTTGTGAGGGGAAAAATTCACCACTCAGGAAGAACCCCGAGGGGGAAGGAAGATGCGGTGTGAAGGTCATAAGAGATGCTTTTAATTTCAAAATAGCTTCATTTAAACCAAAATAATGAAAAAAAAGATTGTCAGGTAAAAACAAAATCAAAGCTCATTTTCCCCCTTAAATGTATTTAATGCATCATTATAAGTACATGTGGGGCTTTAGTTTGTTTTTTTACAACTGAAACGTGCTTGTCACGGAACTCTGGAAAGTTCATTTTACAAGCTTATGTTTAATACAAGACAAAACAAGGAATACCTTGATGAAAAGAATATATTAATTATTAGCAGCTGCAGGGGCCAGCAAACCCACGGAGAATGTCCATCAGGAAAATGAAATTATCCGGAGGACCGGATAGGACATCTCACTCAGCAAACGTCTCACACTTCTGTCTGGTAAACACATTGCGGGGCTTTAAATCCCTGCTGGCCTCCTCTTAAACTCCGTGCCACGCGCTGCCAGGGGAGGAAAACCGACAGCTCCTGTCACTGAGCGTTCTGTCCAGGCGACGGACATGGTCCTTCTCATTTGTTCCCTCAGAGCTGGGAGAAGAGCTGGGCGGCGCTGTCCACGTTGACGGACTCCTTCGGCGGCTCCCTGATGATCTGAGGAGACGACGGAGAGACAAGAGGTTAGGTCTAGCACTCCCGGTGAAGGGGGAGGTGGGAAGAAGAGCTCTTTTAAAGACCTTTGCTTGCTGCTTGGGTTCGGGAGCGACAGACTTTGAAACACTCGTCAGGTCCCTCTGGACTTCTGTGAAGATCTGATTGAGGTTCTCCACCTTCTCACTTTTCCCAACCTTGATCTGTGGGGGTCATAGTTCATTTTAGAGCATCCAAGACGTACAGATGGGACTCTCAGATATTCAGGCGTGTGCTCGCTATGTCACACTTTGCGACAGCAATCTGTGAGCAGGGGTTGTTTCCCAGAGCTTCTCTGGCTACCAGCTTCTTCAAACCAACCTTGATGAGGAGAGGGGAGATACCTGGGCCGACCAACTGGAACTATCTGTTGCTTCAAGGATTGTCTAAAGCAGCACTGTGCCGGAGAACATGATCCCACTTCAGCTAATTGGTCCTCCCAGAAAGAACTATTCAATGATCTTCCACTAGAGGGCAGTATAACAATAGTTCACAGTCACGCTGTGGTTGAGGACAGGCCGGAGATGGCTTGGATAAATGTTTGACAAGAAAAGCAGCCGATCTGACCGGCGTCCTAGAGGAAACTCCAGCCAATGTGAAGGCTTGATCATGCAGTGTTGAGAGAGAACCAAAAAAGGTTAGTAAACCTGAGCAGAGTACATTTTCATTATATTTCAATAAATATAATTTTTGTGATATTTTTGTTTGGCGGTGTGCCTTGTGATTTTTCCCCCAAATTTTTTTATGAATATTAAAGCTAGTGTATCATTACAGTGGGAAGAAGGCCGCCCACACCGAGGTTCCCGCCCCAGGAAAAGGCAACAGTTTCCTCTGTGCTCCAAGTCTCCAAGTGTCTGCTCCAATGTTGGATTGAATGTTGGGTTTTTACAGGCCGTTTTAGAAAATGTGGTCCACACATTCTCTAAACGGAATGTGTTAGACGACCGCGTTGAGATTTGGCGGCTAATGGATAAATTCTGACCTGACTTCTAATCATACAACCAATAGGAGGATCGATGAAGAGTTGTGACACGGCCGGTATCAATCAAAGCGCGTGGCGGCAGAAAACCTAGAAGCAAACGGCACTCACTTGTTTCAGCACCGTCGTGACAGGTTTGGCTTTGCTCTTCAGCTTCTGGGGCTTGTTTGCCACTTGAAAGACGTTCTTGTGTTTCTTTACTCTCTGTTTATTCTTGGCCATGTTACCTGGGGAGAGAGTGTCGGTCAGAAGACGCTGCCTGAGCAGGAATCGGTCAACTCTATACCCCGCGCACACACCGTATGCTCTGCAGTACATTTCTATGTTACGTCAAGATATGACAGGAAAATGTCAGGAAATGTCACGTTTTCCCACCGTGTGCAAGATTACTCTTCACTTTTCATTAATTTTTATTATTACCATCATGTACAATTACATTATTTAATTTGCTAGCTTTACATCCATATCTGGTACAATACAACCTTCCAATGGCACTGCCGATATTACCCTCCATGTAATTTTGGAGGCACCTGGCACTCAGTTTATTTTATCTCGCTTCAGATGCTAAAAGCTAAAAAGCCGGAGCTGTGAATCCCTCACTTGTCAGACTAGCCCGGATCTAACGAAGAAGATACACCGAATCGTTTTCTCCTTCTGCATGCGGCAAAACTTGGGGGCTTAAGGGATAATGGCAAGTCCATTAAGAAACAATTTCTGGGGTGTCACCTGGCTTTGTTTCAATACTGACAAAAGAGAAGGGAAACAGACGATTATGCTGCAAACTAACAAAAAGTGGAGAACATTCAGACCAAAACTCAGGAGGAAACATTGGCATTTTCAAGGTAATGAATGATAATAGGTGGCAGGGGTGCCAATGATTAACAGGAGTGACTCCGAGTGACGCTGATAAGGATTTCTCCTTCCTGAACAGGGCTTGCCTTTCACTAAATTGAGTCTTATTTCTTCCGTCTCACACTTTTTCAGGACACCTGAACTTCTAACCTATCATGGTTACTGAAAAGCTGATAGATTAGGAAAAGGCTAAGGGGGCAAGCTCGTTCTAAATCGTTGAGACAATCCCAACTGTGAGTGTCACATTTACAAACTAAAAAACAATCTGCCTGTCATTGTCAGTGTGCATAGGCTATTAGCTCTATGGCGTAGTTTTGTTTTGTTTTTTGTGCCCAGAGCATCCGTGCGCACAGCAAAGAATAGAAGATATGAAGCGCAGTGAACAAACCCTCAAGAGACATCATGGAAAAAAAAATAATAACAGGGATGATAAGAAATGCAGTGAGAGATGAAGATAATGAGACAAAATTAAAGTCACCCAAAAGATAAGACCAGGAAATATGACAACCGGCATGTAGCGCTTGACCACAGGAGGAGACAAGGAAAAGCCGGTGTATTTACTGTGAGCTGAGAGTTGCAGTGTCATGCTTCAGACCCCACTTTCAAAAAGCTGTGCACTGCGAAGCATGCTCACTGTAGCTATCAATCCATGCTTGCTGAGTTTGATTTAAAAAAAAAAAAATCAGCACATGATGTTGTATTCATTTTTATTTTGTAGGTTAAAGTCTTGTGTTGTATTTCTGAGTAAATGTTGCTGATCAATTTGAATGTATTATTTATTGATTTTATTTAATTTCATTTTTCAGTATCAAATAGTTCAGTTCAGTGTAAATAAGTATTTAATATTTCTTAATTTCAGGCAAATGGGTGCACTTTTAACATTTTCTGTTACAGACAAAAAAAAGTTTATAAAGATATTCTTTGTTGCAAGTTGATCGATATCACTTTCTGTTTTAATTTCTTTTATGTTAATAAGGATATAATATGAGAGAATGGGAGAATGGGGGGGGGGGTTTCTTACTGGGGGAGGCGTATCAGAAAATAATTGAGAAGAACTGCGTAAGAGAAGAAAAACCTCCTCTCAGCATCACTCTGCCAACTCTACATTGTTACAGTGGGGAAAAAAAGTAATTTGTCAGCCCCCAATTGTGCAAGTTAAGTTGTGCAATAGCAGAATACTTGAAAACAAAATTATACATCATCGGAATATACATAGTGTCTTGGAAACATCTACAGTCCAGGAATCACTACCAAGTTAAAATTTTCTCGATATCACCACGCTATAGCATTGCTGTGAAATTTCCTGCAAGTGAAAGTCTCTCATTGTTGTCAAAGAGGTTATTAAAAATCTTTCATTTAAGCCATTCGTGCAGCCTTATAGATCCCTAGCCTGTTATTCGCTACATTAGTTTATTACTATAGTATGTATTTGTCTATACATTGCCCCATGCTGAAAATCCTGTCTGCATGGAAAAGCAGAATTTCCTACCTCCCTGAGTGGCTAAGAGAAGCGAAAAGAACAGGCCTTTACCTTGGTTACATGTTAAAAGAGGATGATCTGGGGGGCACCATTGTTTGAAAGCCAGGTTAACTAATTTAACAATTGAACGACTCCGCCACGTGTCTGTTCTTTTTCGTCACACGTTTCTTACCATAAATCCCCGTCAACTTTCAGATTCAACAAAAAAAAACAAAACGCGTGTCGCTCAACGTTGCATTTTGCTGTTGAGCAGCTGGCAAACAGCTTTCTTGCGAACTAACAGCCAACTGTGGCTGTAAACGACGGGTGTCGCATGGTGAACTACTTGCAAACAACTAAGTGATAGTTTACGACTACAGTTGCAAAATAAGCAAGCAGCATACGGTTCAGTTTGCTAAGAGCTAAGTGTGACTGTGTGTCACCAAAATCGCATCATGTGAAAGCAGCAGTGAACAGTTAGTTTATAGCTAGCTTACAGTTAGCCAAACAGTAGCTGTTTGCTACTGTCTCACTGAGCGAACTAGTGCAACAGGCATTTTCGTCTTTTTTCGGTCAAAATTGAAAAAAAAATACAAGTCCGCTTGGTTTTATGTAACAAGCGAGACACTTGACGGTAAAATAGACAAAATTGCATACCTTACTTTACGGTATCACCGTTGTACCCCTCATGTGCGGCAGGGACATGCGCAAAGCGACGTCATCAACATGCACTGAGGTAATTTTTTTGCCTGGCGTCATCAAAGTGCGACGGGGTTAAAGCGCTTCTCTCCCAGGTTCACCCAAAGCGCGCTTGACAGCAACTGCAGCTCGAACATCAAGGTGGAATCGAATATAATAATAATGATAATAATAACAACAACAACAACAACAACAACAACAACAACAACAACAACAATAATAATAATAACAATAATTCATTTTGTTATCATGAAGTGCAATACTATAAAATGAATTTTCAGAGAGTAAGGTACAGAGAAATATTGACCAGATTGCACATATTTTTGAGTCAGATTGCACATAGTATTGTTGCACATGAAAAGATGGAGCATATAAACGCAGTGAATGGACAATATGGCGATTAACACAACATCCCGATTCAACCTAGTTTCTGCAAACAACTCCCCCGTTAAAAACAAGTCACCCCAACGTGATACAGCCTCATTCAAGCCGAAAAAAGTTGAAACGTCTTCAAGGGAAGAAATTCCAGTCCAGTTGAAAATAGAAAATATACTTTCACCAAGTCTTGACATGGATTTTAATTTTGCACTAAAATAAAAATTGGAATGTTTACCAGCCTGGCTTTCTGGGATTTTTCTATTTTATTTTATTTAGTGTGCACGGGTTGGTAGTACATCATTCAAATAAAAGTTATTTTCCAAACGCTGTACAAAACAGCTGATTTTATTTTCAAACCCCAAACTGTTGCTCCTTTGACACAAAACATGTCATTTCATTACTCAACACCCGGTGGCGTCAGAGTGCAGCTGCAAACTCCCGGTTCTCTTCATCAGCATCGCCTCAGCAGCGTGTCGGGGATGGGAATGAAAGCTTCGCTCTGCAAATGAGAATAAAAGGCGTTCTCCTGATTCGGGGGTGATTTGCAGAATAAAAATGTGGGTTAATGGAGGGGGAGCAGATTTAAAACGAATCTGAGGTTCTGCACGATCTTCCATCATCATCGTTATTATTATCAATCATAATGATGTGATTAATAATGATCATATTATTATTATTATGTGCACCGATAGTGCATTGCATGTCGTATTCCAGGTACGGGGCTCCAAAATGAACCCCATAGAAACTGAATTATTCTGCTGCTCGGCGAGACTGAGTGCACAATACGGATCTATTCTATTCTATATCGAAGATTCAAAGCGTTGACCGTCACATGTACAGTCTGGAAACGAGATTCCCCGCGCGATGAAATTGTTATTCCACCGTCCATAGCGAAACAAGATAGCACACAGGGAAAAAATACAACAAATAATACGCATTTTATTGCAAAGACATGCAAACGGTGCAGGGAAGTGAAACGGCGTATATGCAAGTTGAAAGAAAGAGTGCAAATTGAAATGCAAATAGCATTTATTCTATTGTAGACTCAGGTGGATCTGAGACGCTGCTCTTCAGTAACAACACTAGTTATTTGCAGAACTGACTGCGCTATAGGAGGACGTCTAATTAAACGGTTATAACGCGTGCATGTGTGAGTGTTATAACTCAACCCCCCTTCACACACACCCTCCGTCGGAAGGTGACATAGAGACGCACCGTTGCATGAAAACATCATGGAGGGGGGAGGGGGGGTATTGATCCACACCACTGCGGCGGCTTGACACTCCTCCCGGGCATCAACAGCACCCAGACGGAGGGGGTGAAGGGGGGAGGAGGAGGATGAAGGGGGGAGGAGGAGGAGGAAGGGGGGGTCCCTATATAAGCCGCGCAGCTGTCAGGTGAAAGGCACTGGCTGCTCCGCGCCGGGACGAAAAACGCCACCGGAACTCTTGCGCAGCGACACCAACCCTCGGACCACAGTCGTGACCATGGCCCACGCGTGGGGATATGCTAAGAACAACGGTGAGGAGCGCACCCCGCAAGGACGCGCATAAGCACCGCAAAAACCTCTGCGCTATAGGATCGGGAGAATGGCGCAGACGCGGGGAGGAGGATGGCGGGGGAGAGGAGGGGGAGGTTACGCGCGTCGGAGGCGCATCTCCAGTCTTATTTAGCCATATGCGCCGATTCTTCTCACGCACGACACGCACAATTTGCAGGTCGGGGTGCTCACTCGCATCCATGTCGTTTCAGGACCCGACAAATGGTGCGAGGGCTTCCCCATCGCCAACGGTCCGCGCCAGTCGCCCATCGATATTGTGCCGAGCCAGGCGTCCTTCGACACGGGCTTGAAGCCGCTGAGCTTGAAGTACGACCCGTCCACCTGCCTTGACATCCTCAACAACGGACACTCCTTCCAGGTGACCTTCGTGGACGACAACGACAGCTCAAGTCAGTACCTCCTCGACGCGGTCCGAATTCAGGGACGCAGCAGCCTGGTTCCCCTGCACCTTCTCTCGGGGGGTGGAACCAGGCTGGAGATGCGCTCCCCCCCCCCCTACACACACACACACACACACACACACACACACACACACACACACACACACACACACACATACACACACACATACACAAACACACACACACACACACACACACATCACACCGCCATCTCCACACACCCATCACCCTAGTCTGGGGTTCCTTTTTTTTATTGTCGAGACTTTGGTTCTGCTCAGGCCAGATCTATTCAGATGGAACAAAGCACCAGGTCCTAATTGAATTGGCCACACACACACACACACACACCCTGAGGTAAACCTTTCCCACGCCGGCTGTGTGCAACATTGGGTGTGGGGGTCAGGCTGGCAGAAAGGCAAAGGTCACTGTGAAAGCAGGTCCAGCATGGTTAACTATTAATATGCAGAAGAGAGGGTTGTGTGAGTGTGTGTGGGAATGTGTGTATTCGCCGTGTCCTTTCCAGATAATCCTCCCACTGAATTCATTACGCAGGTTTTCCCGAACCTTCTTGCGTAACGGCAGCGACCGTGCCTTCCGATCTGGACGGCAAATAACAGCCGACGCTGTGTTTCCAAGATGGCGGCCTGAATAGTGATTTGATTTGAGATGAGATTTAGAGTAAACAATGAAGATCCTCGCTGCTTTGGGAGATGTGTCTTTCAGTCATCTTCTTGCATGACAGAGCTTTCTGGAGACCTCCGTGTTTGCATCGGATGCCACAGGAGCAGAAATAGAACAATATACGGGATTATCGGTGGCTGATTCCAGGGCGTTTGTACATTGCAAATAGAGACGTTACATAACAGGCTCAACCATAACAATACGTGGACATCATCTGGGCCCGAATGAACCTTCAGATGGAACGCAGAACAGGAACTGCATCCTGCTCCCCGCGGCCGCTGTGCAAACACGTCTCAGAACCGGTCACTTCTTTAATCCTGAGGCGTTTCTCCAAGGCAGGGTTGCCACCTGTGGCTGATCCCAGTGTGTGTGTGTGTGTGTGTGTGTTTTGTCTGCAGCCCTGACCGGGGGACCCATCTCGGGGACCTACAGGCTCAAGCAGTTCCACTTCCACTGGGGAGCGTCAGATGACCGGGGCTCTGAGCACACCGTCGCTGGGACCAAATACCCTGCTGAGGTGAGAGACAACCCTGTCAGGCATTACGAGGGCAAAACACCTCTGTATAAAATAGTAAATATGTATAAAACATATATTTGTTATCTATACATTTTATATATATTTATAGATCTCGATATATGTGTGTATGCATTAGATATATAAACGTGTGTATACATATATATGTGTGTATGCATGTAAATATATACATATATATACATATATGTGTGTGCACACACACACACACACACACATATATATATATATATATATATATATATATGCACACTTGTATGCACATATAAACATTCACATGCATACATATATACTTTTACACATATGAAAGTAAAAAACTTTTCTGTAATGGTTGTAATGACTTAACTAAGATAAGATAAGATAAGATAAGATAAGATAAGATAAGATAAGATAAGATAAGATAAGATAAGATAAGATAAGATGTCGCCTATGACTCCCATCAATATCAGTAGTTACATTTTTTTGAAGTTTTTAATCAAAATCGTTTCAAACATTTCAAGTCCCCCTTCAGGAAGGGTAGCCAGAGAGGAGGCCAGAAAGCAAAAGTAAAGATTTTCCCTAGACTTTGCCTGAAAGTAAACCCAGGCTCTGCATATCAAACAGGAAGTGATTGTCTTTTTGTGTCCCCGCTCCCCCTGCCCTCCGTCTCCAGCTCCATCTGGTGCACTGGAACACCAAATACCCCAGTTTCGGCGAAGCTGCCAGCAAACCGGACGGGCTCGCCGTCGTCGGAGTTTTCCTGAAGGTTCGAATCCGTTGCCGGGAGCAACCGAGACCCGTTCGATAGCGAATTGTGTTTGACATGCTGTGTTCTCATCAGATCGGCGGCGAGAACCCCAACCTCCAGAGGATCCTTGACGCGTTCAGCGTAATCAAGGCCAAAGTATGTCGGCAACACGCGCATTCTCCCGTCTCTGACTAATTCCCGGTGCTCTGTCTGATCTGAACTCTGTTGTGACGTCCTCTGTTTCCAGGGGAAGCAAACCTCCTTCGCCAACTTTGACCCGGCCACCCTGCTCCCCGGCTGCCTTGACTACTGGACCTACGACGGCTCCCTGACCACGCCTCCTCTGCTGGAGAGTGTGTCTTGGATCGTCTGCAAGGAGCCAATCACCATCAGCTCCGCACAGGTACGTCCCCCCCCCACCCCCGGGGTTGGCCGAGCGCCCGATAGCTAGAATAGCCCTTCCTGCGAACACACACACACACACACACACAATGATCTACCTCAAGGACCTAATTGTTCAGATGAGCTTCCTGGCTGAAAGGGGATGAAGGAGCCCTTGTGACGGAATGAAATACAATCTCGCTACCGAAGTCCACTTTAGAAACGTTTCACACAGTCACATACGTATCACGGTCGCAGCCACATTTGTGGTTCAAGGAAATTCTGGAGCTGCACCAGGATTAGCCTATCAAATTCGCAGGCATTGAATTTTAGATGCTTCTCTGGCTCGGAAAGGTGGAGATTCCTGAGTGAGTGTGTGCCGGATCTTTTCTGCCACGGGCGTAAGAAACAAAAAATCATTATTCTAGCCCGAAGGCTACTTCAGGTAACCTTCAGCCTCATAGCCGCAGCAGGGAAAGTGTTCTGTATTTGAACGGGCGCCTTGGCCGACAGCCGATTGAGTGACGGTCACAGGCTCTGCAATGGACAACTGTCTTCTCCTCTTTCACAGATGGCCAAATTCCGCTCGCTGCTCTTCTCCGCTGAGGGCGAGGCCGAGTGCTGCATGATGGACAACTACCGGCCTCCACAGCCGCTCAAGGGCCGCGCCGTCCGTGCTTCCTTCAAGTGATGCCCTTCCCCCCTTACCCTTTCTACCCCGCTGCACTCCTCTCCCCTTTCCCCTTAGCCAGACACCCAGTTACCTCTATGGCGATGAGCCACGGCGCACATATCTCTCTCTCTATCCGTCCCGTTGGAAAGTGACCAGGATCCCTGTGGTTGCTGAATGATGGGCCGTCTGGCTGTGAGGAAGCACTTCCTGGACGCGCATCTCTGTTTCTATGTATGTGATACGGCAGCAAAGAAGCCCTGATATAATTTATTTTGTGAAATAAAAGCGCCGCGGTGGTTTTTTATCTTTATGTGAGCCAGCAACGCAGTGATGTCAGTGGATCTGATGAGGAACAACACTCGGAACGGCGTCAACGAGAAGCACAAGCTAGCTGTAGAGAACATACATTTGTATTTGTTCAAAGGGCAAGGTGAGGAGACTGAAGCCCTGAGCACATACACACACACACACACACACACACACACACACACACACACACATACACACCCAGGCGCAGATCGCATCCACTCACACTGCCGTTCTGTTTGGTAATCTCAGACCGGCTGCCGGCTTCCTCCATCACAGCAGCTTAATGAAACGCTGCAGCGGGCCGCCATCAAAACCGATTGACTCAGAAAATCCCCCTCTGGCACACACACACACACACACACACACACACGCACACATGCACACACATGCTTTGCACGCAGCCCCATGCAGACGTGATGCCTATAGGCCCTGGCCTACTTATTGATTTGCGTGCGTGCCGGACCCTCTCCTCACCGCCGTAGCTCTCCGCTCCACCTCCAATCCACTCCGGGGATTGTCACCCCGCGCCGTGTTTTTATCGCAATTATGGATTATGTCTGTTTTTATTCTTACTTTCAGCCCGAACGCTTATGCAGATTGGTATTAAGTGATTCCTATTTTATGTTTGTCGATGGTGCAACAATGTATGATTCTGCTTTGGGGAACGAAGGACAGGACGCTGACGCTTGCATAGCGGCTAAAGCACAAAATCCAGCCAAGAAGCAACCCTGCCAAGGAGGAAGAAACCCTTCCAAAAGATTAGCTTACAGCATCGGATTGGTGTCGGGAGAGAAAAGCCGAGGCAACACCTCCAGAGCTCCACCTTTCAGCATCAGGACCTCTGGTTTTGGCCCTACAAGTATATCTACACATATTTATATGTGTACATATATGAAGCCATTCAAAAAGACAACATGCCTTATAGAAGTTGTTGTTGGTGTTGGCCAGAGTCTTTGCTGTGGACATTTTACTTGTTGAATAAAGATATTTTAAGACAATTATTGTTTTTTTCCACATGATTTCTGTGTCCAAGAGGTCAAAGCCTCCATGAATGATGTTCTCCAAGTATTTGTATATTGTTGAGCGGACTGCTGGAGGATGGGTTTAAACATGAGATATTAATCATTCATTCATTCATTCATTCATAATCCATATCACTTATCCTGCAGTCAGGGTTTCAAGGTGTGAGCGGTGGGGTTCATCCTGGATCCATCCCAGGGACACATACAGAGACCTACAACATTAGCACGTCTGGACAATTTAGGATCTCCGGTGAAACTCTGTCATATCTGTGGATTGTTGGAGGAACCCGGAGAACCCTGAGGAACCCCAGGCAGACTAGGCTAGAACATGGGGACTCCACACAAAGAGGCTCCCTGTGGGAATCCAACCAGGGATCTTCTGTCTGTGAGAAGGACGCTTCACCGTGGCCGCACGGGTTTTTTTTTTTCATCAGTATCTTGATAAAATACCAACAAAATAATCCAATCCATTGCATAATGGCATTGTGTAACCACGCTTTTACTGTAAGTTCAATTGAAAGAGCTCCAGGTCAGGACCTCTTTTGGAGGCTTACAATAATGCAACGTAATGTACCTCAACATCACATGGGCATACATCAAATACATCACGTGATTGGATTGGCTTTAAAATATTTTTTTAATACCAAAACCTTACCAACCACCGAAAAGCGGTTGTAGTCATGAAGGCTGTGGTAGTCGGACAGCAAACCCTGCAAACAGCCGCCTACTTATCACCTTGTTTATTTTGTTAAAACAGAAAGTGGAAGGAGATACCCGCCGAATTCTTCTGCCCATGGTTTTTTAATTAACTGCGGCATTTGACCCTCAACGACACCCGGCTTCACACGTCCCCGACAGGAACGCCGGACACTTTTGTTTTCCCTCCAACGCTGCACTCGAATCCCTTTGAGATGTGGCCGCTGCTGTCGGTGGAGGTGCAGTGCACGCGTGCCTGAGAGCTGACTGGAAGTTGTCCACCCCCTCCGTCTGCCCCGCCACCCCGGTGATGCCCATCCCCTCCAAAATATCAATATGGATGGGGGCTATTGAACGCTGGTGTCTGTCTGGCCGACAACGTCTGGGTTGAACTTTATTAGTCACGTTCAGCTACACACTTCACATTTGCATTGCATCTCCACATCTACTGATGCTATCATGGAGCAATTTTAATGTTTGAAAAAAAAATGTATGTTTTTTTTTTTTTTTTGTTTTGTTTTAATTAAATTATTTTAAAAATAATATTAATTATTTGAACTGATGCAATCAATTGACATAAGCGTTCTTTTCAATAATATTTGAAAAATTATATAAATCACTATTAATGGAATAATTATATTTTCCGCACATCTATGGATACTATCACAGAGCACTTTTAATGTTTGTAAAAAAAAAATTCTAACTTTTTCAAAAATAACATGAATTTTTTCAATCAACGAAATTCATATTATTCATTAGATGTTATTATTATTGTCAATAATATTGTTGATATTATTGTCAATGATATCAACATCAAGGACAATAATAAAAATATTAAATTGGGACACATGTTTTTCCTGAACCCCAACTGTTTGTTGCAGCTCAACCAATAACTCTGTCCGGTATTGCTGAGTTCAGACAGCCATTAATCTGATCCGCAAGTCTGAATGGATCCATTAACAATTCTAAGCCCCCTTTTACAAAATCTGTCCGATTGGCTTGCCATCTGTATAAAAGGTCACAAAAACAGAGTGGGGGGGGGGGGTGAATCAGGGCAACAGAGAGAAAGAGCCTCCAGCTAGTAATTGACAAATAGAGTGGTGAGTTTGCACACATCGGAAGTAAGAGCTCATTAGGTCTTATAAAAGCAGAGTAGGGCCCTTTGCTTTGGGGAGAACTTTGGGAGGGCAGTCATTACAACTGGTTATCCCCGTGCAAAGATACATCCGTCTCATGCTAATGTTGCTAGCGTGTGCGTGTGTATGTGTGTTTCGGGTTCGCCCACGCACGTAAATTGACGGTGAATTTGCAGAGAATTAGTGAAATGCCACAAGAGCTTAGAGCCACAGAGGAGACCTGGGAGTGTGTGCTGAGGCGTTGAGGGAAACGTGAGGGTGTTCGAAGCAGAGTAAACAAGGCCGGTCTTGTTGTTGTTGTTGTTGTTGTTGTTGTCGGGTTAACCATCTCAACACTCCTTCCCGCCGTCCGCACCTCGCCCGGCGCTGAGCCGGCTTAGCAGCCCGTGCTGAAAGCAGACATGGTTTTAAACGTTGCAGGGGGGAGTTGTTCCCACTGCCACCTCCACCCTCCTGACGAGCCCTCTCCACTGGTACACAACTCTATAATAATATGCAACATTTATTCATAGCAGCCATTGATTCGCTATAGACACACAATAGATTTCATCTTTGACTGATCCCCGGCGACGGTCGCCGTTTGAATACGGCGCCCCCGTTTTCCGAGAGCTTTCATGGTGTTGTGACAGCTGCGCGGGAGGGAGGAGATGCCGTGGGGGCGCCATCTTTTGCGCACAGATGTTGCCATGGTGCCTCCATCAGCTGACTCGCTCGCTCGGTCTTTGCGCTCCTCAAGGTCGCTTTGATAACGGAATAGATCTGCGTTTTTTTTTTTGTTTTTTTTTTACGGAGTCCTGAGTGCACGCTGACGGAGCACCAATGGATTTTAGCAAACCATTCATGATCACAACACACAGCAGAGGTCACACACACACACACACACACACACACACACACACTGAACCCCGGGCGTTTGACAGGCGGTACAGCTCATTGCATAATCACGCATGCCTGGCGAGTGCAACGCACGATGGAAACGAGAAGGAACGTCCACGGCCTGACGGCGGGGGCGTCTGGAGGAGGCGGCCTTCATGCGGCGCTACGCAGGATCCAGTCCAGGATCTGACATTGCACTTCTGTGTGATTAATAACCGCGGGGGGGGGGTCAGCTCACACACTTCACAAGAGAGGATCTGCTGCAGTGGCCCAGTTTCACCCATACAGACTAAACCCTCTGTAGCTATTCCTGGGTTTAGTCTGAGGCAGACAGCAGACGCTGTCATTTTCATAACAAAAATGTGATTTTCATGGTGTGTATATCAAAGCTCCGGGCTCCCAGGACACACCTTCAGTTCTGAGTTACTCCGAGGAATTTAGCTCCCAAAATTAAAGACTGTTTCAGTCTGGAAATATCAAAAGCTCCAGAGCACCAATGGTACGGACTGATTCAATTATTACCTACACCGCCATCAACTGTGATTGGGCGAGAGACGGGGTTCCCCCTGGATCTATCACAGGGCCACAGGTAGAGACGTACAACCATTCACCCTCTCATTCACAAAGGCAATTTAGGTTGTCCAGTTGAGCTCCTGCATGTTTTTGGTTTGTTGGAAGCCATCAGACACGGGGAGAACATGGACAGAACAGATGAGCCCCTGTGGGAATCCAACCGCAGACCCAGCTGTACCGCCTCGTCCACACTCATATTCTACATTTCTGTCTGCTTTGTTAATTCCTTCTGGGTTGACTGCTGCTTCATCATGACTTCCAGAGGCGGGAGTCGCTCTAAAACACATGTAGTTCCTCTGCCCACGTCTGTTTAGTGCACATAAACAACGATGAGACCACCTCGAAGCGAATGAGCAGCTGAGTGTGAAGTGTGACGTCTCCCCTTCAGACCGGCGTCGTGGCAGGAGAAAGCACGCCCTTCAATCGTCAAACCACATCAGCGTTGTTTCCTGCTATTCTACGGCGTCACATTGTTCTACGTTCTCCTCGTCTGAATGACCCATTCGTCACGTATCATCTTTTTCTAGAGAACCACCATCATCTAGAAGTCTTTAGTTCAGACAGTGTTCCGGAAGCCGTCCTCTCCGCTCTGAGCGTTCTTCAAGCCTCCAGCCAAAATAACCCGTGTAAACATTTCAAAGGCAAATTTCCGCTCTAATTTCCTGCCCCGTCTCCCTTTTTCGGTTCCTCGCCGCCGTCCACGTAAACATTACCTTCTCGGGGACGAACGCCTGACGGACGTCTCTGGGGGAACCGCGGTCCCCCTGGAGAATCCCATTCATTTACATTCCCTGCAATATTTGGTTGGAGAGCGCAGCACTCTGACACAGGGGTTAACTCAACAAGCAGATTGCTTCACTTGCCATGATCCTTTGTGTTGAAAACAAGCCTGGGTGCACATTTCCCACTGCCATGCACGATGTATACATATAAATAAAAATATATATCTGTACAGACGCTGACATTCTGTATTTGTAGACTATACAATCAAGGTGATCGCTGTCGTCGACAGGATATTTACAGCCGTGTTTTTACAATTTAATCCATGGGAACGGCGCTTGGATTAGCGAGGAGCAACGAAAAAAAAAAGCAGTGTTTTTGTCATTATTTATGTTCTTGTGAGAACCGGGGGATGAGTCCAATGTGTTAACAAATATTTGGGTTTGTCATGTCCCTCCGGTTTAGCTTCATTTGGCCCCCAAGTGATTCATCCTGCGCTGTGACCCGATTTTCCTCGCAGTTGCCGGCTGTCCGTCTCAAACCGTGCATCTGGACGTTCCTGCGGGACGTCCATATCGCTAACAAACCATGGTAATCCTGAACGTTCTCCTCTTCCCGCTCAAACTGATCATCTCCCTTGTTTATCTGCATCAACGGGAGGCTTTATCACATACGGCATGTTTACGTAGCGTCATTTTATCTTTAATGGGATGAGCGGATAATCCTCGTTAGAGGCTTCGAGCGTAGGCTCCACGGACATCTGGAGCGTCCAGCCACCCTTTGCAGTGAATGAACCATCTGATAAATTCATTAAACTGTCGCCCACGTGTTGCTTGGGCGGTGTGAAAGATAATATTTTGTGCCAGTAAATAATCCTGTGGTCTCGTCATTGAAATTACACAACTGAGCGAGGAAGGAGACAGTTTCATCGGAAAAGCCGTGCAGAAGAAACCGTTGAACGTCCACCTTGATGTCCCTCTCATCTTCACACCGAACATTGGGTCATATGCTAGCTACGGCGTCTCAGCAGACAACGTTAGCACTTTATCCATAAAAACAGCAACGTCTACACCAAAGGTTGTGATTAGTGACCCAAAGCACTGAGAAAAAAATTCATAAAGAAATACATTAATTAATGAATCAATAAATTGACCAATCTCCGTCTCGTTGCTTCACTTCCTGAAATGATTTTCATCTGCATTTCAAATTTTACGTTTCCCCAACGCATCTTGTGAGTTGTGACAGGGCCACATACTGCATAGACAAACATCCGTTCACACATCTGAACCTCTTGCATGTGTTTGGACTCAGGGAGGAACCCGGAGGAAACACCGAAAGGCCTCCTGTTGGAGTCTAACAGGGGACCTTTGGTCTGTCTGGAAGTTGTGAATTGATATAAATATTTAAGACACACAACCCCTGGTTGTTTTGAGAGTCTGCATGGCTCTGCTCCGGTGGCCCCCTTGGAATCAGCGATACTTTCAACCCTACGCCCGACTGAGGGCGCCTCTCCGCAGAACCTGGATGTTCTCCATGGTTCTCCTGCTTCCTCGGGCAGTCCAAATAAAAACAGGTTGGCTGAAGCCTGAAGGTCTGCTGCTCTGAATGTGAGAGTCCAGGGTTGAAGCACGGTGACTGATGGGTGGCCGCTCGCAACTTGTCCGGATTTGATTGCCATCATCACGCCACCTCCCCTCCGGCCCCTCCCAAGGTCCAATCAATGCAGATCCAATACAGTGACTGCCAATGAGAATTAGTTTTAGAAAAGAAAAACATTTTGCTCAAACAAGCCATTGAACTGGGACTGTCCAACACCTCTAATAGCTCTGGAGCGTCGATCAGCCGATGCTGGGATCTGGGTTAATGACGCCGGCCTCCAGTGCATGCCGTGACCGCAGTGAGTGAAAGGGATTAGTTAACCATATGAATTTGATGAGACCAACGGTCTGCAGGGCTGAGGACAACAAGGAGCGCAGTGTGGGCTCAGCAGACACCAAAACAACACCTTACCGCTCGTCCCGAGCGGATGCGGATCCCTTTGGGAATCTAAACCCGTCACTTCCTGCACGGCGAGAACCAGCAGATCTAAATCCAGATCATGGAGATCTGGGATTTCACCCAACGTGATGGCCCTGAACCCTGTCACCCTGGAGACAGATAGATGCGGAAGGGTTGCAACGACTTAACTTAGATAAGGATTTACCCAAGGACACTTTGGGATGCAGGCAGGTGGGAGCTGATAGGTAGATAGACTCAATTAACCCCAGAGGGCAATCAGTATGTCCAAAAGTTAGAGAGATAGCAAGAGTATTTCCCAAAATGGACAGAATAGTTTCGTCAAATAATTCTCTCTCTCACACACACACACAGTATGAGATGGATAACTAACTTCAGTGATACTCTGTCCAGACATTTGTGATGTTTGAAGGTGCTGAGGAGCAGGAAAAATGTTCTCTGCTGACGGACGGAAACCGGGAAGATGGGTTCCACAGTCCAATGGCCAAGAACCACTTCCTGTTCCTGAAGTTATTCCACTGTCACACCTGCTATTTCTGTTGCCATACCGATCCCTCTGGAGTGTTTGTCAGTAAAACATCCAGATCGTGGAGAAATGAAACCAAAGCAGGAGTCAAGTGCATTTTGAAGAAAACATTCATATACTGTAGTCGTTCGGTGAATCATTAAACCACTGTGATCGGGTTAGCTGCTCGCTGTGATGGTTTTATTATTTAAGAAGAATGAGAAGCTCGATCTAATCTCAAAGTTCTGTGTGCACAAGCAAACACACATTTATCGCTGTGTGTTGTTGGTTAGTTGCCGTGAACGCCTAATTTTGGTATCACTTGACTAACAGGTCGCCATTTGTGGCTGATAATGATAAGGGGGGGGGGCACCGTGGCAGGCGGCTCCGCTGGGTTTGTGCTGCAGTGCCGAAAGCTTATCAGGTCACCTCCGAGGAACTGCTCCACTGCTCAGCTGCTGACGCTGATAAACGGAATGGCCCGGCGTAATGGGGTTATGGGGTTGCCAGTTCGCCGAGAGAAAGCGCGCAAAACCGTTCCAGGCCGATTGTGTTTTTGGTCCACTGCAGTCTGCCCTTTGGGTTTCACTGCACCTGCGCACTATTTGACATGAAGAACATACTTGATGAATATCCCCCTCCCCAATAGCATTTCTTTTTAACTGTATGCCTGCTTCCTCAGTGTCCTTCGACAATCGGGCGAGGGCCAGGCTGCCCTCTGCTCACTGGCGGTATGCTGGGTAGCGTTACGCCGGGAGTAGAGTTTCCCCTCACGTCTTTCACATCACCACCTGTTGGCCCCCGCTCGAGAATGTGCAGCAATGTTGTGGCACAGTGACAACACAGTGGGCGCATGCAGGCCACAACCAGCACCAGCACTTGTTCCTAGCATTGGAATTAATGCATAACTTCAAAACAAATATCTGCCTTTATACCTGCCTTAACCTCGAAATGCTCTCTGATGATATTCTTACAAATAATTTTTTGCAAAAGCAACATTCACATATACTAGCTGCATTTCTTGCAAAACCATTACATCCCTGCCCAAATTGTATTGTATTCAAATAAAATTTGAATTCTAATAAATGATTATTATTGTTGTTGCAACTATTTATTACTATCATTGCTATTATTATTGTTATGGTTGTTGTTGTTTAAGAATGGCGGTAGAGAAGTACAGAGAAGGTAAGAAGGAGCTCCATGGTGCCTTTGTAGACATAGATAAGGCACGACAGGGGGCAGAGAGGGGAACTCTGGTTGTTAGGAAGTCTGGAGTGGCGGAGAAGTGTGTAAGACTGGCGCAGGACATGTATGCCAGCTGTGAGACAGTGGTGAGGTGTGCTGTAGGGGGTAATAGAGGAGTTCAAGGTTGAGGTGGGACTTCATCAGGGATCAACTTTGAGCCCCTTCTTTTTTCCAGTGGTGATGTACAGCCTACAGGAGGACGTTGGACACGGCCCAAGTGGAATGCTGAAGCTACAGGGAGTGGAGATGAAGAAGTTGGGGGACTTTATGTAGTATGTAGGGTAAACAGTCCAGAACAATGGAGAGTGTGGAAAAGAGGTGAAGAAACAGCTGCAGAACCGTGTCAGGGGGTGATGAGTGATAGAAGAATATCAGCCAGAAGGAAAAGAAAAGTCTACAAGACAGTGGTGAAACCAAAGATGCTGTATGGTTTGGATACAGTAGCATTGAGGAAAAGACAAGAAGCAGAGCTGAAGGGAGAGGAGATGAAGATGATGAGGTTCCTCTCTAGGAGTGACGAAGATGGATGTGTCCATCAGAGGGATAGCACATTTTGGAGAGAAGGTCAGAAAAGCCAGACTGAGACGGTTGAGTCTCGGACAGAGGAGGGATAGTGAATATATTGATAGAAGGATGCTGGGGTTGGAAATGCCAGGCAGGAGTTCTAGAAGAAGACCAAAGAGAAGATCTATGGATGGAGTGAACTATCACCGGGCACGTTGATAGCAAGACCGCGAACAACCATTCACATATCCGGGCACTTTTCAAATTATTCCCAATTCTACCCGGGTTTGGATTGTAGGAGGAATCCGGAGAAGCCGGAAGAACCCCTGCACAGACACAGAGAGAACATGGAGACTCCACACAGAGAGGCCTCAACCAGGGACCTCCTGCTGTACAGCGAGAGCGCTAACCAATACACCACCGTCCCATCCCTGATCATAATAATAATTATCATTATGGTTATATTTATCATTAATGTTATTATAACAATATGGTCTCCACTTTTAAAATCTTGCAGGTTCAAAGTGCTTCATCATGGATCACACACGCACTTCCGCAAGCCGTCAGGAGATGCCAGGGATCGAACCAACAACCTTCTGATTGGACGGACGTCAGTCTACCAGCTAAGACACAGCCGCCCGGATATATACCTATTTATTTTCTTGGATCTGATTACCACCGAGCAAAGGTCGACCGCATCAGTCATGGAGACACCATCTACACAAAGGGACAGATGACGGCAAGATGGCGGTGCGACAAGATGTCGAACATCACCGCGTTGACAGACATAAGAGGAGATAGACCTTACCCACTCAGTGACATACTTGAGAGTGATAAGAGGAAACAGGAATTTACACAAACCAGTCATAAACAGGTCTGTGGACGTTCTCAGTCATCCAGGTTGTGGTGAATTCTTGTCAAAATCTTCCTGTCGCGGCAACTGAACTTGACTTTCTTCACTCCAATACGTTTCAGCCCTCATCCAGGAGGCTTTTTCAGTTCTGATGACCTAAGGGGGTCTAAGGGGATTGTTATGCTCATGATGGTGTCGTTTGTTTGAGACAAAAGGGCAACTTTTTGTGACATCTGTCTTCTCTGGCCAGAATACGGACATTGCTTTCGTCAAAAGAATGGCCCGTGCCCTTCGGGTGCAGATGGACTGCAGTCCACTACGGAGTCCTGTCCTGAAGGAAGGTCCATATTCTAGTTCGAGAGAGGAGTCAAAGATGCCATCTTTCTCAAAACAGAAAAGCCATTTCTGAACAGAAGAGGGGGCCTCGGACACAATCTTTCACAAACGAATTACAAAATTCCGGGATCCAGGACCTTCTGCACCCTCAAAACAACAAGGAAAGATTCACCACCAGAACCAGCCTCCGGTAACTTCCACCTGAGACTCAGTCCATGGGATCCAACAGGTCTCACTCCTTTGTCTGGCTTTACCTTTTCACATGCCAATCCAGGAAATCCCACAAAAGTTGCTCTTTAGTCCCACGGAACGAAACCCTCATTAGCATAACAACCCCTTCGACCTAGTTTCTGCAGATCAACTCCTACATTTACATAACAAGCCATTATAACCTAGACTCGTATCAAAACCCCGGCAGTTATATTCGGAAACTCCCAACAGGTCATTAGAACTGAAGAAGCCTCTGGGATGAGGGCTGAAACATCTTTAAGTAAAGATATTCAAGTTCACTTGCCATAACAAGAAGATTCTGACAGGAAGTCTTACTTGGACGGCACATCGGTCATCCGGTCCCACTGCCGATAATGGCGGAAAATTGCTTTGTGTGCTGACGTGGCGCCATGGAAGCCAAAGGAAGGAAATTCTTTGACCGTACATCAACTATGTACAGAGAAGATCCTGCCTACGATAGGTCCACGCCGTCCAGACGGCCGGGAGCGCCTGATATGGCCAGGAAATGCATGTTCTCATTGAACAGGGCGATGGGGTGATAGAGCGCTCCCAATGTGGCCCTCATCATTCTGCAGGCCGGCAGGAGATCTCAGAGATTTTAGAAACACACTCACACACACACACACACAATGCACATGTGACACTGGAGCCAGGAACCAAGTTAAGGGCCACAAAGTTGGCTTCAGCAGTGCACACACTATGATTGAGCAAATATTGATTAATAATTTCTCCTGCTAAATCAGAATCAGCTTCGTTCTCCAAGTAGGATCCAACCAGGAAGAGAACCACCAACCTTCCCAGGGGAGGAACTCCGCACTTCCTATTGAGCCACGCCACCACAAACAAAGATCAAACAGGTAAACCAAGAACCTCACACACAGCATTGAATGCAAAGTGCAAAGTACAATGAACTTATTTCACCTGAGTAAAGTACAGAGGTCCTTCAAAAAGGTCAGTAAACATTATGTATTTCATCTAGTGCAGGAATATTTGTATGTCTATATACAGCACGTATGTTATGATTAAATCGAATTCAATTCAATTCAATCAAAACATTATTAATAAATTATTCTCTGCATTGACAGCAGCTCTTACAACCTCAGCCCTGTCGCCCCCTATTTACAGCAGGGAGGTGCTCTTAAATCAAATTAATTTGTTCTAATTGAATTTAATTAAATTTAATTATTCTCGACATTTACAGCACCTCTTACAATCTTAGCCACTGGCATCAATTTAAAGCAGGGAGCTGTATCACAGTGTATAAGTATATACATGTAAATATTATGTAGATAGCTTATATATTATTGACAGCGGGGCTATGTGGCACCATATTGTCATTGTTAATGTTACATTACATTACATTGCATTTGGCAGACGCTTTTATCCAAAGCGACTTACAATAGAGGACATAGGGACTGCAAATACACTTGCAAATACACGAAGCACAGGAAATATACAGAACGGTAAGCTTGGGTTAGTGAGTTTTTTTTTGTTTTGTTTTTTTTGACAAAGACATACACAAACGTACACACACACACACACACACACACACACACACACACACACACACACACACTGCATAGCCTAACTTGGTGCCTAACCTGATCTGGGGCATCAGCGTAGTAAAAAGTCCTGAAAGAGAACAGTTTTTACCTGTTTCTTGAAGGTTGAGATAGATGATGCTAGTCTTGTTGCTTCCGGAAGTTTGTTCCACCACTGAGGTAGTAGAACTGAGAACAGTTTTGCCTGAGATCGCTTAGAGCGAGCAAAAGGTACTGCTAGTAGGTTTGTATTAATGTTGGTGTAAAACATATGTGAGGTGTGGTGGGAATGTGTGTGTTGCTTCTTTTTGCCTGTCACACACATCCTGTTGCACAATAATATAATTTTGCACAGAAACCACAGTGTTACATGGAATCTTCGGCGCAGCTGTCAAAATGCCTCCGATGATAAAATGCACCGCTGCCGTTTTGCCTCCGTGTTATTTTGCTAACTGTTTGTTTGACCCGCCGAAATGGGATGTCCATGCTGCTTCAACAATGCCGGCGACATATGACACTGGTGCGACGTCCACGAAACCTGCCACGAAATTTCCCCAGACTCGTCAACGCGCTCTTGACAACTAAACAGAACCACAAATATCTCTCCTATTTCATAGGATTCAACGTCCAAATGCGTCTTTACCAGGGGTGAAGAGCAGTTGCGGCTGGCCCCAGTGGACTTTACGGACACCAGATCAGTCTCTGCTGCCAGCGTTGTGGTGTCAGCCCAGACGGGCGTCCGCAAGCCTGCCCACGTCAGCTGACAGACCAGGGCTCGGCTTCTCTGCAGCCATTTGGGCCAGCTGATACCACTCTGTTGGGAAATGTCACTAAAACTTTCCGAACGGTTTTCAGGTTTGACTCCCGCTGGAGAGTCTCCTGCTACGTACAGACATACTTTGGGTTTTTTAAAACAAAGACAGACGCTCTGACCGGTAATTATCTTTTTATATCTGAATATGATGACATTATGAGAGAAAAAAGGGATGATTGCAGCGGCTAGGTTAGCCGCGTCTACGTTCATATTTTATGCATCTTATGTTGCATTGTAAGAGCCATGTCTTTTAGCACAAAGCATATTGTGGACGGGTTTTATGATAATACAAGTGGACACACATGACACAAACCGCTGTCTGCTGATCAAAGATGAGCGCAACATCTCTGGCGGGGGGGATATTCGTAATATATTTCTATATTAAGAAGGTTAAAAAGAAACCGCATGCTGTCTATCTTTTTTTTTTTCCAATAATAAACAGTTGAATGCAGAGCTGCAATCATGGACAGTTTGGGATTCACGGTGGAACAGGAGATAAGAATCGTTTGTCACAAAATTTAAATGTGCATTTTCCCCCATAGCTCTTTAAGCACGCTGTGCCGCTGAACCTGCATCGTCCACCTGCGGCAAACCCTGCAAACTGGTGGATGTAATTTGTAATGGCTACAATGCACATGGAGGACAATTTGTGCACTCATGACATCAGTGACAGTGAACGCCGTTATCTTTAGTGCTGATGAAAAAGGATGTGTTTTTTTTTTTGTGTGTTTTCCAGTGGAACCACTCATATTGTGTCCTAAAATGTTTGTTGCTTCCCCCCTCCACCCCCCATAACAGCAAAGAAACATGAAGGACGGCGGTATCTGATTCTCTGAGGGGTGGAGTCGCCTTTTGCCTGGTCCAGACTTCTGGCTCCACATGTTGGTTTTTTGATAAAGCGCTGCAGTGCTGATAAAAGAGGCCACTGTATGTGTGAGAGGGGGCGGGGCTTAGTGCTTCATCGGCAACCTTGGAACACTCAAAGGTCTCAGATGGACCTCTTCTGAGAGCAACGGGGTGAAACTGATCACTTTAACCAAACTTAAGAGGTTTTTCCCCGTTTTACAAGAGCATCCATTTTAATTCATCTAACGGGCAGGTTGGATGTTCTAGAGAACAAGTGAGACTTGGACGTGGACAGAGGAGGTGAAGGATGCTGAGGTTGGAGAGGCCAGGCAGGAGGTCTGGAGGAAGACCAGAGAGGACCTTTATGGATGGAGAGAAAGAAGACAGGAAGTTAGATGGTTAGAGGGTTAGATGGAAGCAGGCTGTGCTGGCCTCTGAAGAAGATCAAGAAGGAGAAGAAGAAGAAGAAGAAGAAGAAGAAGAAGAAGGAGGAGGGGATTCTAATTCATTTCATGGAAATATTCCATAAGTGTTTCTGTTTCAGACTAAGACAGTGACAAACACATCTTCCCAACCCTCAAACCTTGAGCAGCTCCATTCAGGAGCTCCTTGAGCTTGAAGGGATTCCAGCCGGGAACCCCATGAACAAACCTGGGTTGGGTCAAACATCCGCCATGAGATCAGATGACTGCCTTTCACTGTCAGAAGACATAAACATTGAGCGGCCCTCTATCTGTGAGTCCACCATTTTCAAACCAGCAACAAGACCCGGATGGGCAGATGGCTCTGACCCAACCCTCAGCTTGGTCTCTTGGTCTCCCTGATACACAAATGTGCCCGTCTGTTATTCTTGCCCTTGCAAATGATGTCCAAATACACCCTGCACCTGATTGAAACCACACTTACTCTACCGCCCCCTACTGGTGGGGCACCTCCACGAGAATGGGTCAGGAACATGCCACATCCAACAGTAAAGTGAGGAAAAATAAATATCCTGGAAGAAAAAGGCCATTAGCTATCTTCCTTACATAAATTGAAGTGATTAAAATATACCGTTTAAATTAAAACGACATCCTGCAGGGGAGGGTATTCACGCTGTCATCCTACATCCTGGTTGTCCGAGGAGGAGCCGACGCCAGCAGAGGTTCTGCGGTCTGTCTGCTCGCTCCGGCAAAAACATGAAGCGTCCGTAGGCCGCGACAGCCTCGGACGCCAATGCAACATGACAGCGTCGCCGTAAATCTGGCAAAGAGTGCGACGCTCGCAAAAAAAAACCCTGTGTGTGTCTGACAGTTGTTTGTTGCAGGGAGCAACTTAGCATCCCTCCCAGAGATGCTAAGGAACCACTCGACACGGAGGCACAAATCTTTATTTCTCCAAAGATCTCGATGCATATTGAAACCGCTGCAGCTGAGGCACGGTCTGTTACATCACTCCTGACCGTGGCCAGAGGATTCATTTGCATGAAGAAATGCAAATTATTTTTATATCAGGCATTTGGAGGCTGCGGGGAGCAGCACAAAAATAGAATACACAGGAAACACACAGCATCAGAAGGCAAGCCAAGTATATTTGGCTGTCCAAGACTGGCGGTTGCCACCTTGCTGAAGGGTGCCGTGGCTCAGATTATTCGGAGGGGAGGAAAAGTGTTTGCCCTTCACTTTTAACACACTTCATGACTTTAATCGGGTGGAGAGGCGGGCTGGTGAACAGATAGCACACCGGGAGAAGGTGTGTTGCTGCAGGTGTGGGGCTCCTTATCACTCCCAGTGGACTGGCTCACACTCTGCATGGCAACCCGTCCCACTGGGGTGTGTGTTGATGTGCGAATATCAGACCAAGGCGTGGGCCTGGAGGGTTCTGAATGAGGTAGGGACGTCGAGGAATCAGATTCTATTCAGCAATTATAGCTTTTAATATTGAAAGAGAAAAGTCAGAATGTTGGAATCAACAGGTTCCAGGATTATTTAATGTCATATCGTAGAATCGGAAACAAGCAGAGCAAAGAAAGCAGGTCCGTCGGGCCTCAGGAACCCACAACATACGGACACAGAAAGAGATGATAAAAGTAAGTCACAGACCAAAATTCAGGGCGAAAGGATGCTTAAATATACTGTATGTTCACTCTGCGTGTGTGTGTGTGTGTGTGTGCATGTGTGTGTGATTGTTGCTTTGATTATGAGTTCCGACCTCTTTGTACATCGTACTGATTGCTGACCCGTCTGCGGACAGGAAGCAGCCTGGGCTGGGTGTCCTGCTGATGAGAATCTGAAGGGAGAAGATAAATCTGCACCTCGGGGACGACCAGAAGCTTTCAGGCAGGAGGTCCCCAGTTAGAGTCCCGCAGGGTTCCTTCATGTGTGGAGTCTCCGTGCTCTCCCCGTGTCTACCTGGGGTTCTCCGGGTCTAAAAACACACAGGAGGTTCATCGGTGACCCTACATTGTCCGGACGTGTGAATGAGGGGGTGAATGGTTGGACGTCCCTTCATGTAGGCCCTGTGATGGACTGGTGAAGGGTGAACGCCGCCCTTCACCCAATCATAGTATGGATAGGCTCCAGCATCCATAGATAATGAATTCATAAATGAATGAAGATGCTAACGAATATCCACCTCATAGTTAAAGCCAGATTTAAGTCTAGTGTGGACGGAGTCACGGTTCCCTTTCACCTTGGCTCCAGGGTCTTCAGGCATCTGAGGTCCGCTGAACCCAAAGCATCAACATCCAAATCCTTATCTTCCCGGCTCACGCCGAGATACCGACGGCGTCCCGATGTTGGCAAACCAAACAGAGATGGCTTCATCATTTGAAGTATAAACAGGCCGCCTAATAGTCCGTCTGATTGTAATCACACATCCTGCTGGGTGAACTCTGCCCGCCGTCGAGCCTCCTTACGCAACGCCACGTGCGCCCCCCATCCATCTGGCGGCGGCTGCACGTCGACGACGGCGGAGATTACGCGCGTACAGACGGAGACGCAAAGAAGCAGGTTTCGAACGCCGAGGTGCGACGATAGGGATCACGTAAATATCTGTGTCCGGGCGCTGTGAGCTTCAACAATAGGAGGTGTTGACTGAGAAAACACTCCTCCTACATATTGCTTTTAATTCTTCGAAAACAAGGATATTGATTTTTTTTTAAATTTCTTTCTTTCTCATACTGCGTGTCTTTAATTTCCTGCAAATTCCAATGAATTTTCCGAAACCCTCCTGTACGGCCGACGGAAGGGACGCGCTGTCGTCCGTATAGATGCATAAACACACAGAATATCAATAAATAAGGGAGGACTTGTTTTCAACCCTGACCGGGCAAATGACTGTCGCAGAGGCTATTTTGGGTCACAACACGATGGTGTTTGGGGTTTTACAGGGATTACAATGGCCCGCTTCCTACCTCCACTCAAATCACCTCCATTTCTTAAGGCCTGGAAACAATGGTCTGCATTTTTCCAGAATAAAAAAGCACTTAAACTCCCTTTAATTGTGTTAATTCCTGAGTGGTTTGCACCTACGGTTTAGTTCTGGTGCCCGGGCAGAACTGTGGAGACTTAACTGGATCTGAAACGGAGCTGCATATTTTACAAGAAACAAGGAAAAGCATTGTAATAACAGGCGGAGCTCACAGTTGTCTAACTCTGGGTTACGTGTCAAGGTTGTCCTCAAGGCTTGTGCTTAGAGAGCAGATCTCATTATCTTAATATAGTGCACCACAGCATTAATCCAAAGCCCTGTTGCAACCCTCTGCAGAGGCACTGACACTATGAGACTGCAAGCTCAATGTGCGTTACACATCCGAGAGCAGACACTTTCATGGGATCGCTTCCGTCAGCGTCAACGTTGTTATATTCCCCCATCAGAAGACACGCAGATGGTCACCTAATATCTGCATCTAACGTCCACATGCCTGCGCACGGAGGTGGACTCCATGCACTTCCTCCAGCAGCCTGCAGGTCATAATGTGACTGTTTAGCAGGACTTATACCAAAAGATGCTTGACAGGAAATGCACTTGTTTGGTAGTAGATACACACAGGGCCTTCAGACTATATCCTGAACATGCTAAGATCCACCACACTTTGGTCTTTAATAACTTTATGAGAGTCCTTCAAAAAATAAACCTCAAATATGAGTGTTTCCTTAATCAACTCCTTAATTATCTGCACAATCCCAGCTGGGATTGGCGAGAGGTTCACCCTGGACTGTTTGCCAGCAGATCACAGGGCCACATATGGAGACAAGCAACCATTCACCCTCTCATTCACACATCTGGACAATGTCGTACCTCCAATGAACCTCTTGCATGTGTTTGGACTGTGGAAGGAACCCGTGGGGGAGGAACCCCACGCAGACTCCACACAGGAAGACCTCCGATAGGAGTCCACCAGGGACCTTCTGGCTGTGAGGTGGATCTAACCGCGGCACCACCGTGCCACCCTTTTTTTATAAATATAGTAATAGATCATACCAATAATTTATACCATGTTCTTTTTGAAAATATCCAATTTGACTGGTATAATCTAGCGTTTCATGTGTCTGGTTTCCTGTCCTGAAGTTATTAGTGATTCTCTTTTCCCTTAAAAATTCATGGCCCTTATGTTCCCGTTCTTATGTCCTGTGTTAATTCCAGTCATAAATAAATATTTAACCGCCCACCCCCTCCCTGTAGCAGGGGACGAAATTACCATAAAAACAGATGATTTCTGCTGACTATGAATGAAAATACTTTGTTTGGTCAGGACATTTTTGAATTATCAGCTATTTCCATGGTTGGGTCTTTCACACGTCCACTAACAGACAGTCAGAGGACCCAGACAGACCCCCCCCCCCCACTTCCCCCATGTTTAATCCCAAAAGAAATCATACCAGCGCACACAAACGCAGCGTTGTTTGGTTCTTGGCTCCGGGCTGGACGAAGACCTCAGCCTCATCAGCGACCCGGAGGAGAGCTGGAAGCCAGACCGTGGGGGGATTCACGTTCTGCATGCCAAGTCTATTCAAGTAACACCGAGTGTCTTCACTGGGAGGCAGACAAACGGGGTCGGGTCCTCATTGTGTGCAGGGCCGCCGGTTCCGATGAATGAGGCCCACCCACCGGCTCCAAATGCCCCATCATTCGCACCCGTGCGACCGGAGCCCGAGCGCCACGCCTATAACTCCTCACTCCCGTCAACGTGCGCCGTCGGACTCTGCGTCCCGCACCTTTCACCTTTAATTCGCCACCACCTGCCACCATTCGGCCCCCGCAGGGACCCCGACAAAGACGGGCAGTGAAAGGAGGGCCTTAATATTCTGCCCACGTCGGACTCAGCAAACAGCCCCCACTCCCTCTCAAGGCAAAGCCTTTGTGCTGCTGAGCTTTTGTCGATATCCAAAAGATCTATTTATCCTGCAGATGTGTTTTCCTTTTATCTGTGAATACATGGAATGTGACGAACTGCTCGCGCTTTAAACCTGCAAACCAAATCACGAACAGCTTATTTATTTGCATTTTCTTTTTCTTATTTTTTCTCCATCCTTAGCGTCCCAGCGAGACACAACCGTTCACCCATCAATCCACACGTCATGCGGATACATACGACCTTTCGCTCTCCTCTTCTTCTACTTCTTCTTCTCTGCCATCCGCTCATCACATATATAAACACTAACCCTCTCATTCACGGGAGTTCCCTCCCAACACAGACATCTGCAGACTAGAGTGGATGGCGCTGGTGGACAGAGAGCGGCCTGGCAGATCGGCACCGACCCCAGCTGTCACTCATTCGCTCCCTCATTCATTGCTTGCGAAGCCCCAGCTTTCAGGCCGGGCCCTTTCATCCGGCTCACGTGTCCTCTTCCTCGGAGGCCCTCCGGCTCAGAGACACTCGATGGCAAAGTGCTCCTCTCTGGTCTCCGGAGCCACTTCTGCCGTTGACAATGGCAGATGATACGGACTGCACGGCAACGCTGAATAACGGCATGCCTGTGCATTGTGCTTGCTCATCTATTGAGTTCGCCTCTAAAAATAAAAGCGACAAAAGTGTAATGAGTGTTTATTAATGTTTATAAAACAAGTCGAGCGGGAACAAGGCAATAGAATTAGATCTTTGTGGAGCAATAAACCCGGTGACTCTGCATCTGTGGTTGGTTTGTAAGCGCTGTGTAATCCATGTGCTCGGCGCCGAAATGGAGTTTAAGTACAATTTCGGATTAGAGGTTAGGTGGGGGGAGCGGGGGGGGGGGGGGGGGGGGGGGGGGGCTTACGTAACGTAATCTGTGAAGGGGAAAACAGATAAAATCAAATCTGCGTCTGAGGGTCCGTTCGGAATTTCTCCTGTTACCCAGCCGGCCTGCAGCAGAGACGCTTATCTGCACAAAAAAAAAACATGCGCACAGCCGCCATTTACACCCTCGGGCCGCAAACACACAACCACCAGATGTGGGACCTCCGCATATTAATGCATGAGAGCCGCCGATGCGGTCGGCAAGGAAAACAAAAGACCTGACTCAAACGCAAACAATCATCTCTCTTCCGTCCCCCGAGCCGACACCGATATCACACATCGGCCGTTGTGATCGAGGCAAATGTCCGAGGGGCCGGGGCTCCCGGGGACCCGGTGCACCGAGTGGCCGATGAGGAGGGACGAGTTCTTCGTCTGCGCCTGTAATTTAACCCCACGATTATGTAAAAGCGGCGTTCCCGATCCAGTTGTCCACTGAATGATCGGGACTGTGTGTGTTTTGTCTCACCCGCGAGAGGCCAGCTGGCCGGGGTGGAGGATGGAGGGGGGAGGACAGAGAAGGTCAGGGTTTTTTCTGGAGCGATGAGGTCAGGGGGGCTTCAGCTACGGCCCTTGTTCCATGCCGTCCATCCATCCTGGAGCACAAACATGCTCAGAATTCTGCGTTCTGCACCCATCACCACTTTCTCCACGCCCTCTGAATTAACTTTCTGCTGAAGGAACAGGCTAGCCAATGTGTTGCAGGCCTATATCATGTCATACTAATGATAGATGAATAAAATAAAGACACAAAAATTTAATTACAGCATTAAACCACTCGCTTTTCAGATTATTCGCCGCTCGCTTAGTTACTGTGGCGATCAGAGCCCAACACACTCTGCATGCCATGATCGTCCATGTTAGTCTATAAGTGTGGACGAGAGGGTGAATGGTTGTGATTGGCATTTATTGCCATGTTATTTAAATTTTTATGATGTGCACCTCTGAGATGTTTCTAGCCTCGGAGCCTTCCCAGCCTGCGGACCGTCACATCAGAAACCCAGGGACGGAGGAGCTGATTGACAGCAGGTCCATGAATGACTCGGTGTCCCACATTCCTTCAGCCTGTTCCCACTTAGCTGTGAAAGTCTGTCCTGGGACCAGAATGAAGCTCCAAGAGGTTTGAGCCATGAAGGTATCAGATGTCTGTTCAATATGAGGAGCCACTTTAGCTACAGCGAATAGCAGCTGCTTGCAGGGCAGCAGGACACACCGTGTTCTTCTCCTGACTGTGGCCTCACACACACACACACACACACCTACACTGTTACATCCTCTCCTCCGGGAAATCATTTTGTTGAGTGAGCAAACAAAATGAAAAAGATGTAGGAGTGTTTTGTCTGTGGGAAGTGGTGACTTTTTTTGGAGACATTAATTCATTCATTATCCACTCTGCTAATCCTGCACTCAGGGCTGCGGGAGGACAAATAAACATTCACTCGGTCATCATCTACAGACATATAACTATTCACTCACTCATCAACAAGTCTGTCAGAGTAAGACCATTCTCATGTGTCATAGAAACATACGCGATTCACTCTGTCGTCATACATGGACACATATCATTCACCCACAAATCCTGCATGTTTTTGCAGAGCCCGCCCAGATTCGAACCAGGAACCTGCGTTATATGATTCAAATCTATTGAGAAAAAAGCCCTCTTGTAGGAATCAAGATTTTTCTCAGGCGTCTTCACCGTCCTCTTCTCCTCCGCCTCTCCGTTTGGTTACTGCCCTCCCCAAACCCTGGAGAGCGTCTCCTCCGAGTCTCCAACCGGCGGTTTCCACTGGCACAGCCGAACAGCGCTCTGGCACCAAGGAAAGGCCTAGTCATCTGGGCCGCGGCCTGCGCCGGGGAGGCTCCTGTTTTATTTACCCTGGCGCGGGACCCGGTCCGGTGATGTTGGGGAAAAATTACATGCTTTCTGTAGCAACCGGACGGTAAAACGCAGGGATTACGCACACACAGATACACAAATGGGCTTCTAATTAAAGAGTCAGCGTAGAGCAGACCAACGGGCGAAAACGCTGCGAAAGACGCATTCAAATCCAGGACAAAAGGACGCCTCCTCGGCCCTGGAGATCTCTGAGAACAGCCTGCTGTCCTCCAAAAAATCCCGAACCCTCAACAAATCTATTATTAGTATGGTTATTTTTAAATCTATGTCCAAATAAACTTCCTCCTTGCATGTAAACCAACAAAGCTAGATATATCCACAAGTAAAACAAGCGCAAAGATACAAATGGCTCAAAACACCGTTGTTGTGTAAGTAAACGCAATGAATATCCGACAGCACGGCTCCTGCAGCGTTGCAAGCAAGGCAAAAGGCGGAACGGGGAATAAAAACCCGCTCAACTTTGCCACGTGTGCCTGGCCGGTGCTGCCGGGCTGGCTCCTGCTCACCAGTGACCCTTCTTTTCCCATCCCCGGTTAAAGCCGCAAATTCTCGGAAAGCCCGACCTCAAATGCTCCCTTTGTGGAGGACAAATAAGCCGGGAAAATAAATACATTCGCTGTCATCCCCGCCGCCCGAGACGTGCCTTTTTGAATTCCTCTCAAACCGACAGTGGAATTCGCCACCTTCTTAATTTATTACTGACAGGGCATTTCCAACTGGATAATAATAACAGTGCATGGCCAACATGAACTCCCCCACACATGCATTTATTTACCAATACATATACCACCATATCCAAACAGCACATTTTTGGACACCGAGGCCCGTAATTGACAGGCATCAGAGGAAACCCTGGAAAGGTCACGAGTGCATCGCATGGATCAAATGCTACGAGCCCTGTCATTTTACGTCAGCGAGCGCAGCCGACGCGCCAGCTGCTCGGCTGCTGAGAAGTGGAGTGTGATTCACTTGGCACCGAGCCGGAGGAGCCCGGCCCCCTCGGGCTAACCGGGGACAACGGTGCCGAAGCTGACGTCCTCTGAGATCATCCTGTCATAGGCGACAAGCACGGGCAAGTCTGGCAAAGCTCACATCTTCGATTTTATTTATAAAACCGGGTTGCGTAAAAGTAGTATATCTAAAAAAAATGACAAGGAGTGCCAGGAGATGAGAGGGGACTGTATTAAGATAGCACATTCTCATCTCTACTCCAAGACAGAAATAGGACAGAGGAAATGTTTGGTCACAGTGGGAAAATCTCAAGTTTCAAACACTTTGATGCACAATATGCTTATTGCTCTCTCTCAATCAAATCTCATGCAACTTGCACTCAAAATACACACTATGTTATGTTATGTTATGTTATGTTATGTTATGTTATGTTATGTTATCTTATCTAATCTTATCTTATCTTATCTTATGCGTTATGTCATGCTGTGCAAGGCTAGGCTATGTTATTTAATGTTCATTTCTGTTCTTATGTTATGCTAAGCTATGTTGTTATGTAATGTAATACTATACTATGTTAAGCTATGCTAGGATAGCTCTGCTATGCTATTTTATGCTATGCTATGTTATATTGTTATTTTATGGTGTGGGCAGTACGGTGGTGCAGTGGTTAGCACGAAGGACCCTGGTTCCTTCGGGTTCTCCGGTTTCCTCCCAAAGTCCATAAACATGCAGCAGGTTAATTGGAAAAAAAAAAAAAAGGGAAAATTGTCTCTATATATGGCCCTGCGATTGACTGGTGACCAATTCAGGATTAACCCCGCCTCTCGCACGATGACAGCTGGGTTAGACTCCAGCATCCCCTGCAACCTTGGAGCGGCAGTTAATGGATGGATGTTATGCTATGCTGTCATTTTTCGTCATTATGCTATGTTATTTCTATACCTTACATTACATTTCGTTACATTACGTAACGTAGAATGTGTTTTTTCGATAATAATAAATGTGTTCTCGACTTTCCCTCCAGACAAAAAGTGTGAATGACTGACCTTTGTTATCAGGTGGCCCTTTGCGCAAACGGCCTGATTATGACGGCGTTCACTGCTGCCATATCTGCTTATGCCTGCAAACTTTGGATGCCACACTGTTTGCACCGCGGACGCAGCAACAAGTATACGTGCAGGAAACAACAGTCTCCAAGGCTGGCTAAAACGTCACATGCCCAATCTGTACATTTTTTTTTATAGCAAATTAACCTTTGGCCTTATGATGACATACATGTCATATGGTAGCTATAAAAAAAACAGCCCCCCCCCTCGCCAGAAGGACCACGCTCACTTATTGACTCCTGGGCTTGCTCTATAAATAGAAACGAAGTGTCTGTTTCCCGCCGCTGCGAGCAAAGCTCCAGCAAGAGTCTGCTCACCTTCACAGTCATTAATCGCTGCTGCAGCCCGAGGCGCTTTAACGGGCGTCTCTGAAGGACACCGGCGGACACACAGCGGGGCCCTCGGTGCAGCGTTTGCTGAGCAGGGCCTGTCAGGGGAGACACGAAGGTTTGGTTGTTAGGAAACAGAGATGAGGATTAAAGAGCAGACAAGAAGGGAGTAAATTATGAGCAGCGGATAATCATGTTATCATTTGAGGCAAACGTGTGTGCTGCACACAGCAGACAAAGGACAAATTCATTTATAAATGTATAACATATTGATGGCTGGAATGCAAAACCTCTCATCTGACAAAAAACACTTTTTTCAGGAAATGAAAAAAACTTTTCATTTGATTATGGTATGGTCTCTGTTAAAGATATTCAAGAATATTCTATTGTTCACAGACTATATTTCTATGTTACAATTTGAAAATACATAACATGTAATATTACCACTGACAATGCAGATAAGTGTTTTTTTTCCTAATTTTTTCTGCTTCATCGAGCCCATAGGAGTTTTGTCATGTGACATTTATGTCAAAAGAAAGGGCAGGATTATCTTGCAGATAGACTGAAAATGTGGAGCCATCCCATTTCTCACCATTCAATGCAAAAACACAAAATCGAAAAATTTGCAGATAGGAGGTTTGCATTCCAGCCATTGATATGGCTTCTTCAAATTGTATATTTTCTCTTTGATATTAAGTGGTTTTATTCAATGCATTGAATAAAACATTAAATTTAAACAAATGTTGTCAATACCATCCCTGAAAACCTCTTCTCTCAGACACATGGCAGGTCAATAATTTTCTTCTTCCTTACATTTTACCATCCCATAGTGGTTAACTCAGTAAGTAAACAAAAATCAGTATATACATGACAAACAAAGAATTCTTTAATTTGTTATCCATTTTAGCCCCCACATTCATTCATCCGTTCATTGGTTCAAACTCCAGGACACCCCTCTGCAGATCTTTCCCTGTGACTGCCAGCTGTTGCGTACACAAACTCTGTTTTGTTTATCGCCGAAACACCTCGGTCATTTCATGAAGGTGGAGAGCACAGACATTAGCCTTTTGGATTTATTCATCATGGCTAAAAAAGACCCCTCTGAGAAGCCGCCATTTTCCCAGGATTTTTTTTTTTTTTTATCTCTGAGGAAAAGGGAAAACGGGTGAGGAAAATGGATGGAGACCAATTATGGCATGATCAGATCTGCAGAGTTAAATGTTGCAGTGTGCGTCGCTGTGGAGAGATGAAGGGGTCTTTCATCTGATGTGTGTACATCGAGACCCTGCTTGAAAACACCACTATTATGAAACTATAGATGGTTATCTCGTGGAAATGGTGCAGCCAAAAAAAAAGTCATTAGGGTTCAACAATTACACTGACGTTGAGAAACTGAAGGCGCGAAAGGCAGCCGGTTTATGTTATGTAATGAGTCGACGGGCTAAGGGAGGAAGGCGGGAGCTGCGTTTATTACCTCCCTCACTTTCTAAACACCCAAACTTTTGTAAATGAAAGCTCACTGTGCAAACAGTGTGCAAACGTCTGGATTTGAGTGCATACGTGTGTGTGTCTATAAGTATGCACTCATACCTAGGCAGTTGGGGGACATGACCTTCAGAGATATTGTTATAATATAAACATTAGGGCAACTCGTTCTGCCGGCTACATGCTAACCGCTGTTAAAGGGCAAGTGATTTTATTTGCAAACAACTGTTCTGATTTACCGCCACGTTCAGCGACGCACTTCAAAATGCCGTAATTCTGTCATCTTTCTTCTGTCAACATTTCTGTCAAGCTTTCCATCATGTTTTGGAAAACCACGGATGTACTTTGGCATGGTGACTGTTTAATCATCAACCGCACTAAATTTGGAATTGATCGGCAGGTGCCCGTATCTCGTAAAATTTTATATCTGTTTAGTTCAGTTTACAATTTACACGGGGGGGGGTAGAAGATTGGTGTGAAGTGGAATTTTTTCAACTCGCGATCCAAGCAAAACATAACTCTTCCAGTAGTCATGTACGCCGCACACTGCAGGGGCAGAGGGTCTGCCTGCTCAATTGTGGAAATATCTTGCAAAATGGGAGTTTTCGGAACCAAGCAGCAAATGTTCTGCAATGACATGAGGCAGCAAAGAGCCAGTGATACCGACCGTGCATCCGGGTCAGGGCTCGGTAACAGTGGCCTCATGACGTCGACTCAGGCGCCTCCTCTCTCCGGTGACACTCTCCAGTGGCTCCTGAGGGATCAGAAAACTGTTCAAGCCAAGATATATATTCCCTTCCCCTTTCCAGTTGAGCATTCTCAGACGGCACAGCGGTATCTTTACCCCATGAGGTGTTCTCCAAAGCCTTCAAATGTACGGTGACATGCTGGGAGGTTTTTCATAATTATAAATAATGTCAATGTAAACCGGGAACTGTGCACCGCTGACTGGCTTTGTGTCTCCCAGCAACTTGGCCAGACTCACAGTATTGTGGTCAGCACACAGGGATGGTAGACAGTGCTACTTCCTCATCCAGGACGAGCTATTCTCCTCCACCGCCCTCCTTGTTTGTGTTTATTTCCTTGCTGTATCAAATTAGAATCTGCATCCTTTTTCTCCCCACCTGCCAAAGCAATGCTAATAGTCCTATAATAGAAAATGGATTGTTCTCATAGTTTATTCAGTGCATCCTTTTGCCACCCCATTGTCTCTTGCTCCTGGGAAGCCGCTAATGCGGCGCCAGCAAAAAAGGTTAGATAAACAGTTCTGTCCACGGGTTTGCAATCACTGGCAACAAACAGATGAGTAACAACAAACAAGAAAACAGATATTTGTGTCACAGGGAGAGAAATGATAGCAAAGGCAATGCAATCTTTTCTTATCTACCATTCATTTAATCATTGAGTGATACTGTTTGTTTTATTAGTTTACACAGAGCTATTGTCTCACAGCACAGTTGTTGAGACAGTCTACCCTCTCCATAAAAAACACTATTATTCATTATGGAAAATATGTATCACTTGCATCCAATTCCTATCTGCCATTGTTTGTGACATAAAAGACAAATGGATAATCATAAAGAATGTATTCAACCTTCACCTGCTGTTTATTAATTGGTGGACAATTACAGTAATCCACACTTACATGTAGAAATACCATTCCTTTATCATAAGCTATATACTGCTCCCCTGCATATATGCATGCAACTACAGTCACTACACACTCATGCTCTCCTTTGCTGACTGATTGAGAAAAGAAAGAGGAAGGAAATGTTTGCTGACTAACAATCAGCTGATGATCAGCACTATGTTTCCTGCCCTAATGACCCTCAGTCCACACGGCCCCTCCGTCTGCTCCAATGAATGAGCCATTCATAGTATTCAGGTGAGCACTAGGATTTATTCCATTCCCCTATAAATTATTTGCCTGAGTCTCAGCCAATAGCGGACGACAAGATTTACCCAGATACCAACCTGTTCATTTGTCAAGAGACGCAACAGGGGGGGCTGCCGGTGGATCCAGACCGTAGATGATGAAAGGCTGCCATCTGCTGGATTGTGGTGCAAACACAGTTAACAATAAGCAGAGCTCATTTATCAATTATTGAGTGGAAAAAATTGGTATTGTGACTATTGGGGGGGATACTTGTATTATCATAGATACAATACAATAATAATTTGAGATCATGTTGATATAGTGTATCATATTAACACATTTACAATGGTTCTGTAAAATTTCTTAAAGCTGACATATAAAAGATAAGGCCGTGTGTTTGCTATTTCACATTCAAGATAAAGTGGTTGTCCGTATTCTCAATTAGATTTTGAACAGATTAAAAAACAAAATCAATAGCCCATAATGTGGGTAACCTCTAAATTGGAAGCGTCGCATTACATCTAAAATATATAAAATAAATAACCATGTGAAGCCCAACATTGTTTTGTGTTATTTGAATAAACAACTTCACGATTAACGTGATTAATTGATTTTTCCAACTGTTCCCGTCAGCCTGTAGTTTTCCTCTGTCTCCAGAGGCGTCAGCCTAAAGGTCCGAAACTCAAACATATCCTCAAATACTCTATGTAAAGTTTCCTTTCGGATGTTTCCGTATTTACTTGACCTTTCGCACAGTGCTGGAAGTAAAATCGTGAGTAAACAGAGCAGTTTCTTCCGGCAATGTTGACAAACAGCACTTCCTGTAGAAGTTTCCTGGAGGCGGGATCACACGCCCAATTCAGCCAATCACCGTCTCCCAAATGCAAATTGCTGCCACCGATTGGCTAAAATTACCCTGATCCACATAACGCAAGTCGCCACTTCCGCGTCGCCGGTTTAAAGCCAACTGTGACGCGTGTGTTTAGGGACCTGTTGAACTACAGATTCAAGTTTTTCAGGATTTGAGATTTTAAAACAGACAGCCGGGTAGCTTTTGGAGAGGCGAGATGCAGACCATAAGGTGAGCATGCTTTTCAAAGAGTTTCATGATACAAATGTCACTTACATTGTTCTTTGTGATAACTTAAACGCCAGTATTATGAAAACAAATAACATGTCAAACTTTTTGACTGCTAGCTAGTCGAGTTTATCAACACTACTGATTGAGGCAGCCATGGCCGTTTCATCAGTTTTCTCTGTATCACACCCAAATGTCGGTTAAGTAATCTGGACTGGTTTCTCAACACCACCAGGAATTTCTTCCGGACTCCCTGGTCCTCCACCGAGAAGCTTGAGGGCAAAACCGTGGTAATCACTGGCGCTAACACCGGCATCGGCAAGGAGACAGCCTCGGACTTGGCCAAGAGGGGTGAGGCCTGCTGTCTCCAAGCTTTTTTAGCTGTGTCATGATTACACAAAATTCTTTCCTACACATACACTACTGCATTGTTTGTCCTCTGTGGGTGTGTTTGATTTCATAAGCACACTTTGTGCAACTCCACTGTCTTGAGAACCACGCAACACCACCACTGTGTCATGTAGGTTTTGAATGCACACACTCACTGACATTCAGTGTAAGTCTATCAGCACACAAATCGGTGCCTTCAGGTGAATCAGAACAATGTCAACATTTAGTCTCAATCAGAGCTGAAGGAGCTGGATTGCAATAATACCGCTATAATAACGTTGCGAAAAAGAGTTTGGAATCCTCAAAAGCTCTTCAAAGAAAAAAGAAGAAGAAATACACTTCTGAATATTCATGTTCTGCTTGCACCGACGGTTTACCAGTCAGGTTAGTCCACACACTCTACATTTGCACTTTAAATTAGCACAGTGCAAAATTGCAGAGTTTCCGCTGCATCTTTCCCTCACTGCGTTTTATTGTGCTGTCATGTATGATTGTATTTTTTCCTTGTCGTACTATCTGACTAGATCTGACTATCTTCATTATGTTTCTTTGCTGAGCATAGAACAATAAACACTTTGAATCGTGGAATTCACAAACGTCTCCATCATCACTGACATTTTCGCCCTGAAATGTGCAGGAACACCGTGTTGTCATAAGGGGTTGCTCTTCACCAGGTTATAACATGTATCTGTGTTTCCGCATTGCTGATGCTTCATATATGGTTCCCTTCAGGAGCAAAGGTCATCATGGCGTGCAGAGACATGGAGAAAGCTCAGGCTGCGGTGCAGGAAGTCATCGAATACTCAGGCAACGAGAACGTCATTTGCATGAAGCTAGACTTGGCAGACACCAAGTCAATCAGGGAGTTTGCTGAAGCCATCAATAAAGGTATTTTATTCTCAGGAAGATGATCCCATCACATGCTTGACAGCAGAGATTCACACAGAGATGAGTTCAAAAGTTGTTGTCCAAAGCATTTGAGCTTCACAGGAACGTGACTTGATGAGCAGCCCCCTCTGAAGCTGACGGACAGGCCGCTAGCCCGGCCCAATCTGTCAACAACACTGCAATTTAGTAATATCTTTTCAGTCGAAAGTGATCATAGTCCTTGACTCTATCCACGGTCTTTTTGCAGGAGAAGCAAAACTCAACATCCTTATCAACAACGCCGGTGTGATGGTGTGTCCCTACGGGAAAACGGCAGACGGCTTTGAGATGCAGATTGGTGTCAATCACATGGGTAAATACATCCATCCAGTTTCTGCTGAGGAAACACCGTCCTCTGCTGCCACAGCCGTTCATTACAGATTACTGGACATCGTGATGCTCTACTAATAAGCTGACTACACACCTCTACCTGCTCTGTTTTCAAAGAACAGTCACACAATTAAACACTCAGCGGATTAGACTTTAGCATTACTCACTTCCTGCAGGTAGTATCTGCTCAACCCAGGCACCCAGAGGTGTGTTCAGGGTTTGGGGGTTGAAATTAAAACATCCGTATATTTCCTTTTCCATGCTCTGTGCAGCTCTTCCATCCCCCATAGACTGTTCTACTTGTAGATAATGACAGAATATTCTTATTTTGGGAAAGAAAAGAAAAAAGAAAAAGGCGATGCAAATTTAAGTAATGAGGAAAAGTGGACTGATGGGTGATTCAAACAGTTCAGGTCTAAAATGTGAAAGTACTAAAAGGAAAAGACAGTTAGTGGTTGTTTTTTTTGAAAGTACAAAGGAAAGGAGATGTATGTATTAAATGTATAAACAAGAACTTGTTTAATGAAATTAAACAAGGACAGTCATAAATTAGACTAAAATGTCTTTGCCTTTAACAGTTTAAACACTCAGTTGCCTTCAAGGCTCCAGGTAATAGTTTTGCAGACTTGCTCCTTCATCATAACAGATTATTTCAGATCGATACTGATGTTAAATATTGATTTGTGTTTATTAAAGCTGGCCGTGATAGGGACAATAGTCTCTCCCCTCCTCTTCCTCCGGGAAGATAACACACACAGTTTATCTTATTGTTATCGGAACATTGTTTTCCACGACAAGGTTCGTTTGCAACTTGCCTGCTGTTTTGGAGGAGACGATGAGGACAAAGGTGTCAGGCGGAGTTTTATTAACCTGCCTCGTTTCCTGGTTTCCTCAAACCCCCTGCTGTTTAAAAATCATGCAGACTTCAGGAATGCATGGTCTCTTTTCATGTTATTTTAAACTGCGATGTCACGGCTGATGGATGAGTCTCAGCCAGAAGGAAAGAAAAAGATAGAAGACGGAGGTGAAGAGCAGCCATGTTGTCTGGTTTGGAGGCAGTGAGGAGGCAGAGGTGAAGATGAGGAGGTTCTCCTTAGGAAAAATAAGGACAGAGAGGATCAGGAATGAGTCCGTGAGAGCTTAAAGCTGATTTTATCTCCTGTTTTCTTTTCTTTCCCTCTTCAAAAAAAAAAAAAAAAAAAAAAAAAAATGTTGAACCACAAGATCAACCACAGGCCATTTCCAAGTTCATAGAGATTTTCTGTTGAAACATTGAATGCCTTGTTTTCCTCAAAGTCGCTTCATCTGAGAAACACAGCTGTTTTCTGTTATTTATTATTATTATTATTCAGTAAGTCTAATATCTACCCTCCCAGCTCCGGGGCCTGTTTTACCAAACATAAATTACTTAATATTCCTCTTTTAACTCCTGAGGTTCTCAAATCAAGATCAATCAAATTGACATTTAAAGCGTTTTAATGAATTTTGCTGTAGGTGTGAAGTCAAACTCCTGCCATGTTCCTCTGGCTTCCCCCTGCAGGCCATTTCCTCCTGACATACCTATTATTGGACCTGATAAAGAGGTCGGCGCCGGCCAGGGTGGTCAACGTGTCGTCCATGGCCCACGCCTGGGGCTCCATCAACCTGGAGGACATCAACAGCGAAAAGAGCTACGACAAGAGCAGAGCCTATGCTCAGAGCAAGCTGGCCAATGTTCTCTTCACCCGGTCTCTGGCCAAAAGGCTGGAAGGTGGGTGTTTAACCTTCACCTCTCCTCACAACCAACCCCACAACCAACCTGTGTGTAATGTTAGCACTGCACAGCGGCCATATCGTGAGCCGACTCCGGTCTCCTCAACCAAGGGAAGGAGATTTTAGACTTGTGAACTTGAAACCTCCGCCTAGCATGTGGAACAAATGTCCGATTTTCTGATATTTCTGCATCAGCTGCCTCAGCCAGACAAAAAACAACTAACGGTTACCCGTGTCTGCGGCACAAACACTGCTTATCTCAGACCTGGGCATTTTACGGCCCGCGGGCCACATCTGGCCCGTCTTGCTTTTTTTTATCCGGCCAACCAAACAGTTTTCATTGAATATCTTAATTAAGTATTTTCAATCAATACTGAATTTACAAACTCCTTATTTTTTCCTTTTGTTTAATTTTGCTGGTAAATAAGATGCCAAAAAAATTGTAATTTTTTTAAATTGCAATTTTCTTTTTGTTTAATTTACATGATGCCTAGTTGGCCCTTGCATAAAAAAAAGTTAAGAAATGCGGCCCGCCGGCCCTAAATATTTGCCCACCCCTGGCTCATCTGAGCCGATTCACCCTCTCATTCACGCGTCATATAGAGACATACGACTGTCCACCCACTCACAGCGACTGTCAGTTGTGAATGCCTTATTCTGGAGTGAGCAGAGGAACCCAGCCTGCCTCTGAGCTCCGCTCCTGCTTCCCCGTGTGTGTCAGTGGTTTCTCACCTTGCTGTTGAACGTGTCCCCCTGCAGGCAGCGGTGTGACGGCGTACTCCCTCCACCCCGGGGTGGTCCAGACTGATTTATGGCGGCACCTCAACGGCTTCCAGTCGCTCGTCATGAAGCTGGTCAGCCCGTTCACAAAAGATGCCACGCAAGGCGCCCAGACCACCATTTACTGCGCCGTGGAGCCGTCGCTGGAGAAGGAGAGCGGGGGATACTACAGGTTGGCTTCTCAAAAAAATACAAAGCACCTCACTTAGCAGCTCAAGGAGACATTCCAGCTTCAAGGTTGGTCAATCTGACTCGTGTCCTCCGCAGCGACTGCGCTGCGGCCAGGAGCTCGGAGGCCGGCAGGAACGAGGAGCTGGGACAGAAGCTGTGGGAGCTGAGCTGCCAGATGCTCTCCATCACGTGGGAGTGAAACCCTCCGGAGGCGTATCAAGGATGCGGACCGCCTGCCAGGCAGGGTCATTCTTCCCCCGCTGCCTGGGTTAGCTTTAGATACTTGTTTAGTACACTTGTGGTACCTATTTTTTTTTTATAAAAGCTGGAGTAAATATTTTAAACGTCGTCATTGTCTGCGCCCGGATGTTTCAATCTTGTGTTTTTGTGTTCTTCTCTTTGCAACCGCCACACCCGGTCCTACCAGCGATGCATCCTTGTTTTTTTTTTTTTTTAAAAACCCTTCCTCGCCGCCGAGCATGTTTTAACCACAGCAGGAAAAACCGAACAAGTGCCCATCGCGCACCAAGGAGCACTTTTTTTTAAATGTTCCAAGTATTTATGTTTACCTGCGTGTTCATTTTGTCATTGAGAATGTCAGCCACGCGGGAAAAAAAACATCACAAATAGATCTCTGTCTTGAGTTGACGTTTCTAGTCTTCCTAAATGTCTCCTTTTTTTCTGTGCAATCCCTAATCAGACTTACTCGCTAAGGTAATGTTACTTCATGTTACACGCCAGCAAATACCATTCAATTCCGCTTCAAAAGTGTCTTCCAATCGTCTGAATCGACTCCCCCTTATCTCGTCTCTATCAAACCCTTATCCAGGCCCGATGAAGCTCGTGAGTGCGTGGTCACAGTGTGACTGCAACCAGAGCGATAAAGACAGTAAAAGTGTGATAACATCCGAACCGCCCGCCATACTGACCGTTCATCACAACCTGAGCCCGTTCTGGGGGTCCAGAATCCTTGACGTGCTGTTACAATTTTCCAAATAAACTGGATGTGACCCGTAGTTGCCGGATGCTTGTCAATGCAAAGTGATTTGAACTGTTTCAAGTGGTAACCAGTTGAATAATGTACGTAAAATCAAATGGATCTGGAGTAGATGCTGGAGGTCTGTGACAGCATCTAAAGATTATTTATATCACCATTAAAAATGCCTATTCATTTTTTGTTCATTGCTTTTTTTGTGTGCAATTCTCCAACGCTTGCTTCTGTGCAGGACCTTGAGAATGCTGGGATGTAAATGGAGACACCATATTCTAACTTTGTAATATTAAAGTATGCCGGACAGTGAATTAAATCACTTTCTCATGAAGGTTGTGTGTGCTGCATCCGAGCAATAGCTGTTCTATATATTTCTATATCTCATTTAAAGGTTTGGTGAAACAGGACCTGCCGTGACCCCATCATTGAAAATCCTATTGATTTACTCATTAAACCCGATGTAATCATTTGCAAGGGAACCATAAACGTTTGCAGCGAAGTCATTCATCTCCATGGCCACGTACACAACCCGTCATTAATGTTTTATAAAGAAAAGAGGCCGGCTATAAGAATCAGCCCAGCGGCGATAACATCAGCGGAGGGAGAAGGACGCGGGGTATGGACGCGAGGATGCATCACAAAACCGGACCCATCAAGAATCTTTTTTTTTTTTTTTGTGTGTGATTGGATGCCAGGGTGGAACGTGAAGGCTGACGCAGTGAAGATGTTTGATTTTCTTTGAGGTTGATGTAGAGCCAGGATGGAGGAATCTGGAGACACCGTTGCCGTGGTGGGCATCGGATGCAACTTCCCGGGTGGTAAGTTTTTGTTTTTTTTTTAATCAGAACATTAGCTTCAATGTCTATATTTATATATATATATCCATTCCTTTAAAAAGCTTAAATTTTGTTCATTAATTATTAGCTGTAAATTTATATAAGTCCAGTTGCACTGGCTACCAGCAGCTGCCAGGATCAAGCACAAGGCCCTGACCCTGGCATTCAAAACCACCTCAGGAACAGGTCCAGCATATCTGACCGAATTGATAAGTCCTTATGTTCCCGGCAGAGAGCTGCGTTCCTCTAATTCAAACCTATTAGCAGTACCTTTTGGTCGCTCTAAGCGATCTCAGGCAAAACTGTTCTCAATTCTACTACCTCAGTGGTGGAACAAACTCCCAGAAGCAACAAGACTAGCATCATCTATCTCAACCTTCAAGAAACAGGTAACAACGTTTCTCTTTCAGGACTTTTTACTGCGCTGATGCCCCAGATCAGGTTGGCAGCAAGTTAGGCTACGCAGTGTGTGTGTGTGTGTGTGTGTGTGTGTACGTTTGTGTGTCTCTGTCCAAAAAAAAAAACCCTCACTAACCCAAGCTTACTGTTCTGTATATTTCCTGTGCATCGTGTATTTGCAAGTGTATTTGCAGTCCCTATGTCCTCTATTGTAAGTCGCTTTGGATAAAAGCGTCCGCCAAATGCAATGTAATGTAATGTAATGTAATATAAGTCAACATGTAGTTATAAACAATTGTATTTGTTGAATTTTATATTAGATGAGTATATTAACAGGCATACGGTTTAGATTTTAAATTCAGAATTGTGGCTTGAAAACAGGAGAGGGGCTTGAGAACTTCTGGAAGGTTCTAGTGAACGGGAGGAACTGTTCAGTGCCCATCCCTAAAGAGAGGTTTGATGTCGCCAACTGGTACGATCCTGACGACAGCAAGGCGGGCAAATCCCGGACGGCCAGGGCCGCGCTCATCGAAGGGTACATTCAGCTTCTTCGGCACACGTTCCTCACCCAGCCTGAAAATAGTTCTGGACTACATCTTGATCTCGATCTGCTTCCAGCTTCAACATGTTTGATCACAAATTCTTCGGCATCAGTGACAGCGAGGTAGAGCAGATGGATCCGCAGCAGAAGCAGCTGCTGCAGTGCGTCTACAGGGCGCTGGAAGACGCCGGGGTTCCCATGGAAAGGGCCAGCGGGACGAGGACGGGGGTTTTCTTTGGTAAGACGGGAAAGTGATGCAGACCTCCATTTATTCCTGAGCTGATTCCGAACGTATTTTGCAAATTTGCACTCGTTGGGTTTTCTTTGTGACGTTAATGTCAAAGCATCCGTTAAACCCCGCAGGCCTGATGAACAGAGATTACGAGACCAACGCCGCGCACGTGCACCCGAGCGTGATCAACCACTGGACCGGTACCGGGCTCGCCATGAGCATCGCCGCCAACAGAGTCAGCTACGTCTTCAACTTCACCGGGCCCTCGCTGTCCATAGACTCGGCGTGCTCCTCGTCCCTCGTAGCTCTTCACTTGGCCTGCCAGTCCATCAGGCAAGGTCTGTGAATGGTTTCTTTGCGGTCAAATGATATCAGATCATTGATTCCCACTAAAAAGCAAGGTGATATTTTAAGTAAGTATATTCATATGTTGTCTTCATCTCATCAGGAGATTGCGATATGGCTGTATGTGGAGGAGTCAACTGCATCATCGAGCCCAGGGTGTTTGTAGCCCTGAGCAAGGCAAAGATGATCTCTCCCGACGGCACCAGCAAGCCCTTCTCCGGTAGAGCCGACGGCTACGGGAGAGGCGAGGGCTGCGGGGTCGTTCTTCTGAAGCCACTGGCCAAAGTGAGTCACGCAGAATACATGTCTTACATCAACCGAGGAAAGATTTTGATCCAAAATGGTTTGGTCGGTAAACTGCGGGACACGCAAAACGTGACATGCGGACAGATAGCGGTACTACTTTGTATGCTAGTCTGCATCCATTTGCCCTGCAACGTAACCAGAGGGTTCCAGACCACCTGGTCCAGCTCTATCAGGGGATTCCCGAGGAGGTCCCAGGCGAGCCCCGACACAGTGCCTCCAGCACACCCTGGGCGTTCACTGGTGCCTCCAGTGCCTGGAACATCTCACCAGTCTCCGCTTTATCAGATCCATTTTGCCCCATGGAATCTAACATGCATTACAATGTGATTTACTGTCATCTGCTACAAAACAGGCAGTGCAGGACCACGACCACATCTGGGGCGTCATCAGCAAAACAGGCGTGAACCAAGACGGGAACTCGGTCACTCCGATCACCAGGCCCTCCATGAGTCAACAAGAGGAGCTGCTGCGAAGGATGTACTCGGATTGTGACCTCGCAGCTCTGCAGTACATCGAAGCACACGGGACCGGAACCCCGGTCGGAGACCCGACAGAAGCAGCGAGCATCTCCAACGTCATCGCTAAGGCCAGACCTCCAGGGTCGGAGCCGCTCTGGATCGGCTCAGTGAAGAGCAATATCGGGCACACGGAATCGGCAGCGGGAGTGGCCGGACTTATTAAGGTGCTACTTATGATGAAGCACGAGACCATTGTGCCCTCGGTTTTCTTCTCCGAGGAGACGGCCAGCGTAGATACCGGAGCGCTCAACATCAAAGTTCCCAAGGAAGCGGAAAAGTGGGAAACATCTGCTACAAGAATGGCAGGAGTGAATAATTTTGGCTTTGGGGGTACAAATGCCCACGCTATCGTCAAACAGCACAAACAATCGGTCCCTTCACAAAAGAATGGGACAAGGCTGAGAAAGTATTTTGTCCTCTCTGCTAATTCACCAGACTCGCTAACTTGGATGATGGAGGACACTCTTAGACAGCTGGATGAGAAGAAAGTGGATCTAGACTCTCTGTTGTACACGTCAGCATGCAGGAGGAGCCATTTAAAGCACAAATACAGAAGGGCGATCGTTGTCTCGTCCATAGATGATCTCAAAGAGAGTCTACGCGCCGGTATTAGCAAAAGCGTTACCCCGTCCTTATCGGATCTAAGATTAGCGTTTGTCTTTTGTGGCAACGGGGTTGCTTATCGCGGCATGGGAAAACAGCTCCTAAAACACGAGCCTGTATTCAGAGATAAGATAAAAGAGATTACGCAACATTTCCAAAGCCTGTGTGCGCTGGACATCTTGGAGACACTTGAGAGCGAGGTTGAGAGTAGTGACTTATCGAGTCCGGATGTTGTCCAACCTCTCATTTTCGCTGTCCAAGTTGGCGTGACCACCCTTCTCACACGATGGGGCGTCAAACCGGACGCACTGCTAGGACACTCGGTCGGTGAGGTCGCTGCCGCTCACTGCTCCGGTCTTTTGAGTCTTGAGGATGCTGTTAAAGTCATCTATCATCGTAGTCTTCTCCAGAACAGAGTCACAGGAGGGAAGATGCTTGTGATTAGCAATATGTCTGTGACAGAGGTAACTGCGCTTGTCTCTCATTACTCTGGTAGGATTTGCATCGCTGCCTTCAACAGTCCACAGTCGTGCACTCTCTCAGGTGATGCAGATGCCATAAAGAGCTTCCACGCTAAGCTGAGCAGCGCAGCCGACAGTCGGGATTTGTTCATTCGCATACTCGACGTACCCGCCGCGTATCACAGCCATATGATGGATCCGATACTGCCAGAAATCAAGGAGGCGATTGGCTCCTTGCGTGTCAATGACCTCGACAGTGAATTATTCTCAACGGTGACGGGCAAGGAGGTGCAGCGGGGAGATTTCTGCACAGGTGAATATTGGGCTCGAAACATTCGCGAGCCGGTCGCTTTTGAGCAAGCGGTGAGGTCGGCGACCAAAGGAAAGAAGACGGTGTTTGTGGAGATTGGGCCAAGAAGAGCCCTGCAGAGAAATATCTTGGAATCCCTGGGTAATGACACTCCTGTACTTGCTTCCCTGCAGCCAGAGAAAGACTGTGAGACAATCGCGTCGGCTGTTTCCAAGCTGTTCGAACTGGGTGTGCAGGTAGACTGGGGCGCCTTCTACTCGGGCTGCGAGACAGCGCCGCTGCCTTTCCCGAAATACCGCTTCGATTGCACGGACAGGGATGTTATCATTGGAGCGGCGCAGAAAAACGCATCCGGCGCTCACCCCGTCCTGTGTCGGAAAGGATGCGAGAGCTACGTTTTCAACTGTGATCTGAAGTCTGATTCCTCTTTCTACCTCAAACAGCACAAGCATAACGACGTCCCCATCGTCCCCGGGGCCTTCTACGCAGAGCTGGGCCTGGCCGTGGTCATGCTCAGCGCCGAACCCAAAGTTCCCCTCAACACCCTCCGGCTGACTGTCAATTTCCACAGTCCTTTCGTTTTAACAAAGAATTTGCCGGAAATGAAAGTGAAAATGGAGCAAACGGAGAAGGGAAATAGTTTTACGGTGTTCTCCTCATCTGCGACGTATGCTTCGGGCAGTGTGGTTTCAAATAAAGCGAGGTGGGTCGAGGAGCAACACATCTCGCTAACTTCGGTCTCCAAGAGGTGCACATCTGTGGTTACTTATCAGGAATTTTATGGATATCTCTCTCAAGGAGGCTTCCAATATGGAGATGTCTTCCAGAACAAGGGGGATGTGCATTACGGGCAAGATCTAAAAGAAGCTTTTGCGGTTGTCAAAGTTCCACAGGAATTGCGGTCTCAGTTGCACGATTACTACATTCATCCTGTCATGCTGGATTTTCTGATGCAGCTTCTCCCGGTCACAGTGGAGCACATTTTTGCTGGTAGACCAGGATTTCCATCCAAAATTGGAAGTTTGACAGTGGTGGAGCCCTTGCAAGATGAGATGATTGTCTATCTGAGAGCAACTGACGTGGCCACCGATCACTTCGAGGTCTGTGGATGCTTTGCAGATAAGGAAGGCAGAGTGTTGGTTGAGGTTAAGAATGTGGTTATCAAGTATCTTGGCAGTCATTCGCAAGTAGTCGAGGAGTACTTCTACCACAACGCTTTCGATGTCATCCCTGAGGCGATCACACGTGATCCACCTCCGCGGGCTTTGGTCTTCGGTGACCGTATAGGGATCGCAAAGGGCCTGCGACAACACTTGGATGCAAGATCGAGGTACATTTCCTACACACGAGCAAAAGATATCTTGAGTCACGGGTTCCCCTCTCTCTTGGAAAATCTCAAAATCACAGACGTGGAGAAAAACTTTGATGAGATCTTGTTCTTGTGGGGCAAAGAAAACCTCACTTCACTGGCCGCTGATGTCGTGTTACAGAATCTAGCAAACTGCTGCGAGATTTTCCGCCAAATTGTACTGGAGCTCAAGCGAATAAACTTCCCGAACGCCGTCAGAGCGGTAACGTACCGCTCGTCCGACATCACAATAGACCACGTAAATCCAGGTTTTGTTGTCGCAGGCATGACGAGATCGTTCGCCGCAGAGATACCGGATCTTTCCTTTCAGCTGATCGATGTCGGGAGCGTCTCTGCCGAAGACATTGCGGCTCTTACTGAGGTCCTGAGGTCGTATCCCTGCAGCCTCCATCCGGAATTGGTGGTAAAAGACGGACTCATTCGGAAACCGTCCATCGTGCACACCCCACCCGAAGTTTCCTGCGACTCGAAGAGCGGGTTTACCTCCTCCGCGTCGAAACACTGCATCCTTCAAACGGCAGACGCGTACGAGATGATCCATTTGAGCGCCGTTCCGGCTGATGAAGAAGAGGCCCAGCCAATCGGCGACACGTCCGTTGAGATTCAGCCCAATCGGATCTGCGTCCATTCATCCGATTACTTCCCCGTCAGCGCCTCACACATGAAGTTCCATCAGACTCTGTATTGGAACAGACACTCGTCACAGACCCACAGAGTCCTGAGTCTTGATGTCAACGGCACTGTAACGGCCATTGGAAAAGATGTCAAGAAATTTAAAGTGGGAGACCACGTGGCCTCCTGTTACCCCATGGAAGCAGCCAGTAGGATCAGAGTCCCGGAGGACGTGTGTTACAGCACCAAGCGCTTCCCGTTTCTTCAGAAAACACCTTGCGTCTCGTACTTTGCGCTGGCATGGGAGATCCTCTGTCGAATTTTGCCGAGACCCAAACATCACCTCGGGATCGAATCGTCCTCTTCCGAATCTGCTCTGACAAAAGTCTTGGCGCTGACGTCTTGCAAATCGGGCTGGACCGTGACTGTTGGAACACAGCACAGTGGGTCTTTCAGGGATGTCAGTCAATTTGAGGCATTTCTTGTCTTGCCTCCGTTCGATGAGCCCTTGATTTCCAAGATCTGCGACCTTCCTGGGATTCAATATGTTGTCGTCATCTGCGATTCTCATTCGCAGACGTTTCTCTGGGACATGCCCCAAAATATAAAGGAAGGGGTTCATCTGCAGACAGTTAGCCTGCCTGTCATTTTGCAAAAGGGATCACTGCTCGGACAAACCCCACGGATTCATCACTGGCTCAAATCCTTGAAACTCAGCCCGAAATTTACCCTTGAAAGTTTGACCTTTCAGACATCGGAGAAGGATTTCCGTCCAGAGAAATCGGAATCGTACTTCACTTCAAAAAAACTAGCCGTGGTAGTTTTGGAAAAAGGTTTTAGCTCGACATCCTCTGACATTCCACCGCTGACAAGGAAAAGGACGCTTTTCCGCAAGAAGGCTCTGTACATCGTAGCCGGTGGTCTCTCCGGATTGGGCTTTGAAACGGTCAAATTCATCTCACAGAAAGGGGGCGAGTACATCGTCGTACTCTCCAGAAGCAAGCCAACGGCAGAGGTGCAAAGGGACATCCGCAATATAGAGAGACAATGCGGGAACAGCATCGTTACCATGGAGTGTGACGTTTCCGTGTCCGAGCAAGTGCACCGAGTCATCGGCGCGGTGGCTCTGAAATTCCCCGCGTGTCCAATTAGAGGTGTGTTTCACAGTGCGGTTGTCCTGCACGACGGCCTCATCGAAACCCTGGACAGATCTCTCTACGAGAAAGTTCTCAGCCCCAAAGTGAAAGGTGTGCTTAATTTGCACCACGCAACTCAGAGCTGTCCGTTAGATTACTTTGTTTGCTACTCCTCCATCTCAGCCTTCCTAGGAAATGCATCCCAGACAAACTATGCAGCGGCGAACACTTTCCTTGACCTGTTCTGTCAGTACAGGCGCACACTGGGGCTTCCGGGTCAGTCCATTAACTGGGGGGCTCTGAACCTCGGTCTGCTTTTGAACAAAGACCATTTCCAGAGATTTTTGGAGGCCAAAGGAATGATGGTGTTGAATGTTGGCGAAGTTCACAAGAGCCTGGAGCAGTGTTTGCTGCTCAACCGACCCCAGCAGGCTATTTGCAGGTTTCATTTCAGGAACATCAGGCACAACATCCTCTCGCAGAACGCGGCTTTAACCATGCGTTTAACTGCGCTGGTAGAGGAAGCATTCCAGAAGTCCAAAGACACGGATTCTCAAACACAAGAAAATGACAACGTCCCACCAAGAGACTACGTTGTTTCGCTCATTCGTGAAACTATCGGGATCGACAAAGGCGAACTGAAAGACGACTCCCTTCTTTCATCCTTGGGCGTTGACTCCATGCAGGCAATGACCCTGCAAAATGTCATCTTCCAGGAAAGAGGTGTCAATGTGCCTTTGGTGAAACTGTTGGATCCCAACGCCACGCTGAGCACGGTTGTGGCGATCCTGAGCGACGACGGCAGCGGAAACGGGCGTGTTAGCGACGACAAAGAGTCTCCATCGGAATTACAGAGCAGTGATTCAACCAGACTGTAAAAGTAGAAACGTAAATAAAATGGAAAGCTAGTGAGGGCAAGTGCAAGACAACTATTACTTGATTTTTATTGCATATTTTTACAATTTCTCTGTTTCCTTTGTCTTGGATTATTTGTGTATACTGTAATTTTATTGACCGTTACAAATTATTACATTGCAAAGGAATGTTAATTTCTGTATCTTTATTACAGTTTTATGCCTTTTTTTTCCCCCCATTCGCTTGATTAGGACATGGGTGAGCATTGAGAACCCCAACACAACACAGCAATGTGTAAAAAGACGATTTATTTTAAGTTTGATGCATTTTTTTTATTCATGCTAAATAAATTTGTTTATGTTTACGATGTTTTGCCCTTGCCTTATCTCGTGGCACTTTCACATGCATGTCAGTCACCCATATGTCCTGCAGCTCAGGCTTCAGACTCATCGGTACTGCCTCGTTGTCAAATTCACAATTACAACTGAAAGAGGAGGGTGATACCTACATCTCATACATTTTGTTCACCGCAAGAAAAGGCACATAAATTGAAAACTTATCATTGCTGGTATGTCTTCTTCTGCTTTCCCTTTAGGCTGCTCCCATCAGGGGGCGCCACAGCCAATCAGCTGCCTCTATCTAACCCACTCTTCTCACACCATCTACCCTCCTGTCCTCGTCCCCTCCGTCCATAAACCCCTCTGGTCTTCCTCCAGACCTCCTCCCTGGAAGCTCCAATCTCAGCATCCTTCTACCCCGACATTCACCATCCCTCCTCTTCCCACATCCAAACCAATCCCAGCCTGACTCGATCTCCAGAACATCCAGCATGTACCCTTGTGATACCTTGCCTGCACCCGTTTGCCCTCCTCCTTCCCTTGAATGTTCATACCTGCTTCCCATTCAAGAAGTGTATATGCTGTGAAGGCCTTGGCGGGTGTCACTTTGTCCCGGAAGTATCCCTGAGGGTATTCCTGCTCTGCACCCCTGGTTCAAACCCCTCTGGCTCTTGCTATGTTTCTGTCGGGGTCGGGTGTGCAAGGTGTTGATTGCCATTTATTGGGACTTTTTTTTTACGTCTAAAAGCCTTTTCTGTGTTTTTGATTAAATCCCGCTGAGCTCCACAGCAGTCCCTTGTGGTACGTTTGGGTTCAACCCTCATTGTCAAGTTGGCCTTTTGGACAAGCAAGGACAGTCTGGAAGTGAACTGGCTGTTCTGGGATAGCCGTAAGTGCCATCATTGCTAGGTTCAATTATATAATATATCATATATAATATACATTTATGATATAAATGTAAACAATTTTTGAGTAGCTTTGCCTCTTCATGACACAATAAAGCGAGTGTTCTGTTTCTGAACTTTTGAATGGTTTATTTACAAGTGTTATTTTGTATGACAGAATTCTTGTTGATCTGGACATAATTCACTGCAGTAAAAGTTAAATGGGAGTACATGGTATCAGCAACTACACATTACCAGATTGGCTCTATGAATCCATGTGAAAAACAATCCTCTCGTTTTCCCGACGTATCAAGAACAACCAAAAGTTGTCCGATCAACACTGTGGAGGTGAACTTATAAAAGAACTGTCAGGCACAGATTGACTGAAAACCGACGTTTTCACAAAGCACATTTGTTCTCTGTTTTTTTTTTATTTCAATTATTCATTATTTCTTCCAAACGCTGCCAAGGTGCACAGCGTACTGCTGGGGTCTAAGATTCTAACCAAAGGCACATTGACACCCGTCTCTTGGAAAATCCTGTTCTGCAGGGTCATGGCGAGCATGGAGTCTATACCCAGCCCGCTCAGGCTGAAGTCGTCCTCCAACTCGTCGACGCTCACATTGCTCACCTCGCTCACAATTTTTCTCACGCGGTCACCTGCTGGTTCCAAATGTCGATCTTGGGGGTCCATACTTGTATGGTCTTTAAGCTTCGTTTCAACCAAATTTGACAGTCGTTCTCTGAGCGCAGCGTTCTGCGAGAGCACGTGAAAGTTAAGATTCCTGAAGTTGAACTTGCAGACGGCTTGCTGAGGTCTGTTCACGAGAAGGCAACTCATCAGAGCTTCATGAAACTCGCACACGTCCATTATCATCATTCCTTTGGTCTCTAGGAACTTCTGGAAATGTATTTTGTTGAGCAGGAGTCCGAGGTTCAGAGGACCCCAATTGATGGACTGCCCAGCGAGCCCCAGATGTCTCCGGTAGTGACAGAACGCGTCGAGGAAGGAATTGGCTGCCGCGTAGTTACACTGAGATGCGTTGCCAATGAACGAAGAGATGGATGAATAGCACACAAAGAAATCTAGTGTTTTGTTGACTGTTGCATAGTGAAGATTTAGAGCCCCGCCTACTTTGGGCTGCAGAACTTTTCGGAAAAGGGACTCGTCCAGGGTTTCGACCATCGCGTCATGTAGGACCGCAGCGCTATGAAACACCCCTTTAATCGGACAAGAGACAAACGTTTGTTCGGTCTTCGCGATCGCCCGCACGACCTCCTTTGACACGGACACGTCGCACTTGATGTGCATGATAGTGATCCCATACGTCTTCTGGAGGACTTCCATTTCACATCGCGTCTTGTTTGTCAGAGCGCGCCTGGATAGCGTCACGACGTAACCTCCGCCATTATGGCCGATGAATTTAACCGTTTCAAGGCCCAGACCCGAGAGACCTCCGGTCACAATGTAAACACAGTGTTTTCTAAAGAGCTGCCTCTGCGTGGTACGAAGAGGAACATCAGACACTGGACAACTGGATTCTCTGTGTTGTAAAACCACTTGCTCTACTGCCATTGAGCTAAAGTAGGACTCCACAAGCTGACCACTCTGGGTTTCGGCTGAGATTTGAAACGTGTTTTTTTTCAGAGGCAGGGATTCTTTGTCGAAACTTAGAGACGTCAGCCAATCGAAGACGTTTCTGCTTCGGGCCTTGAGGTTGGCTCTTTGCAGCACGGAAGCAACGTCAAGTTTGTGGATATGCACGTGTTCGCTCTCGAACGCGAATATATTTGCAGGGATCGAAGCAGCCATGTGAGAGCTGTACAGAAATATAACGTGAACGTCACGGCCAGGATTGTCATGTATTTTCTGCCAGGTGTGGTCGAATGGGGGCAGGAAAACAAGAGCGTGAGATGGACACCCATTAAGAGGTTCTCTCAAATGAGGTAAACAGGACACATTCCATCCCGACTTGTTTGCCGTCAGAGCCAAAACGTTGATCAGGACAGAGGCCGGGTCTGAGGCGATAATGGTTAACTTCTTCATTTGTTTTTCCACAGACAGCATCCGCTGCAGAATCACCCACGCCAACAGGAAATAAGACACGCACGGGTTTTCCTCCAGGAACGGAAGACGTCCGGTGTTATAGCACACGGCATCAGGTATTATTACCTTCGCTGTGGCAGCTACCGGATAACATGACGCAACATGGTCTCCCGCTTTTAGATTTTTAACACCTTTTCCAACGGCTGTCACCATGCCGCTAAAATCTAAAGCCAGAACCTGGTGTTTTTGTGAGGCGTGCTCATTCCAGTACAACGCTCTGCCGGATTTCAAGTGCGCTAGAGTTACGGGGAAGTAATCAGACGAATGCACGCACACGTTGGTGAGCCGGACTTCAACTGAATTCTCCGGAACAATAGTTTCTCTTTTGTCACTCGGGGCGGCGGACAAGCTTGCGAATCTATATGCATCAGCAGTCTGCAGGACAAAGCCCGTCTGGATCGAGTGAACATCGGCCTTAAGCGAAACTGTAACCGTTCTGGGTGTCTGTGCTATTCTTGTGGTTGATGCCTGCCCGTCGCTAACTGTGACTTCGTGCCGTTTGCAATCGTTTATAACGCGAACCGTAGTCTCGATGTCTTGACTGCTCATAGATTCGACGTCAATCAGCTGAAAGGAAAGTTCCACGATCTCTGCCGCACAAGCCCTGGTCATACCCGACAGCACAAAACCAGGACTGATATAGTCCACGGTGGTTCCGGTCGATTTATAGGTTATGACATGAACGGTACAAGGTATTTTCCTGTCTTTCAGAGCCAAAACGACCTGTCGCAATAGTTCACAGTGAGAGACCAAGCAGTCCAGGACCCTCTCGGAGGATAAGTGACTGAGGTCCTCTACGCCCCAAAGGTAAATTACGTCGCTCAAATTTGTATGGAGTGATTTTCTGACCGCATCTTGAAGTTCGTCTGATTTCCAGTTTCGCTTGTGTGGCATAGTGGTTGACGCCGGGTGCAAGTACGGGCCAAGAGATTCAGCAATGCCGATTTCGTCGGCGAAAACTAAAGCTTTTAATTTCCCGTGAGATCTTTCCATGGCGGTGATCGGGATTCTCTCGTTGTGAAAGAACGTCGAACAAGGAACATTTGAGCTACTGTCCAAAAATTTGATCCTCACCCCCTTCATTTCCACCAACACTTTCCCCTCCGCGGTGCAAAAGCACCCGCAAACATCGAGGAAGTCAAGGGTTTCTTGAGTGGCACGCAAGTACATGACCATTTCCTCTTGGAGGGGTCCTGAAATGGTGACACTGCCTACAGCTGAGGGGAGTCCCTGTTTAACCGATAGGTGTCCAAAACCTACCACTGCAGTCATTTGAAGGAAATAGTCCAGTATTACAGGGTGGATGAAGTAGTCATGACTCGTTTTAATGATTTCTGCGGGTAGACGAATTGAGCTCACAGCTTCTCTCAACTCATCCCCAAAATAAACATCATCAAGATGTCTATAAATTTCCTCGTACTCAAATCCCGCCTGAGAAAGAATGGAATAAATCTTATTCGGGCTCATAACCAGTTTGCACCTTTGGTAGACTGAATGGAGATGAATGGTGGGCTCCTCAAACAGCACCGGACCCTCGATACAGCGGTAAGTGCCAGAAGCATGTGTGGCAACAGAAGAATATATTCTAAATGCGCCTCCGTTTTCTGCGTTCTCCAGGGTCAGTGTCAAACGGTGAGAGTTTGAGTTGAGCGTTAACAGACTCTGAAAAGTGACACTGAGCTGGGGCGAGGGTGCGGCTTTCCTGGACTTCAAATGGGCCGTCACTGAGGCGTACGCGAGCTCCACATAGAACGCACCGGGCACGACGGGAACGCCATTGATTTTATGCTTCCAAAGGTAAGGAACGGACTCCAAGGAGATGTGACATGTGTAGTCTTTGATACTCTGCTCTATTTTAGAGGTGGACAGGCGGGGAAAAAATAATGAATGATCTCCGTTTCTGAGGTTTTCACAAAACAAGGGCTTCTTCGTATTGTCAAAATGATAGACTGGGAATGCCGTCGGACGTGTCTTGAATCCCTCGTAAATGTGGTGCCAGAGCACATCGATGCCTAGTTCGAATAAATTCGCCACCGCAGACAGGATTGTTTTGTGCTCCTCCTCTGGCAGAACAGAGGACAGAGCTATAACTCCGTTCCCCAACGTTTCTAATATATTCCTTCGGAGAGATCTCCGAGGTCCTATCTCCACAAACACCAAGCTTCTCTTCGCTCGGTTGTCTTCGGCAACAGCTCGCAGAGTCTTTTCAAATAAAACCGGTTTTCTGACGTTCATTGACCAGTATCTGCCTGTGGTGAAGTCACCCGTCAAATGCCTGCCTCCGGTTACTGTCGAATATAGGTCACACTTCAAGTCGTGGACGGCTAAACAACCGATGCATCTATCGATTTCATCTATGATAGGATCCATCAAATGGCTATGGTAAGCTGCCGGGACGTCTAAAATATGGAGAAAAACATTTTTATCTGTAAACATCATCTTCAGCGTTTCACGGACAGCATCAATAGCATCTGCGTCCCCTGACAGAGTACATGACAGCGGGCTGTTAAACGCAGCAACACAAACTTTCCCGGAGAAGTTCTGAACAACTGCTAGTATCTTCTCCACAGTCACACCGCCGACCACAAGCATTTTCCCCACCGTGACCTTACTGTGAAGAGAACTACGGAGGTACACAACTTTAACGGCATCCTCCAGAGACAGAAGGCCCGAGCAGTGAGCGGCAGCTACCTCCCCTAGGGAGTGTCCGAGAACAGCTTCTGGTCTGACACCCCAGTGTCTCAGAAGGGTGGCTAGACCCGTCTGGATTGCAAAAAGAAGAGGCTGGACGACATCTGGCCGGTTGAGCTCATCGCTATCAAGGTCGTCGGCAAGCCATTTACAGATGCTGGTGCTTTTGTGATTTTGAAAGGCATTCTCAATTTCTCTTACCTTGTTTCTAAAAATAGGGACCTCTCTGAAGAGCTTCTTGCACATCCCCCTGTACGAGACACCATTCCCACTGAACACAAAAATCACCCTCGTGTTTGGTTTTGTTGCTTCGGGCCTCGTTTTCAACACAGAAGCCAACCGATGCTGTAAATCTGAGATGGATGACGTCAAGACCGCCTTCCGGTATCTGTGTCTATTGTGGCTCCGGCCACAAGCTGAGGTGTATGACAGCGAATGTAAGTCGACGGTTTCATCCCTGCAGAGTCTTTGTTGAGTGTCTCTGATGGAGAGGACCAGTGATTTCTCCGATGCTGCCGAGATCACAAAGAAATTTGGAAAACCTTTTGGGGTACGCGTTGGAAATGCAGTCGGTCTGTACTCTCGTACAATCGCATGCGCGTTCGTGCCTCCGAACCCGAAGTTGTTGATCCCGGCTATCCTGTTTAGCGACCCGTTTGTCCGCCACTTTGCAGCTCTGGTAGGAATAGCTAATCTCAAGGTTTTTAAATCCACACTCGAACTGTCTTGCGAAAAGAAAACCGAAGGAACAAGGGTTTCGTGCTTCATCATTAACAGTACCTTGATGAGTCCCGCAACTCCCGCTGCAGATTCTGTGTGTCCAATGTTGCCCTTCACCGAGCCAATCCAGAGCGCTTCCGACCCTGGCGGTTTGGCTTTGGCGACGACATTTGAGAGGCTCTCTGCTTCCGTCAGGTCACCGACGGGAGTCCCCGTCCCATGTGCCTCGATGTACTGCACACTCGCTATATCCTGCTTAGAGTAGATTCTTCGTAAAAGCTCCTCTTGTTGGACGATTGAGGGCCTGGTGATTGGAGTCACCGAGTGTCCGTCTTGGTTCACAGCTGTTTTGCTGATGACACCCCAGATTTTATTGCAGTCCCGTATGGCCTTGGAAAAGGAATGAACATCATAAGCAAGCCAGCTATATAACCCACAGGACTGTCTCAGAAAATTAGAATATTGTGATAGAATTCTTTTTCTTCTGTAATGCAATTAAAAAAACAAATATTACTTTTTCATGATATTCTAATTTTTTGAAATAGAATTTTTGAGTTTTCTTAAGATGTAAGCCATAATCAGCAATATCAAAATAATAAAAGGCTTGCAATATTTCAGTTGATTTGTAATGAATCCAGAATATATGCCTTTTTTTTTTGGAATTGCATTACAGAAGATAGAAGAACTTAATCCCAAAATTCTAATTTTCTGAGACAGTCCTGTATGTATGTACTCGGTGGCCTACCGGGAATGTAAAAAAAAATAACCATCTCACATTTTTAAGTGGTTTCAGAAGAACGACCCCGCAGCCTTCGCCTCTGCCATAACCATTCGCACTTTTTGCAAAGGGTTTGCTGATCCCGTCGGGCGAAATCATTTTCGCTTTACTGAGAGCAACAAACAGTCTGGGCTCTATGATACTGTTGACTCCTCCACATAGAGCCATCTCACAGTCTCCTAGTGGGGAAACGGGTCACTAAGCGAGGAACAACATGCAATAAAAACCTCAAAGAACCACTTACCTTGCTTTATAGCCTGACAGGCCAAATGTAGAGCCACCAAGGACGAGGAACACGCACTGTCAATAGCCAATGACGGGCCGGTAAAATTGAAGGTGAAGGAAATCCTGTTTGCAGCCATGCTCATGGCCGTCCCGGTGCCGTTGTAGTGCGTTATTGTGGGAGGGTTGTTATTGCGGAGCGTTTCATAATCCCTGTTCATAAGACCTGCAGCAACATGATTGAGGTGGAATAAATTTAAGTTTTAAACAAACAAACCAAAAAATTTGGAAGTACAAACACAAGCTCACCAATGTAAACTCCGGTTCTGCTTCCACTGACTGAATCCATGGCGATGCCGCCATCTTCCAGCGCTCTGTAGGTGCACTGCAGGAGAATCTTCTGTTGAGGATCCATGAAGTCAGCCTCCATTTCAGTAATGCCAAAAAACTTATGATCAAACTCATTGAACCTAGAACACACATATATATAAAGCAGATAATTGTCAATATTCCGGGTCATACATTGTGATGCTAAATTCCTTATACATACACGTCAACGAGGGAAGCTTTGGTTGTCTGCGTCTTCCCGGGTTGGCTTTCATCGGGGTCAAACCAAAACGCGGTGTCAAACCTCTCTCCTGGAATATCCACCGCACAAATTTTCCCCTCTAGCAGAACTTTCCAGAAATGGTCCAACCCTTCGCCTGGAGAAAAAAAAAAAAAAAAATCAACCACAACACTGATCATTTTCCTTTTTATGCAGAAAATAATATTTTCTGCTCAGAAGAACATCCATACAGACCTCCAGGGAAGTTGCATCCAATGCCAACGACAGCGATGCCGTCGTCCACATCCTCCATTGTTCTTTAAGTTATGCTGGCTTTGACTTTAATTCCCAAAAACAAATATAATACATACCATCTCCATTTCTAATTGGAGTCTGGGAGCCAGTCGATGTTCTCACGCTAACTCAACCCCGTCGCTGTAGCTCCACAACCCTTTATAAACCGAGGGAGGCCTCAGGTACAAAAAAAAAAAAAAAAAAAAAAAAGGAAATGAGGATACTACAATGCCCCGGTCTGTCACCGTTCCTCTGCTGAACACAGTAATTACAGGCTTGATAATTAAAATGGATCAGCTGAAGGGCTTTTTGGAGATTGACACTCATCAGAGTTGGAGGTCTTCACAGCAAACTGTGGTCACATTTGTCCTGAGAAGAAATCCTCTTCCTCAATGCAAAGTACAAGACTGCAATAGCTCAGCATTTTATTTTGAAATTATCACATTTAAAATAGCAATTCTGAAACCCCTCCAAACATCTAATAGCTCAAATGTGTCTAGTCTTAATTCTTCCTTCCTAATCTCTAACAACATAAATCACAGTTGAGGTTTGCATGCATGTATGTGTGTGCACAGAATAAGCCGTTGCATTAAGTAGAGTAACACAACTGACTAGGAGTAGCCTTTATTTGAGCTCTTTGAAGGATTTAAAACAAAGGAACAAACAGAAGCTCACAATATGTACAAACTTCCCCCGTCCCAGGTGAGCTGTAAGCAGGGCGTCTCACTGACCGAAGGACAGGAAAACACACCATTGAGCACTCAAATAAATAAGAACCAAATAAAACGGAGAGTGAGAGGTGAACGTGGCTAAAAATAAAGCATTCAGACGACATTTCTAACATGAACGAAGTGGTACATTTTCGATTGAGGTACTTTCAGTTAATACGATGTCCACTGGTAATTTGATGGTCGGTGGATGGCGAAATAAAACCTCCGCTCACCTGGTCTACACTCATCATGATGCAAGCCAAATCTAATCCTATCAAGAACCCTGCTCCGAGACAACGTAAAAAAACCCTAGTTTGTAAAAAGCACCAGGTCCCTCGGCGTCACAGACAGGACCATTTGCCCCGGAACATGACGACGGCGTACAATTCAAACATTCAAGTGCTTGGTGTGAAATCCGAAGGTAGATTTAAAAAGCAAAACGAGTACGAGGGAGAAAAGAATCATTTCATGATCGATGTCACATTGATAAAAGGGATAGAAATGAAATACAAGGCCTGACAAAGGCCAGTGCTTGATTGCACAGCTTAATATATATATACACACATGAAATAAAAGTCTAAAAATGCCCACTGAGGAATCTAGTGGTCCAGCGATTTGCCCTCCAGCACCATTTGGATCTCTCTGGCGTCCAGAGTTTCATAGGTCAGCAGGGCGTCGGCTAACTTCTTGTGCTCCTTGCTGTAGGTCTTCAGGATATTCTTTGCACGGTCATATGAGTCCTGAACAGAGGAGGGGGGAAAAAAAAAAAAAAAGGACTCAGAAAAGACCTAAACAATAAACTGGATCTCCGCGTTGCAGCTTTACCTTCAGTAAAGCTCGGACTTCCTGTTCGATAGCAGCTTGTGTCTCGGGGCTCTGCTTGGTGACGTCTCCGTAGGTCATCACGCCGAGCTGTAACAGAACGGTGGTGTCCTGACATTTCATCCAGTGAACAAAAAAAACAAATAAAATCCTATTCTATCTTCTGGAGAAACCCTCCGAACCACGAACACAGCTACAGTATTGGTGTTCATTAACGTGTTCATAAGAAAAGCTGTACCTTGTTGCTCATCCCAAATCTGGTGACCATCATTTTAGCTATTTTTGTTGCTCCGTCAAAGTCACTGGATGCTCCTGAAACGTTAAACCAAAGCACAATAGCAATAAAGATTTGCAGTTAGAATTGAATATTTTATTTACTCACATACAGCAACGGTTACAGCCTCAAAATGACAATGTGCCCACAAACACAGCAGAATGTTGGACTGCAAATGTTTGCTTAACATGAGGAACTTTTGTATCGATCCCCATAGGGGAAATTCGGTTGCCACAGCAACGCAATAACAACAATAAATATGAATATAAATAAGACGCCGTTGAAAGGACCAAGACAACAACAAAGATAAAAAAAAAAAAAAAGCCATCTTGAAATCACGATCAGACGACTGAGGTCGAATTTGAAAAAGCGCGACGCCAAAACCCCCACCTGTCGTGATGTATTCGTTTCCGAAGATGAGCTCCTCCGCCACCCGCCCCCCCATGCTGACGTCCATCTGTGCCAGCAGCTGCGCTCTGGTCTCGCTCCAGCGGTCGTTCTCGGGAAGCATGGACACCTGGAGGAGTGAGACGGCTTGCGTGTGAGATGCCCGGCGGGCTGGAAAGGGGTCCGGTTTCGCCGCGGGGCCGTGAGCACTCACGTGGCCGAGGGTCGGTCCTCTAGGCATGATGGTGGCCTTATTGATGGGCATGGCGTCTTTGGTGTAGTAGGCGACGATGGCGTGGCCGGATTCGTGATACGCCGTGATGGTCTTGTTCTTCCGGTCGATTTCCACGCTCTTCCGCTCGGGGCCTGACACGACAAGGACGACTCGGGTTAAAATCTTTGCTCTTTCGATGACGCCGTCCCCGCCCCTCCAGGAAGGCTCGCTCACCCATGAGGATCTTGTCCTTGGCGAACTCCAGATCCTTCATTGTGACCATTTCTTTCCCATCCACCGCTGCCTTCAAGGCGGCCTGGTTGACCACATTCTCCAGCTCCGCTCCCGAAAAGCCAACGGTGCCCCGGGCAATGATCTCAGCGTCGACAGCTTAGACAGACAGATAATGGTGAATGCCTTTATTATTTGCAATAAAAGGTGACTAGTGTTGCACAGACAGTGGTGCATTGAGTTCATGAACAAGGCTTGACTTTATCTAACCGCTCCTGACCAGGTGACTGGGTTTTTTCCAACAACATCAAATGAGGTTGTGTTTTCTTGACAATTGGGAAAAAAAAAAAAGAAAACCAGTCTCTTTTCACTTCCTTGCCTGGACTTAAAATGTCCATTTTATTATGTGCACTTTTAGATTAAATAACTTTGTGTATCATCTAGGACAGTGGTCCCCAACCTTTTTATCGTCACGGCCCGGTCAACGCTCGCCAATTTTACCGCGGACTGGGAGGGGGGGAGGGGGGGGTGTACACGTAGATTGTTTATATTGCGACTATAATAATAAACGTGACTGCAACTTTATCAGCAGCTTCCTCGTAACATTGCGCCAACAACATAACATGAGTGTAATGAAGGCTTGGTTGCCTCATTGCCGCATATTATGCAGAGCGCCTTGTTCTGTGGGAATCACCTGTTACGATAAATCCACATTGGTCTTGGTATTGTCTGTTAAAATCTTTCTTTTTCTTGGAAGTTACAGGCTCTTCTTCTGTCTCTTCACTAGACCTTTTCCCCTTGGAAAAGCAACTTTCCGTCTGACGTCTGCTTTTTACTCATTTCTCTAGCTTGTGGGTTACGTTTTTGGGCCTCGAGTGACCGAGATGTAACCGAGATTCCGGCCATTTTTCAAAATAAAGATTGTTCAGACTCAGATAATGAATCCAACGGAATAATTGATTATTTCTTGGGTGGCCCGGCACCAAATGATTCACGAATCGGAACCGGTCCGCGATCCGGGGTTGGGGACCGCTGATCTAGGATATTACTTTTTCTTTCAAACACGTGCAACCATTTTTTCAACATTGTTGTCAAAATTTTTCTTTACATAATCCTGTACAACAAGAATCCCAGTACCATTGGCTATATTAACTTAAATACATTTCTATTACCTCATGTAAAGTCATGTTTTTATACGTGCAACATCACTCTTCACTTTTAAATTTACGAGCCATCTGGCGCAAGAAATTAGATGAATGAAGTTTAATCTTATTATTTCACGCCTGCAGATCCACCCACACCTATGAATGACGCCTTTTCTGGACTCACCAGAATCCACCTTGATCTTGGACAGGTACCAGTTGAGGATTTCGGTGCGTCCCTTCACATCTGGCCGAGGAACCGTGACCTGCATGTCGAACCTCCCTGGTCGAACCAGAGCGCTGAAGAGGGAAGAAGTTAGGAGGTGAGCTTTCCCTCAGAGGAACGGTGTCACACTTTTATCAATAACTGTTATTGCAGTAGATAACAAGCAACATTATGGGAGGAAAATGATCCTGGTTCTGTTGTACAATCACTCCTAGGAGTGATATTCAGATACATCTGACTTTAACAACTCAAGTATGACATTAAATCAGAGCAGACTACTTCAGAGATGCAAATGATCATCTGGCCTAAAACACGGTAGACAATCCAGCTCTTCTATTTTTCCATACAAAGAAGCAGCATTGACATCCTAGTCATTATAAAATAAGACGTACTTGTCTAGCGCCTCAGCAAAGTTTGTAGCGCCAATAACAATGACTCCCTCGTTCGGTTTGAACCTGGAAGAAGACCGAATGGGTTACTGATGGCTCACGGGGGGAAATAAAGTGCTTTTTTAAGTGGTGACTCTAGACACCGACCCGTCCATTTCAGCCAGCAGCTGGTTAATGGTTTGTCTGGAGTAAGGATGCATCGGAGACTCGATTCTCTTCCCGCCGACGCTGTCCAGTTCGTCGATGAAGATGACGCAAGGGGCGTTAGCTTTTGCCTCCTCTGCAGGGCGTAGAAGAGAGCCGGTCAGACTTTACTGAAAAACGCTTTGTGCTCATCGTGTGGCGGATCACTTATTCCTCAACATCCGGCAAACTCACTGAAGAGATTCCTGATGCGACTGGCACCTACGCCGACAAACATCTCATCAAACTCCGATCCGGAGGCGTAGTAGAAAGGCACGTCGGCCTCTCCGGCCACAGCTCGGGCCAGCAAAGTTTTCCCTGTGCCCGGGGGGCCGACCAAGAGGATGCCTGGCGGGATAACACCATTATATCATCAGCACAAATGAGCAGTTAAAGCTGAGAATGTGGAAGAGATTTTTCTAAAAACAAAAAAAAAAAACAACAACCTTTGGGCAACTTTCCGCCGAGCACCGTAAACTTCTGGGGGTTCTTCAGAAATTCAACCACGTCTTGTAATTCACTCTTTGCTTCCTCCACCCCTTTTACGTGGTCAAACGTGACATTCTTCATCTGGATGGGGTCGACGGCCGAGTCCAGGCCCGATGTGGTGCGGAACCTGACTGTGGAATGACAACAACAAGATTTACTTTTAGCACATACGAAGAAATACTTTATACTGTGAGCAAACATCTTGACTAGTTACACATCAGGCACACTTATTAGATGTATTCTAGTTAATGGGAGGCTATGGGTTCATAAGCAATTGTAGGAAAGAGAGAAAACTGAAACAAACCAGCGTCAGAAAAGGAGCCTTTACCCGAGAGAAATGGGGTTCTTGACAAACCATATATGCCAACAAGTAGGAGGATCAGTAAGATCAGCCTGGTTCTCCTCAATGAATCTGTAAATGCCGAGAGATGGAGAAAGTGAGTCAATGACTTTGCCCAACACAACAAGTATAAACATTCACCGGGTGCCTTGAGTAGAATGGTAACGCTGAAGTGGAGGACGCTAGTCACGCTCACCTTGGGTTTTCTGTGTGAAAGCCTGAGACCTCATGAAGCCTTCAGAGAAGCCGGTCTTAAAAGCCTCCTGCTGGTTCTCCGAAAGGTTCCTGTGTTTGACGATTTGGTCCAACGACTGCATCTCTGGTCCTTTTTCTCTCATTAGCAGTCCCTGCAGGGACGGGGGACAGGTTCAGCACCACCGCCTCAGAAACCAGACTCTTTTGACCATCTTTAGAAATCAACTCTGAATTAGACAGAACGTTACTGCTCCAGCTGTGCCGCAGGGGGTGCTGACCTTCATAAATGCTGGTGTGTAGGATTCAGATTCAACTGGTCCATTAGAACTGGACTCCGTCCTTCTAGTCTTCGATTTTAGCGTCTTGAAACCTCGACTCTGAATGCAAACTTAAGGCACAAGCATGGAAATCCTGTTAGCGTTAGAATACGAACCGCTCATTTTTAGCAGATCTGTCACAGACAGAAATTATGGTTGGGAAAACATAATATTATAAGTTTCTTACCAGGCAACAATGGAAGCGTAGAGCTAACCTCTTTTAGAGGGTTGTGGTATTCTCTACGGAAGATGGGCGAGCCAAAAACGCCCAACCTTCTTTGTGAAAAGCCTGTAAGGAGGAAAAAAAAAGACATACATTACATCCTGGCAAGAAAAAGAGGGAAATATTACAAATGTTAAAAATCTCGGAAACTAGTTTTAATAAATTAAGCTAAGACTCTGTCTCTTGACCAAAACAGACTGGATCACCTGTCAGCACTGAGACATTACTCACCATGCTTGTTGTGAAAAAAGCTGTCCGCAGACACGTGACTTGTCCTCCATACTTGAGAAACAGCGGGCGGTTCTTCTTGTCCAACTACGGGCAACAACCTGCTGACCAGCTCATCCAGTTGACTCACCCGGATATCTGACAGACCCAAGTCCCGAAGACTCACGCTGGGCTGAAAACACGTATGAGCAACTTGTCAATTCAACAATATGCCAACATGCCTTCAATAATGGAAGATGGACATACACATGGTTATCCCTTGACATGGGTTGATGGCCAAATTGTTACTTGTGGCCCAAAATTGGTGCATCTACATTTGTGTTGTGCTGTCATTGAGAACACAGTGAGCCACAGAGAGCATTACTCTGCTGTCAGCAGAAATGTCCAGGTCGGTGTTACTTTCCTCTGTTCCAGATGGAGAACAAGGGCTGCGTCCATGCTGTCCACCTCACCTCTTTCAAAAAGGACCGTTGCTCCGGGCTGAAGTCTTTGTGGAGGGTCTGGACTGAAGCCGTAGCCGTGTTCTTCAAGGAGTGCAGGGCGTTCATCAGCTGGCTCAGGGGCACAATCATCTGCGAGGGGAGGAATTGTCAATTAAGACCATAACAGGGTGCAGATTTGTTTTCTCACTCATTTACCACCATCAACTCTCAGGCACAGATTACAATAGCTATTTGCAGCCTGTGAGCGCACACAGGCTGCGCCTCCCTAGGAGGCCAGCTGCAGTTATGTCAGTGTCCGGCTCAATGTCGATCTGTGATGTAGGCTCGGTCCACACTTACGTCACATGTGTGATTTATGTAACCGAAATAAGGGCTTAAAAAAACTGCCATTCGACTTCTATTACACATAATTCACCTGTGAAAAAACATCTGATGTAATCATACAGTACGGAATCGACCGGTTCATTTTAATAGCTGAGTGTAACGTGGCAAAATGTCAAGGCTAACATTAGCCGGACGGGGCTGTGTTTCATGACATGGATAATTCTGACAAGATAACAGATAAAAGAAGATTATTACTGCCGTTAGTTGTAATCACAGTAACCCCAAGATGGGTGGGGGTCGTTGAAAGGGTGAGAAGAACTAATGCTAGCTGAGGTTAGCTTGATTAACGCGATACGGTCAGCTTACCTGTTGTGGTTGAAACGATGTCGATAGTGAAAACATGGTTGAAAAAGGAAGTAAAAATACACTTTGAGGAGTAAATGGGAGAGGACTGATCCTCTACTTCACATAAATGAAGGCGTAGCTCCGGATCGGCGTCCTTTTGTTTACCCTCTTACACAACTTTGAACAGCTTAGCTAACAGCGCTAAATGGATCCTCCGGCATCTAAGGTCAAATGAACTACAAAATGACATCACATCGAATACTACCGGGTACGGTCCTGCTAGAAAAATGAATCTTGCGCGAATTCCTTTATTTTCTTAGTGATTTTTTTCCCCGAAATACCGGCCACGAAAAACGAAAACATTTATGACAGTAACTGATTTCTCCAACTCATTCTCCAACTTATACTCTTGTAGTCTCAGTTAGTTTGGTCCAAAGCATTCATACAGTTTAACGCATGAAAGCAGACAACAGTTATTTTTTATTTATCAAATAGTCTGTTTTCAACTAAATAGTGTATTCCTTGTGTGACGTTCGCGTAGATCGTCTATTTTGCATACTGTTGCTGTATGTCAACATACATTAGGCTACTTTGTGTGGGTTTCTGTCTATCTTAATTCATCATGAAATGTATCGAGTTTTAAAACGATCCTTTATTTTTTGTTTAGGTGTTCTATTAAGAAGATATAAAGAGGTCATATATAATTTGTTTTGGCTTTTGAGTGGTTTCATTTTTTTGTTTTTTGTTTGTTTGTTTGCTTTTTTTGCTTTTGAGTGTTTTTTCTTTTGCTTTTTTGCTTTTCGGTGTTTTTTTTTCTTTTTTTCTTTTCTTTTTGCTTTTGCTTTTGAGTGATTTCAGCTATGGACTGGCCATGAGTGGCTCCTGCTGTGCCTGAATAAAAATCACATAATTATAACAGTAGCTTCACAAATTTTCGTACATTTCAAAGAATATCAAAAAAGTTAAAAAGTAGCATCGACTACAACCTCTTTATCGCGGTTTGAATGGCCTTGGTATTCTTTCTGGAACGGCAATATCTTGGACAGCTAAAATCTGTCACAGGACCCCGGGAAAAGAGAGTGCAATTCAAAATTTCAAAACAAACTCCAGTCAGTTCGTTTCACAATGCTTGTGTTTACTTGAAGCTAGCTGGCTGTTAGCTTTCTTTCCGAAGCGGTTTATAAAATGGACGCTGAAGTAAAGATCAAATCTTGTAAAATCAACAAATCCTCGGACGCCCCAAAAGCGCCTTCCATTGAGGATTTCGTGGTTTTGAAGCCCATCAGCCGTGGTGCTTTTGGCAAAGTTTACCTCGCACGGAAGAAATGCAACGCCAGATTGTATGCTATCAAGGTAAGTCCCAGCGAAGCCTTACAACCGGGGAGGTTGCGAGCTTATCGTCTGTTTATTTTTCTGTCCAGGTCATGAATAAGGCGGACATGGGTGATAAAAACCTGTCGGGGCAAATGAAAGCAGAGAGAGACGCGCTGGCTTTGAGCAAAAGTCCGTTCGTAGTCCACTTGTTTTACTCCCTCCAGTCCGCCACCAAGATCTATCTGGTAACACTGAGACACAGAAACCATTCCGAGCACATCTGCAGCAGCTTCCTCACCCAGCTGTGCTCTGTTGCTTCCAGGTGATGGAGTACCTCATCGGAGGAGATGTGAAGTCTCTACTACACATTTATGGATATTTCGACCAGGACATGTCAGTCAAATACATCTCAGAGGTGGCACTGGCTTTGGATTACCTGCACCGTCATGGGATCATCCATAGGTACTTTTGTTGGAGATGGAACTGCGTGAAATGTGCCACCTTTAGTTTTCCCCCTTCAGGGGTATCCACCATCCTCCATCTAACCCTCTCCTCTCACACCAACTACCTTCCTGTCCTCTTTCCCTCCATCCATAAACCGTCTCTCTGGTCTTCCTTAAGTCGTCCTGTCTGGCAACTCCAACCTCAGCATCCTTTTACCCAGATCTTCACCATCCGTCCATGTTCTAACCGTCTCAGTGCAGCCTCTCAGACTTGGAATGAAATACTTTGATGCAAACAACCTTGAGAAAATAACTTTAATTTGTAATATAGCTATTTCAACCAAATACCCCTCTGTATCATTCATTTGAAAGTCAGTATATTTGAATCATAACCATGTCATATCACAGAAACTATCATGTTCATGATACTTTATGATTTTATGTTTAAAGATAATTCCTGGTGAGTTTTTTTTTCTATTCAACACAGCGCATGAACCTTTATGATTTACCTGACTTTTCTCTTTTAAGGGACCTGAAGCCAGACAATATGCTCATATCAAACGAAGGACACATCAAACTAACAGACTTCGGCCTGTCCAAGGTCAAGCTTGACAGAGGTAACACATTAGCTTTAGGATGAGGATACAGGCACCTCCGGTGGTTTTTAGCATTTTTCTTTATCCCTGTGGTCTCCATCAGAACTGAGTCTTATGGATATCCTCACTACCCCATCACTGGCTAAACCTCAGAAGGATTACTTCCGCACCCCGGGTCAAGTCCTGTCCTTAATCAGCTCAATCGGATTTGTGAGTTACTTTTTAAAAAAAGTTAAGATTATTGTTCAGAACTGTTGGATAAACCCCTGTCCTTCTGGGTTTGCAGAACACACCAGTAGAAGGCAGACGTCACTGCAGCGCCTCCACAGTGTGCAGCCCCATGTCCTGTGGCAAAATCAAACCCAGGAACAACTCTCTCGGCTCTCCCGTGGTAATGAAGAAGGATCAGCTGTGCTCCCCGGCCCCGTGCCCTTGGAAAATGGGTGAGTGTTCGTCTACCTTATTTGTCTTTATTTAAGTAAAGACTTTTTAAATGTCACATTTGTTTTCACTGTAGGACCAAACAGCAGATACTTTAGTCCACATGACTTGGAGAAAAACCTGACTCCCACGCTACTTAAGATCAGGAGAAGGTTCGAGACATTGAGCGCGGGCAGCACCACCGACACCGAGATTGGAATCAGCCCTCTCTGGGAGTGTGACGAGGTCAGTCATCGGACACCTTCAACTGCTAACATTAAATTAAATTCATATTTCGGCATAGTACACATTTGATTTTTAGTTCAGATGTAACTATTACGCATCAATATCATCATAGCTATCAGGAAACCTTTATGGACTCTCGGTTTAACCTTTGTGTCAAAGCCCTCAGCTGTGCGCACTGTATAAAGAAATGTTCCTACCTTATCGGAAAGTTCAACGGCGATTCCCACGTCGTGAAGCCAAGCGATAGTGCATAGACACAATCAAATCACTGATGGCCGCTGCTTTGCTTTGTCGCTGATCTGAAAAGCTTTGGAGCAGGATAGTTGTTAAAAGAAAATAATGGAGAACCCGAGGTCTGACTCAGCGTTCCATCAAGTGTTCAACATATAGGTTTTTGTAAAACAAGAGTTCAGGTTGTCCTTCGCTATCACAACAACTTTCCCTGTTCTCTTCTCTTCAGAAGGAAAATGAACACGCTCATGAACAGCCTGAGAGAAAACCCTCTGAGTCCAGAGACCCCGAGCAGGACCGTGCACCCACAAACCCAAATGCCCCCGGACTCAGTCTGTCCAAACAGTCCGAGAGGAGGCCTCGAACTCAGTCCACCTCAGCCCCAGATCATTTGTGCTTGTCGCTGAGGGATGAGCAAGAGGCGGCGGCGCCCGTGGCTGGGAAAAGAACCTATTCCGATGTAGAGGGAAGTCCCGAGCATTTGGAGAGTCACGCTAAGAAGAACACCTCGCACTACAAACGATGTTTTGCGGTTCCAGATGAGGTCTCCAGGTCTCGCACCGGCCTCACAGGGACATTTTCCTCCATCCAAATAGGGGACCTCGGGGGAGTAGATCAGGGTCGAGCCCGGGGTCCTTCAGGTCCCATCGCTGTGGCTAAAAGCCTCCTCTGTGAACTGGAAGAGCCAGCAGAGGAGGTCTTTAACGCCAAAGCTAAATATTTGTCCCGTACGAGCCTCGGGTCTCCCGCCGCAGGGAGCAGCGACATCTGCAGAAGTTTGAGTTTGGAGTCCGATGGCTCGATCCAGGAAATGTCTCCCAACCGGCAGCCATCTCTGAGGAGGGATTCCGCCTCCTCAGAGGAGCCAGGGGAGAACGAACGCTCCACACTGGCGGAACCGCTGCCTCTGACTCTGGATCGGAGCGGAGCGTCCTCCTTTCTCAATCCGACGCAGTCCCCGTTGCTGCTCAAGCCGAAGAACGTCGTGGTCTTCCGCAGCTACTGCAGCTCCATCGATCGCTCCAGCATGTCGGGGGTGTCTCAGCTCAGCATTGGCTCCGTGGAGGCCATGGACGTGTCCGCGTCGGCCTCCTGTCAGTCCGTGTCCACCGCAGCGACGCCGGTGCAGAAAAGAACCAGCAAATCCAGCTCTGATTTTCAGGTAGACGCATCCCTCCACCTCTCACATCACACAGTTGTACAGAGGACAAAACTCTGCGTGGGGAGGGGGAAATAACACGTCACCACCATCAGATAAAATCTCTGAACCTCTGCTTCTCTGCTCCTGTTTCCGTCAGACCCCTCAGCCCATGTCCACCTCGCACACCCCCTTCAGGACCCCCAAGACTGCCCGGCGAGGGGGGCTTCCCGCCGAATGCGCCCCTATCCTAGGAACACCTGATTATTTGGCTCCGGAGCTCCTACTCGGGAAACCGCACGGTAAGAGGATGCCCGCTCATCGTCACTCTGGAAACATTTGTCTGTGTTTCTCCTGAGAGGGGGGCTTTTGTGACGGACTTTTCTTTAAGTTTCAGGGAGTTCTCATTGCGGTAAGTTCTGTGATGCCATGCTTGCAAAAAAAAAAAAAAAAAAAAGCTTGCATGTTCCTCACACAGCCTGCTAATTTGCTCAGAGAAATTAGCCGACCCCCCTACACTCCCCAACCCCGCTGTGTGTGTTTGCCCTCCTAAATTCTTGGTGACTAAACTGTGGGTTTGATCATCCGCGGGGGGGTGGGGGGTGGCAGTGTGTGTGTGGATAACGCTGTATATTTAAAAAAGTTGGTTTCTGGGCTGGAAGGAAAAAGGGATTCTCTTAGACAAATATGTAAAGGGCATTGTTTTGTTTTTTTTGTCCATTTTACAACTGGCAGCCGCCACCAACCTGGACGTTGACACTGCCGTGTCAGCAGACCAGAGGCAACGTCTTCTGCCGGCTGTAAAGTGCCATGTTTCCATCCATGAACAGCTGATTTTTTTATTTTTTTTTCCATTTAAATTATTTACACCCCTAATTAACCATAAGGAGGTCCCAGCACTTTTGTTCCCTCCTGCAGGGACTCACACTGGTGTCGAGATGACATCTGCATTCAGATCTTATCGATCCAAGAGAGGTTTTCTTGTAAAGTTATCCTAGAAGCCCCCCCTTTTCATGAAAAATGTGATTTACACTCAAAAATAATGATTTCTAAACTTGAATTTCTTACCCATCAGTAATTAATGCTCCCTAGATGCTAATCACTGCTCACTGAGGTCCCTCTGTGGCGTACAAAGCCCTAAAGGCTCCGTCCCGTGCACGGACGCGGCCCCTGCTTTGCCGCCGCAGAACAAGTAGTGCACACTTACAGGAATCTCTGGTGGCGACGGCGGAGGCTGTCCTGCTGTCCTGGCCTCTAACTGTCCTCTGCCTCCTCGTCCAGACTGCATGGTGGACTGGTGGGCGCTGGGCGTTTGTCTCTTCGAGTTCCTTACAGGTGTCCCGCCTTTCAACGACGAGACGCCCCAGCTGGTCTTCCAGAACATTCTCAACCGAGGTGGGTGCCGCTCTCCGCCGCGGTCTGAAATGAAGTACCAGCTAACGTCGGGTTACAAAACAGAACCGCTTGTTCCGTCTCCTCGCCGCCGACACGGCAGACATCCCGTGGCCTGAGGGGGAAGAGGAACTGTCCGAGAATTCCAGGAGCACCATTGAGATCCTCCTGACAATGGACAAAACCAAACGGGCTGGATTCAAGGGTGAGGATTTATTCTTAATAATACATGATATAGAAGTGTACAAGTTCAGTTCAAGACAGTGGTGAGACCAGCGATGATGTATGGACTAGAAACTGTTACAATGACCAAAAGACAGCAGGCAGAACGAGAGGTTGCAGAGATGAAGATGTTGAGGTTCTCTTTGGGAGTGACCAGGATGGATAGGATCAGGAATGAGTCTTATCAGAGGAACAGCACATGTTAGATGTTTTGGAGAGAAGGTCAGAGAAGCCAGACTGAGATGGTTCGGTCATGTACAGAGGAGGGATAGAGAATATATTGGTAGACGGATGCTGGAATTGGAGCTGCCAGGCAAGAGGTCTCGAGGAAGACCAAAGAGAAGGTTTATGGACGTAGTGAGAGAGGATATGAAGGTAGTTAGTGTGAGAGAGGAGGATACAGAGAATAGGGTTAGATGGAGAAAGTTGACTCGCTGTGGCGACCCCTCATGGGAAAAGCCGAAAGGAGAAGAAGAAGATAGAGGTAGTTCAGTTTGATGTTCTGGAGATGACGGTCAGAGTGAGATGGTTCGGACATGGACAGAGGAGGGCTGGTGAAGATCTTGGGAGAAGGATGCTGAGGTGGGAGGAGGTCTAGAGGAAGACCAGAGAGGTTTTTAGACGGAGGGAAAGACAGGAAGAGGGCTAGATAGAGGCAGACGACAGGCTGTATGTCGCTATGGAGATGCAATCCATAGAGCAGCGTGATCTGACGGATATCAGGGTGAACCCGGCCTCTCGTCCAATCACAGCTGGGATAGGCTCCAGCCCGACTGTAAAAAACGGTGTAAAAAACGACTGAAACATTTAAACCAAATTTAAAAAAAATAACAAAAAACAAATGGGTTACAAAAGAATTCACCAAATTGATTTTTTTTTTCATCATGGAAACACCTGTGGTTCTGCAATGGAATCATTAATAAAGTGCAAACCTCCTCATGCAGGCTGAGTGTACCTTGTTGGAAATGATTGTGTTAATCCCTCCACCTGAACCCTCACCAGAGCTGAAGGTGCAGCCGCTGCTGGAGGGCCTGGACTGGGACAACTTGCAGAATCAGCCCATGCCGTTCATCCCTCAGCCAGAGGACGAGACGGACACCTCCTACTTTGAGGCGAGAAACAACGCTCAGCACATCGCCGTGTCCGGTTTCAGCCTGTAGCCTGACTCCGCTGAGGAAACCGGTCCGTCACTGCTAATTGACAAGAAACGGCTGAAATGACCGATCTGCAGTCAAATGCACTCTTGCGCTGTTTAATAGATGGTCACCAACGTCTTTTACGGATTGCTGCACTTCACATCTTTTATCAGAGGATTACTGCTTCCCCTCTAATAGGCGGTTGTTATGGGATGTCCAAGACAACCGTACGTCACACTTCCTGTTTACTGTAAATGCCAGTCATTGTTTCAATGCTGCTCTATGAATTGCATCTCCAATGGATCAGACACTACGAGGGAGGCAGTGTAAAAAAATACATATAATATATTAACAGGTATTTAATATATAGCTTAATATGTCATTTTAGTTCTTCGACGTGTTTGTTCATCCCCTTTGGTTTTACCACATCTCCCGTCTCCACGACGACTTTGTCTTTAGATTTCACCAAGCTTCTCAGTGTGAAATGTTTAAAAAGAAGGAAAATGCAAATAAAATGTTGTGGCTGCGTAGAAAACTTGCCCTTTCTTTGTGTTCGTAATCACCTTCATCTAAAGTGTGTGTGTGTGTGTGTAAAACAGGTGCAGCTCAGTGTGATTTGTGAAAGTTTTATTTGAGGCTTGGATTATGACAAGCAGAACGCCGCTCTATCCACAGGCAGAGGGAGTGAGACAGCCTTTGTACAATTCAGTAGAAAGGTAAACTATTCTCTTTAAATTTTCATTAAAACATAATGGCTCTGGAAAGGTTCCTGCTGTCACTGATGCAAACCTTCGCAAATATGATTATCTCTTATTAATACACCGCAATGCAATTAAAATATTGCATTAATCGTCTGTGCTGTACAGTCAAAGTATACAACGTGTGGAGGCCTTGCTTCGATCTTTTGGCGCAACACCTCGGGATCGGACAAGGTAAAAACACGATTATACATAAACAGAACAGGCACCACGTGGCCGTGGTGATATCTGAGCAGAAACCGTCGGGGTAGGATTCTAATTGCGGTTTGGTCCTGAACAGGTACAGAGGGTGAAAAACAAAACACGATGCCACGAGTGTACCTTTTTTTTTTTTTTTTTTGAGGCACTTTTCTATTTCTGAAGCGGAGAACGGAGGAGACGCCTGGGCCGCAGGACGTTAAAAATCTGACACACAAGACTTAGCAGATACTTTAAATATAAATCTCATGTATGGAGCTACCACTTTGGCTAGAGGTGCCTAAATATAATTCTTGCATGAAGCAATAAATATTAACTTATTCTCAGAATTAAAGAATCACATACACACACAGACAATGTAATGTTACATTCAATTCTCCCTTCTAAACTACAGCTATTACAGCATTATAGCTTAGCAGCATCGACTGGGCAACTAGAGAGGAGTTAACATCGCATCGAGTCCAAAACCACATCTTTGTGTGCGGCCCGGTCCTATAAATCACGGAAATTAGGGAAAAGACGCGTTTTTCTTTTTCATCATTTTTCCCCTCGACGTTAAAACCCTTTCTCGGGGGTGCAAAAAAGTTTCCAGATCAACGGCGCCGTCGTCAAAAAAGTTTCTTTTTTTTTTGTTAAAATTCTTTTCGATTCTCCCATCCACGGTACTACACACTCGATACGTCTCACTTATTACTCGAAGGAGCCTTTTTCATAGTGCAAAAGCAAATTACTGGGTCTAAGCAGTGGGGAGGTCTGGCCGCCAGCGACCCCCGTCCAGGACAGTGGGAGCGGTCTCAGTTGATCCGTCTGTAGAAACCAAAAAAACAGGGTACATTTTAAAATACGGATACTCTGCACATCGAGTTCAGGTGTGTGTGTGTGTGAGTCACACCTTCTTCTCCTCTGCATGTACACATGGATGAGCCACTTCGCCACGAACGGCCATATGACGGCGAAGGCCAAGCCAGCGGGTGAAATGTCGAAAGGCCACCAAGAGGGTTTCTGGAGGGTTAAGAAGAGTCCATAAAGGCAGCCGTTGCTGTGAAACCGCAGCTCGCATTCTTTACATTTGTCTCACCTGACTTCTCCTCTTCACCGGAGATGAAGGATAAACAGGAGACAGAGCCGCTGACTTTGCCTGGAGGAGCGAGAAAACACCGGAGCCACTGTAAATAAAGTGTACAGCCGGTGACAGGTTGCAAAAGGAGGGTAGACTGCCGGTACCTGGGTGGCGGTGAGGGCCTCCAAGGTGTGCAGCCTCTCCAGGACGCTCTGCATATCGTCCTGCAGTCTGCTCAGCGCCACGATGATCTGCTCGTTCAGACTGACCTCCTCTCCCCAGTGCCCCCCGTCCCCATCCCCATCTCCATCTCTATCTCTGTCCCCGCCACTCTTCTGGGGCACCGGCGCTCTGGAACCCTCTCCCGGAGCCGAGGGGCCTGAAAAAAGGTATAATAGACAGGGTAAATAAGCTTCCAGCTGCTTCCGGGTCTCTATCTCGGACGTACCTCTGCCACCTCCTCTGCTCAGGGCTCCATCGGGCTTCTCCACGTTTATCGCCTGCCTCCGTGAGGCGGCCCCGCTGCTGTCTCCGTCCTCCCCTCCGCACCGGACGGCCTGCGGACACTCTTCCCCGAGGCCGTCCTCCCCCTCCTCGTCCAGGCCGTCCAGCGAGCCGTTCAGCTCGGAGCGCTGGGCGAAATCCAAAAATGAATCGACACACAACAGACAGATGTGTCCCTCCGCCCGTGAGGCTCCTTACCTCCTCCTGGCCGAACTGATCCACAGAGTCACAGTAGACTTCGCTGTCCGAGTCGCTGGCGAGGTGAGTGGGACCCGACGTATCCACGGTGGTATCTGTGGCGGGAAGTTACAGTATAACTTCTGCAGCCATGACAGGGTGAAAACGGCTTGCGCGGAAATGTGTTCAGTTCCCGGAGTCTTGGAATGAGGCAGAGCAGATTACCTGCTCATGGGGTTCAGAGTTGCGCTAGCGTGTGTGTGTGTGTGTGTGTGGGGGCCTTTGCTTTACACCCATCTAAAAAGCAGCACACCACTGGAGAAGATCATTTCTGACCAGAACCCATCATTTAATAATATATCAATATTGATATGGGCAGATGGTCGGCTCTGACATCTGCGCCCTTCGTCTCATCAGAATTGGAAATACTTGAGAAATAGAAATGAATAAAGAGAATAAAAAATGACTCTAAAACTCAAACTAAGAGTAAGATACACCCAGACATCAGCAGGTGTGTTCTTAGCTGATCCGGTTGAACATGAAGTTAGAATAAAAAACAAAAAGTCGGTTTGTTGCCCGTGTGCGAGGGGGAATCTGAGGTCAGCGTCCAGCGTCTGCTAAGACAGTCATCACACGGCCACTGGCGTGTTCAGATTTGTCTTAAAAAGGTCAAAATGAACTTGAAATTAACTCCCGTAGCGCTGATCTGCTGTTTCAAGTTTCAGCTTTTATAATCATATTGACATCGTGTTTGACAATAAAACAGGGAAGGTTCTCTTATTCCACATCTGACAGCGCTGGCTTAAATATCATTATCAACAGCTGATGGACGAAACTGATCTGTGCACACATGGATGGACGTCGCTGTCATGGCAACCGGAGGCCGTGACGGGACCCGTCTTCTACACTCACGCACGGAGAAGATGCGTGGACCTTTCCTACCTGGGTGGTGGCCGTTGAGCAGAGGCTCCTGGGAATAAGTGCCATTGGTCAGATGTGAGAGGCCGTTGGAGACGGCGCCGTTGGACAGGTGTCTCCTGGACGAAGCTTTCTTCTTGGGATGCTCAGACGTCTGTTTCTTCTCTGAGTGAAGAGCAAGTAAAGAGTTGTTCTTCTGTTTTTCAGCCTTCATCACATCCCATTGTAATATTTCAGTTACCTTTTTTGACCTCCCTCTCTTCCTCCTCCTCCTCCTCCTCCTCTTCCTCTTCCTCCTCCTCCTCCTCCTCCTCCAAAGGTTCCTCATCCAACCGTTCCCTGATCTCCTTAGGTTTGAGCGAGGCGGACGGCGGCTCCAGGGTGCCGTTCATCTCCATGGTCCTAACAATGCTCTTGGCGATGCTCTTGGACTGCACCGAGTTCAGCTTGGTGCCGAACCCTGGGGAGCAACGCCCGACTCGCTTTCAGATGGGAGATATTTCAAACACACTCGGGTTCTCCTTTGAGGGCTACGTCTTTAACGCTGCTCGAGTGACCAGATCCAAACTCTGAAGCACTGGAGCCCAAAGGTTTAGCTAAAATATTCTGATGTTCTACTTGACTAAAGGGTGGGAAACGTCACGTAGGACTCAGATTTATATAAAGACCATGGAGGGGAAGTGAATGCTACGTTCTCTCATAGCAGCTGGTCAGATGTTCACACTGGGTGGACATCCTTATAACCTTGGTCCCGCTCTGTTTTACTCTTCATCATGCTTTAAAGCATTTGGGCCTCGGCTCCTCTGAGCCTCCATCGACTTCTGCTCCACGGGGGATTAGGGACGTGGATTTAGGAGAACGAGGCCGCGTTCAGAAGAAAAACGTGTCGATTTTCTGTGATGCCTTACTCCTCCATACAGCTTCAACACAAACATGGCGGAGCAGCGTCATCCTCAGTGCCCTGCAGAGATGCTCTGCCGCAACTCCACATGATGGTCGGGCTTTTCTGTCCAGATTAAACAACGATTCAACCTTTTGTTTTGGAAGGACGTGACGTTCAGGGCTCACGCAGGGTCTTCTGAACACAGCCGCGCTGAGAGGCCGGGGAGACATTATTTCTATTTCACATGTAAACGTGGATTTGTCTGGAAGTGGGGGAATTATTTTTGCATGGCTACTTTGCAAGCAAGGGAGATCACCGAGTGCCTCGGACAGCCTAAAAAGCGCCACAAAGCACTGCACCCACACAGCGAGTACTTGCCTTCCAGTTGTCTAGCAAACTGTGTCAAACGTGCTGAGTGTGTGACAGAAGGCGACATATTCCCAGCGTTAGGTTCAGCCGTCAGTGGACGTTCACAAAAAGGTGAGGCGGCGGAAGCTCCGCCCACTGAGGCACGGCTCACCTGTGCTCAGGTCCGAGATCTGGGTGATCTTCTTCTTCTCCTCCACCAGCTCGTAGAATGGCCCGAGGACCCGAAGGAGCTCCTCCACCTCGTCCGTGATGGGCATGCCCTCCAGGATCTACACGCATACACACACACACAAACACAAAGATACTTTAGTTTTCAATATGACATCAATGTTATGACTTCCATAATGGAGGAAACCCACCAACTTCATCTCATCAACGTAAGCACCCATTGCTTCTTCCTTTGTCATGTTTCCCAGAGACTTCCAGGAATCCCTGAATAATCACAACACAGAGCAAGCAGGTTATTTCATATGTTTTGTGATGTGAATAAACAGTGACGCCGATCGGACTGGAATCAAACACCCCTTCTTCTGCTTCAGGATGGTTTATTTCAGGTCGGCATGCTCTTGTAAGCAGCTGTGGGGCCAAATGCTAAGAGAAACCGCTAACTTGCTACGCCCTGACAACCTTGCAAACTCCCGTCCGGCATCACAGCCGGATCATTGGTCATGCTGCTGTCCAGCAGGTCAAAGGTCACGATTGCGGCCATGGGGTGCTTTGTCCACAGCGGCCTGAGGACAGCCTGACCGGTAACAACAAGTCCAGAGATCACCGAGCACAAGCCACGGCAGCGGCGCAGACAGAAGAAAGTGGGCAAAAAGCAACGTGTTATGCAAGGTGTTACAGAGTGCACTGGGATACGGAGCTCGCTGGACTCGCAAACCCTCTCTGCTCCGGCCTGGATAATCAGCTCTCATCTAGTAGTTGCACAATCCTCCAAAGTTTGTTCTCTTTCAGCTGCAAGTTTACCTGAAAATGACTGTAAACTGCTGTTTAGCGTTTGCTAACGCCAGCGTTCTGAACGCTCCTTGTTCTCCAGACCGTTTGCAAACAGACCCCGAGCTCAGAGATGCCGGCGGGTACAATAAAAAAAAAAAAACAGACCAAATGAAGAAAGATAACATCTGGTCATGTGTGGAGAACCATGTCAGGTTACACCATTGCCCACTTTTTATCATCTCATATGTTCTTACAGCTAATATTCACCATTATATCTTCATTTGAAAGCATTACTATCAAGTTGAAAGGCAAAATCTACATTTCCATGTGCACACCTGGGCGGAAAATATATTTCAGACTATCACATTTTCCTCATGTCGTTGTTACCATTTCGCTTTTCCAACTGCGTCCCAGAAGCCGGGCCGCGGGATGTTGCATGACCCAACGGTGGCCTGTTTGTAGTAGCTGTAGAACTTTAGCATCATGTCATTGGAGGGCTGGAAAGGACCTGGAGGGGGAAACGATGGGCGTCACTCACCAAAAAAAAGAAATGAAAAACAAACAAAAGAGGCAAGATGAAGGTAGTTGAACGGCCCTTGATCCTGCTTAGGAAACACACATATTTGTGCAGGTAAAACAATAAGAGCAAATAAGTAAACAATGACATCTAGTTCTGGTGCACAGGTAGAAATGTTAGATGTTTAAGCGAATGATTGTCACAGATAAAAAACAAAGGTCTTGAAGTGAGAATTATTAAACGCTCATTTCCAGTCTCAGGTCTTCTGACACCTTCACCAGTTTTATTTCTATCTCCAGGAAACCACCTGCCAACTCTCTTGGGGACCAGGCCTGCTGAGTGTGGAAGCAGGTACTTATTCGGAAGTTAACGCAATCCTGCGTGATTTCACCCAGGACAAACCTGCAAGCCTAGGTTCTACTACTTGAAGGCAGGCATCTAGCAGTGGATGTGCAAGCTGCAGAGGGGTCTGCTGATCTGCACGTTGCAGGCAAAGTAGATTAGGCTTGTTAAATCAAACAAGATCCAGTGCAGACTAAGCCTTGCCGTTGCAAAGAAAGCCGTGCTGCTACGGGCCTGCGCGGCTGGGACTCACCGTCCGGAGGCAAACTCCGAATCACTTTGACGGCGGCGTCGAACCGGAGCTGGGTCAGGCCAGCTTCTTCCTCCGCGACCGCCCTCTGCCCCTCCATGGCGCTCCTTCCGGAAAAAAACAACGCCTACACACGGGCGGGGAAACAACAACAAGACGCTGAGAACAAAAAAAACAAGTCTTCGCAATCGGGAAGAGTGCGGAGGATCTGCAGGGACGGGGCTGCCAGCTGGAGACAGGCTCAACTTGTTTTCACCGAGCTAACAGTCATGGAAGTAATCCGGGGGGAGGAGGAGGAGAAGGAGGAGCTCGGAGAAAGCGCACACGACACGGTCATTCCCCTAACTTGTCAAAAGCGACATTAACCCCCCTTAAAACCAGTCGATGGAAATGACGAGCGTGTCACTTACGGTTAAAGCCGCCCGTCTATCTGTTCGTAAGAAGGCGACCTGCCTCCTCCGACCCTCGACCGGACGCCATGAAACAGGGTTGCCCAATAGTGACCGCCCACCCGCGGCTTGCGGAAGTAATGATGCGGTTACTTTTTCCCCAACGGCGATTTACTGTATCAACCCTGAATAAATGACCACCTGTTGCCGGTCTACCACGAAAATGTAGCCCATGGAACAAAAAAACAACTTTCTTTATTAATTTGCTGCTTGTTCTGAGAATCTATGTTCAACGTTTGACACGAAAGTACTACATTACCCACAATCTCTAGCGGAAACAACGACATATCTGATTGGTGAAACGGACCGTTAGCTTGCCAGCTTAGCTAAATATTTACTGATACCAACGAAACAATTTAACCCACAAATATGATAAATATTTTTTTATCCTTTGCACACAATTTGAATATGTAGACTACGATGATAAAATGATTCATTTTTTGACATTCTCAAGTTTCTTTCAAAATAAAAACAAGAGCGTTCAAAGGGATTTTAAGTCGCAATGCATTCTAGGATAAATTTTTCATCTCGCGGTGTTTTCCGGGATTTGTAGTTCTTCCTGTATCCGGCACAAGCCTTTGTTATTGAAGCGGCCTGTTCGCTGTGAATCAACTCATTCCAGGTTAACATGCCTCTACGTATGAATGGTAATAAAACGGTAGTGATCAAATAACTTTTAGGAGGCAGTACCTAGAGATAAAGGCCATTGTCTGAAATAACAATAAAAATAACGCTAGCAGCAACAACAACAACAATAACAACAACAATGATAGTAATAATAATAGTGATGTATCTTGGGAGTAGTAGCTTTCAAAAAGTAGTTTATAATATACTCAACATTGGCTGCTGGAAAAACTACGTATCCCAGAAAGCTTTTTCCGTTCTGCAGATGAGACATTAGAGGAAGCTAAGAGATGTCACTCTGTCTTTTCTTTTAGAACACAAAAGCTGCTGTTAAAAAAGGCCAGAGCTGAAAAGTTTCGGTTGGACCTTACTTGGAATAAAATTAAGTGTCTAGAAAATAATGCGGGTTCGGTTGAATCGTTTAAAAAAAAAAGCCCATTAGATTTCAGCCTGCAATTTCTTAGCTCGCACAAAGTTTGACAGCATTGTCCATGCGTGACTTTCTCAACCTAATTTTCAGGGGTCAAGTCAACGTGCCAGAAATGCAATCCATCTTGGACTTAAGCCTCCCTTTGACATGACAGTGGAAACATTATTTGGAACAGTTACTTCTGTCATTTGATGGAGTTTTCTCAGTTGACTTGGGCAATCAAGGTACCTCCTCGCCCCAGTTGGGGACAGTGTTACAGGGCAGGTCTATACTCTGACAGTTTTTTTTTTCCAATTGCAAGGAGCTTCTAAATTCTAGCTAAATAAAATCAAAAACTACACAACTCATTCAATCAAAATGAAAGTGTTTCAGGATAGAATAGCGCTGACTTTTGGCTCTCTCATGTCGCAGGTTCCCGGGGGGGGGGTGGTGGGGGGGGGGGTTGATTGCCTTGATCCACCGCAGCACTGTTGTGTTTTTTTTTCTTTTATCCGTAGTAAAGCAATAATTGTATCATATCAGTTATTAGCATGTAACTGTCAGCACTACTGGTATCAGATATAATAGATCACAAGATGCAACTCCGCTGATCCAAAAGGGGGTAAATTCCAGAGTTGTTGCAGCCAAAGGCAGAGTGCCGGAATCAGGTTGGACAAACAACAAATATATACAGAAACATTTTTAACCCTAACCCCAACCCTAACCCTACCCTAACACCCCTCTGCCTCCATCACACTCTTCTTTTTTTCTCTCTCTCACATTTCTTGCCCTGACGGGTCGAGAGAGAAGGCCGCCCACATTGAGCTGGCCAAGGTCTCCGCACGGTGAAAGGCGGCGCCTCTTTGTCGTCATCTCAAAGTAATTGCTCGTGGAGGGGAATGTTCGGTCTCTGTAAATTATTTTAAAGAGTGGTCCAGACCTGGAAAGTATCGTCAGACAAGCACACTTAACTAAAACTTGACTTGACGTGTCATATAATAATCATAATCATAACAATAATAGTACAAATAATAATAATAATGTAGCGTTTTTGTCATGGAAAACATGACTACAGCTACAGCCACGCCACACAAACCTGCAATACAACTAACTGTTCCCGTTCAATTCAAGGTAACAAACCCCAGAATTCCTTGCACCCCAAACCACACCCACAAAATTCCCAGTTTCACCCAAAATCAAACAGAAAACAAGCAACAACATAAACCCTAAAATTCCTGACTGGCTACAATAATAATAATGATAATAATAATAATAATAATAATGATGATAATAATAGCATAAATAGTAATAATAATAATGATAATAACATAATAATGATAACAATGATAACAATGACAACAATGATAATAATGATAATAATGATAATAATGATAATAATGATAATAATGATAATAATGATAATAATAACATCAATAATAATAATAGTAATAATAATAATAATAATGATAATGATAATGATAATGATACTAGTGATAATAATAATAATAATAATAGTAATAATAATGATGATAATGATAATTCCGCCCTTCAGCCGAAGGGAATATGCAAATCTTTGTAGTTTTTAAGACCTTTAAATACTTTATAGCCCTAACTTTGACACTTTACATTTTATTTTTATTTCTTATTCTCCATCCTTCCTACGATTATCTATTATCGTTATGTTTTACTTGAAACTCAGGCACAACAATTTCCTTCAGGATAAATAAAGTTTTTCTTATTCTTATAATAATAATAATAATAATAATAATAATAATAATAATAATAATACGGTAATGGATTATTATTTTGTTTTTCTTTGTTATCTATCTGGCTTCACAGACAGCAAAATAAGAATTCCATTATAAAGGGAATCTGACAATAAACACTTTGAATCTTGAGTAATTGGTCTTCGCTTTTCGAGAGGGAGTGATCGCCTACACCCACATAGACGATCTCGGCGCGGGAGGGCAGGGAATCCCACAATAGCAGTCGAGGGTGGGTTGGAGGGGAGGCTGATCCGGGCGGCCGCCTCACTCACCGGGAAGTCGGAGGGAAGCGAGACGCGAGTGTCCGCGGAGGGATGTAAGATGGCAGAGCTACAAATGTTGCTAGAGGAAGAAATCCCGGCCGGCAAGAGGGCGCTGGTGGAGAGCTACCAGAACCTCACCAGGGTGGCGGACTACTGTGAGAACAACTATGTCCAGGTAAGCTAGCCCCCCCCCCCCCCCCCCCCCCCGGCGACCCCCGGTTCCCCTCCGCTCTCCGGCCGCCCTTTGTCGGCGCTGTCCGGGAATGGGGACGGGAAAGGCGGATAAAGAGAGAGGGAGTCACGGGAAGCTCCTCCGCCCGCCCGGGCTCCCACCCGCTTTACTTTCCTGTGCGCTGTACTTCCGAGGACACACACACACACACACACACACACACACACACACACACACACACACTGCGTGTAACCGTGTGTTTACACGGAGGGTGTGTCCGCCCGACCGCTCTCCGTCCCCGGGGCTGATAAGGAGCCCCGCTCGGCCTCAAATCACGGGTTCCGGAGCTTTTATCTCGTCTACGGGCCTCCGGGAAACTTTGCGCCGCTCCTTCCAGTCCCCGGAGCAGCTGTGGATATTACGGCACCGCCGCAGGTCATTGAACGCACCTTTGGAAGAGCAGGGGCGCACATTGTGTTTCCTATGGGAGGTCGCAACACTGCAGGAGGGGTAACAGTGTAATAGGGGGAGATCAGTGCAGGTGTAACACTTTAATATGGATTGTATAACAGTTAGGTTAACATAGATGGTGTAACAATTTATATTTCATTGTATTCTTATTCTTCCTCCTTCCTACTATTATCTATTACTGTTATGTTTTTGCTTGAAACTCTGGGACAACAATTTCCATCGGGATAAATAAAGTTGTTCTCATTCTCTCATTCTCATTCTCAATGAGGGTAACAGTAAGGGTGTAGCAGTTAGTTAGTAACAGTGAGTGTAACACAGAGGGTGTAATATATAGGGTGTAACAATTTAACATAGATGGTGTTACAAATAATATGTAATTTTAATATAGATGGCGTAACATTGAGTGCAACGTAGAGGGTGTATCAGTGTAACACTGAGTGAGTGTAACAGTCAGTGTAACAGTGGATGTGTAAGTGTGACAGTGAGTGTATTAGTGAGCACAACACAGTCAGTGTAATACAGACAGTGAGCATAACAGAGTGAGCGTTACGAGTGGAACGCAGTGAGTGTTACGGTGAGTGAGGTACAGTGGGTGCAACAGATTTACAGTGAGTGTGAAAGAGTGTAGCAGTCAGTATAACATGGTCACTGTAACAGTGAGCGTAACTCAGTCTGTAATAATGAATGTTAAATACAGTGTTACACAGTGGGTGTAACACTGTGAGTATAATAGTGACTGTAGCACAGTGTATGTACTACTCTCTGTAAGGTAGTGAATGTAACATGGCTGGTGTCACAGTGAGTGTAACTCCCTGCTGTCCCCGGAGCAGCTTTCAATCACACTTGAAGACGTTATAATGAATGATAGTGAGTGGGTCTCCAGTGGATATCTGGTAGAAGCAGTCAGGAGGGTGTGCAGGGCTGCTGCAGTTGGAGGCAGGAATGTAAAGCCATTGTTAAGTTGGTCAATAAAGGTTGGGGGGGTATTGATTTTTTTTTCCTCCGCAAACTTATCCATGGGAACAGTGGCTGCTGGGATCTCATCTGGCTTAAATACAGCGGCACATCTGTCTCCCGCTTCCAAGTCAAATCTGCCGGTCCGCTGTCCGCGCAGGCTGCGAGATCACACGTTTCAGGTTTACTCACTGCAAGATTACAGGGGATTGTTGTCATTCTGAAACTTAGCAACCAGAAGGAAAGAAGGGAAGAAGGAAAGTATGATCACAGATGGTTTTGCACGGCAACAGCGAAGCACTGGGAAACAGACGCGGCACATTTTGCGAGCGTCAGTGATGAGAAGAGTGTTCGTAGGAGAGTATCAGCTCCTGAGGGTGTGTCCATCACAGCTGCGCTCCCCCAGGACTCCCTGTAATTTTGTTTTCTTCCCAGTCCTCGATGATTTGGCATGGCCAGGCACGGCTCCTCGGATTTGAGCCAATTATAGCCCACACAGAAACGCTGGGACTCTGGTCCCTTCGGAGAGGCCGACGGCGCTCACGCTCCCCTCCTCGCTCAGGTTCACCGCAGTTATTTGGACAAGACACCAGGCTGAAAAGTAGAACCCAGCTGATACCCGACTTTGGCGGCATCGCCAATATTTGGTCGAAACAAATCAAAATAACAGTCTCCATAACAGCATTTTCATTACACGTCGATCTCAGATACATTATTTCTTCAAGTCGCAAATGTAAATAAAGTGAAGGTCAAACGTGGGATAACACACGCGTTCAAAGGTCAAATTGTGATGTAATGTGAGCCTGAACTTTTGGACCACATTGTATTTCAGTTTGCTCACGACCAACCTTGAAAGTCAACACAAGATCGGCATCTTCTGTCTGTTGTTATTCCAAAATGGAGGGGCTTGGCATCAGCCGTCCTGGCAGGTCCAACCACAAATCAGCATCTGAACGGTATGAGGGGTGTTGTGGCGCACGAGGTAAAACGATTGTCTTTGGAACTGAAGATTCTGTATCAGATTCACGGCTCCTTCTAGTGTGTTGAAGTGTTGTTGAGCAAGACAGCGAACCTGATGGACGGCAGCCGACCGCTTATGGTTCATCCACTATGGGTTGATTGCATAGAACAAATTTCCTTACAAGGGATTAATAAGGGGTTAAATTATTATTATCCAAGCTGATCCCGTCATTCATTGATTCACAACTATGGAGTTGGGATTGAATATTCTGTCGTCTGGTAATAGACGTTCTGGTAACACTTCCTGAAACACCTCTCGGTTCCTTCTGGCTGGTTTCAGGTCCGGTTCACGTTTGTATTATTACCTTCAGAGGGGAGATGGACAGAGTGGTATGTGTGGAAAAAAACAACCATACACATCCGATATTTTTTGTTTGAGCGCCGTTATTTATATTTTCTTAAACCAACTCTGATGAGGCATGAAGATGCCTGGAAGACTCAAACTTATTCAAAGTCATTTGTTCATGTTTGGCTTACCTGGTGCTGGGTTTATTTGGACTACATGTCACCTCCGTCTGCTTCTTCTCATTTGAATTCATGTGTTCACGATGTGCTTCTGATTTGTTCGTTTGTCTTTGGCAGTTGTTAGCTGTCAGAAAAGTGCACATCTGATCACTTTGACATCCAAAAACTAACTAAGAGGAGACACCCGGACTCCAAATTAATGTCTGTAAGGGACAGTTAAGCCTGAAATAAGCACAGAAAATCATTTCCTCATTCACCCTTGGTGCTATTTATCCATCTGGGTTTCTATTTATCCATCTCGAGTGTTTATCGTGGGCAGTTTCACGGGGGAACTATTTTCTTTTAACCAAACTACACCCACAGCTGTCTGCACGGCCCGTCCACACCACGAGAAACCAAGCAGGCCGTGGTTTCTGGGAAGGAACGCTGTTGTTGAGTGTTTGTTTTTTGGCGCTTCGACCGTCATGAGTCAGATGGCGTCTCATTCTATTGTATTTCTGAGCAGGCTTTTTTCTTTGGAGAGTGGGGGTGTTACTCTCTGAAAATGTGTTTTGTGTCACATGAAGCTATAAATCAAGCAAACAGCATGTTTTCATGACTGGGACCTTCTTCTCGCTAAAAGAGTTCCTAGACATTTAGGGTTCCATTGGGGAGCCCAGAGACCTCCTGCCAAACAGGCAGACATCAACATTTTGGGATTTTTGAGTGAACATTCTCTTTAGATAAATCAACTAATCCATAAAGTCCCATGGAAGGGTTTATGTGAACCAAATATTAGGTGTGTTTGCGGCGTTCTCAAGCATACAACTCATACCCATTCTAGCTATTTGCACTACATGTAATAAACAAAGACGACCTCAAGAGACATCTAGATGTTATTGGAATATAATGAATTGAATGTAATCAGATTACACCGGAGAAAATCGAATGACTTTGTTTATCCCGTGCTCAGCGCCGGTGTGACTCCGCTGCATCCCACCTCGTTTCAAAGCAGGCTTTTTAAGCTCCTCTGCATGTTGTGAACTCCGTGTGAAGCAAATATCACACTCAACAGTGCACTTTTCATAAGCCCTCGCTGTCTGCTGCAGATAGTCTTCCTGCCTCTGCTGGAAACACAGTCACTCACACACACACACACACACATGCATGCAGCCGTACTGTGCACGAATCGACATGCCTCAGCTTGACACAGCTCATGATTTCAGCGCTCCACCTTCACATTTCCATACTGTGATCTCAGAGTGGAGTGGCTCTGCAGGGCCGAGCAGATGGCAAACCTGAATTTTAGCAAAAAGGCGGGTCACCGCCCCGATCCCTCCACATGATTGTGACGTTTGCGCTCGTCCAGAAGTGTGTGTGTGTGTGTGTGTGTGTGTGTGTGTGTTTGCTTTATGACACTGACAGGAGTTATGTTTCCTGTTGCCCTGCTGACACCAGAGACTCGGAATGTCTCCTCCGTGTCAGGAAGCAAAAAAACAAAACAAACTCACCTCTTGCAAATGTAAGATGACTGGAGAGGATTTGGTGTTTTTTTCTCCACGTAATGTCCTGTCAGCTCATTCAAAGTTCTCTCTTGGGAACATGACCGACAGAAGTCCCTGTTCACCTCTGGCCTGGCTTCTCGCTTGATTTGTCCGTGTGTTCATTTTCACATCGCGATCGAGGGAATACATGAAAACCAGCCACATTGAAGGAATTCAACTTCTATTTGGGATATTTGAAAATCAATAAATAAAATGATAAGACGGCACAGTGGTGCAGGAGTTAGCATTTCTGTTCCACAGCAAGAGCGACCTTTCTGTGTGGAGTCTTCATGTTCTCCCACGTCTGCGAAGAGTTCCTATGAGTTCTCTGGGTTCCTCCCAGTGACAGCTAGGATAGATGATGAATGAATGAATGAAGTAAAACAATGTCTCAAGTTAGGCGTTTTTTTTCTCTCTGATTGCACAAGTTCACACCAGTTTCCTTGTGAAGGTAAAGAAACTTTACCTGCCATTTCTAGCGACATACCTTGTATGTTGCCATGCAAGAAGCACAGAGCTGCATCAGTGCCTCAGAAACTACCATACCTTCTCTCCTGATAGACCGTTCTCTGTGCACTGAAGTGTGCTGGTGCTACATTATGGTGCTGGAATTCTGGAAAGAAAACACGTGGTTTATTTAATTACACTAAAACTGAACACTCGAAATGACAGTGGGGCCTGTAATCTGGAATTCCTGCCTGAAAGTCGGCATCGAGTAACAGGGGGGCGAGGAGGGAGTTGGAAAAATGGACGAGAGATGTTATTTGGCAAAGCGAAGCCGTGCGCCGGGACATTTGACTCAGACGATTTGTGTGTGTGTGTGTGTGTTTTGTATGACGGCATAGATGTGCAGAATGTGGAGTTGTGAATTGCAGCCCATCGTGTCATAAAGTGCGGAGGGACCATCTGGGACGCCCTCCTCCCGTTTCACCATGGGATACCTGCTCTGGCCTCCTGGGATACGGTCAGCGTGGAGGAGCTATTTCTTCATTACTCAAATGATTGGTGGGGTAGAAGGGATGGCAAAAACCTTAATGTTGAAAATAAGAAAAAAAAACATTCTGTCTCTCAGGGTTAGCCTGAGACCTCATTTTCTGTCCTTGCCTGACTCTGTGTGTGTGTGTGTGTGTGTGTGTGTGTGTGTGTGTGTGTGTGTGCCTTGGCCTGTTTTTTTCTCCCAGCCTGGGGAGGCCTAGCAGCCTACCAGCCAGGCCCATTCATCCTTTTTCTACCACGTGTGCCTCCGACCCCACACCGCTCCGGGCTGCTGGCACACATCATTGCTTTTTTTTTTGTATCACAATCTCCACCAGTCGTCTCCTCACAGTCATGGAGTAGAAGGTACCCCAGCTGTGGTGGTAGACCCACGGCACCAGGCAGGGGAGCACCTTTGGGGATTGTCTGGCTTGTGTTCGTATGAGCAGAAGTGTGTCGCTTCAGGTACACAGCAGTGACTTTCCTCTAAAGTTGCCCAGAAAGGTTAATGAGTTCCTCCATGTGCAGAGCTGCCCTTTGTGATTCTTTGCTGACACACTGAAGGGATGCTTAATTGCGCTCTGGCACTTCCTTAAGGTCTACCTGACCTTGAGGACTTTCAAGCAGCCTCCATCTGCACTAGCAGAGGAGCACGGATGATAGATTCGCCCGTCTAACTCGAGAGTTTTCAAAGAGCCACGATTGGAACCGCAGGAAACACTCAGCTTGACTCCCTTCAGCAAGTGTCAGATGGTTGATTGAGTCGCTTCTCAGTGTCGTGAAAATACATATCCTACTCCCAAAGAGGAAGAGGTTGACGATCACAGGAGATCGATACAACGAAATGGTCAACGAAATGGTTGAGCAACCTCAAGAGGCTATCCGGCATTTTTAAGGACCTTCCCTTCCCATAAAGTCATCCGAGCTCTATTATAGGCCTTCTTCTTTACATTTTTCAAGTGGAAAGGAGGCCCGACTTGAAACCTGGTCATTTGCCTCCTGTTTTCTGTCTCCCCTTTCCTCAGAATGTAGTGAGTTATTAAGAAGTTGAGGTAATTGCAAACAAGTGCTGATGTAGACGTTTCACTGTCGGAGGAAAGGGTTTTCCTCCCGGTGTTTTCTGGTGGATGAGCTATGCCGTAATGACACGCTAAGTGAAAACACGTTTGGCATGTCGAAACCAGAGCAATGGGTTTCGTGGCCACAGATGTGTAAAATAACACCGGCTGGAATATCGGCCAACTCCTCGGGGCCACGACCAAACCGTTATCAAGAACCATAAGGGTGAGATGAAGACTACAGTTTGTAGATAAGTGATTTTGTCTCCATGGCTAGTTTCTTTAATTTCTTGGTTGACAGCCCCAATAGACAGGATGATGATTGGCTTTGACTTCCAAATCTGTTCGTACCGTCCCGCGATCCAAAGCCGGAGCAGAGAGACGGTCTTAGCCGGGCAACGGCTCTGCTAGCGGAGCCTAAGTGGTGTCTTTGGTGTTATCGCGTATTCATCAGCTGCACCTTCCTCTTAATGAGCTGCAGGATGCAGACAGCCACGTCGATACCGCGGCGTGTCGAGCGCCGGCTTCAAGCCCGGTCCCGTCTCACTTCCCCCTCCTGCCCTGCAATCAGTAGATGATGCATCATACAGCGTTAACGTCCTCCTGGGGTGCATTACACTTTCTTCTGGTTTAGCCCGTCTCACCGTATCTCGGAGGAGATTCTCAGCCGCTATCCGTCTCAGATTTCCTGAACAGAAAAATAAATCCCCGTCCCATTGCCGTTGGGTTGTTTGTTTTTTTTTTTTTGTTCCTCCATGAAAAGCCCCTACATGCAGCCCCCCCCCCGACGCTCCGAGTCCAAGCCCGAGCTCCTCAACAGCCCTCCAAGGTTTTAAGATGCACAATGTGGAGAAAATTCCAAACATTCCTGAGATTGTCCTTATTTCTTGTTTTGTTCCCAGGGCATTCCCTCCGAGGGTAAGTGGGGGCGCATAAAAAGCCAGTCTGCTCGTCAGCTGTGGCGTGTTACTCCAGGGAGGTGTTGCACAATGGAAACACCGCGCTATGTTGTTTCGAGCTGCAAATGTTGATACATGTCTGAATGTCGGACGCCCCACAGTCAGTCCTGTCATAGAACGCCGCAGATGAAGTCAGGAGGAGTACATGTTCGGTCCAGTACTACGGCTTAAACTTCTGGGTGGAGGGGCAGCTACTCTGACCCCTGAAGAATTTCAGTCCTCAGGGAGGAAATCACGGGCCTTCCTTCCTACCGTCCCAAAGCAGTCAGTTGGCCCCACAATGAGGAAGTTATAACAAGAGTTTACTGCAGATGCACTCAATGAACAAGTATCCATGTTGTTTTTTCAAGACTCATAAATATTTGGTCAGAAGCATTTTGGTTTAGAGTAAATGCAGTGTCACAGTCGAACAAGACATTTTTATATTTTTAGAATAGTTATTTGTGTACTATTTTAGGGGACGTGGAGTGATAGTATCCTTGGGAAAACTGTCAAACGCAGCTTTCTCACTGTACGAATTGTTTTTGCAGTTCCTAGAACCTTTTCAGGAATGAGAGGAACCAGAGGAACCAGGGAACATGGACCAAGGTTCCTACAACCTTGGTTCCAAGGTTGTAGGTTCCAAGGTTCCTACAACCATATTAGCTCAGCCTCCGAGACAGGGTCTTTTTAAAGTTCTGTAAGAACTTGTATGACATTGCTGCTTGGTGGAACTCAAAAGCCACACCCATTACTAGATACTTCTTCCATAAGTCCAGAGTTCGCACATGTCGAAGCGGTGCAGGGAGAAGATAAAAACAAACATGAACGCTGTATCTGCTTCCACCCGCATGACGTCCGTGGCGTCTTCCTCTTATTCTTATTCTTCTTTGGTGGTTTGTTTTTGAATGTGGAGCTTAAAGGGCACATCGCAGATGCTTGTGTGGCACCGATCCCTACCGTGGTCCCTCACTGCCAGTGGGAATGCAACACTAAAAGGTTCCCCTGGAAGAGGCTACTTCCTGGAATGGAATTCAAGCTGGACACTTCTTAGAGCTGTGCTACGTGTGACCTTGTTGAATCAAGATGGAATCTGTGAATACTTCTAAATGTTTGGTTCGATGCCCCATGTTGGACGGCTAGTTTGAGTCATCACTCAAATCTCTGAACAACTGGGGTGACAAGTCAAGTGCTATTTGACGTCTGATTTCTTGATTTCTAGCTGTGCGGTACTGATGTATGACCGTGCCCTTGCGTACACGGCATACCGTTGAATTATTTGAGATGTACCAAACTTTGGCAGCGGTTGTTGTTGGACAGGATCGGCGACAGCGTGTGATGGAAGTCTTTTTTTTTTTCGTTTGTTTTTCCCAGCATACCTGCATCTGCCGCTCCCCCTTTTTTTTTTTGTTCCCGCTCACATGGGATGTCTGCCTACCTGCAGTTATTTTCAAATGTGGCCTCAATGGCTCTGCGTTCCTGCTGCATTATTTGATTTTCAGCTCCCAGCCACAGGTTTTATCGTGAGCACTCGCAGTGCGCATTCCTTTTGTACTCGCCTTTTTATAAATCCTGCTGAGGTGCTGACAGACTGTCTACCCCTACCTGGATATTCTCTTGTCTCTTTCACTTCGTCATTACTCAGCTCAGAAATATGAGATAAAGTGCCCGGGGAGTGCTGAAGCTCTCCTGGAGATCACCTCATCCCCCCCCCCCATATCTCCTGCCATGGCAAAGTAAACCCCAGCGCTGTGTTTATCTTTTATGCACTGAACAATCACCACTTCGTTTTTTTTCCCCCAAATGTGTCAGCGCCGTTTTTTTTCTTTTTCTTTTTTAATATCTATTCAATCCGTCCCTGTGTATTGTTAGCTTATGTAGAATTTTCGGATGACCAGCTTTTGATGAAAGGATGAGGTAACTATCTGTGGTCTGTAAGTAGAGCGGGTGGCTCTAAGAAGCCCTGCGGTAAAGCAATCAGCCGTCACATCTGTCCTCCACCGACGCCCACCGCTGACCTCGTATCAGCTCCGGTGGCTTTCCATCAGTTCATCATGAGAGACGGCAACGCAGTGCAAATCTTGCTAATGTGCAGACTTTAGCCCCTGATTTCGAGGGAGAATTACAATGGCGGGATTAATGTGAGGTGAAATATTTAATTTGGTGTGTCCTTATACATGAATGAATGGCCTGCTATATCTTTTTTGGACAAACCATTCCAAGCACTTCTTTGTTTGATTGTCAATGTTCTCTAATACACGGAGATGAAGATGTGGAGGTTTCTCCTCGGGAGTGAAGAGGATGGAGTCCATCAGAGGGGCAGCACGTCATAGTTGTTCTGGGGATAAAGTCAGACTGATATGGTTTGGACATGGACAGAGGAGGGATGGTGGAGATCTGGGTAGAAGGGTGCTCAGGTTGGAGCTGCCAGACAGGAGGTCTAGAGGAAGACCAGAGAGGAGGTTTATGGATGGAGGGGAAGAGGACAGGAAGTTAGTTTGCATGAGAGGAAACTCAAATTTAAGCTGATTTCACAGATTTCCGTTGGATTGTCTCGACGGTAAAAAACACAAAATCACCTTTGTTACCGGGTGATGATGTAAAATCAAAGCTGGCTGTTCTGCAACACTGGAATGGAGTGATTGGCTGCCGAAAATGAATGGGATGTCACAATTACAGGGATGAAATGGATCAGACGTGTGGTGTGGAGCTCATCATCGCTATCACACCAACAGCGATGCAAACATCACATGCTCTAGAAGCGTGGGCGAGGGTGAAGTAGTATTCGTATCACCTGGGAGTATACGTTCTCAGCTAGAAGTACATATGGCTTTAACTACCTGAGAGCAGTATTTCAAGGCCGAGTGGCGTTTCTTAGCCAGAAGTCTTTGTTGCTACTATCTGCAAAGGCAATGGACACGAACAATATGGTAAATAAAAAAAAAAATTGTCAACGTCGTGACTTTGGTCAAAGGTCAAATTCTTCTAATCTGTTCTTGGAGGTGCAGCGGTGGTAGGATTTCTATTTCTATTCATTTTTATGCTCTGATGTTTGTCTTTACAAGAAGTATGACTGCATAAACAGATAGTTGGAAGTACCTGATAGCTGATGTCCTGATTCCCATTTTTGTCTTTTTTTTTGTGAATCGCTGAGTTTTGTGATTCCCCTGGAATCAGCGAAGACCCGATCAATATCCTATTTGAAGGGAATTCAAGTGTGCTGAGACGACTTGGATCCCTACAGGAAGTGAACACACATCTACCGCCCAGAGTTTGACAACGACGATCTAAATTATAGCCCGCACACCTCAGCTTCTCCATTCCTCTGAGAAACACGGCGTATATTGATTTGATATTTGCAATGACCTCACCGGCTGCCAATAAATGGCACCTAACGGCCCATTACATGCATTTCATGGAGGACCACATTTACGGATAGCAACTACACAGCATCGTGTCGCGCCTCTTTGAATTAACCACAGTTGAAATTAAATTTGAACGCCACAGTCCGGACGGGATAAACAATGCCTGGCTGTCATTGCGGCATCGAGGCCAGCTATCGTGCACACGCAGCATATGTTATATGTAATCTCTCTGAAATCTTCTGTCCTTGCTCGGCCAAAACTGTCGTGTTTTGTAATTATAAGAGTGATTTAAAGAGCGCTTTCCGTGTGTTTTTGCAAGGCTGCTCCTGCATCGGGGCATGTTGCACTTTGCGGCATCAGTACGAGCCGCGCGTGTGTGTGTGTGTGTGTGTGTGTGTGTGTGTGTGTGTGTGTGTGTGTGTGTGTGTGTGTGCGCGTGCACATGAATGACTGCGCTTTCAACAGATGGCCTATTGCTCTGAGCCCTCTGGAGGAATCTCTCCTCTTGCCCGAGGCTTGTTATCGCTCAACACATCTGCTACTCTGATTCCCGCTAAAAGAAACTACAGTGGAGCACTCGTCACCTCCTAGGCCAGCCTGGCCACCAATCACTGCCGCTCTCTAGGTCGGGAGCTTTCCAGCTGTACGGATTGCTTCTGGATTAGTTCTGCGCCGCCTCCGCCTCCGCCACCGCCGGGATTCAGTAATGAGACAGGCAGTTACGTAGCTGTTTTCATTTCGACTCACCGACCGGCCTCGCATCCAACCATGCGACCCACTCGTCCTTTACTTTTAAAGTGACTCAAAAACATTCAGAGTGTTAGCTGGACATCTGCCACCCCACGCAACCCCCGACTACATGAACGCATGATTGCATGGAGTCCCACTAAATATTAGCAATTTCATACTTAGTTTTTATCAGGAATTCTCTCACAATGAGAAGAAATGACTCACTAAAAGGTAGTAGAACAGTGGGGTTGCTCCTTGTTTCCCTGCCGTTGCAGGCCATCGTGGTGGATCATCTAATTCTGCAGTCTGGATCTCCAGATGGGGCCAGAGTGTAAACTATGTTTTCTGACATCATCACAATGGTTGACTTTTTATGTAGACCCACGCACAGTTTAATTGTTTTTGCACTGATATGTTGATTCTGAAGCACGTGTCCACACCAATGGCTAGCTTCTTTTCGCAAGTAGCCAGTTGCCAAGTCGCTCACGGCGACCTGCTTTATACGTACTTTCAAACTACGAGTACTTGTCATGCTGTGTGTTCAGAGCTTGTATTACTGCAGGATGTCTTCCATTATCTCAAAGCCTTCCAGAGAGTGTTATGCTGTTATGTAGAGGGTGTGTGTGTGTGTTGGTTGTTGTATCGACCTGAATCCACCACCAACTTGTCTTGCTTATGAGGCTGCAGGATGGACACAAATCTTATGCTATATTAAAAGTTATCGTCTTCTAATTCTGCTCTATCCTTCCTCTTTGCCCAGGCCCAGGACAAGAGGAAAGCTCTGGAGGAGACCAAAGCCTACACCACCCAGTCCCTGGCCAGCGTGGCCTACCAGATAAATGCCTTAGCCAACAACGTGCTGCAGCTGCTGGATATCCAGGCTTCGCAGCTGCGGCGCATGGAGTCGTCGATCAACCACATCTCTCAGGTCAGGACCGCATCAACACACTGCGACCGCAGACCGTACAGCTGTGAGGGACGGTCCGCTCCCCCAACTCCCCCCCCCCACATCCTCCCACATGGCCCACTTCTCCTCTCGCTTTCACACAGACGCCGTTATTTTCAGCCACAGTGCGAGGCCTTCACGGTTCCTCTTGTTGCTTCATTGGCCTCCGCCGAGTGCGTCTGACAGGCCGTGTTTGACGGGATGACTGCTGGTTTGTTTTACAGTGTCTTCGGACACGCTAACACAACACGACAATAACCCGCATTAAGTAAACACAGCAATACCAGCAGGGCCGCACCCTCCAGTGTGTGTGCATGTGTGTGTGTCTAATGACTGAGATTTAAACTTTGAGATTTGCAGTTTTACAAGATGGAGCGACAGTCACGCTTTTAGACTCATAGCATCCATTCATGTTAATATTATCAATAATAATAATGGTAAATACTTCCTCATTAGTATCTTAGCATTTAGCACATTCCCAGTATGCTAGGAAACCTGATTACAATGAGCATCAATGTTGTATTTGGAAGCATGAAGAACTGGTACCTGTATGATATTTCAAATCTAATATCTGCCACGTTAATCTGGTACATCCAGATTTCAGTGGCGTGAAACATTTGGCCGTATGGTAGTTTCTTCGAATATTTTGGCGTGCGCACTTGTTAGTGCTTCTGCATCACAGCAAAAAACTACCTGGTTGGATTCCCACAGGAGGCCCTTCTGTGTGGAGTTTCCATGTTCTTGCCGTGTCTCTGTGGAGTTCCTCCAGGTTCTCCGGGTTCCTCCCTCTGTCCAAACACATGCAAGAGGTCCACTGGGGAACAAAAATCATCTCAACAAAAGAAGGAGAGAGGGAATGGTTGCATGTCTCTGTGTGATCATTCATAAAGCAATTTGATTTCATATGCGTATACTGTTTGTATGTGTGCATAAATATATGCGTACATTACTTTTGTTTTTTTAAAGCACAGCATTTCAGACGCACCACTGCGTCTCCTCCAAAGCTAAAGGCCTCTCTCGGCCACAGGCAGGTAAATCCAGCCGCTAATCTAATGAAGGCATTAAGAGCTCAGACAAATCAAACAAAGAGCCGCGGCCCATGTGGGCAGATTAGAAATGGGAGGAATTCACCAAACCTGTGAGGCGCTTATGATTGAACTCCAGCATTAAAACAAAGTGCTGGAAAAATCAAAAAGTAGTTTGTTTCTTGGATTTGGACTCCCTTTTCACTTGAAATGTTGCAGAATGGAAGGCGTTCCTGGCGTTCCCGTGGCCGTTATCTGTGTTTTCACTCCGACAAAGCTGTGTAAAGAGCGGCAGGAATTCTACTGGGATGTACTGAAGGTCAGGTTTTCAGGCTAATGGAGGGAGAGGACTATCAGGGCTGGTAGAAACGGGAGGAAGTAGACGACGAGAGATTTAAAATTAAAAAAAAAAAGCATTTTTACCATCTTTCAGGGGGTTTTGAGTCGACATCTTCACAAATAGCATTCTGCCGATGCCACGTCTCTATGACAACCCCCCTGGCCCTGGAAAAGCATATAAAACAGAGTTAGGCACGGTGCTTAAGATCCTGGAGGAAAGCCTCGGCCGTACGGTAAACCCCGGGCTCAGCCCGCATTGTTTGATTCGTGTCTCTATTGCGAGCACTCGTCGCTGCCTCCTCCTCGGTTCATGGGAAACTCCATACTTCCTTTGCTATATTTAAACCCTCTCTTGTAGACTGAGGCGGTCAGTGAGCCCCACGCAGGGGCTCCATCTTTTTTTTTTTTTTTTAACAACAAACGTGGAAAAAAAAGTCCCACAAGCAAGAAAAATTATGAATGATTTAGCAGTTTCGGTTGTCGGTGAGGAAACATGCGAACTCCCGCTCCCGTACGGAAAAGGACTGGATAAAACCGCATGAATGTGATTAACATTTCAATCGATGTGTGTGTGTATGAGTGTGTGTGATACGGCTAGTTTCCTTCCTCCCACCCACAGTGACAGCAGATTCAGACCCGCTGAAGGGCCCGACCCTGGACGTCGCGCAGGTGGAAACAGCTGCAGCTGAATATTTATCAGGTTTCAACAGGAACCCGTCCCTGTCGGTGGAAGTTCAGCAAAACACTGTTTTAACCGTCGCTTTATAAAGTGCTTAGTGCATGAATTGCTTGATTAAATTTACATCTTAAAAGCTGAATAAATGAATGCATATGCAGGGAAATGGATGAATAAATAAATAAAATTAAAAACAATGACCAAGTTAGGGCTGCTGGCCAAAGCTGACCAGTCGCATCTTTAGAAATAGCAAGCGTTGCAAATTCATTTTTTATATTTATTTTAAACTCTGAAGAAATAAATCATGTCCGTCATGTGGAGTTTCACATTTCTGCAGATGAATAAGCGAAATAACGCCATCCACCATCCAAGCCAAATTTCTCCCCAACTTTGCAGCTCAAAGCCGCTCGAATAATTGACGCTCCCCACCGTCGTTTCAAACTTCCACCCCGAATCTCCGTCCCAAGGGCTGATGGGAGAACAGAGGAGCTCGCAGGGTTTCCACCTTGTGCTGTGTGTGAAGTGGCTGTTAAGAGGCTGCGAACAGGGAGCGCTTTGTCTGCCTGGCGGAAGAAAACTTCTTACATTGAACCTCTGTGTGATACCCCGAATGGAGAGAAAAGAGAAGGGAAGTGTGTGTGTGTGTGTCTGTGTGTGTGTGTGTGTGTGTGTGTGTGTGTGTGTCTTAGAGGCTTGTGTGCGCATAGTGCATGCTCACGGTGCAGCTTCCGTGTCCTGGCATTTTCACCTGACACAGATCCGAACCCACTTTACAGCGCTATTGCCCAAAGTTTGACCGGAACAGCATGAATGTGTTTTTAAAGAAAACGAAGGAACGCTGGAACGCTCAAACTGGAAATTTCGGCAAGAAAGTTGCCTGTGGCAGCAGCCGTTCCTTAACCCGAGCCTCGACAGATGACACTTTTCATTTTCAAGGTACCTAAAAGGGAACATGAACTGCAAACGCTGGCCCAGCCAAGAGTTTGAACCAGGATGTCTATTTTAGCGTGTGTGTTTTTGTAGCATTTGGCACCTTGTTGTAAAAGCAGAGGCCCTTCCTCTATTTGTAGGAAGTGAAACTCACCAGCGGGATGATGGATTCGACACTGCCTCATCAGTCCATATGAAAACTCTAAAAAAAAACAAGAAAATACACACAGAAACGCGGTGCTTTCATCCCTGCTTGGCCTCACCATAATCAAAGCTGTGAAGGCAACACAGAAAACTAGTAAGAAGACCTTGAGTCTCCAGGTGTTGAATCCCTGACAAGCCAGGGATCACGTCATTTACGGGCTAAATCACCTTATTTTTTAAAAGTCCACCGGCCTCGTCGAACCCGGCTATCAGTGTCCGGCATAGTGACGAAGCAGCCGAAGGTAGGGCTGGATTCAGAGAGCGCACACACTCCTCCGGCCCTGACGACCGTGAGATTCCCCGGGATGCTGTCACAACAGTTTAACAGCGTCATCTGATGGTGAGTGGGCCGGACGCTGTGGCTCGGCTCGAATTTGTGATCTCAGCCTGGCACGCAGGCCACCGCTCTCCCTCCACGTTCTGTTACCGGATATGCAGTTGTAGTTGCATGCCAGTGGGATTCGGAGTGTGTGTGTGTGCGTGCAGCGCTAGCCTTTTAACCTCTTGTTGGAGAGCCGTTGCACGCTTCCACGCAGGAAATGAAGAGTTACAGGCCCTTTTGGATATATGTTTCCTGCGGATCCCGGAATATGAGGCCCCTCTCCAGCCTCCCCTGGTGGTCTCTGTCACTGTTAAATAACACATCATTAATTTGTATGCAACTTTTTGCAAATGGGGGTCCTCTTCTGCTCCCCTTCTCTTCGGGGAGGCGGGAAGGGGTATCAGCCATAGGGGAAAAGAAAATGTACGAAAAACAAATAGGCCATAGCCACTTTTTGACGCTGATTATGTATATCACTAAATCCGCTTGATTTAAAAATTCTGAGAATGAGACAAAACCTCCTTAATATACAGTGGATTCCAAGACAAGGTAGGAACCCCAGAAGAAGGGTCTTGAGACCAATATCAAGTTCTACAAAAGCATCCTGAACCGTACCTCGACTCCTAGCCGGTATCGGCTTTTAACTAGGGTTGAAACAGTGATGTGGGCCTCATCGTGCTGCTCTCACTTTTTGATATATATATATGTATATATTTTTTTACTGGAAATAGGAAAGGCAAACACTCAAAGGATTTTCTTAATCCAGTGCTCAACCTCCTCCTCTAGCTACATCACACCACAAGTGTTCTTAAACATACCAAAAGAATGCAGTTTTTGACGTATGTTGGACACGAACCGTCCAAGATGGGCGCTCTGCGCCGCGCGATCGACCCCTCGTTTGGCTCTTAACCGCAGATGGAAGTGCTGACATGCTCTAAGTCTTACTAAAAGCTCAGAGAAACACCAAAAAAGCCCGAATGAGCAGCCTTTGGACAACAGCTTGGCCCCGGAGATGATGGTCTTCAGATGTGCTGGCAGTCGTCACTCCTGGGAGAATGAGTGTACAGTCGAGGAGGAATTTACTTTGCCTCGACAGCCGTTCGGGCTCAGAGAGCGGAGTCTGGAGTGTTTGACTGCGCCGCTTTGACATGCTATATGAAGCATACCAAGCAGATGATAACAAAAGTTCTGGTGCCGAGAGTGGACAAAAAAATTCGAAAACTGCAATGCGGCCCTTCGTGAACTCTCACAATCAACGGGAGGTGTTTGACTTGGGCAAAGGCAGACAGAGAAAGATGGTCGAGCGTTCTCCAATCCCATACCAGACCGTGTGTCTACGGCGGTTCCTACAAGTCTTCAAGTCACTACCTTGTTGAATAACAATGGACAAAAAATGCTAATTAGCATAAGTCGCCGAAAACTAAACTAGTTACTTCGTGTCCTAGAATCTGAATCTTTCCCCAAAAGCGTACAACGGAAGCAAAGGGAAGAATCTCATCGCACAGGGATTGCGCGGCCTACGAGAAGAAAGACTTCGACTCCACTCCAACGTTATCCGCGGTGTCTTTCGGGCGTTTGACAAGCCCTTTTTTTATTTAAAGCTCCAAAAGAGGAGCGTGTACAGCACGGCTCCCCGGGGAGCTGGTGTCAGGAAATGTAGCCGAGAGAAAGGGAGCGCGGCGTAGTTATGAGCACCCTTCAGTACTAACAGCACTTATTCACAAAATAGCTGTCAGAGGAAACAGAGTAACACAAATTGTTTGAATCCACTCTCAGGGAGTGCTTATGTAATGGCGTAAGAGTCAAACTGCAGAGCATTTCACGTTGAAGCTGGAAACACAAGCCCATGCTCCAGTGATGTGGTTCCTCGTGCTTTTGTTTCCCCGTGGTCCCGTTTGTATGAACACCGGTGCAGTTCAAACCAGTTCAAGTGGACCCTTTAACATCGTGCAAACATTACCACTTCCCCTCATTTGGTGCTTTTAGATTACGTGAATAAACCTGTGCTTTTCTTTTCAGTGTCAGTTGTATTGCCGTTCACATTTTACTGGCTTTGCCCAGATTGTATTCTATAGATACATACATACTTACATACAAAACATACTTATAGGCCCACTTCCTAGATATGACAAAAATGTCATTCTGCATAGCAAAGTGTATTATTTGAGAAGTAGAGTAGCCAGTTACACAGAATGTACATTGGCTTCCTGTTTGGGGACTGCAGATTTCTCCTGCTTGCTACATTGATTTTGATATCTGCAGTCATTTTCAGGTCTTCATTGTGTTCATTCAACCCGTTTTTCCCCCCCTGTAAACTCGCCATTGAGGTTCTAAAGAGCCCGGAGAGACGTCCCATTCACACTTTTTATCCCTTTTGTTATCCCGACGGAACATAGGTTGGCTAATTCGTGGTCGGTCGTGAAGACATGGCGGTCTTATCTCCATGCTCCTCCCTTGTAGTCCTGGTTTATGATACCCCTCGCCGGCGAAGCAATCGGTTCAGTAAGTGCTTCTCGGCGCTGGAGTGCGTGTGGTATCTAAAAGAAGCAGGGAAAGAAAAAAAAGCTCCGCCAGTTCGCTAAAACGTATTTTAAAGTCTTATAATCATCCGGAGTCTGACTCTGTCATTAAACATTGGCGGGTTTGTCGTGTCTGGCCGGGCCTCACATGTACGCAGATCGCCCATGCAGGGTGTTTGTACAGTAGTAGGCTGTTCTCCCATGTGGTGCGTAAGCCTGCAGCTCAGCCCTACAACGTCTACTGTGCATGCCAAGCAGCAGTCTTTTTTTTCTTTGTTTGTCCATGCATTTGTGCATAGCAGGCATTTTATTGAGAATATTGTCCCACGGAGAGTCTGCCAAAGCGCTGAACGGGCTGTTTTACTGTTTCTTTTTTCCTCTCCCTCATGTGCTGAAGTGAAACCGGCTGTCGTAATTCCATATCAAAGTCTTAGGACGCGTTCTGTCTGCCTTCACTTCGCTTTTCCAAATAGAGTGTGCTTGTGTCTGTGTGTGTGTGGCTGGTTTGTTAGCTTTGCACAATGCTTTGAAAATTCCATTTGCGGCTTCATGATTATCCCTGTCACTTTACAAATATATTTATGTCTGCCTCCTGATGCTGCGTGGACAGATCTTGGTCATCCGTGACGTCTTTCCCCCCGACCTACCCTTCAAAGTCATGAAATATTATGTGATAACAAGTTTGCAGCGTTTGAGCGACACATCTGGCGGTTCTTTGCGTTGTTTATGACTGCTAATGATCTAAAACCAATCTGTGATTGCTTTCTCCTAGAATATTCATGCAGGAGGCCCTTCGGGAGTTTTCCGTGAGGTGTTTGCATGTTCTCCCAACACCTGTATGGATGCTCATCAGCCCCCATCACACACACTGTCCAAAAGCATATTTATCAAACAGTATGTTAAGACCCACATCTGGTCGAATATCAGCTCGGATTGACTCCAAGCAAACAAATACCAGACGCTGCATGTACTCCTTCGTGAGCGATTAGTACATGTTTGGTTTTAGAATATCCTTAAAATAAAAAAAAAAATAAAAAATGAAAAGCTTTTGAAATGCGTTGCTTTTTCAAAACAAAAACATTGAAAGTTAGGTTTACTGTCCTTGGAAATGAACATTTCTGGTTCGAACCCCAGTTTCTCCTAACCTGCCAAAGTGTTGTTGAGCAAGACACTAACCCTGACCTGCTCCCCTGGCGCTGCTCCTTAGCTGCCTTCTGCTCCTGGTGCATCCATGAGGGGTTAAACGAAGTGCTCAAATTTCACTGACGTGCTCGGTGTATAACTGTAAGTGACAATAGAGGCATTTCTAATGTGGGAACAAGCTTATCAAGTCCCAAGAACAATGAAAATGATCCTTCAAAACAAGATAAACAGCATCATTTTATTTTTCCCATATGGCCCTTTGGGGAGTCCAAGGGATCATAGATGCTCAACCTTAAATGCCTGTACCGATTGGACAGAGCCTTCTGACCGTGTCTGCTATCATTTCCTGTTTCATCCTGTACATTCTCGTGCGGCGAGCTAAACCTAGCAAACGGAGCTCTATCACCGTAAGGCAGTGGGCGTCGCGCTCAAGAGTGACCAGCGATCGGACCAGAGCAGAACCAGGAAGAACCAGGTTGCTGCACAGATCGCTATTGTCGCTCTCTTGTGGTCTGAAGGTGAACGTCAGAGATGAACTTGGACCTCTGGACTGCCCTCTTGTAGGTGTGTTGCTTAACAATGGGGATGTAAATCATGCATGGGAGCTATGTGGGTAGCGGCGTACTCGCTCATGTACGTAGCCTGAGCCTACGTGAGCCTTCGGACAACCCAGGGGACGGCAATGAGGCATTTAAAATAACCAAATCTCTGCATGTCAGGAGGGAAGAAAAAAAAAGACTATCTGAGTGAAAGACTCGTAGATCGCAACTATTTTGGCCGTTGTTGCTAGTGACAACACAACATGAGCCTCTCATCGTGGTAACCGCCACACTGACTCACTTCCATCCCCAAAATGGGAAGAAATCATACCGTTCCAGATGATCACGATTGTATTTTTATCCCCCCGTCTGGCTTGGGTGTGTGGCTGACGATAATAGCCCTGGCAGCGGGGCCGGTGTATGACCTAGATCCTCAGACTACTCATGTAGGTGTGTGACTCCTGTGGCTGGGCGTGGAAAGAACCGGGCGGTGTCGAGATGAGTGGGGCAGGAACTAAGAAATTGGAGGGAAGGAAGAGGTTTGGAAAATGGACGTGGTGAATAAACATGGGTGACAAGAGGAGGCCCTTGAATCCTAAAAGCGTGGAGACGGCGGGGAAGTTAAACACGAGAGTGTTCAAGGAAAATATTCGTCTTTGTGACAGTCGTCGAGAACATAGAGAACATGAGTCACACATTTAAAGCTGTCTGTTTCATCCTTGTCACACTTTCTCCTCTCGAGGTCCTCCTTCCCCTTTTCTATAAAAGTTAGAGATTTCGGAATGTAGAAATTAAAACAACGCTATCGTCACTGTTTCTTATTCTGAAACCGACCGATGGATTTATCGGTCAGCAACAGGTCAGAAGATTATGGGCTGTGAATCCCCCAACGGCCTCTTTTTAGACACAATTTACCCCGTTTCCTCATGTTGTGAATGCATCATTTTTTTTTTTACAACAATATATTGTGACACAGTCTATTTTTATCAGAGTATTCATGTCTCGGGACATTTCTATTGTTTTGTGTAACAAAACAAACATATGTCATATTTCTATGTCTATGTGTGTTATTACCAACTTTATGGACTATATATGTATATATATTGTACATTACATAAGCAAGGTCAAATCATAATGCATCTTAGTAGACCGTTTATGTTTTCTGTTAGATCCATTTGATGAGCCTTCGATAATGTGGGCTAGCTAAGTGCTCTGTTGCAACCGCAAGCCCCGCTCAACTTTTGCCAAAGAGTTTTAAATTAACTATGCCGTCAACACTTGTGCAGATATGCTGGCCCTGTATTCTTCGTTGCAAAGGAAGGAGGTGAACTCACCATGAGGCTTGCTCATTTCCCCCATTTTTGCAGCCAGCAACTTAGTTGCAATGCATATTGTTCTCCGATAACCCAAGTCAGGATGTAATCTTTAACCAGCAAGCTGCTTTTAATCATTTCCAGTTGAACTTGCTTCCGATTTCATTTTACAACAATATATGATGCCCATAACTTTACTTGTTGTTGCTTAGGAGATGTAAAGTTAGTAATAGCTCTGTTGGATCACTAACGGGTTCCACTCCTCCTTCCCCTTTGTATTCTGTCGCCATCAATGGTCCCCAAAAATGGAGGTTATAAAGTTTCTAACAATTCCTGTAGTTCTTAGATGATCACGATGAGGTACTTGGACATTGTCTCCTTGCAGGGGAGCCCATCTGTAACTCAGTTCGTGCACTCCGGCTTGTCCCTGCACATGAAGCTGTCCAAAAAGCTCTAAGATGTTCTGTCTGTTGAATACTCTTTTAATCTATGACATCCAGCTGCCAATTTTCTCATGCACTTGGAAATAAATCTTTGTGCAATGCCTCGACGCCCCCAATAATCTAAATTTCGCTAAATCCCCTCGACACTCGGTTAGATCAGGATCTACGGCCGAGAGCGAGAGGTCAGTGCAGCTCCAGATTTCTGTGGCATGAAAGGAATTCTCTGTTTGCGCCGGCCGACGACTCCCTCCTTCGACCTTGAGAGACCATCATTCTGCTCATCTGCCTTTCAGCAGACATTGCAGCCTTTCATTCCTCTCAGGAAAAGGCAGCTGCTTCCCGGCTCCTGATTATGGGACGTTGGTTTCAAAGACGCGGGGATGAACGGGCAGTCCATATCGTTGGCTTGCCGCGAGTTATTTGTCAATTATCAGATGATGAATTAATGATGTTTAACAACAAACCTTCCATCCTTTCTCTGATCGACTCTCCAATGAAATGTCTTTGTTTTGAGTTTCCAGTCAGTAGAAAACAAGCAATCACAAGAAAATCACCCCAGACTAAAGCGATCTATGCGCAGTACAGCAAGAAGGTTTGATTTCCACGGGAGACCTTTCTTTGTGGAGTTTGCATGTTCTGCGTGGGGTTCTTCTGGATTCTCAGGTTTCCTCCCACAGTTTAAAAACGTGCAGGAGGTTCATCTGAGCCTGAATTGTCCAGATATTTGAATGCGAAAGTGAATGGTTGTACGTCTCTGTCGTCCCTGCCCCTGCAGACGGTGGACATCCACAAGGAGAAGGTGGCCAGACGAGAGATCGGAATCCTGACCACCAACAAGAACACGTCGCGGACCCACAAGATCATCGCGCCGGCCAACATGGAGAGGCCGGTTAGGTACATCAGGAAACCCATCGATTACACGGTGCTGGATGACGTGGGTCACGGGGTCAAGGTGAGAGCGTCCATCCCAGATGTTTCTCGATCTTCTCCACACTCAGCCTAAAACCTCTCCAGTTTTTTCTTCTGCTTGGTGATTATCCTCCGCTCTTTTTTTCTGATCCCGCTCTGACTGTTCCCGGCTCACCGTCGCTCCCCTGTGCCTTCCTCTTCTTATCTTCTGAAAGCTCCCCTCCTGACCCCCTGAAGGAAGACACCGCTGTGTGGGTTGGTGGGAAACAGGTTGGGGGTGGAGATGAACTTGAAAGCGGTTACGTCACGTGTTCTGAGCATGAAAATAACCGGCGGAAGTGCCGTTTGTGGAGAGTGTCTTTTGGAAGGCGCGCGTGATAAAGTTCTGAATTTTTCTTTAAAACCTCGGAGGAACGATCTCCACCCCAGTGGTGAAAGCCAGTAGGACACGTTTAAGGGGTCACTGGGTCATTTTAACGCTGATGGCAGTGACATAATTTCCCCCATGGCTTAAGGGTATCTTCAGCGTCCCCTTTGAGCCTCCCATCAATCGGCCAATCGTGTCCAGCAGCCACATTGATTGGATTAGATCGGCTGTCGCTTTTTCGGTTTTCACTGGGATTCACGAGGCCGGATAAAAAACTGCTGCGCTTCTTTGTCGTGTGAGGATTTATGTCGAACCCCCTCGTCAGGCATCCCTATCTCCCAACGCCATGTTCTTAAACACGGTCGCCGCGGCTACAAGCTGTTTCATGTCGCATCCAACAGACGGCGTGTGAATGTTGTACCTCGAGGGGGAAGCGGCGAACCTCTAATTGCTGTGATGTTTCTGCATCCAGCTCCGATTACATCCCCGATAAACCAGCTCCACGATGGGGGGGTTCATCATTCATCATAGATGTACTTTACGGTCTCCATCTGGAGCTGACGTGAAAACGCATGTAGAAGAACACCGGGAAATTCGATATCAGAAAGCTGACCGTGCACCGATGATCAGGGTCAGGTCGGCATCACCGCCCCGGCGAGTTAGATTTTTAGGAGATCCATGTGAAGCGTGTGTGAGCATTGTGGACGTCGGTGTTTGGTAAAACCCTGCACACATGGAAAAAATGCTTAATGTGTATGATTTTGTTCAAATAAAGTTCGGCATTTCGAGCTAAACTTCTGCTCAGACTCACCCAGAGTGCCTTTTATGAGGCGCTAATGGTGAGCGTCAAGGGCATAAAAAAAATTAGAGGCTGTTTGAATTTTAAAATTCCAATATTGACAATTGTAACCACCTTAAAGGGCTCAGCTTACAGTATATGGTGCTTTTCACCCATTCACACGATGGAGCTGGAGCTGCTAACCACACCGTCGGGAGCAGCTCGGGGCTCGATGTCTCGCCCGAGGACACCTGGGCATACAGACACGGTTCTGCAGCGCTGAAATACTCCATCATGATGCGCCAGAGCTGCTCCCCGAGTGCGTCTGACGCGTCTATTTTAGGAACATCACGTATCACTTAGACTAATCCCTGTGGATTTGCTCCTTTAACAGTCCTTATGAATTCTGAAAATCAGTAATGAAGCTGATGGGGAGCCAACACACACACACACACACATTTGGTCCACGTCTCTCAGCCTTTTCTCATGTTTTCATGTCACAGCCTGCAGAAGCGATCAATAGCCAACATCAGTTCTCCCTATAAATCTATGTAGTCCGCCTGCAGTTGAATGGAACTTCCACAGCTACTTGTTGTTAACCGCGAAACATCTGCACCTCCAAAATATTTTGATCTTCCTAAACAGCTTGTCTGAGGGCCCTGTGTCGTTTGCAGCAGAAGTCCATGTACACCATCTCACATCTGAAGGAATCATTCAGGGAATTATTGCCAAAATTCTATTGTCCGAAAAAATGTGATGCTGTTTTACAGCAGCTTTGCATTTGGGGATTATTTTCAATTTTACAACAATATTTGTAAGGTCAGGGACATGCATTTGAATTTCTAGTAGAATGCTTAAAGATACACACTTCAGTGGACCACTATGGATTTGAAAGGTTTCTATGTACTGCAACTGTTTATCGATCGCACTAAGAGTTAGCTGATAAAGAGCCGTTTGTAAAAAGTTGATGAATTCCTCTCGGTGAACCGTCACATTACCCTGTGATGGAAATAAAAATGAGATTTATTCTTCCAGTCAGCTGATCCTTAATCTTAATCTTGTCACCGGGGCTTTTAGGAATCCCGGGACACTGGCGGTGCCAGGTGTTGTTTTTGGGGTTAGCTTGGACTCACGTGTTGCGGCGTCAGGTGTGCATTCACAAAGGTGTCTTTACTCAGTATAAATGTACGCGGAAATGCTCTGTATCTGCCGTCAGATGTTTGGTCTTCGGGGCAAATCTGTGCACTGACACGAAACAGACGCTTTATTCCAAGCAGAATAAATAGGCATTTAAAACGACCAGCGCAACGTTATTAGCATGCAAACTGAACACTGTCGGTCGGAGGTTGTAATACAGGTAACACTTGGAATACAGGCAGGAGCCAGGTTTGATGCGAAAGTCACTCATTTCTAGCTCGACGCCACAGGCTTTCTTTTTTCCTCCACGACAACCCACGACATTCTCCCTATGACTTAAGAACCGGGGAGTGCCGCTCAAAAACCCCACCGCGCCAAAGCACTCCCATGTTCTCACCCCAGCCAGACACGCTAAGCCTTTTTGGACCTGGCGCTGGCCTTAATCTGAACCTTTCTGTCCGCGGCTGAATTTGGCCGTCGCCTCCAAGCGAGGGGGCGAACAAGAGATACGGCCTCAGCCCGGGAAGATAAGGGAGCCGTGAGCGTGACCCAGATTGCCGATGGAATCTCGTCCGCCTCCGATAACCCGAGAGCGAACGTGCAATTTACTATTCACAGCACTCGTGGTGTTCTCTTTTCAAAAGAGCCAGCGATGGCTTTCACGCCGGCGTGGTGGCTTGGTGGCCCCCCGTTGGTCGTCCCGCTCCCTCTCCCCCCCGCTGAGGCCGCCGGGGACGCTGCATTATAGATGAGACACTTGACTCTGCAGTTGTCAAACTGCAGATCAGCCACGCCGCTGCTCCGCGCTCCCTTCTACATCGGGCCAATTAGCGTCCTGTTACGCTGCCATTATAGTACTAATAGCACGTGGTGATATGTAGCCTGTCTCAGAAGAGCAACAAAAGCGTAGATGGTGTGAAAAAAATTTGCATTTTCCGTTAGAAACCTGAGGGGGAGGTGGGTTTGTGATCCAGTTGACATTAAGATCGCTGAGATTTCCCTCCCAGACCGGCTCCGGGGCTGCCGGGGCGCGGCGGGGTTTCACTCAGAGGAATAACAACCGCGGGCCGGCGTCATTCTTCGGCGGAAAGGTCCTGCTGAAAGCTCACCCTGCCGTAATTTGTGCTTTGACTTCCACCTATCCGTTATAGGCATAGCCATTTTTGACATGTCTCTTTCTGTCTCTCTTTTTCCTCCCTCTCCCCCGCCCACACTAAGTGGCTAAAAGCCAAGGTAAGTCTGGATTGTCACATGACCCATTTTGCCACCATACATTATTTATAGATCCTTACCGCTCCCTTTCCACTATATGTATGATTGTTGTTGTTGTCGTCCCCCGTGTGTTTGCCCTGTTAATTCAACCTATAGTCCCCGTTTAGAAATGAACACGCCGCTCCGTAACCCCCACCACCCCGTCATTCCCCTTCACCTGCTGTATCCATACACCTCTCCGATACTTATACAGTAAAACCTTGACTTGAGAGTTGAACAGGTTCTATGACCAAGCTCCGAACTCAATTTAGACGTATATCAAATTAGATTCCCCTTTAAAATCAATTGAAATGCTGTTAATCCGTCCCAGCCCATAGCTTACTGGCTACACCTTCAATGCTACAATGTGTTGCTAAATGTAACATGCGCACTCCGCTTCACTTTATGTCTAAATCCCATGTATGGACGGAGTGAAGCCGCTCCTCTTTTTAAAACCATCAAAACGTCCCCGACAGGCTTCGAAACAGACTCTTCCGATGCCTCGTCCGTTCGCATTCCTGCCATCCGCTGCACCGAATCCCCGTAAATGTCTCCCGCCTTCTCACAGACGAAGTTCTGCGTCACCGTATCTCACCGACAACAACTTCTCCATCTCTGCACGGACGAGTCCAAGACACGCCCACGTGTTTTTCCATGATTTTCTCTGGTCTGCCTAGCAGCGGATAGTGCGTCCCACTGTCTTTAAATGTCACTTCACGGAATTGTGTGTCAAACACTCATCCCGCTCACTCCCAACTCAGATCTGAGCTTCAATCAGAAAGCTAAACATCCACCGAGCCACGACTCAGATCTCAGAGAACCCCTAAGCTGATGCACTTGCAAGTCAAGGTTCCACTGTAGGCCTCCCAGATGGTAAATCGCTGAATGGTATTTTCTTTAAAACCACAATTATCCGAAATTTTTCTGGGATTTAGATGACTCGGGTCATCACTTTTAGTTTTTGTCGAAATCCTTTTATGGTGTTTTGCAAGAAGCCTAGCAGGAAACACCCAGCGCTCCGGGGCTGCTGCATAACCCTGCAGGTATCGCCATCGCTGCGTTGGACGTGTGTCATCTGGGCGGCCTGTTTCCTTGTAACTTAACAACATGAATTTATGCAGACCTTGAAGGCCGGCATGTCTGACGAACGTAAACTTCATGCTTCTGACAACAGCAGCACGGAAACAACCAGGCCATCAGAGGAGGAACGCTGTCGAGGACCAATCCGCCCACGCAGAAACCGCCGAGCCCCCCCATGTCAGGGCGGGGCACACTCGGGTAAGGCGTTTTCGGTCACCGTGCAAAGATATTTATTATTTTATTTATTATTCATGCTCCCCGTGATCCCCTCCGCCGTACCAGACTGCCGGGATTTACTCCCCGCTTTGGAAATACTTTTGATTTAACGCTGTCGTCTTTCCCTCACCGATCCTTCGGAAGACGCAACACGCCGTACAAAACCCTGGAGCCGGTGAAGCCGCCCACCGTTCCCAACGACTACATGACCAGCCCCGCCAGGCTGGGCAGCCAGCACAGCCAGCCGCACAGCCCCGGGCGCACCGCCTCGCTCAACCAGAGGCAGCGCACACACAGGTAGGCTCTTACCCACATCAGCCGTGTGTGACGGAATGCGGTGGAAACAGCGGAGGGGTTTTTCGGTCAGCGCGACGGGACCGCCTCGTGTTTCTTGTCCGAGGCGCCCGAAAAATTAATATCCGTAAAAGCCTCCGGCGTAGAGTGGGGTTGTCAAAAAAGGCCCCGCGTCACTGGTGACATCGAAACACCGGGGGGGGGGGGGAGGAGGCGTCACATCCAAATAGAGAGTTTGAGTTATGGGTGAGTGAAGTTGCTTCATTAGCTAAAAAGCCCGTTATTGCTGAGTCTGATTTTCATAAGTGTTTTATTCGCCAGGACTTCTTCTTCTTGCTCCTTATTTCTATGCAAAGTTTCCTCAAGTTTTTTTCTTCACTGTGTCAATATAAACCAATTTGGAGTGTCATGGTGGAGCAGAGGTCAGCTCTTCCTCCTCACAGCTTGAAAGTCCCTGGTTGGATTCCCGCCGGAGGCCTTCCTGAGTGGAATTTCCTTGTTCTCCCCGTGTCTGCGTGAGGTTCCTCGGGGTTCCTCCCACGGTCCAAACACATGCAGGAGGTTCATCGGTGGCCCTGCAATGTCCAGATGTGTGGATGAGAGGGTGAAAGGCTGGATTTTTCAATGAACCCCGCCTCTCGTCCAGTCACAGGTGCGATCGGCTCCAGTACCCCCGAGATCCTGAGTGCAGGATGGGCAGTGAAGATAATGAATGTAAAAATGATGAATGGATGAGCGGCACTCAGGGCTCATGTGGGAACAGTGACGTCTGTCTCCTGTCACTGAAAGCACCGGAGATCTTCTGGTTATTGGATATCACAGCATCAGATATGCTTTCAGGCTGTCCTGATGTGGTTTTGAATGATGTCCTTAGGGTCGAGCCGCGCGGCAGCTTCTGCTTCTCGGCTTCTCTCGGTGGATCGGATTTCATTTCGTTCTGGGAAAAATGGTCCAGTGAGCTGTCCGATCCGGAAGGTGGGAGCTGCCCGTTTAGCTTTGCTAGCACCTCAGGTCTTCTCACTTGGATCATAGGACGGCTTCCACTGCGCAGATACATGTCCTGTTCCAGCAATTCATCAGTGTCATTTGAAGTTCTTTAAATCACAGACAGATATTCTCAGATTAAGCTCTCCAAAGAGTGGTACTCCCACACAAAACCCATTGCATGCACAATTCTATCACATCATAGTTTGTGACATTTAAAACATGCCCTAAAAATAAAATTAAAACTGTATGGGGTTTTCCCACAACCTCAAACAGTCCCAGGATGGTTGGAAAGACAGGGGTTTCCGTACCAGCGTACCGACTGTGCAGCCACGTGTGGTTGGACGAAGGTGGTGCATCCCGCAACCAACCCCGAAGACCACCACTTGTTATGTATTTATTCATTTCCTCAGAAAAGCCACATATCCCGGGCTGCAAGGATCACTCAGAGCGTGATCTCTACATAGGGACATTTTGTCCAACAGTGTTTGGAATGGGATCTGGACCTGATTGTAACCAGAACGTTATGGACTGTTGCATATTATGGACTAATCTCGCTGGAGCTTCAGCTGTGGCCCTCGATGTCACCGGGAGCACGCCGCAGCTGCACGCCGGTCGACGTTTTCAGTGGGACGTTGAAGAGCCAGAGCCGAATTTCTCATATTAAGCGGACATAAAACAAGGAAAGCTCAGGGTTTATCTGCTCTCCAACACTATCTCCCATCTCCAAGGGCATTCTTCTGCTGGTAAACAAAGGCAGATGCATGGCCCAGAGCTCCACTGGAGTTGGGAAAATACTAAACAGGATATTCCCAAAATGCTGACCCTGTCCGGGGGGACTGGGGGGGCTGTCGGACCAATTCACCCGGCGCTACTGGGGCCACATTAAGTGGGCCATGTTGTAGAAACCAGAGGCTGCAGGGATGGGAAGGTGGAGGACGCTCTGCTGGCAGTGTGTCCTGGTGACCATCTCAACACATATAGCATGTGCAAAGTGAGAAGTTGAGAATTTTATGTTCATCTGGAGCTTCAGAGGTTCAGGAAAGTCTTCTCTAATTATCTCCTTCCTGCCAGGTCCTTATAACCTTGAAGGCGGGGGGGGGGGGGGGGGGGGGGGGGGGGGGGGGGGGGCACTGCTTCTCCGCTTCCACACATCTCCGTTATCTTGGGATCGTGCAAATGCGGCACAGAACATCTCAAGAACATCTGAGTTGATGGCGATGAAGAGGAGCCTCATTGTCCTCGCAGCATTGGTTTGGTTGGAGAAAATTTCCTGTGATTCCCTGTGTGGTTACAGCCCTAACTATCAGGGATGGATGGATGGAGGAATGAATGAACAGATGAAAGTAAGGATGAAAATTCACATAAAAATGTATAATTCATATGAGGAAAACATGAGCATGAAGATGGTTGATGAGTGAGTGATTGGAACGGGTGACTGGTCTAGACCAGAATGGAAGATACCAAACACGGGGACGGGGGTTCAAGGAACATACTGGGTGGCTTTTTTTAGGGAGTCTGGAGGTGAAACGGTGAGGGCAAAGGTCAGGTTGAGGTGGCATGTGTGTGTGTGTGTGTGTGTGTGTGTATGGGGGGAGCTTGAAAAGAAGGGATGAAAGAGATGGTAGAAAGAGCGGGGGGATCAAGGCCTGCTACCCCAGGGCTCAGAGATCAATAGCCCTGCCCAAGCCTCCAACACACACACACCCGACACACACACACCTCCAACACACACACACCTCCGACACACACATCGGCTATCGGCTTTCCTGCAAGCGTGTGTGTGTGTGTTGGAAGGTTTTGATGGTGTTGGAGGGTCTGGTTAGCGCCTTGCATGTCAGCGCTGCCTGCATCATTGTGTGAATGGGATCCAGTGTGAAGGATTTCATAAGAGAGACCTTTCGCTTTTGTGAGGACGTGTTTCATCCGTGCACTAATGCGATTCAGTGACATGTGACAATATTTCATTCATTCATTCTGTACCGCTGATCCTGCACTCAGTTATGTAATATATACTCTCGTTTCCACATATCGTCCTCGTCTATCAAGTGTCACGAGCTTTTTCAATGACTCCAATATAGACCTGAATTATTTATTCTAAAATTCCTTTTTCAATGGAGTCACAGTCGTTGTCCTTTAATTAAAATCTCCCTGCAATGACAGCCTCTCCGGTCTACTGCTGTGCATTTCCTTGGTTGCCATCTGAGTGTGTCACCGCTGCTGGATCCACCAGCAGAGAAGGCGTCCGAGTGACGGACATTTGTAGGACGTGGAATGAGATCGGCGCAGTCCGAGTAGGTCGACCTCTAAAACTGCGTCCTTCTCTGTCTCCCCTCCGACAGTGGCAGCAGCGGGGGCAGCGGCAGCCGAGAAAACAGCGGCAGCAGCGGCATCGGCATTCCCATCGCAGTGCCTACACCCTCCATACCCAACACTGGACCAGGTGAGCGTCCCGTCACGCCATGTTGTTACTTTGCCAATACATGGGACCAGGACATTGTTTCTACTAGCAGGTCACTTATATGGACTATAAATCCTCCCAGAGCTATTGGCAGTGCTTGGAAAATCTGCAGCCTGTGATTGGCTGATAGGTGGCGTTCCCCCTTGGAAAGACATTCAGCAGAGCCATTCTCTTTTACTAATTTGTCTTCAACTAAACGCAAGCTCTAATATAGTCATTCATACGACTTTCAGGAGGCTAAGCGTGTAGCAGCTCCCCGCCTCAGACAGACTCAGCAATGACTCTGAACTGTGAGACAAGAGTTGAAACCGGACGCGAGGCGTCGCCACATCCGAAATTTCATTAACGTAGACTCACGTCTCCATGGAAACGGTTACACCCCCATTTTTCTGCTGTGGTCACCCAACGGGGGCTTTTACAATGACAGCTAGTCATCAGGGGGAACTTCCAAGATGCTTTTTTTTTCTGGCTCTTTCTTCCTCCTCTTCTGAGGTTTGAAGACGTTTTGGAGCGCTGGAAGTTAGAGCCTGAGGCCCGCAAGGGAAGGGGACTAAGGCTACGGTTGCATCATACAATCTACACATTAACCCGTGGCCTGTATTAAGTCAGCTAATTATATTTCATGCTATCTGATCAGATGTTCTATAGATTCACATTCGTCGTCGTCAGATGGTTTTGTGCCGAGGTTTGTAGATCCTACGATAGCTGTCAATCAGATGTAACTAAAATGCATCGCGCAATATTTAGAAAGGTGTAAATGGGAGTGTATTACTGTCGTGGAGCGGGGCTATGCTACATAAAGCTTATGTTTCTCAGCCGCGGATTATGCAGGCCCATTGTGTTCTAAGCACAGCTGAATCTCTATCCCACTGTGTAAATAGGCCAAGCTGCGCCGGGTCCTGCTGCTTTATCACAGACAAGCAAGACCCACATAACACCGTGCACGAGCGACGTCAAGCGCCGCCCGCCGCCCAAAAACGTCTGCGTTCGCCCTGTGCTGAAACCTAGATTGTTTTTTGTTTGTTTTTTTTTGAGGGGGGGGGTTGCGTAGCAGCTGCTTTGTGGCGTCGGGCTAACTGCAGCTCTCACTGAGAGCTTGTTACCATAGAAACAGCCAATTCACTCTCGGACCGGAGAAACGCGGCGCCCCCCCCCCGGTACCTCCCGCCGCGGACGGGTTCCTGAACGAGGTGACAGAAGCGCGAGTGCGTCGGAGGCGAGGTTAAAGGTCAACTAATGTAAACACTCCTTTCAGTCCCGTCCATGTCGGCTCCTCCGGGGGCCCCGCCTCCTCCCCCACTCCCCCCACCGCCTCCGGGGCCCGGCCCTCCGGGGGCACCTCCAGCTCCACCACCACCTCCACCCATAGGTGAGACTTCTTGGCGTCCACCGCCACAGGACGCCGACGGACACCGGTCACCTCTCCACCGGCCTCTGTGCGCGTGTGTCTGCGGTTGTGTTTGCACACACTGCAAGCTAGAGGCTTATGAGATCACACCGAGATCATACCGTGGTTTGGCGGAGATAATTATTCTGTGTGTGTGATGCAAAGCAGTAAGTGCAAAAACAGGAAACAAAACAACCACAAAAGCCCAGGCTACGGCTGCAGATGAGGCCACAGCTCGTTTTCTGCTCAACAGGAAAAAGGTCCATTGATTAGAGCTGAGAAAACGAGTAAAGATGGAGATTTGACCTTCAGGCACGAGCTCAGGGTCAGAGGTCGTCAGCCTCTGCTGGTGACCGTTTGTCCGTCTTGCAGTGTGTGTGTGTGTGTGTGTGTGTTGAAATGGATTCAGTGGAACCCTTGATCTTCCTTGGTGGTGGTGCTGGTGGTGGTGGTGGTGAAGATGTTTCCAGGAAAGACCTCTCACAGCTCCGCGTTCTCAGCAAAGTTCTGCTCTTGTCCTCCCCGAAAGTAACCCCTTTCATTCAGCTTCAATGAAACGTGTGTCAGTAAGTGAATAATACGTTTTTATGAAATGTTTATCTGTCGCCGGGGCGTTTCCCGCGCTCTGTCCAAATTGAATCCACAATGCGGAAGCGGCTGGTGTTCTCTGACGGAGCTGTGAGGCTTCTCTTCTTCTCAGATTCTCTAAAAGTGCGCCGGGTGAGTATATTCTGCATTCAGCCCCACCGAGGGGAGCTCAAGTGGACCGTCGCCGTCGCCGTGGTGATGATCGATACTCAATCCGAAAGCCATATGATGAAATTCAAAGTCATCAAAAGTGATCTTCTACTACCTCAACCCTGCGTATAAAAAAACATCTAGACATGACAGTGTAGATGTTCCCTCATGTTCATGTGTTCCTCCGGCGCCACCCAGCCTTTTCTGAGGGACCAGCCCCTCCACAGAGACGCTCCGTTATCTGCAAATGGAAACAGGAAATGCTCCGGCAGAACAAAAAGGAATTTGTCTTTTAACTCTCTTCTGTCTCTCTGATGACACGACCTTGCGGGTGTGTCTGATTCACATGAGCTCATGCAATGATATTAAGTAATTTCCAGTTTATTCTCCCGGTTGTGTCTGTCGTCTGGCTCTCCGAGGAGCGGCTAGTAGACGCTGCTAAAAACTGGTGTGGACATCCATTGTGTGTGTGTGTTTGTGTGTGTGGAAATACAGCTATAAGCTACAGCTGAAATGACTGCATGGAGGAATTCTACATCAAAACCCACGAGTATTTTTCTTCCCACCCCTCCCAAGAAGAGCACTTTGCAGTAAAGAAAGCGGTTTGTCCTGAGTGTGAAACCCGTCCAAGGGACTCGGCCCTGCAGCTGTTAGCATCTTCCCATCAAACATTGTTTATTTCTTGCCAAAGTGATCACACGGCACCCACAGATCTACAGCCATGGATCTCCAGGGTCGGCTCCTACGCTCGTGTCTGTTTTTCTTTCCCGCTCATTGAACACCTCCCCGCACTTCTGCCTCCTCCTCATCTGCCGGTCCTGCAGTCGCTTCCCTCGCTGATCACTGTGCTGGTTGATTGCATCTTTTTTTTAAAAAGGGAACTAATCGGTGTTAGAATATCCTTTACAGTGACGATGCCCCCCCCCGTTTGATTCTCTGCTATCCTGTCTAACCCTCCTCCTCTCTTGCCCCCTCCCCTCTGTCTTTGGGTGTTTCTAGCGGTGGCCCCCGGGCCTGGTCTGGGTCCTGCTCCAATGTCCCAGTTTGGAACCATCTCGCGGCAAATTTCGCGGCACAACCCTTCCAACTCCTCTGTCTCTATGGTTTCGGCCACGGGCACCTACCGCCGGGCGCCGTCGGTCACCTCCCAGTTCTCCCTGCAGCAGCAGCAGCAGCAACTGCAGCAGCAGCAGCAGCAGCAGCAGCAGCAGCAGCAGCAGCAGCAGCAGCCTCACGTTAACGGGGGCACTCCTGGTTACAACCAAAACTCAAGTAAGGCCCTTCTGTCTCCAGTCCAAGCCACTGACACTGAGCCCCCACCACCCCCACCCCCCCACCACCACCACCGCCATCACCACACACCAACCCACCTCTGCGTCTAAAACACACACTTTCACAAACGGAAGCTAGCTTTCGTTGCTACACGATACACGCACTTGCTTCTTGAAGGTCAGAACTATTGACTCTTCCCCTCCGAAGGTGTCGGCTCCAGCTTTTCATGTGGACACTGTCCTCCAGGAGGGATGGTGGAGATGATGGATATGGAATACAAATGAGATGTCAGATATGTGGCTTAAAAGAAGCACATACTGATGGCAGGAATGCAAAACCTCCTATTTGAACAAAACCCTTTTTTCAGGAAAGGAAAAACACGTTTCATTTGATTATAGTATGGTCTTTGTTAAAGATATTCAAGAATATTCTATTGTTCGCAGACTATATTTCTATGTTATAATTTAAAAATACATAGCACATATTTTTACCACTTACAATGCAGATAAGTATTTTTTTCCTATTTTTTTCTGCTTCATTGTGCACATGGGAATTCTGTCATGTGACATTTATGTCAAAAGAAAGGGCGGGATTATCTTGCAGATAGACTGAAAATGTGGAGCCATCCCATTTCTCACCATTCAATGCAAAAACCCAAAATCAAAAAAATTGCAAATAGGAGGTTTTGCATCCCGGCCATCGATATATACCTACAGTGGAACCTTGACTTACGATTGCATCAGCTCAGGAGTTCTCTGAGGGATGAGTGTTTGACGCCCATGTGGCCGCCATTGTCCGTGAAATGGCGTTTAAAGACATTGGAACAGCCACCCGCAGCTTGGTAGCCCAGAGAAACTCATGGAAAACATGGGGTGAGGAGTGCGTGTTGTGAACTCGCCTATGAAGAGATGGAGAAGTTGTTGGTGAGATACGGCGACAGAGAGCGTCATCTGTGAGAAGGCAGGAGACATTTACAGGCATTTGGTTCAGCGAAGGCAGGAATGTCGACGGACGAGGCGTCGGAAGAGTCGTTTGACGGTTTTAGAAAGAGGAGAGGTTTCACTCCGTCCATAAATGGAGTTTAGATATAAATTGTAGAAAAATGTGCGCGTTACATTAAGCATAGCATTGTAGCATTAAGTATGTAGCCAGTAAGGGAATGAATTAATGGCGTTTGAATTGATTTTACTGGAAAATCAAATTTGATGTATGAGACAATTGAGTTACGTTATTTATTTACAATATATATTATATATTTACATATTTATTTACATTCTCTACATTACTTTCTCTCTCTCTGCATTATTTTATTCTATTTAATACAGTATTACTTATTTATAAATTACATTTTTCCTCAAAAAACTATCCAAACCCTGGGCTGGAGGGGATTAATGGCATTTCAATTGATTTAAATGTTGAATTTAATTTGATATATTGGCAAATGTGATTATGAGCTCAGTCACAGAACCTGTTGAACTCCTAAGTCAAGGTTTTACTTTGTGTGTGTGTGCATGTGTGTGTGTGTGTGTGTGTGTGTGTGTGTGTGTATCTGGGACCTCCTCCGGCTGTGGGTGATTTCGCTCCATTGGGAAAGTGCTCTTTCAGCCTCAGCCGACACACACACACACACACACACACACACACACACACACACACACACACACACACACAGTGGACTAGCTGCAGTAAGCAGTGCCCCCTCATGGCCACCCGTGGTGGGCAGCGCCTGTCAGAAGTCAAACCTAATCCCGGTGTTATCCTCCACTCCCAGTGATCCAGACACCACGTGACCTCCTCTGGACGTTTCTCAATGATCCGTGGAGACACAGTGTTAATGGTTTGCAAACATCTAACGATAGGAAGGATTCATATTCAGGTTCTAAACAACATTTTGCAAGAATATGATTGACATGATGAAGCACTCCCGCTTTCTGTGTTGCACATCATTGAAATTCAAGCTCACGTTCTTGCTTCGTGTGTGTTTCTGTTTAGGGGGTTTTAGTGTTTCTGTATGTTGCTGGTGACTGACGGGCTCTCTCTCTTTTTTTTCTTTCTCTCCGTTGCTCTCTTGTCTTCCGCTGGCTTCCAGTGTCTATCGCTCCTCCTCCCCCCCCCATGCCCCAGCTGACTCCACAGATACCTCTGACTGGCTTTGTGGCCAGGATGCAGGAGAGCAGTAAGTGTAGAAGCCCAGTCATACTTTCCTCTTTACTTGTGCCAACCTCTCCTACTAGTATGCAGTGTGTGTGTGTGTGTGTGTTCGTCCTTCCCGTCCATTTTTTTTCTTTTTCAGAATAACCCTCTCACATATCGCAGTGCTCTCCATGCACAGATGTATTTCTGCAGAAGTAACACGGGTGCGGGAGGGATCCAGACGTGGCATCTCCAGCAGCGTTTATGTTAAAATTCATTCAAAAAGGAGATGTTTAATCCTGGCGTCACTGTTGGTGTGATTCCACTTCCCGTTCAGAGGCTGGATCAACTGCAGTTTGAAGTGACGCTGCAGAGCTGAGGCGATGTTAGAGTGAGCGCAGAAGGTTGGAGGGTTTTGTGCTGCGCCCTGCTGGTGGGAACTGGAGAGAACTGGGTTCTAAAACCTGCAGGCTCATGGAAGTGTAGCTTGATGGGAGCTTCCTCCTGCAGCAGTGCTGGACATGCCCTCCAGCACGGTCCAAATTTTATCTCCATGGCGCCACAGTTATTATCTACAGAGATGGCGGTCCTCTTATGTGTTGAGCTCAGAATGGTGACTTCTGTTTTGTTGGAAATGGTCAACATCCACATTTGTGAAGTGAACATTCATGGAGTGCTCCGTAATTACCGTGAGGAAGCATATGTAGGGTAAAAAGTCCAACTACAGAAGCTTGTGGAACACAACTTATTTTGGTGCACACAGAGGATACATCTTCTTGAGTGTACAAGTTGGGATCTTCCAGAAGGCTAAAAGTTCAGTGCACCCTGTTAGCATAACCTCCAGTCCTCCATTGAGCAGCACACTTTGGGGCGGCATCTTCGCCGAGCGGAGTCAACCTCAGGTCCATTACGGTCGCACGTGACCGTCACTCCTTTACCGCTCTGCAGCCTTCTTACCTGCCGAGACGCATGAATCTACGCTCGACCCCGGAGTTTCACAGACACGTCCGTCATTACGGTGAATGCATGAATGGGGTTCCTTAGAGTTCTCCATGATTGATAGTCTGTCTCTGCATGTCTCAAAAGTAACCGCATGACTCCGTCGCCACCTCAATCCCCTTAACGTCAATCCTTGGCCTTTTGAAAACAACTTCTGGGACGATGACGTTCTCTGTTCACCCTTTGCCAGTTGCAGATACTCCCACTCCTCCTCCTCCTCCGCCTCCGGACGACTTGCCCATGTTTGATGACTCTCCTCCCCCTCCGCCACCTCCGCCCGTGGATTACGAGGAGGAGGATGCGGCTGTTGTGCACTACAATGACCCCTACGCTGATGAGGATCCACAGTGGGCACCCAAGAACTACATCGAGAAAGGTACGCACGGACGAACCATCTCAGAACTCAGACCCTAGATGTTTTGGACGCCAGCATCTCCGACAAGAATGAGGTGGCGCATCCCAACAGGGCGTTAGCGGCAGAGGACAAACCGGTATGGCTGAGATTTGCGCGTCAATGAGCTCGGCCATAGGCAGGTCAGTTGCTTTCTGGTCGTGCAGTTCAGCAACTGTTGATTGGCAAAAGCTAAGAAAAATCTGGCCACGACTAGGAGAGAAGGACCTGCGCCACCAAGTCAAGTTAGATGTTATCAATGTAGCGCCAAATCACAATACTGTGTTCATGTAGAGCAGGTCTGGACCAGGCAGATGATCTACAGAAACCCGACATCCGCTCCAGGAGCAAGCACTCGGAGACAGCGGCTGGGAATCACTGCCTTTTACCAGGCAGGAACCTCGGTCGGTTACCAGCTCAGTGTGGGCGGCCTTCTGCCTCCATCAGTTGGGGTAGAAAGAGAGAGGGGAAGGAACTCAAATTAATAACTGCTACAAGGTTCTGGTGATGCAGTGGCCAACTGCATAGGGCACTAATGGTGAGATGGTGCAGTGGATAAAGCCACGCCCAATGGGAACCTGGAACACCAGAGAGCCTCTGGAGAAGACCCGAGGTTACTGTCATGCACCGATGAAGGGACCGGAGTGCAGATGCGATAGAATGTAAGCCGATGTTAGCATCACAAGGGGCTAGCCTAGCTGTATCTATGAGCTTTCTCAAAAAGGTCTGCAGTCTGTTCTTAAGTGAAGGGTGTTCGCCCCGAGGATTGATATGAAAAGACTCGTCCGTCCTGTTTTCTCTCAGAATCCGATAGCTCTGCAACGCTAACACCCCGATGTGCCTTTTTCAGTGGTGGCCATCTACGACTACGCCAAGGACAAGGACGACGAACTAACGTTCATGGAGGGGGCGATCATCTACGTTATTAAGAAAAACGACGACGGCTGGTTCGAAGGCGTCAGCGGCGGCGTCACCGGCCTCTTCCCCGGCAACTACGTGGAGAGCATCATACACTATGCAGACTGAAGGGCCCTCGCCGTGTCTATTTATTCAGTCCGGTCGTATCCACGGAGACGCCGACCGCCGCTGTCGGACTCCGGCGACGCGTAGACGTAACGTATGATCTCCTTTTGTTACGGCAGAATGTTTGTTTCCCTTACCGATTGCAAATAAAATGAAAAGTAATATCTATTTAGTTTATTTTGGTGTTATACGGGCGGCGGGGGGGAATTTACAGAATATGTAAAAAAAAAAAAAAAAACATTTCAGTTACTAATTGGATCGCGCCGGCTCACAGGGGCGACGGAGGGCAAAGACGATGGGCTTTGGACCCCAAACAAACAGGGCCACGTTCCAACAGGGCCACGCCAAGGGGTTTCGCGGCCGTGGTTTGTCGTGGTTTTTCTGGTGAAAGTCACCCGCAGTAACTTCGGCTAGCGATGCCCTCCGCTCCGTTCGGCTCATCGCCAACAAACCCAAAGGTGGAAATTGGCCGCCGGTTAATTTATAAAACCGTGTCTGGTATATTAATTACATAATTATCCCTAAAGATCAGTCTCGCCATTAAAGCATGCAATTTTTTTTTTTTTTTTAAATATGTTGTATTCATTTTGTTTAATTTTCTATTATTCTGTTTTTAGACTGAATCAGATTTCAGGCTCTCCCGCGGTCTCATTTTTCAACACATTTATTTTGAAAAAGATACAAAAAAAAAAAAAGATATATTCCGATCAGTGGTTGTATTTTCAGGTGCGTTTTTGATCTGAGGAAAAAGACATTCCATCTTTGGCTTTTTTTTTTTTTTTTTTTTAAATAAATTTACTAATCCACGTCAGGTCCCGGGGATCCATCTCGCCCGGCCGGAAGATGTCCGGCTGGGAGGGTGATCACCGCGGCACAGCCACTAATTCAGAGTTTAAAAACAGACCAACAACAACAACTAATACCTCTTTGAATCTCAAAGCAACAACGACCTGCACCGGTGCGGCGGGACGGGTTCGAGCACGGAGATCCTCCGGGCTACGCAGGCGCCCATCACTCAAGAATCAGAACACGAGTAATAACGTTCACTCAGGTGTAGGATTAGCGTTTGTCGGATTCTCTTGTCGGCCCTTAACACCGAACGACGTGACCTGTCCTTTCCTCACTCCTTGGTGCGAGTCTAATCTGCATTGCTCACCGTTCACCGTTTCAGACATTGCCTTGATATTTGCCAGATTTACTTTAGCACATCCAACACACACACACACACACCCTCTGGAGAAATTCCTTTGGAATTAAATATTGAAATCTGCCCTTCATTTCTATGTAAAATATGTTGATTGAGATATTAATGTACAGTCTTTTATAATAAACAGTTCTATGTACGACAGCCGCTGCGTGTGGTCGCTTGGGATTCAAACACAACCACGGCTTTGAATAAAAAAAACAGTGATTTATTGAGTGAAGTCGTAGATGTTTAAGGCCGAGGCTGTTACAGGGCACTTTGCTCGACACGCGACTTTGGCCTTTGGGAGGTGGACGGATGATGGAAGGCTTTACGCACGCACACACACACACACACACAGACACACACACACACAAAAAAACTTCCAAGTGATTTTGGAATTACAGATTGTGCAGCCCCGTCCGCCTGGGCTGCAGATACAGTACCATAAGTTAGCATTCAAGTATCGGGTGCCCTCCACATAATCACACGTTTCCCTGCAGGAACTACCAAATATTTGCACTCTAAACTGTATTTCCGCACCTCATTGCCATTATTTGGAAATCACCTTTAAGGAACATAAACCCTGCAGGGCTTCCGACCCACCTCCCTCACACTCATCTTCAATTTGAGAGTAATATTTTAGCGAGTGAGGTTGGACGATGATCATCTGCAAACTTGGAGTTTGGTTATGAGTAAACATTCATATAAATAAGACCGCCTCCCCCACTACCCTAAACTGTCTCAGTTGCTACGGGCAACCCCATATTGCAATTCACAAGACACACCATCCAGCCATTGCAGACATTCACACTAAATAACAGCTTTGAGAAAAGCCCTGCGTTATGATGGCTATGGAAGGAGGGCCCACAGGGCTGAGAAGGTTCAATCAAGGTGTCCTGAATGAGGTGGCCAGAAGATGATCTGCTGCTCTCCTTGCAGAGAATCCAGCATGCTTTTAAGTTTTCAGTAAAATCAGCACGGGAGGGTTCCTCCAAGCCCGAGTCCCCACCACCGTCGTCCCTCCCGGCCCGCTCGGGGCGCGGCAGGGCCGGGAGGCTCGTGTTTCCACAGGTAGCTGCCGGACGCGAAGCCCCGCCGGGACGCGGCTCACTTGTCTCTGGTGAGCACGATCTCCGTGAGCCTGATGAGGGCGTCTCTCTCGGCCGACGGCCGGAGCAGGCTGATCTGCCTGATGGCTTCCTGGCAGTAACGCTGGGCCAGGAAGTTGGTCTGCTGCACGCCGTCACTCTGGAAAGGAACGCAGAGGTCGCCGGATGTTACGGCATGAGGGCCGATTTTAAAAACCTCACTGTGTCGCGCGTTATTTCACGGGCATCACCTGGAGGACATACTGCCAGGCCTGATGCACGTCTCCTTTGGAGCTGAAGCGCCTCATAATCATGGCGTGGAGCTCTGGAAACTGAAATGTGGAGTTTGCCGTGATATAAATTTCCATTAAACGTGACCTGCTTTGAAAAAAAAACGCCAAACCCCACCTGCTGACACGCGAACAGAACAGGTCCAGTGGCCAGTCCCAGCTTGAGGTCCGCAGCCGCAGGCTTTCCCAGTTGACTGGCGCCGCTCGTAAAGTCCAGGACGTCGTCGACCAGCTGCGAGACATTGGCGAGCGGATCCCATCAGACCCCCGGAGGAGAGTCAGCGGTTTCCTGAGTCCAGATTCTGCGCCACAAACATCTGCGACGCCGGGACCGGAGCTTACCTGAAACGCAATGCCGACGTTCCTCCCGTACTGGTAGGCTATCTCGTGAACTTCGGGATCAGAGGAGACCAGGATGGACACCTTCAGGAGAAAAAAAAAAAAAAAAACGGGGAATAGTCAAGAAAAATCCCCCCCCCCGCATGGGCTTAGAAATGGAGTCCTATCTCCAGCTGGGTTCTGATTGTGCGAAGACAGAACGTACATACTGCTTTACAACTGTTAGCAATGAGACTGGCGGTCTTCTTGAAGGTTTTCTCCAGGTAATGTTTGAATCGTTCGTTTTCGTTCTCCTTGGAGCCCAGCTGCATGAACTCACCTGGGAGCACAGGGGAGTTGGTAAGTACGGGGGGGGGGGGGGGGGGGGGGGGTGAGGAAAAACAAAAAAAATCTGGCAAACTTGCATGATCAGATCTCCTTCCCGCTTACCTCGGACCAGGTCTTCGATCACCTGAGACAACACTTTGACCACCGTGTTGTTGCCGATGCGGGCCAGAGCCAAGGAGGCGGCGGAGAGGATGAAATCTCCGGCCAGGATGGCCTGCAGGACACGGGGAAAAAGGAGAAGCGGGTGAGGACGGGACAGCCGGGGGTCGGGAGAGAGAAGAACGACCGACGGCGGCCTCCCACCTTTTTCTCGCCCCACACCTCGTTGATGGTCCTCTTCCCTCGCCGTTTGTCCGAGCCGTCGATCACGTCGTCGTGCACCAGACTGGCCGTGTGGATCATCTCGGAGATCATGGCGATGGCCCTCTGGCCCGGCAGCAGGTCTCTGCGTGAACACGTGACAGGAAGTCGTAAAACCTTCCGGGATCCGAATCTCCGAGCGGCTGAACATTGATCGCGGGCGTGATTCTTATCACGGAACCAAATGAGTCACACTGCCGTTCTCCTTGTCCTCCTGCTCTTACCCGGCTCGGTTGGTGTGGATGTTGAGGGCCCGGGCCATCAGGACCACGATCATGGGCCTGATGGCTTTGCCCTTGCCGTCGAAGTAGTAGTGACACAGATTCTTCAGCTCCTCTTTGGAGACAAACAGCTCCTGTGAAGGACAACCGGAGGTTTGTTCACCGATCGAAAAACCTGCGTGAGATGGCGACATTTACGCAGCGGAGAGGAAGGACCGCAATTCTTTGAAGGGCGTGTTCTTCTTCTGAAAGATTTAAAGAGGAAGGCAAGCCTTGCCGGTTACAACACAACTCTGGGTAACTCTGATCAGAAAATAAGAACTATATTTGCTATAATTTCTGGACTATAAGCTGCTACTTTTTTCAGCTTAAACAATGATGCGGCTAATTTATGGATTTTTTTCGGCGGCTAACGAGCCTCGTGCCGCAAAAAACATTTAGCCACGTCACATCATACAAATGAAATTACCGTGAAATTCTGATGCTGTTCAATTCAGACACTGAAAAAGACACTTTTCATGGTTTTTACTTTGCAGGAGGAAGACGAAGAGAGCGGTCAGCTGCAGTAGGATAAGGTGGGAACAGAAAATGGATGAATGGGTTTTCCCTCGTGTTATTTATTAATCATCTTTTTCATCAGCCATGTTACAGGCACTGTTTGGGGGGGAAAAAAGCATTTCCAGTATTTTTCTGGTAAATGTTATTGTATTTATTAAATTAACAGTTCAAAAAAATGTTTGTGTAAATATCTCATGGACAACTGCAGCAAATAGACAACTGTGGCCTATACACACACACACACACACTTGTTTATTTCTGGCTGATGCGGCTTATCTTCAGGTGCGCTCAATTGTCCAGTAAATATGGTATAAAAGGAGGCGGCACAGCGGCACAGTGGTTAGCATTTCCGCCTCCCAGCCGGAAGGTCCCTAGTTGGATTCCCACAGGAGGCCTTTCAGTGTCCAGCCTCCATGTTCTCCCCGTGTCTGTGTGGGGTTCCTCACGGTTCCTCCAACAGTCAAAAAAACATTCAGGAGGTTCACTGGAGACCCTAAGCTGCCCAGATATGTGAATGTATGCGGCGCTCTGATTTTTACAGGGCAAACAGCTGACATAGGATCCACCCTGTGTGCAGGGTGAGCGGTGTGGAGAGTAAATGAACATTTAAAGCGCTCACAGACAGAATTCACAACAAGTTGTTTTGAAACAAAGAGGAAAATACATTTACCTTTTTGATGTCGTCATATAAACTGGTTAAATCCTTCTGCGCGAGTGTGAAGGGATCCTTTGGTTTGGCGTCGCTATGCACGTCCCTGCACGCCTGCGCCGTCAGACACGGCGACCTGGACGCGAGGAGGAGGAGCGTGGGAAGACTGGACATTAAATGCCGCACACGTGTAAAACGTGGCCGTGACGCATTATATCTTCATGGTACGACATACCAGCAGACACGTTCAAACACAACATAAGTACTGGAGAGGAGGCGAGCCGTGTCACGACTCACCTGTTGAGAGACGGCAGGTTGGAACTGGACCAGGTTCTTAGAGGAAACCATGCAGATCGAAACGCCTAGAGAACAAGGAGAGGGTGAAAAGAAGCAAGTTAGTAGTTTTAAGATGATTGAGCACCTTCTCACATTCACAACACGGTTATTAGCGGTTGTTTTATTCAGCAGTCAGCTTTAAAAGGTCAGGTGAATTAACAAAAAAAAAAAATATCTGAAGCCACTGTTTGGCCTTCAGGTCATCTAAGGTCACAGGTTTTATCTGGGCCAGAAAACTTCTTTTGATAATGATGTGATCTTTGCAGAAACATGGCGTTTTCAAAATGATGCGACAACTGGAAGGCATGAAAACTTATTCCCTGGACGACAAAATAAAAATAATGTTCTAAATAAATTTGACAAGGAATCAATTGCCACGCTGCAAACTATGTATCTGACTCTCCACATACCCCCCAAGGCAAAAGAGACCCACTTCAAAATTATGAATGACATCCACCCATCTAAGGAATTATTGAGGGTACCCTTTAATATTGAAGAAAATATTTGTACCTTTTGTGAGGACAACATTGAAACCACAGACTATATATTTTTCTCATGCGAAGAAGTACAGGGATTTGGGGCGAAAACTCAAAAATGGGTTAAAGACAAATATCCATCGACACCAGTTTCCTTCTCAAGAGATGATATAACATTTTGTTTATTTTTAAGCAACAAAAGAGATGAACTATGTGTCAATGCTATTTTAGGCCTGGCCAAGTTCTTCAATCACAAAAACAGAAAGCAAAAGTGTTCTCCCAATTTTACGAAATGAACGATTTTGAATTCTACAAAAAAATCCTTAAAACTTATGGAAAAATCCAAAAAATATACAGTTTGATGTCTGAGATTCCTTGTGAACCACCAAGTTAAATACATATTACATTCCCCTTATATATTTGATTTTTGTCTTACTTACCTTACTATTTATCTGTTTTCCTTTATTTTCTTTTTCTTCGAGCATTAAACATTTGTCTCTAACCTTTAATACTTTTAACTTGTATAGTTAAGTGATTACTTATAGAACGAATGTCCTTATGTCCTCTGCTTCCTCATCCCCGGTTGATTCATTGACATTCGATTCTACCTTGCCATGTATATTTGGACATAGGAAAATCTGTTTATACTATTTATGTTCATTAAAATAAAAAAAAAAATTAATACAAAAAATACAAGACAACTGGAAGGCATTCCCATGTGGAATTATGGGATGTCACGGCAGCTGCTTGGACATGAGACTTGTCTGCAGCAGGTCCTGACCTTCCTGCAGGAAGCCCACCATTCATTCGCTCTTCACTCCTAACGAAGCGGATAAACTCCGGAAAAATGACAGTTAAATCGCGGCACTTTGCGGCGGGTGAAGCCGACCGGTGGCCGGCGGTCCGTCCGGCACCGCGGCGGAACCGTGCGGACCGATCCCGCAATGACCTTCCGGTCGTACTCACCTGGGTCCCGGGCGCGGAGCTCCGGGCCGGCCGCAACGCCGAGGACCCGGGCCGAGCCGCGGCGCCGCCGCCGGACTGCCACGCCGCTTCGAACACGCCTCCGCCCGGACAGCTCGATCTCCACCGCCGACATTGCCGCCACCAGTGACCCGCCATATTCCGTTCCGCCCTCACATAAGCATGGCATAGCGAGGGTTATGTAGGAGGGACGGAACCGGAAGTCACGTTCCGTCCCCAGGAAGTGACGCCACGTTTGGTAGTGCGAACAGGAAGTTCAATGAGGCGAACTAATTTTTTTTAAAAACAAAAGTTGATTTTTTTTTTTAAATATCATACTCAAAAACAGAATGCAAAAGTGTTCCCCCAATTTAATATTCTTTATAAACGATTTTGAATTATATAAAAAATCATTTAAACTCGTGGAAAAATCCGAAAACCAAAAAATATACCGTTTGATGTATGAGATTCCTTGTGAACCACCAAGTTAAATACATATTATTTTCCCCTTGCAATTTATTGATTTATTTTTTCCCCAATTAATTTATTTTCTTTTATTTTCTTTTTCTTCTAGTACTAAATATTTGTCACAAACCTTTGATACTGTTAACTCGTACAGTTAAGTGATTACACACAGAACGAATGTACTTATGTCCTTTGCCGTTGATTCATTGACATTCGATTCTCCCTTGCCATTTTTGTTTGTACATATGTATATCTGTTCATACTATTTATGTTGATAAAAACAGAAATAAATTAAAAAAATAAATAAATAAAAAGAACAATTAAAATATCGCATTGTAATAGGGGTAGGCCATTATTTTGGCTGGCGGGCCATATTTCTATTTTAATTTTGATACCTACCAACCAGGTATCATGTTTAACAGGACAAAATTAAATTGCAATTCAAATATCTATTTTTTTTTTTTTTGGCATTTTATTTCAACTTTAAAATCATGAATGATCATATCAATGTACTGACATTATTTTGTATGTAATCATCCATAAATGATTAAACAAAAAGGAAAAAGGAATTTCTCAATTCAACAATGATTTAAAATACTTATTGAAATATTCAAAGAAAGTAGTTTGTCTGCATTATAATATAGTAATATAAACTGTCTTCCAGCGCTTCCATCTTTGCTATTATCAGTTGCTCTGTGGCTCATTTTTTTATTTTTAACCGTATTACTAGCAAGCTCAGTTTGGAGCTTCATAATGTCTCTGCCGTTCTTATAAATCTGCCTGAAAAAGAAAATGATACAGCAATTATTTTTCATATTTTGTCACAGTGGTGGTTCAGATTTCACATCACCTGCTCAAATGATAATGAAAGTAATAGTAATCACACATCGATCTGTTACGAGAAGCTAAAATTAGCACCACTTAAAATCAAGCCTTCAAAAGCTAATATTAATCAGTAATTAATATTAATATTAGTCAGTAAATCAGAGGGTTGCCGTCTCGATCTCCGGCTCCCGTCTGTATGCAGACATTTTTTGGGACAAGACTAAACCCCCAGTTGCTCCCAATGGCCTGGTCAGCGCCTTAAATGGCAGCTCTGCCGCCATGGGTGTGTGTGAGTGTGTGTGTGACAGGTTGAATGGCATGCGGTGGAAAGCACTCGGAAACTGCGAGGTGTGCAAACGCTCCAAATTAAGTGGGGACTCTTTACACAGTGAAAGGCCAGAGGAGACGAATGCATGGAGTGAAAGAAGACATGAAGTGAGCTCAGTGTGTCTGTGACCCCTGAATCTAACAGGAGAAGGAGAACAAGAGCTTTTCATGCAGGTTTTTCTGTTTGCATCTGGATTTCTGGAAACAGAAAAGCTCCAGACTGCAGAGTTTGCATCAGCGGATTCAAGTGTAACAGAGGTGTTGTCTCTGGAATCTTTATACTTACACTGGCCTTTTAAAGTTAGAGAGTTATGAATGTCACTTTTTAGAGCTGTGTTGAGTCAGTGAATCAATTAAATACACATGACAAAATATATCACAGACTCTTCTCATTTTACATTTGCACACATCCTTAGCTCAATGGAAACCTCCTCAAAGTATCTGCGGAATAGAGCGCATTTCAAAACTGCATTTCAGAAGTCAATATGGTATTTGTGCAGGTTTTTCTGTCTTAGTCAACAAAACTTTAAGCATAAGGGTTGTTTAGTCAGCATGAAAAGAAAACAATTATACGGCCGCGCAGTTCAGTTTGCATGATGCATGGCGCACACTATCCGGGGATGATCCTGACAAAAAGAAAAGGCAAATGTATTAATCATACGACATTTTGCTCGGTTGGGGCTGAGCAGGGAAGATGCGTAAGATTTATCACAAACCTTCATTGCACAGGGTTAAACATAGTTTTTACCTTTTCCAATGCCACAGAAAAACATCCATCATGTTTTAACCAGAGTGCCTTTTCAAGTTGCATCCACGAGATGGCGCTGCTTCACATGTCCTCCTATTTACCTTTTGTTACACAACAAACTGCAGAGGAGGCAGGCCAGCGCTGCAGGTCCCTCAGCACTGGATGGGTTTGTGGATGACTTGTCCTTTCAAGCCAAAACAAATTTTGAATAAACTTTTGTAACCCCTTCATCCCTCAGTCTATAATTTATTACTAAAGTATCCATATTGATAGATTGATATCTCAAAACAATGAAGATCTTCATATCTCTATATATCCGTGTCATATTTATGTTTATAGTCATATTAATACATTTTGCACCTGAGCAATGCTACCTCCCCAAATTACACTGGAATAATTTATATTAAACTCAGATTATAGTCTTCTCTGTTTTCCTTGTCCAAAGAGCTGGTTGCTGCTCAACCTGTGCGCTGCAATGACAATACAAACTCTTTGAAAGGAAAGAAAATACACTAGATTCCCTTTAAGATAATAATTTATCTGTTTTTCACATGCGTATTAAACACTAACAACAGTATGCTCTGCATGTTTTTATTTTAACAGTGTTCTATAAGTAACTTACATCTGAAAACGTTTGATACCAGCAACAACGTACGCTTTTATGAAACAATAGGAATGGCTTTTATGGTATTTACACGCAAACATGACCCCGTGCTCTAAAATCAAGAAGGTCAACGGCCTTGACGTCTCTTGGTTTGAAATGTTTTTTCAACACAAAGGTGAAAGTGAAGCAGATCTTCTTTCCTTGTCGTCTGGAAATCCAGATTGTATTCATGCATTCATTCATCACACGGCCCCTGGTCTTGGATGCTTGGCCAGCAATGGATGTCCGGCGGCGTTTGGGAGCTGCAGCCAGTCAATTCCTTGATGTTCTCCAGTGCTTGGAGAACCTGTCTTCTTCTTCGTCTTCTTCGTCTTCTTCGTCTTCTTCGTCTTCTTCGTCTTCTTCGTCTTCTTCTTCTTCTTCTTCTTCTTCTTCTCCTTTCCAGAACATACCTCCACCTCTAGATTTTCCTCAACCTGTTCTCTGCTCTCACTACAGATCACAATGTCATCTACAAACATAATGGTCCATGGAGATTCATGTCAAACCTCATCTGTCAGCCTGTCCATCACCTCTGCACAAGAAGTGGCTCAGAGCTGATCCCTGATAGAGTCCCACCTCTACCTTGAACTTCTCTGTTACCCCCACAGCACACCGCACCATTGTCTCACAGCGAGCATACATGTCCTGCACCAGTCTAACATACTTCTCTGCCACGCCAGATTTCCTCATACAGTACCAGAGCTTCTCTCTTGGCAACCTGTCATATGCTTTTTCTAGGTCTACAAAAACACAATGCAGCTCCCTCTGGCCTTCTCTGTACTTTTCTATTAGCATTCTCAATGCAAATACTGCATCCATAGTACTCATTCCAGGTATGAAGTCACACTGCTGTTCACAAATGCTGACTTCTGCTCTCAGTCCAGTTTCCACTACTCTTTCCCATAACTTCATTGTATAGCTCATCAACTTTATCCCTCTATAGTTGCCGCAATTCTGCACATCTCCCTTATTCTTAAAAATGGGCACCATCACACTTTGTCTCCATTCTTCAGGCATCTTCACACTCTCTAAGATCCTGTTGAATAATCAAGTCAGAAATTCTACCGCTGACTCTCCTACACACTTCCACACCTCCACAGGTATATCATCAGGACCAACTGCTTTTCCACTCTCCATCCTCTTCAATGCCTTCCTCACTTCCCTTTTACTAATCTCTGCTACTAATCTCTGCATGCCAGGTTGTTCTGCTGGACATTTGGTTTGGCAATTACAAGTTTGATAGGGTGAGCTCCCGACTCCCGGCAAAGTGCAGAGGTGCTGGTCCTCTTGCCGCAACCGGGCCACTCCATGAAGGTACCTTTACATCTTGAAACTCTTGGACAAAGGACTCTCCATGAGTCAGGAGGACAGATCATCGAAATTATCTCATCTTGTTTTCAGCCTTGAGCAGAGGGTAGGAAATGGCCGTCAGTTTTGCAGAGGCAGCGATCTGTTAACCACAGGGTTACCACGGCCTAAACCATAACCAGCTGTATCATTTGATCATTGGGTATCTCAGAGTTTTAGTGCCTTTCGGATTCTGTTGGACTTTGTTTCTGTTTGTACACAATTTTTGGGTTCATAGCCGCTCTCGGGCTAATGGTCACTACGCTTCTTCTGCATGGCAAGCATCAGCTCTGACATTAAGTTTCCTCCTTCACCTCCTCCTCCATGCAGGGATGGTGTTGTTCTCTTCGGCGGAGCGGGCGGCACCTTCTTTATCGACCCAGAGGTCCTCACCATTGTTCTTGGTGTCGTGCTGGGAGCTGCTGGAGGCGGCGGAGGTGGAAGAGGTGCTCTGGCACTTGTGAACATGGCCTGAGGTGGAGACGGTGGTGGTGGTAGTGAATCCAGAGGTGGAGGTGGAGGCAGTGCAGAATTGTCCGTGGTCCGAAAACTGGGTGGCGGTGGCGGTGGGAAAAAGTTTGCTGGTGGAGGAGGTGGAAGTGAACCACAGCCAGAAATTGGAGGAGGAGGTGGAAGGAAATCTGGTGGATCCTCCACATTATCATCAACAGGCGGGGGTGGAGGAGGGAGGTTATGGAGGGCCGGTGGAGGTGGGAAGTCTGTTGGTAGATCCCGGGATGGGATGGGTTTGGGAAGTCTGGCAGTTGCTTTGGCTGACGGAGGAGGAGGTGGCGGGGGGAAGCTTGAGTCTGGAGGTGGTGGTGGAAACATGTCAGTCAACGGTGGCGGCGGAGGTGGGAGGGCATCATTTCCGATGTCCTGAGAAAGGAAAAAATACAAACGATTACATTTCAACATCCAGAGATGGCTGACCCTTTTAGATGTCATCCGGTTGTCGTTGGTGTCGGCTCTTTTCTGACCGCCCCAGTCACCGATTCACCCGGCTAGAAGCACGGCCAAAAATCGGACCCAAAGAGGTTATCCAAATAAAAGCAGAAGAAAGGCTGGATGCTGGTACTGTTTGGAGATCTGCTGCAGCTGTGGCCAGTGAGGAAGGGCCTGCGGCGCATGGCTCCGGACCTTTTTTTGATCTTTTTTTTTATTTTTTTTGTCAGGAGCGGAAATCAGCTGCAGGCAAGACATGAGTCACATCCATCACTTTGGCCCCACGGTTTTATCACGCTGATAGAAAATACAAGTTCAAATAGGAAGTACAATCACTGCGTGGCGGTGGTAAAAGGGTTGTTAGCAAAGTTTACTCTTTCAGTGACCAATATCTGCACGGCATGGCAGGATCTACAAGTTGTGCGGTGGGGATTTCAGTGGCTGTGTAAGCTACATTGGGTGGCCGCGAACAGGGAAGTCTTGGCTTCCCCCACCCTGGATAAGGGCTTGAAAATACTCGGACGGACAAACATTAATCAGCTGCATCCCAAGAATTAAAGGTTTTTACCCTGGAAACCGGTCTGGATGTGGGCTTTGGAGCGTGGCCATTGGCCTGGTTGGTGGATCCGGCTACAGAAATAAAAACAACAACAATGAACAGCGGTGAAAGGCTCGGGCCGGTGTCACCACGCATTTTGCAATCGCACGATGGAATTGTGTGAACTGCGTTACCATTTGTAGGTGCCGCAGACGGTGACGAAGTGCTGCGGATGGTCCACGCAGAGCTGACCGCAGCTTTCTCTTTTGCAGCTTGGTAGTTTTTATACAGCAAAGCGCCGTACTGCAGGGGCAAACAGCGCATCATGTCTTTTAAGGAATTATATCACACTGATAAATGCATTTGAAAACAATTCCCCTTCTCGCCCCATGTGGGCAGCATTGGATCTCCTTCAGCTCCAGGGTTCTGTGCAGGATTCCTGTTGATATATACGTTACCTTTGCGATCCTAATTCCAGTGACCCACAGATTCATTGTCCGGGCATCGTCACAGCACAGGTACTTGATGTACTGGGAATCCTTTTGGATCTGAGGATGCTGAGGAGGCCAGAAAATAAATAGATAAATCATCGGTTTTGGTTAAAAAACACACACACACACACACACACACACACACACACACACACACACGTACGCACGCAGGCAAGTGCAATACTATGTTGAATGCACCCTGAGAACACTTAAAGTGTGGCTGATGCCAAATCAGATGGGTCACAGGTCACTTTGCCAACGCTGCAGTTACTCAGTTATGACATCACCACTTTGTTGACAAGCTGAGATGTGAAATGCTGCTAAACGCAGGTGTGTAATTTGCGTTGTTGTTGTTGTGGTTGTGAGTCGTTCTGTGTTGTTCTGGCTCAACTGCTGAGGGAGGGAAACGTACAAGCAACTGTAGCTTCACAGAAATATGTCAGTCCACTACCAGGGCAAATTGTTCCACTCCTCTCTTCCCCTCGTCCTCTCCACATTTTAGCTTCTTCTTCTTTTGCTTCCTCCGTCGAACCCTCTCCTCTCACGCGACTAACTTCTCTTTCTTTTCCCTCTATTCATTAACCTCCTCTGGTCTTTCTCCTGATCTCCTTGCTGGCAGGTCCGACCTCAGCGACCTTGTTCCGCTGTCCATCTTCACCTCTGCACAGACAGGCTTCCCTTCATAGTACCTCATTTCCCAGACCCAAACTAATGGCTTCTCAGTTTTTACTTTGCAAGCATGAATGTGAGCGAGGGTTTAGGAGTTTGTTCTGGATGCTGCTTCGAGCTGGCGTGTTCACATTTTGCAGCTCGTGAATATCAGTCAGCCTCCAAATCCCGTTCCATCTCCGAGCTGAGCCGAGATCGGCCGTTTTGCAGCTGAAAACCATCTTATCCACGTATTCGTACACCAGAAAGCGGGAAAAGGCAACTCTGAGTGAACGTCACCGTGCAACTGACGGTTCATCAGCAGCTCTTTCCGGCTCAAACCTCGGAAACTCTCGATCACGACGAGATGAATCTGTTTCTATGAGCTATTTTCACTTTGACACTCAGCATCTGGCCTGCCGGTATCTGCTGACCCGACCGATTCCCGGATGTGATTGAAGCGAGAAAAAGAAAGTGGACTTTCACATCCTCTGTTTAAAAACCCATCTGATTTCTGCTTTTGTGGCATCCGTCAGCATTTTGGTCCGTTAACGGCGTGGTCCGTCTCAGGCCATCGGAAGGAAACGACTCTTTTAACGACATATTCTACACTTATCTATTACTTTTAAGGGAATATTACCGAGCCTTTAAAATGCCACCGTGTTCATTTGTCACTTTTATCACTTTGAAATGAATTCAATAAACTTGTCAACTTTCCTCCTGTGGCTCATACTGTTAACGGCGTTTCACATTTTTAATAAAGTAAACAGGCCCAAAGCTGAGCTTTAAATCACTCACCGTTTGGATTTAATAGCTTACACACCCTGCGATTCAGCATTCAATACCCTCCATGTGGCGACAGGGTTATTATAGCCATTCATTTTAAATGTGTTTGCATTATATTTAATCTTGAGTTCTCCTTTGGAATTTTATTCCAGTAGTAATGAGTTTTTAAAACTTGGCCTGCAAGCTCAGTCGCCAACAAAAGAGCGCTTCCGTCGGGTCTCCGCAGCCGAGATTTTGCCGGTGCTTCCACAAACAAGGCTGATGAATTAAATCCGCTTTATGTGTAGTATCAGTAGGTGTCAGATATTTTTCTAATCACGTTCACTCTCTGGTAGCTGTATCTTGTTAACCAATGACCAAAATTAGACATCCAGATCAGTGTGAAGATTGTTAGTTTTGGGGAAGTGAGAGTTTCGGTGTCTAATAACGCTCCTGGTGGGTGGTGTGCAATTTTGTTGGAGTCTTACCTTCAGAATGAAGCAGTAGTCGCTCGGCGCCTTGTATTTACTCTTAAAGTCTTTGGCGTAATAAACGTTCATGTTGTCGAACTGAACGAAGCAGACAAGGTCACGGGACGACTGCGAAGAAGCAGAGAATGTGCGTTACACGTTGTTTTCCTGATCGCAACAAATCCGACATCAGAAATTCACCAACTTCTTTGGAATGGGCCACAAAATGTGAGAGGAAGAGTGCGGTGGAGACGGCGCAGAATTGAGTTGTTTGGAAGAGTGCAAGATGGCTGAATTCAAGATGGCGGTGCGTGTAGGTGCAGCGACCCCTCGCCCTCCCGCACATGAGGTGATTTACCATCGCTCTTTGCGTATTTTGGGCTGTTTGCCATCGGATTTGAGATCTGCTGAAAATCTACCGAAGCCGGTCTCACGACACGATGGATAGCTCACAAATCGAGACAATCAAAGAGCTACTGCTCCGCCGACCCGCAGCCACCTCATACTTGAATGCATCCTCTCCCCATGCAAGGCAGCAGGCCCAGGCAACATCCCTGGTTGGGTGGTGAAGGACTATGCAGGGGAACTTAAGGACGTCTACACGGACACCTTTAACACCTCCCTGAGGCAAGCAGCCATCCCGTCATGCCTCAAATCCACCGTCATCGTACCCGTGCAACAGAAACCTGCATGATCCAGTTACAATGCCTATCGCCCGTAGCGCTGACCCCCATCATCATGAAGTGCTTTGAACGCCTAGTCATGGCACACATCAGATCCGTCCTCCCACCTGCCGTAGACCCTACCAGTTACCGATCACATGGTGAAGTGGACGACACAACTCTGGTGGGTCTCATCACCAAGGACGACGAGAGGTCGACCTTCTAAACACGTGGCGCAGAGACAACAACCTCTCGCTGAACGTCGGCAAGACCAAGGAGATTGTTGTCGACTCCCGGAGGAGCCACACCAAGCACTCCCAACTGACCATCAATGGCGCCGTTGTGGAGAGTGTGAGCAGCTCCAAATTCCTGGAGGTGCACATCCGTGAGATCTTTCCTGGACCACCAACACCACATCACTTGCGAAGAAGGCACAACGGCGCCTTTACTTCCTTCGCAAACTCAAGCAAGTGAAAGCCCCCACGCCCGTCATACACACCTTCTACTAAGGCGCCATCAAGAAAGACATACACACCGCCCGCCTCGGCCGTAAAGCCTCCTCGATATGCCTGTCTGGCCTGTATGGCCTTCAGCAAGAAGGTATCGGAGCCTCCGGGCCGCTCCACCAGACTCACCAACAGCTTTATACGCCAGGCTGTCAGGATGCTGAACTCTCTTTCCAACATCCGGCTCCCTATATTCTGCCCCTTCCCAAGATGCTGAACCCCCCACCCTACTGGCCCCCCACGCCCCGAATGCCGATCTCTCCTCCCAGTCTGCATTGGACAGTCTGCATTTCGGTAACACATCGAAACATTGTCACTTTCTTATTTATTTTTGCACCAGTGCTACTTTGTACTGAAAACCATTATGCTGCTATTGTCCATACACAATCATGTTGCTTCCTACTGACTTTTGCACTAAACTGTACAAAAAAAAAAAAAATTCTGCCGCTACTCAAATATCTGTCTAAATCTGTGTGCACTTTATGCTCACCGTTGGATTGTGAGAAACGTCTTCTCAATTCCTCTGCATGTCCAGCACATACGGAGAAATTGACCATAAAGTTGACTTTGACATTGACTTTGAGAAGTAGCGCAGCGATCACCTCACAATGTAACTTCAGCCAGCCGGGATCGGCATCCGTATTTGTATGAGCAGTGACGCTGCAAACACCTCTCGGGTATAGTTTCATAATCAGAACTAGTAAACAGAAATCCTGAAACAGGACACCCTTCTCCTTTGATTCCTCCAGAGCTGCACCCATCCATTGATTAGTTTCTAACAATGAACACATGACCAACACTTTTCTTTTCTTGGGAATACCCACATCCTTTTGTTTACAGCTCCTCGAATTTGAAAATGAATGTAATAATTGTGGTATTCCAGTCCCCCCCACTTGCGTAGCCTGGCTTGGAATATTTCGGAGCCACCCACAGGAGGCCAACCTCCCACTTTAAAACCATCTGATATGGAACCAGTCTGTTTGCTAAAGGTGGGGGGTTGTACGCTCTGGCTACACTTCGTGGTGCAATGTAGGGTTTGTAACACTGAGACTACAACTCCCAACTTTGTAGTTCCAGGCAAAGAGACCAACAGAACATGTATGTCTAACATACTCGGGTCCAACTGTGAAGCGGGTTACAGATCGACTGTCGTGTGTTTATCGTCTCGTCTTTTTCCTCAAGTAACGCGCTTTTGACTGCTGACCTTTCCCTTCCCTTTGGGCACATAGTAAATTCCTGAGGCTCTCAGCTGGAAGTGTCGCTGCTTCCATGACTTCTTGCCATCTTCTTTGAGGTGAAGCACCCCCTCCAGATCAGGGACAATGACGGATGTCCCACCGAAGTTCTCCTGGGGGTTTTGGAGGGGGAATGAAAGCGGTCAATAAGATGATATTTGATCTTTCACTCGTATATGCCATTTAATTTCAGGGTAAATGTTTGTTTTTGGATGTCCTCACCTGTATTAGGATCTCTTTGTCTTTGTCATTGATGGCTTTCAGAGCAGATTTACTCTTTCTCCAGAGATAAAAGTTCTGCAGGAAGGGGGAAATAAAACAAGTTTTGCTGATATATTTTCCACTTTCAGTTCAATTGAAAGTCCTTGAATTTAAACCATATTTAAGGAAGTCGTCCATCCAAATATAGCCTGTCTCTGTCTCTGTCTCTGCCGGACATTTTTCCACATTTAGAACGATAATAATGATATCAACAACAATTAAAAAAATGTCTTATTATTTCATCTTATTCTTATTTTTTATTGCTGTTTTCATTTTTTTTCATTTCGTTTTTTCATTAAATGTGAGGCTGTTTAACAGTGTTGCATTTTACCAATATTTTTGCACCTAAATATAATATAATAATAATAAAAATATATTATGATAATTAATAATTATTATAATATAATATAATTATCATTATTATTATTATTATTATTATTATTATTATTATTATTATTATTATTATTAATAATAATAATAATAATAATAATAATAATAATAATAAGACACATTTGGTTTAAAAATAGTGTCATTTCTTGAAATTCCTATTAACTCAGAGGTACTGGTTTAGAAATGATAGTCTTAGCCTGATCGCTAATTCCATTTTTATAGCTTTTGAAAGAGTGGGAAACTCTTCTGATAAGAACCACTTGTATGACGTGGATCTCCCTGTCATGAGGACATCTGGGAGCCGTGATGGAGTTCTTCAGAACTAGCGTGTCTCGCTGAATTTTCCCACAACACTTATTTGTCTCCGCAGGAAGACAGTATCCATTTAATACGTGGAGATTGAAAGGGGTCACCAAGCATGTTAACTTCTCCCTGTCTGTTGCCCGAAGCTGTTGCACCTGATATATTACAGTGAAGACATAAATGTACAGTCATGCTGCTCAGAGGAAACATCCCATAATTCAGACAACAATTCAGCAGTGAAAATAGCCAGATGGCGCCCAACTGAAACGTGGCGGAGATAAATCGGCTCAGACGAAGGCCAAGAATAATACAACGGCGAGTGATGAAATTTGGAGACGCTCAGTGTTTGTTTGGAGGCGCTGGGCTGACGGGGGCAGGGTTTGCCCGAGGACACACCTGTGGCATTTTGAAGACCTCGTACTTCTCGGGCCGCTCTTGAAAGACAATCTGATTCTCGGTGTCCCTTGTCCACGCCAGGAGCGACTCCACTAGGTTCTCGTGATCCTCGAATGCCCGCTCTGTCGGCGAAAAGCAAATCTGGAGATTAGCTAAGCAGGTGTGGAAGAACCCAGATCTTCCACTCTTTGCCCACGGGCTCTTTTCAACACCAACACAATATTCAGATCTAACAAATGTTAAATCGGTGTAGGACCACCACCCCCCATCCCCCACCCCCCACCTCCCGCACCCCTTGAGAAAATATCAGTTTTACCCCAGTTGCTACCCAACGACGCATACATTAGCCGGACGAACCGCACACTCGACCCACCCCCATACCGGAAACTCTGCACACTCTGTTAGAACTGAAGAAGCTTCTTGGATGAGAAGTGAAACATCTGCAAGAAAACCAGAAGTACAGCTGCCAAAGTGAGATTCTACTACGGTAGACCCTGAACCAGATGGCCAAGAACCTTGACAGGCACAGCTTGGACCAGGTGAGCATTTAAATCATTTTTTTAAGGAGCATGTTCACTTCAATGCTGTCATTTTGTTATTATCAGCACCTTTCAGTATGACTAAAGGTGAAAATCACAGGGGGTTAACCGCAACATATTTCCATCACCTTGGAAACAACTTGATGCTGCATGTGTTGCACCGTAGAGACACCCTCTGCAGCTGCCTGTCAGTCACAGCCCCTCCCAAACACAACAAAATACAAAACACAAATTGATAACAACAAAAAAAAAAGCAAGAGTTGAAACTAGATTAACAAGTTGTCAAGGTGTTTCCTGATGTGGCCACTCCAAGGTGTGAAGGGATGGCTTTTAAGCGTGCACACATTTTTAGGCCCTGTTGTGCTAAGTTAAATGCAAAGTGATGCATGAACAGAGAAGGGCTCATATCATCTCACAGGAAGGGGCCAGTTTCTAGATTTCCCAGAGACCAAAGGGGACACGAGGTGTCTGAACTTCTTCTCAGTCACTGATCAAAAAGTCCTAATTTCTAATTTTTCTCCAAACAAATGGCTTTGAAAACGTATCTATAGTTCAGTTTGCGTAGCGATTTATCTTAAACCTTTACTGCGCCGCCCTTCAGCCTAGCAGCATAGGAGATAACCCTCGCTATGCGGCCCTGTTGGGTTTAGACCAATAAACTTTTGCAGTGGAGGCTGTAAAGGTGTTTCAACGTTCCATAAGGGAGGTCATTTCAGTTGCACAAGGAGAGCGGCGGTTTTATCACGGCGTATCGTAAAGCCCTGAGCTCACAGGTGGGTGTGGAGATCTAGGATCTCACCAGACAGAAGGGGAGGCAAACAGGCAGCAGGATTTAACCGTGAAACAGGATTGAGTGATCATCTCATTTTTATGCCTCACATGTAGCGTAGAAGCAAACCAACTGTTTGATGACCAAATAACGATAATGGGTGCTTCAGGAGTGTATTCACATGTCAAAGCCAGGATGGAAACTTTGGGACTTTGACTGAAAATACTGAAAGCGGAATCTGAGACGCGCTTGCTCGTGGTACGCGCTTCGCTGCTCGCGAAAGGTTCGGAAATGTGCTCGAAACAGGCGCGCGGAAGTTCATTCAGTCACCAAACATTTACGCCAGCTGCTCCGGCTCCGAGCTCTAAACAACAATAGGGTGATTGTCAGTCCCAAAAGGGGCGATTTAGGGAATACAAACCTCTCTGTTTGCTGGAAGGGGTTTAATTGGCTCCAAACCCCCGCACCCACCACCACCCCAAAACAAAAAAACAAAAAAACCTGTTAAAGGCCCTTTCAACCTCCTCCTCTTCCTCCTCCCGTCCGCCACCCACACGCTCGGCGCTGCAGATCCCTCTTATGTGCGACGTTCGGCTGCATGTACCCGCTCCCGGCAGAGGCAGGGGTGGACGTTTGACTAAATTGCTACCAGTGTTTCAGGGTATGGCTTGACTATTATGATTAGGTATGGAGTTGTTAAGGGTAGGAGAACGCTTTGAACTGCACAAACCACATGGTGTGTGTGTGTGGTGAGCACATGGCTGAACTTTTCACAGCGAGCGTTTGTTTGAAGGCGGCGCCGCTGCTGAGCTCTGTGGGTGTTTTGCCGGGTACGGGGAGGTTTGCAGGCATTTATCAGGGTTTGCAATGAGATGTTTTCCACCGCAGAGGTGTCACACCGCTGACACTCGCATATGACGCCGTGACCCACTCAACCCCGTGGGGATGAGTCAACTGATCTGTACATGAAAATACCCGGCGTGTACTTTAAATAGCACTCACGCAGGCGGCGGAGCTGAAGGGTCATGGAGTAGATAGAGGAAAGATGTAGTACCTCTTTTTGTGGGGGTGGGGAGGGGTGCGGGGGCTGCAGACGGCTCAGACACAGACCAATGACCAAAAAACAGAATGAGCAAAGCTGAACAATGAAGTGCTTCATGTCTATAAATGGATTTCTGGGCAGCAGCCATCTTTGGAGGTACCTGTAAGGTCTCTGCATGGCTGATTGCAACTTCAACCTATGACAGAAGCCGTTGGAAGGTGAATGGTTGCGTGTCTTTATATGTGACTGACCGGGCCTTTTGGCCAATCACAGCAGGCACAGCTTCCGGCCCCCCGCGACCCTGAGTGAAGGATTAGCAGAACAGCGGTATGAATGAAAGGTATTAGTTAGAGTACTGATGTCCACTACCCTTCCTGTCACCAACCAATTATTGATAACCACCAAAGCAACAAGAACACGGACTCTCCCCCTCTTGGATTTGTGACTCTGAGGTAAGATGGGGCCAGACTCGGATCCGAAGATAAAATCAGAAGGAGCCGACATAACTTTGAGGACTCTCAAGGAGGAGCTCAAAGTTGCTCCCGGTGGTATGCTTAGCTACCTTGCACGGCAGCTCTGCCACCATCGGCGTGTGAACGGCTGAATGCCATCCAGCGTGAAACGCTGGTGATTAAAGCGGCACACGAGTTGAGGAGATACTTCGGACTTTAGATTCTTGCCGCAACACGAGCAGGAAGCTTCCTCCGAAAAAAAATCGACGCTTTAAAAAGGAGTCCAGAAGGGAGTCCAAAAAACCAACGCTTCGCACCGGGCCATCTCACTGAAAACAAAACCGTGCGGCGCACCGGTGGCCGGCCCGCCAACGTAAATCAAACAGAATCCTGTTTCAATGCGGGCGCATGTATTTGCTGATTCAGAACCTTCCATGTGCTGTTTACTGTTGTTTCTGCATAGAGGCAGGGGGCTGCGGCCAACAAACACACAGCAACGGCCGGTCACCCTATACATGGGGCTTATGAAAAGACCGAATTGTTTACGAATGAAAACCATCCCCGACTTTCGCGGAACCTTGTTGCTGTTTTACTGAAATGTGCTCGGCGCCTCGGCTGAAACAACCCGGGGCCGAGGGTGGAACGAAGAAAAGAAAACGTACGGCCGGATCCGTCTTTAAACAGTGTAAGAAAATGTCAAAGTATCGAAAGACACATTATTGGTTTTGCTAACCTCTTGGAAACCGACGTGTCCCTGCTAAGCAGCTGAATATAATATTAGTTAAATAGGATTTCTAGGCAAAACAATATTGACTTACCTTTTATTGCCAGTTAAAGTTAATGACTTTACCACCATTAAAACAGTTTCAGGGTGGAGTAAAAAAAAAAAAAAAAGAAAACTACGCCTGTGATATATACGGTTGTTTTTATTAAAAATATAAATTCTCCTCACACGTCGTCGTAATCAGAGGAGGTCGCCGGGAAACAGGTAAAACAGATGGCGGCATCTTCCCAGCGGCTCAAGGAAATATAGCTGAGGCGGCTCAGACGGGCCGCTGAGATCACCAAGCTTCTATTTCCGCATGACGGGAAGGATGACTGACAACGTCCGATACAGTCTATTGAACCCACCTGTCTTGACCGTGTGTGTGTGTGTGTGTGTGTGTGTGTGTGTGTGTGTGAAAGAGACGGAGGGGGAGGGATGGATGGAGTGTGATGAGAAAAAGGGGAAGGGGTGAGGAGGAGGAGGGTGATGAATGAAAGGCAGATCAACGTTTCATTGTGGGCCCGCCGCCGTACGGCCGCCTGCAAGCCAATAAAAGCAGAGTCCATCATCCGGGTGAAATATCCCACCCTGCGTCGGAGCGTCTTCGGCAGCTGCCACCGCTGGGTTTCTCCGGCTTTGCCTCGCTCCCTCGCTTCTAGACCAACTTTTTTTTTCCGAGAAGTTGCCCATAAGTGAAGCCGTCAGAGGCTACTTTTGAAATGGGGATCCACCCACAAGTAGTACAAGTTCTTACAAGTACACAACTGTACCTTCAATAGCTGCGTGAACCCTTTTAGCACAACACAAGTACTACTTTTCTTTTACGACTACTCAGCCAGGGCCTGGGAGTCTGAAAATGCAGCTTGACATTTCCTTTCTTGGGAGTAGCAATGGTGGACAGACAGACGGGTCAAACACTTTTGGCACGCTATTTATACCCTGCCTTGGGTTTTGGTTTATATAAATTGGAGGCTAACTAGCTGACTTGCTAGCATGCTAGCTCCTGGGTGGCCTCAAAAAGCTCAAAAACGATCACCTGGAAGTGACCGCAGAGTCATTTGTCGTTGGACCGTCAACTCACCGAGCTGCAGGTCAGCGTTGATCTCACACAGACTCCAGTCCACGTTGCCGTCGCAGTGAGTTTTCTCGAACAGGTTGTCCAGAACCTCCCTGACGCTCTGCCTCTCGTCCACCATGATGGTCTTGGAGCTGCCGTTGTTCATCAGCACCTTCACCACCAGCTGCGAGAGAGAGATGCAGCCATTCCACCCTTGAATCACTACCTCAACGTTTTATCGAAAAAAGTATCATGGTGTTGTCAGGCTTAGCTTAGCCTAGCTTATGGAATTAAGTGAGACGTAGACAGTGCAGTTGCGGCATCTCCTTCGTCTCAAACAGATCCAGGTCTTTTTCTTATCCTCTCTTCTTGTCCTTATCTACAACTCAAAGAGGTCCATCAGCGAGGCTTTCATGTCAACTAATTCATTATAATGTGAAACCGTGGAATCACGCACTTCATCTCATGGCTTAGTTGGACCTGAGGTCATCTTAGCAAGAGCAGGTTTTATTAAACCATAAAGAACAGCCTGCTAAGCTCGGGCCTGACAGCCCCGTCTGTATTTTTAGCACACACACACACACACACACACACACACACACATAAACACACACACACTTTTTTCCCTTTATGGTTGTCTTTGGATTTAAGATGACAACCAGAACAGTGCCTCATCACATGCATGTAAGCGTGAGGCCTGTAATGGACATCTCAGCGTGGTTGTGTGAATATATCTGGCCCGACACGGCGGCCATCTTTCTTTTCGATAGTGGCCTTTTGATTGATGTGAACGGGGCCTTTTTTTTTTTTTAATATGGCAGAAAACTGTTGTTTACCTTTTTCACTTTGGCCTCCTTGAGCTTCTCGAGAGCGAGCTTGATTTTGTCCGCCTTCATCTGAGCCTCGATTTCCTCCTGAAATGTCAGGAGAGAGGAAAGGTTGAAATCTATTTGAACCCGATCTCGCTGTGTTACAGATGGTATCGTGTGGTATGTGTCTGCACACTGGGAGTAAACCTTCTCCCATCACACACCCGGTGTGTGTCTGCATGTAAACGGCATCTTTTGATTAAAAACCTTGACAGGTCTCGCGTTGGACATGATTTACTCCATTTTGTTTCCCATCATGCTTTGCACCACATGTTGTCTTGCTAGGTTTGCAACTTTGCATCGGTGCTGCTTTTCCCCCCCTCACTGGTAGAACTTCCAGTAGTCCCAAGAACCTTTTCAGGGGCGAGACGGTTTCCCGGCGCGTTCGGACCACAGGGGACCCGGGAACCTTGGACCTCGGCTCCCACAACCATCTTCCTACACCTCCAACTCCAGCTCCTACTCTGAAGCGGGGTATTTTTGTGGTCGTAGTTCCTACCTCAACTGCTTGTGAGAATGCAGAACTAAAAGTTTCCCCAAGAGGAGGCTACTTCCTGGAAATAAGCCGTAGCTGGACGCTGAACTGCGTTCTTAAAGGTTTTGTGTCCGAAAGCACTCCTGCTGTGTTACCGGCGCACAAGTGAATACGGCGCATTAGGATTTATATTTCATCAGAGTAGAAAAATTGAAATTGAAAAAAAAGCGGTTCCCCCGTGAAGGATTTCTTCCACAGAGGAATAAAAAGACTCATGCAGCGTAATTGAAAAATAGTCGGAGCCCTTGCGATCGTCCCGTCATCCCGCTGCTTGTGTGGCGGATAGTTTCATTTCCACAAAGAAATTAAAATTGAGAAGCGCCATTCAATCTATGGAGACACCGTTTGGATGGATGGGCTTCTTCTTTCCTCGGGGAATCTGACGCTCTCCTCTGGTAGGACTCAGTCTACAGCACAGCTTTAATGAACTTTCTCCAACAATGATGCATTCTCTGCTCAGCACAGCTGGTGTTTCCACCTCAGAAGGATGAGGTATGAGGCCCTGCTAAAGCAATAAGCTCCCGTCTGGCTTCCAGTCCTTCTCCCCCCTAACCTCTACTATTGATCCTGCATGTCTCCCGCCTCGTAGTTCTGCACGTTTGAGCCATTCCAGACCTCGAGGCCGGACACCAGTCGGTGGAAGCGAGTAACCGATGCCTCCGTCCGTTCTTCCGTCATCTCAACCACGTAGCAAGCGCGGTAACACTCCATCCGGTTCGCAGATGTGAAAAGGAGCTTGAGAGAAATGTGGACTCTGGGAGCTGGTTTCCGAGGGTTCTGCTGGAGAGCACCAGGGGGTACAAACGTCATGAACATGGGACCCCGGAGCAGCGGTCCCCGGACTGCTGTCGGCCCAGCTTCTATTGTAGCTTCTAGTGAAACTCAAGCAGGGGTGAAAAGTCAAAGTAAAGAAATTGTACAATTTCAAAACAGTTCTCAGTAGCAGGAGATCAGGGAAACCAGCAAGAAGAAGCAATCGGAGGCTCAGCTGGTGGGGCGAGCGTCTGTCCAATTGGAACATTGGCGGTTTGATTCCCCGCCTGCCCTATTTGCATGCAAAGTGGCCTTAAGCCACATTCTGAGCACCAAGTTGCAGCCTGATCACTGCCATGTCTGCGAACGCCTCGTGTGGGGCGCTGCTTTGAGACAGCGAGGTGTGAAAGCACTATAGAAGTGGAGAACATTTCTAATGGCTTCCACTGGCATCTTCAAGGATGTGACAGTGGATATATTTTCATATTTCTGCTGGGGATATATGGCTGTATGTCTCTATATGCCCTGTGAATGATAGGGGAAGACTTGTATGTCTCCAGGTGTAGCCCTGTGATGGGTCAACAATGAACCCCATCTCTCGCCCAATGACAGCTGGGATAGGATAGAGTGCAGGACAGACGGAAAGGATAATGAATGAATATATCTTGATATATTCAAGTGATATATTGTATTGCGGGGAATCATCATGCCCCAATAAGGCACAGAAGCACTGAAGAGTGGGCATTATGGTATTCTTGGTTGTGTGAAGGCTGCGGATGTCCTACCATGGAGGGCTTTGCAGACTGAGGAGGTGGAGGTGGAGAAGCCGGTGAAGGCGAAGGGATGCTAATGGTGCCGGTACTGCTGGCTGGCGATATTGGCGAAACAGTGGGCGGGGTTTGTGCTGCGTCCGGGTCCCTGGGTGGAGGCGGGAGGTTGGGCTGAGATGGAGACGGGACCTTCAGACCCTGGATTTCTGCTGCGAGTTTCTCCTCGGTTGCATTGAGGTCAGCCACCAGATCAGCCATGAGCGTGTCCAAGTCATTGTCCTCCAGGGTGTTGAGGGACTCTGGAGTTGGAGAACAAGGACATGTGTCATCATTGCAGGTTTATAATTATTATCAACATCTAATCTGTTATATATATATTTTATTTCTTCGTCGGGAGTGTTTGGTTTGGAAACAGCTGGAAGCGAAGGCTGCAGAATGAGTGGAGGTAGGAACATCCCGAGTGGACTTGACCCATCTCGAGTTAATGTGGTTTACTGAGCTTCTTCTGTGGTTCGTGCGGACAGTCTCACCAACTGAATCCTGGGAGCGATGGGGCTGCATCCATGTCTGCTCCCTGGATTTTCCTATTCATCTTGAAATGATTAATCCTGCACTCAAGGTGGACGGCTATTTGTGGATCTCGTAAGGATTCACTGCACCCTGCCCTCGGAGCTGACCTGGTCCCACAAAATGGCCTGCATTATCTTGGACCAGACCAACGTAGAGTGATTTGTCTTGAATAGAAGGTCACCGATTTGGTGTGGCGGGCATTCGTAATTCAAGAATCAATAATAAACCATTTTTCTTGACTTTCTCTGCAAAAACAAACTACTTCCCTATCCACTGAGTTACGCCTGTTAAAGGCTTAAGCATACAAGTCATCTCAACCTTGCACAATTTGACCAGGGGCCGGGTGCACATTCAGCCATTGCGTATTCAGTGTAGTGTTTTTTCACACACACACACACACACACACACACACACACACACACACACACACACACAACGCAGTTGAGTCACCATTCAGGTCGGTGAAGCCAATGGAGAAATCAACTTCTTCGTGGGTCCTGGGGAGGGAGGCGGGAGGCGTGGTTTCCTGTCCGAGGCTCTGTCGGAAGGAATGGAACAAGGCGGTGTGTTTACAGGTGTATGAATACCATATCTGTTGAGCCACCGGCGCGCTGGGTTGCACATTCTGAGCATAAACCGATGCCGTTATGCAAGAGAGCGCAGCGTTTACGTCTCTGCTGCTACATCTGCTCTGAGGCACGGCCGCCGCCGGCCCTTTGCGTGTAGCATGGAGCCCTCAGGCTGATTGAAAATGGCTGCTGGCTGGAAAACAACATCAAAGTGACCAGCGGGGATGAAAAAGTACAATCTCTAGCCGCCTCGTGCCTTTTGCCTTTTACCCCCTCCTCGGAAAGAGGGTTATTTAGTGTCGGGCCTGTTGTGCTTGCCAGTCTGGACCGCCTCGCTGATTGATGGTGCTTTTTAGTGACTTTGTTGGCTAAGAATGGAAGTCGAAGACATCTCTGGGTTTTATTTGATGTCGACTTAAGCCGATGAAAGGCTGGCTTTAAGAAGAAAAGAGAAGAGACGCCTAAATAAGAAATCTCACCAGTAATTCCCTGGACCGATGACTGACTGGAAATAAAGGGTTAATGCTGACAGCTTTGGTTCCTATCACGGGATTGATATTGGTGTTAAAGTCCAAAACTCTAAAGGTATCTGAGGTCACTTAAGACTTCCGGGTTCGGCCCGGCGTTGGCGGATCGAGGGGCTCACCTGGGTCATGAGATCTATCTCCCCCAGGAGGTCACTGAAGGCGGCATCGATGTCGTCCATCTGGAGGAAGCAGAAAAAACAGGTCTTAGAGAACTGATCCACGACCGCGATTGGGCGAAAGAAGGCTCCTTTCCTGATTCCGAATGACCCAGTCGTGTGGTGGAACTGGAATATCTGAAGTTCTAGTAGGCAGGGCAAGATGTTTGTGACTCAGTACACATAAAACTACGGATCCTGGATGTGTAGAATCTATGCATTCCCATTTATGGCTCTATCTGGGAAGGTTCAATGTCCCGCTAACGCTGGTACTAATTTTGCACCTGATAAAGGACCGACTTTGAATATGGGCAGATGCCGGTCGGAGGCGTCAGCTCTCTGAAAACTCTCTCTCAGGAAGAAAAACCTTGCACGTGTGTAGAAGGTGTTTTCCGAAACCGATTCTGGAATCATTGTCGTCTATAAGCGTCCTGCAAGGATTGTCGTCGGGCTGACGGATACAGATATAAACAGTTCGGCTTCAGTGCAGAACAAATCCAATAGCATGTAGGAAAATGAGCGTTAAACGAAGGCTCCCCTCAGATTTACCACCAGAGGCTACGAGTGTTTTAATGGTCCGATATTCCAAACAAATCACAGGCCTGCTTTGGGCAGTGGAATGGCAGCTGGTGTCTGGGGTTACATTGCCGCTTCGATGGGTTTTAATTGAATAAATGTGATCGACCAAAAGCGGCTCGGTAACCTTTTGGCTCCGGTGACCAAGCAGATACAGATTCGTATTCCAACGGATCGAATGTCTCTGCTGAACTGAGCCCTTCTATTCATCTTCGGAATGATATCGTTTTTTTTCATCGGTTGGTTATGAAACGGTGCAGCTATGAGCCAGGTGGGGATGAAACCTGTCAGGACAGGTCAGCTCAGAGACGACACTCCGCCTTCCCCGTGTTTGCTGAACGCCAATCCAGTGCCTCTAGTATGGTAATTATACTTTAATAGTTAGAACGGAGGAAATGTCCGACTGCTTTAGATCCATGTTCAACGTTGCGAGCTGAACATACAAGTCCAGGGTTCTCCGGGTCGGGGGTTTACTGGGTCTTGAGCAAACATTACAGTGGATCCAGGGTCACGGCCCGCTCCTTTTCACAGCTCCTCTTTCGCCCCAAAGCCTGACCAACGCAACACTTTCTGCATTTTATTGGCATTTTATATAAACCTCATACATCTTTGTGTGTGTGTGTGTGTGTGTGTTCTTCTATATATATCTTACGGCCTATGAACGCAACCCCTTTTCCAATATTCCACTTCAAAGCAGCAGCTGCAAAGAAATGTTTTTATCGAGCAGCCGTCCGCCCGGGGCCGGGGCCGGCTCTCCTCCCCGAGGAGACGGCACCGACTGATGGCGTTCCAGGCCGAGAGCTTTGCGCGTTTGGACGTTGCCATCATGTTCTTGTTTAGAAGGCGTCCCACAGATGGTCTCCATGCACGCTTGGAAAGACTCGGGATATGCGGAGCGATCCCGGTGCGAACGGGCGCGGTTGCCCGGGAGACGATGATGCGTTTTAAATTCCCCCGAGGGGTCGGGCGCGGCGGTGCCGGGGCGGCCTCCTTCCAAACACCCAGTTCAGCCCCCAAAAGGAAGTGGTAAGAGGCTGGTTTCCTGTGTTGCAATCCATATCGGAAATGAAGACACAAACAGCTAACTGTCTACCATGCCTGCATTAGCCTGCGTTTGGAAGGTAAACTTGAGACTAGTCACTGGTTGTTTGGTGTTCAACAAACTGAACTAAGCTCTTAACAAATTATCAACACAATTAATTTGCAAATTTGGTTATTGCATTCATCACTATGCTTATTTTTGCACCATGTTGATGGTTGACATTGGATATCACATGAGACAAACGCAACCACAAGATACTTTCTCAGAATGCGTATGTGTCTGTGTGTGTGTGTGTGTGTGTGTGTGTGTGTGTGTGTGTGTGTGTGTGTGTGTGTGTTTTAAAAATGTTTGGCTGCAATTAAAGGAGCAGACTGTGAAAAGTTGAAATCCCTGCTAACGCAAAAGAATGCATGTTCCCCCGACCCTCTGTGCAAATCCACCTTCTGAGGAATTCTTTCCATCCTGCACGTTCAGCACCGCCTCCTTTCCTGATTGTGTGTGTGCGTGTGTGTGTTTTTCTGTCATGACTTGTAACACACACACACACACACACAATTCGACAGCGTTGGTGAAAAATGCAAATGTTGAGGGGCAGGGCACTGACAGATTTCCAAACCCGCTGCGATGCAATTTTAAAAACAAACCCCATCGCACTTCCTCCGTCCACAGGAAAGAAATCAGGCTAAAAGTGAGGCCTGCGGGCGTCTTTGGCATTCCTGCGGACCGAAGCTGCCGCCCAAAGATCATGAATATGCATGTCTCCTCCAGAATCTTCCACATTAAGGCCAATGGAAACCATACAAAGGGAGGCCATATTGTTTTACAGGGTAACGTAAAGAGCCTCAGATGGTGGGATGCGTTCGGGTGCTCTCAACCGTGACGGAAAAATGCAAATCGGTTTTTCCCTGCGGGAGCGGAGCCGCCTTTAATTGACGACAAGATCCGACTCCGCGTTTATCCACGTCTTCGGGTTTTGACAACAGTAACGCATCGGACCGTGAGGCCCAAGTCGTGGGATCGGGTTCTCTACCTCCGCGGCGTCCGAGTACAACAGAAACCACCTGTCAATTAAGCAACAACCCACACACACACACACACACACACACACCCTTTACGGATAATTCGGACCACGTTTTGGGAGATTTGATATCCAAACATTTCTGCCATCACCCGCAGAACTGACAGCGGCGTTTCCAAACTGCCCCGGCAGCACTATCACTTTCGTGTGGTTGTAAAAAGCGGTGACACACACACACACACACACCGTCCTATCAGCGAGGACCCTCGTCTGGACCGAGAAGAACGCCTGGTTTCTGTCAAGGAATCTGATCTCCTCCGGAAGTGCCAATCAAAGAGGTGACACCCTTTGAGGACTCTGAAAGCAATCTGGTGTATCTGTAAGCTGGACCTTCTAGAAATTAGATGTTTGGAAACAAAATCATCTTCCCGAATGGTCCTGCGTCGACACGCGCACTCGCAGGCGTGTTACAAGGTGTTACTCACCTTTTCCGGTGTCTAGATGTCTCCTCACGTCCCAGGTTGTGTCCAGAAAAAAAAAAAAAAAAACACCCAGCTTCATGAACTCAATTCCACCTCATAACGTTTCCTCACGCAGGCGTCGTCTCATGTGAGCAGATCTGTTTCTGCACATCGACAAGACATCTGGCAGTCAGTTTTTTTTTTTTTTTTTTCCTGTTCAATGCGGAAGTTCAGGTCCAGACCTGTCGCAGCATTCTTGAGAAGAGATCGGCGTTTTCACAACAGTCTAGTCCGGGCGGCTCCGGGCCGACAGCGGCCCCTCTGAGCGAGAGGACGGTCAGGAGACGGTGTTTGACATTTTGAGCGGTGAGGAAGTCCGGAAGGTGTGACAAGGCGGTCGGAGAACGAGGAAGCAGAGGGTCGCCGTTGATGATTAACCCGACCCGGGTCCTTCGGTCGTTGACGCCGGCCGAGCCCAGTGCTTGAAGGCGTAGCCCCGTCTCCACGGAGACACACTCGCCCGTGTCCACCTCCAGGGTTTCATCTGAGAGCAGGTATAAAACCTCCAGATACCCCTGAGGTGCAGAAAAATCACTGACCCGGAGGGGAACAGAGGAGGCCTTATCTCACCAAGTTTACAGACATACATCCATTCTTACACAAGTCATATAGAGTTATATCAAACCATTCACTCTTTCATTTAGAGACAGACGGTCAAAGACAGCTTTATTTCCAATTTCTCCACATGTATCAGACATACAGGGGAATGGACAAGATGATTCTCACTACAAAATAATAATCATAGAGTGCACGTTAACAGTAAAGTGCGCAATAAACAAATAATGAACATTAAACTATAAAGTATAAGGTGCACGCAAATACAATGCACTGGTTCTGAGGTGGAAGGGTGACAGAGATGTGACAGCATAAGACCTGAAATGTATAAATGTATGTAATCTGAATTTGAGTATAGAGAGTAACAGCAGAGTTTTCTGTGCAGTTTAGTGCAAAAAACAGTAAGTAAAACAACACAATGGCAGGTGAGAAATAAAGTGGGTTTAAAGGCATAAAAAAGGCATTATATAGAATAGAATATATGAGGGATTTTACCGTAACCATGCAAAAATAGCGATAGTGCAAAGTGCAAAATAGTGAGATATAAAGTATTGTCAGAGTCCATTGTTTTTGTGGTTGCCGGGGGAATCTTGACGTTGACGTTGTTGGTGAGTGTGGTGGAGCGAGCAGGAGGCTCCGGTACCTTCTCCCCGAGGGCAGGAGGCCGGACGGAGTGTGTGCGGGCGGCTGGCGTGGCTCACAATGGAGGAAGCTTTGCATGGGGCACCAATGATCCTTCCAGCTGCGCTCAGCTTTTCTGTCGTATTGGACGCATTCGACAGCCTCGAAGGCATCCAAGAGCCTTTCACGATGTGAAATTTATGGTCCGAGTGTTCAGGGTACAGACGGCACACTCCGGTTTCCTGCCTCTCTGAGGAAGTTGACAAACATATGGCTGACAAAGGCTGCTGCAGAACATGAGCGGCCTGTACCTTGGAGCTGGGCTCATATTTTAAGATTTTCATGGTCACAGATTAAAAACTGAAAGTTGGTGGGGAATTTAGGAGTTTTACTGGAGTCGCCGCGTCATCTCCCGTCATCTAAGGTAGAAGGTCTGATCGGTCTTTCCTCGTCTTGGTCTTACGACAGTATCAAATGGGATTGATATTATCGCAAGTCTTTCAGTCTTCATGGTGACGGAACGCAACCGACAACCAATAGATGAGCTTCGACGAAACCAGAAACAGGAAACCCGGCTGACAAACAATCCCCGGAGCGGTAGAGGCCGAATTAACGGGAAGGGCAAAGGACGTCCCGATCGACGCCTTGGACGTGTCACCACAGAATGGAGAAAGAAAGGCAATGGAGTGAAATAGCAGAGGCTCTGCAATGGAAACAGTGCATGTTGGGAAAAATAGATGAAAGAATCCAGTTGTAGTCTTGTAAATAGCGACTCTGTAAGACTCACAGTCTGCAAAATCTCAATCTGAGACTCCGAACTCTAAAAGCGAAGGGGGAAAAGTGAACCAGAGAAAAACAAAGTCATGACGGAATCACATGATCTCACGTCGCTAACACCAGAGGCGCTACGAGCTACATGCTAATAGCCGTCGTGATGGAATAATAACTGTGATATTCACAAAAGAAAGAGCCTGGTAGGGTTCCGGTGAGGAACCGCAGCCGGGGGAGCCGTTCCCTCGGCGTGCACGACCCGCCCGCGTCCACGTCGCGACCTTTTTCGGCTTTCGGTTTGAAATGACCTCACGATGAAACAACGAAGCGAAGAACTGTACGCCAGAGTGAAAGCGTAACAGTCCGGGGCCCCGTATCGGCCCCAGATACCTCTCCAACCCCACCAGATACCCCTCCGCCCCGGGAGATCCTGGCAACGAGGCCCAGAGAAGGAGCCAGTCCAAGAACCAGCTGGGGGTTTTTCTGCATTCCTGCCTCGCCGGAGGTCCGACGGACAAAAGTCGGACTTCTGTCGGCTCCGACTGCAAAGGGAGGGGGGGTCGGTGTTGACAAGGCCGAGCGTCGTGAAGGACACGGGGTGGACGGGGGAGAACCGGCAGCTGTCTCAACATGCAGGGTTTGCTAAACAAAAGGAAGAAGAGGAAGAAAAAAAAAAAAGTTTTTTTTTTTTTTCTGGAGTTGAGATGTCCACGGGTCAGAGGGGGGGGGGGGAAGTGAAGGAACCTGCGTGGAGAACACACCTCCACCACCGAGGTGTCCCACGGTGATCCAGCAGAGAGACCGGGGGGAATGCTCAGCCTCCCGGGGGGGAAGGGGTTAATCCGCGGTGGAAACCCGATGCTAATGAAGCCTCAGGAATGCCTCAGACCTTCAGTGTGGAGCTGGAGACCTCAGAGCGGCGGAGAGGCTGCGGAGATGCGGGCGGCCGAGGGTTGTGCGCTCCACTGACGGCCAGGAGAAGACCATCGCTTCAGTCCCAGAACCCGGAGAAGACCCCCTCTCCCCCCCCTCCATGGACTTTATGCACTTTTAAAAATTTGGAAGCGACCTTCTTCTCTCGCAGGAGGAGGACTTTCCGCCGACCCATGCAAGATGCGGGTCTCCTCGGAGCTGCTGCTGCTCCTCACCCTGGCGCTCCTGCTGGACGCCGAGCGCGCCGCCGCCGACGCCCGGCCGTCGGAGCCGCGGGCCGGGGGCAGGACCTCCAGGCCGCCGCGGCAGTTTAACCCGGCACGGCAGGTCAGGGACCCGCAGCCGGGGGCCCCGCCGGCCAGGGGCTGCCCCGCCGCGGGGTGCACCGGCCCCGGGGAGCCCCTCCAGCTCGCCAACGACACCCGGGAGTGCAGGGGGATCGAGTGCAGGCTCCCGGTCCGGATCCGGCCCCGCACCCGGGCCCGGGCCTGCGGGGCGGAGGGCTGTCCCCCCGGGTCGGAGGAGGCGCCTCTCCCCGCCGCAGAGCTCCTCCAGCCGGTCCGCCTGTCCGACAGAGCCGCTCAGTTCCTGGGAGACTTCCCGGAGTTGGGATATCCTTCCGCCGACGCCGCAGGAGCGCCTTTAGGAGTCCAGCTGACGTGTGACATCAAGCCAGGTCAGTTCCCATCATCTTCATCACCTTCATCCACCATCTCCAGCATTCCCTGCAGACCATGAAGCGACCTCAGGGTTGGCTACCCTGAGCTGAAAACATTTCCAACTCCCAGACTGAGAGCAAACCTCAGCGGAGATGTTCGGAGGGCTTTTGTTGACCCTCCGTCTGAGAGGGTCGGGAGTCGACGGTGCAGAAAATCAGAGCGCTTTTGATGTTCCTCCAAAAACACCCCAGAAGGTCTCGGCTCCCGCTCTCGAATTCCTCGGCCGACGTCCGAACTCGGCATTTCCTTTAATTTATTTTATTTGAACGAAGCCGAAAGTCCGGTCGTCGAACATTGAGAAGGGTCTTCACGCCGCTCCCTTTGTCGTTCGCGATGTCTTCGCCAGGGGAGAACGAGGTCCCGTCGGAGGACGCGCTCATCCTGCATCTCCAGCTGGCCAAGGGGCAGGAGAAGCTGGTGGAGGCCCTGCGAGCCCAGCAGATGGTCATACGAGATCTGCAGCAGAAGCTGGTGGACCAGCAGGAGGCGCTTCTGTCCCAGCAGCGGCAGATCTTGGAGCAGCAGCGGCGCATGTACGAGCAGATGGACGTGGTGAAGTCTCAGTACGGCCTCCTCTCGGACACGGTGAAGCAGGTCTCCTTCCAGGGCCTGCAGGGCGAGCTGCAGACCTACTTTGAGAGCCACCTGGCCGGCCTCCAGAGCCAGGCCCGCAGCCACCTGCAGAAGTCCTACGCCGTCCACAAGATGGACCTGGACGCCAAGGTTATGGACGTGGTCGGGGAGGCCCACCTCCCCCAGCCTCTGCTGGCCTGCTCCCCCGCCTGCGGGCCCGAGGAGTTCTGCGACTTCCAGGCGGACCCTCCCCGGTGTTCCAGGTGCACCATGTGTCCTCCGGGCTTCTTTTTGATCTCACAGTGCTCTCCCACCGCAGACAGGATGTGTCAGGTACTCCGCCGTCAAACACACTCCCGCATGTCGGGAAGTCGGTCGTTTAAGCTCCGCTCCGAAGCAGAGCTCCAAAAGCAGGCCGCTCCGTCAGCGGTGCAGACGATGAAAGAACCGACGCACCTAGAGTCTTGCGTGGGCTTCCATCGCAGAGGGGAGAAAATTCCTTTTTTTTACGGTTTGGTTGAGGTCGCTCGTGCTCTGCTTGTTCTTTCACAGGACAGAGATGAATGTCTGGAGATCCCGGATGTGTGCGGTGAACGTGTGAAGTGCCTGAACACCCCAGGTTTGTCCAACACGCGTCCTCGCTCCTTCAACTTGTGGATGATCCCGCATTGGGTTCAATGGCAGGCTGACAACCAAACCTTCTCCTCCAAGGTGGCTTCAGGTGTTTGGGCGTGTCCGAGAGGGAAGCTCTGCTCGGTCTCTGCGGTCACGGCTATTTCTTCAACCTGGAGCTTCAGGAGTGCACGGCGTGTTCGGGCTGCGACGGCGAGCCCGTCACCGCTCCGTGCACGGCCGTCGGCGACTCGGTCTGCGGGCTGCCCTCGGAGACCAGGCTGTCGCAGTCGTGGGGGGCGAATGTCGTAGTCCCGCCTGCCAGGAGCTCCGGCAGCCATATTTCTTCTGGACTCCAGCTGAACATACGGGGCAAGAAGAGCAGCGACCTTCTGTCCAACGAGGCAGGGCAGGTGGTCTTCTTGCAACACGGCCTGGTGTGGTTGGATCACAACTTCGCAGTGAAGCACAACTGCAGGAACTTCCTCCGGGTTGGGATACGCCTTAACGGAAGCCAGGAGGAGGAGGGTCAGGACCTCAGCGGCGTGCGGATCGAGCAGCCGGACGGGAAGTACCTCCAGGGTGTCAGCGTCGGCGCCGGGGTGGAGGTGGAGCCCAACCACACCGTCAGTTTGCTGCTGAAGAGTCCGAATCAGCACTGCAATCAGAGCAAGGATCTCCACGTGTACGACGTCGCCGGGCCGTCTTTCAGCTTGCTGTGGTTGTCCCACGACACCGGCGCCGTCGCCATGACGGCTCAGATGTCCCTGCTGGCGCACTACCAGACCAGCTACCGGCCGACGTTCCGCGTGACCTCGGTGTCCGACCCTTACATGATCAGCCTGACCCATGACAACCGGGGGGTGCGCTTCACGGAGCGTGGCGTGGTTAAGTTCGTCCTGCAGCAGGCTCTTTACTCCATGGGCCACACCTGCGTCCAGGAGGGGTTCTCCTTGATCGCCTACACGAACCGCAACGGCACCGGCCAGGAGACGATGCAGGCCTACAAGACCGGAGTCAACTACAGGGACACGTCGATCACCCTGTCCGGTGCCGTGAGCGTCGGTGGCGGAGACACGCTCGGCTTCGAGGTCACGTCTCCGTCCCAGTGCAACATCCGCTACTTCGGCGACGGCACGGGGATCAGCATGTTGAGTCTGATCTGGATTCCCTCCGCGCTGTCCTCCGCCCTGACCGCCACCGTCGCCCGGACCGGCCTCCCCTCCGGAGCCGTCAGGAACAAACCCTTGTTCTTCCGGCAGCTCTCTCCGGACTCGCCCCAGGTGCGCCTGGCTCGCTCCGGCGAGCCTCACGGGCGCAAGAACATCGTATTCCACGAAACGGGGACGGCGAACGTGGCCCTCAGTTTGAAGTTGATCCACTCCTGCAGCATCGTGAAGCTGACTCTGCACCAGGCGGAGGGTCCGGGGCAGCGAGGGCCAGTTGGCCCCGTGGCCCAGCAGGCCTCCGGACACATGCCGGAGGGGAGCGAGTGGGCCGGCGTCGGGCTGAGGGCCTCCTTCCAGGTCCGGAACGGCACCGCCGTCTTCGTTACCTTGGACTGCGTCCGCGGACGGGTCAACCAGATCGCGCAGGAGGCCGGCACTAGCATCTCCATCCTCTGGGTCGCAGCGTGACCTCAGAGGAGGCCGCGTGGACTTTTCTCATCCACACATTGTAATGAAGTTTTGCACATTGAATTGCAGAGCAGATTCAACAGTTTACCAAATTGTAATTAAGTGCAGAAGGTACAAGTACTCATCTGTACCACGTAGTACTGTTCATGTTGTTATTTTGAGGAATTTACGTTGTATTCGAAATGAAAACTACAAGTACTACCGTTACTACGAGTACTTCGGCTGGTTGAGCAGTGACCAATTCTTTGTGTGTGTGTGTGTGTGCATGTGTGTGTGTGTGTGTGTGTGTGTCTCCAGTGCCTATGCAGTTGGTTCCTTCGGGTTGTGTTACCGTTTCTCTTATTCATGTATTCATCATTTTAATGATAATAACGATTCTTTATAAAAAAAAAAAAAAAAGGTGTTTTCATCCCATAGGTCCATCCCATAATACTCTCATATCAACAGGTGAATACCAAGTGCACCAGGCAAAACCCTGTCTTTGTGTTTTCTAAATGTATCCTTCGGATTCTGTATTCAACAAATTTATTTTTTATTTCAGCATCAGGCATTTAAATTATGTAAAGGGTCGCCTGAAGATGCTACACCCTAATGCTATGTACTGAATGTTCAATAAAGGGGAGTTATATAGTAGATGTTTCGGAGTCTCCATGTTCTAACCGTGTCTGCATGGGGTTCCTCTGGGATCCTGAGTGCAGATAATGCATGAAAGAATGAATGTCTTGGAATTTATATGTATTTGCCTTTTACAAAATAGCCGCTGTATTTCCATTCCAGAATGAGTCTTCTACTTCTTCATTCACCTATCACCTGCCTCCATCTAACCTTCTTCTCTCCATCTAACTTCCTGTCCTCCTCCCCTCCATCCATAAACCTCCTATCTAGCCTTCCCCTAAACCTCCTCCAACCTCAGCATCCTTCTACCCAGATCCACGTCTAAACCATCTCAGTGTGACTTTACCTCTCAAACATATGTGCTGTCTCTCTGATGTGTGTGTGTTTGTGGTTAAGGTTTTTATGAAAGACCTTTTCAGCTGAGCTAAAGTCAAAGTCACTGGACGTACAGAGGAATGGAGAAGATGTTTCTCACAATCCCGCGGTGGCATGAAATCAACAAAATAATAATGATAATAATAATAACAGAGTGTAAATTAGCAGCAAAGTGCACTGTTACATAAAACAGTAACCTTTGAACTTTTGTGTTTTTTTTTTGTGTTCTGTTTAGTGCAAAGTAAGCATATAGAAAAGTGAATATATTATTAATGAATAATATGATAATAAAGTGCGCATCTGGCATGTTTATCACCTGCCTGCATGCAGTCGCCGTGCCAGGAAACGATGGTGAACAACAAGACGGGTTCAAGCATAGGCTTCGGCTAGTTGGGAAAGCAAATAGTTAGCGTTTGGCCGGTGAGGCGTCCCATGATGCACCTCTCTCAGGTTCTCACTTCCCGTCCCGTCAGATTCTTGTCTCTTCATCAGTGCACGATAGTAACCTCATATCTTCTCCAATCTCTCATTTCTTTTATGAATATCAAAGCTGTTATTCCATCATGGCAGCTATCGGCTAATAACACTTAGCATGACTGGAATTAGCGGTAGCATTTTTCCCTCCCAACCTTCACACCCCCTCTGTCTCGATCACACTTTTTCTAACCCAACCGGTCGAGGCAGAAGGCGGCCGTCGTCAAGGTGTTTCCGAATTTCAGAATTCTGTGCGATCTGACACGACTTGACTTGACACGGGTCAAAAATTGTATTGATCCCGTGGCGTTTATGGACAATCAGTGCTTATTTATCATGCACAGTTATTCTTTGCTCCGGCTGAAATCTCCATGTTCTTTTGTACCATTTGCAAGCTCCCATTTGATGCAGAAAGTAAAAGTTCAGACGTAAAATACCGTCAGTTAATGAGCTCTTTTGTTGTTTTCCACAGGACTCGCATTGCTCGTCCAGAACATTCGCCGTGACCAAGTTGTTGGACGCTAACCGTACCCTTACGGCGATGAATATTCACCAACACGTTAGCGATCATTTTGTCGACTCCGTGCTCGCAAACATTCCTGCCGAGATGTACCGCGACCTCCAGCGAGACCTTCTGTCAAATAGCTTAACGGGCGCAATTATTTAATAGTGAATTTACCTTTCATAGCTATCATCATTTCATAGCGTATAGTGATTATTTTCCCAGTTACAGGGCAAAAGTTTAACAGTCAGACGTTACTCATTCCATTTAATCTCAAACATGCTGAACCCATTTGAAAGCAAACGCGGAGGAAGGTGCCAGAAGTGCAGATAAAATACCTGGAAAATCATCGCGTACGCTGGACTTTGTGTTTCTCTCCATCGGTCTTAATCATGTTTAAATGATTCCTCCATACGCCACCTTTAGAATAACCGCTCCTCAGTCTAAACATAACAATGGGGCAATGGAGGAGGGGATGGGGGGGGCGGTTGTGAGAAACAATCAAATGTTCCTGTCGCTCGCCCGAATTGAAAACAGGTGTTCGAGCGGCGCTCCAGATGTCTGACGCTCACAGCGAGAAAAAAGCAGGGCCGAAAACAAGGAGGGGAAACAGAGAGCAAAGAGAAAAACTCATTTTTTCTGAAACGTATAATCAAAATTATCTGTCCTGCGGTGCCAGAGGTTCCTCTCGAGAGCCATGAAGCTGAGAAGAACCGCCAGCGAATGCACCGGTTCCTCCGGCTCTTACGGAACGTGCTCGGACTCTCCGGCTCTGCTTCCGTTAGCGTCGTTCAAGCGGAGCTACAACGGGCCATCCGAAACCCGATGCGGACCGGATCCAGAATCCGGGATCACGGTATCGCCGGCGGATAAAACCATACGTGGGGCGCAGCGGTAGTTTCAAGTCTTTCTCACCATCCCTGCAGCACTTTCTGCTGTGATTTCAGTTTCCTAAATATCAGAAGATCAACTCATGCTGTCACAGCTTGTTGCTAAAAAGGCCACTGGTGACTGGCATTCACTTGATGGTCCACTGGATCTTCAGCATTGCCTATATCATTTTGGTATCTCAATGTTTTGACATAATGTGCAAGTAGGTCGTAACGGGGGGAGAAAAGAGTATTTGGGCGATACTGAAAGGTGAGGTGGAGAAGTTGGAGGTGATAGCAGTGGTGTTGTCTGGTTTGGAGACACTGAGGAGAAGACAGGAGGCAGAGATGACATGTGGAGGTTACTGTTTGGGAGCGAGGAAGATGGAGAGGGTCAGGAAGGAGTCCATCAGATGGACAGCAGATGTTTGATGATCTGGGTAGAAGGATGCTGGGGTTGGAGCTGCCAAGCAGGGGGGTCTTGGGGAAGAACCTAGAAAAACAGGCCATTCACTTCCACAGATCCTGCTATCGTAAGGCAATGTCACAGTCTCAATCCGCATCGTTCGCTTCCTGGTACTTGACATTTTGCTGCTCTTCTGTTGAAGATGCATGAACGAAAGCTCTCAGTGTTTCATGAGCAGTTTGTCCACCAGGGGTTTTAGGACTCGTTGCCAATGAGTCAGTATGAATCTTTGCAGTGTCCAACATTTCCAGTAAATGTAGTCTTGATTGAATTTAGAGGAAAAGGTCTGGTGAGATGTCTAATTTCATTTCCACAGTTACTTCAACAACATCAATGAGAATTTCACACCCAGAATGTACAATTTTAGTCGATTCAAAGTGAACGCTTGAGACCGTGGAAGGTAGTGCTCAGTCGCCCCGGAGCAGGAGTACCCGGGCATCTGCAGCAAAGCAGAGGAGCATCCTTCGTCACCGCCGTGCATCTGTTTCCATGTTTATTTGTCCTCTGAGTTCACATAAACATTAGACAGCCCGTCAGCACGTCATTGGAACGCAGCAGAATTCCGACCGCACAGGAGGTCCGGGCGGGCGACGAACCTTCTCCCCTCGCAGGTTCGTACCCCCCCTCAGAGTGCACCCTTGCACCGGCGTCACATTAGCAGGTATCCGCTGCGGTGATTTGTGTCCGGGGGGCCAAACCAGCCCCTCCCGACCCAAAAGCCGGCCCCGTCTGCTCAGATGTTGACTTAAAAAGGACAAAGCCGAGAGAGAGCGGGAGGCTCGCTTTAATCAGAAGCGGATGTTGCCGTACGAGCCAAGAGTTCCCGTCTGCAGGGATATGTTTGGGGCTTGCGGTCGGCGTCCTCACGGCGGCACGCAGCAGCACACGGCTAACGGAAGATTTACACGTCGTGAAAAAAAAGGGATCGGGACTTTCTCTCCAGCTCGTTTGCGTCTTCCCAAGATGAACGGATCCCGGGCTGCAGTTGCTCTGGACATTTCTGTCAGCGCTCCAGCGTCGTAGCTGACGGCCGCCGGTTAGCAGCTGTTTGCATTTGCAGCTGTTGAAAAAAGCCGCTTCCCGGGGATGTTCACGACACACGTGTCCCTCATTTTACCGTGGAAGTGGTCGCATTCTGTTCCGATGAAGTCCTCGACCGCGAGCCAATGGTTTTACCGCAGTATCTACGTTTGCGACGTGTAGATGTTTGCAGATGACACTGTGATGTGCGGTGGGAGCGGGGAGCAGGTGGAGGTGCGAGGGGAGGAATGAAGGTTGGCTGCAGGAAGACAGAAGACGTGGACGGAAGAGGGATGGAGAAGATCTGGGTGGAAGGATGCTGAGGTTGGAGCTGCCGTGCAGCCGGTCTCGAGCAGGGGTCTCAGACTCGCGGCCTTCATAACAAATATTTTGTGGCCCCCTGCCTGATATCAAATCTTTGCGTTTGTGCGGCCCTCTCACATGCATCTGGGGGTTTTATACAGTGGGTTTAACAAAAAAAAGGACAAGGAATTTTTTGCATTTTTTGCTTCAAAATTTGAAAATAAAATGATTTTTTGATGAAAAAACGTCTATTGACATCATTCAAATGATTTTTTTTTTCTTTACTTATTTCTATAAAAACCACAAAAACAAGAGCAAAGAAAAAACAGCCAAAATTAAAAAGATCGATTTTATCACCAGAATAGCCTTGTAAACATTATACCTCCTCTTATACATGCTACCAATCAATTTTCTAATAAATTCTAGTGGGAAATTTTCCCACAGTGACATGATTTTCTCTTAAGTCAACAATATTTTAGGGGTGTAATTTCATCAATTCTTTTTTAATATTGATTTTTGATATGAATTCGTATCTTTTTATTGGAACAATTCATTCCATATAAAGATTTTTAGAATTTACCTGCTCACCTCCTTTACATGAAAACAAAGGAAAATTTTGTACTTGGTGTTACTTCTGGGTAATGATTTTACTGCTCCGGCTCCCTTCACATCAAATTAGGCCGTTTGTGGCCCCCGGACCAAAATGGGTTTGAGACCCGGAGCTTCTGCGTTGCCATCAACCTTTTCACAGCATCTTCTTCTCGACTGTCCCGTTCTAGCTGGAAGCACATCTCCAAACCTTCACCCCCAAATGTCCAGGTCCTCGTAGCGTGCCGTGCCAGTTTGGTGACATAAGGCTTGTTATGAGATTTACGGTAAACCCCCAGACCATATATCACCTTAATTTCCCTCAATCTGCTTGGCTTGTCCCATGAATTACTTTACAGTTCTCAAAGAAGACCTTTTACCAAACTGCGTCTGTATGTTTTCCAGATGGGCGGACTCCATGCCAGCGCGCCGCATTCGCTTGGGAACGGTACGACCTGCGGGCCGGGTCCAAAATATGAGGCCACATCATTGGGCTGGTGGGATTCCAGATGACGTTTGGCCCCGGGCTTCGGCGAACGGGAGAGCCGAGGTGTTTTCGCTACGCTCTTTTTCCATCTTATATTTTCCTTTTTAGCAAGTGACAGATTCTTTTCCGTTCAAACAAGCGGGAGCCCAAAGCGCCTGGAAGCAGCGCGGCGGGCGTTCGAGATCAGTGCAACCTTCACAACCGCCGCAAAAACTTTGCATCCGGACGGCGCCGCGGACATTTAACTCTCCGTCATTTCATTTTCTTCCACCCTTCCTTTCTTTTTGTCATCCACCCATCTGCTCTGGCGTTCCTCTTCTCATTAGAGAGCTCGCCGGCGCGTGAGGAAATGGGCTGGCGGGTCAGCAGTCACACACACTGGCCCGGAGCGGGGTTCGCACTTTGATCGGCCCGAGGCCCTCCGTGCACGACGGGAGTACGTGCACGGAGGGGGTGCACAGACAGACACCCCCCCCGCCCCCCCCCCCCCCCCCCACCGCCCTTGGCAAGGGCTCCGCACCCCCCCCAACCCCTCTCCCCTCCGGGGCTCGGGTACTTTCCCCTGATCACCAGGAATGTGGCATTTCATTTTCATGTTCTTTAGCCGGCCTTAATCATTTCTGCGTAGCCGGCCTCCTCCCTCAGCCTCGCTCCCCCCCGGGGGGCCGGGAACCACGGCGCTGCTGTCTGCCGGAGATACAGGCCAGGCCTGAAGAGGAGGCCCTTCACAGGGTGCTCCGGATAGCTGCTATCTATGCTAGTAAAAATAGTACAATGATAGGTGAATAAAACAATATGAAATGTAAAAAAAAAAAAAAAAAAAAAAAATAGACACAAAAACAAAATGTAAAAAAAAGTTATCTGGAAATAATAATAATGATGCTAAAATAAAATGCATTTTATGATGGAAACGATAACATGTAATAAAATGATATTGACAATAATAAAAGTTAAATTAAATACAAGTATGATATTGATATTAACAGCACAATGATAATAGTGATAATAATAATAATAATAGTTACAGCAACAAAAAAATAGTAATAAACAATAATAATGATGATTGTAAAATAATGATAAACGTAATAATAGTGATGATAATGACTTGATAATTAATTGTGAATTTCTCCCTCGCGTAAACACTGGGTTTGTGCTGAACACACAACATCTGGAGACGCGGCTTCGTCCCTGGAGCTTCTCCTGCTGTCAGCCAAGCATGTGGCCTCCTGTCAGAGGTGAGCGGACCTCCGCGGGTCGGCTGGGCGTCCGGCAGGAACCCGACACCAGCAGATGACCCGGCAGACACCGGGCGGTGGCAGAGGTCGGGAAGGTCACGGCTCAGAAAATCCAAAGTGACATGTGGCCTGTCTTAAACACCTCACACACACACACACACACACACACACACACAAGGATTTTGAGGCCATCTTCAAGACAAGCTGCTTGTTAAACCTTTCCCAATTCTTAATATCAGATTTAGCATGATGTTCTTTGTGGACGATGCAGAGGTTCACATCACTGCCTCCCTGCAAGAAGGTCCCAAATTTGCGTCCAACAGGGGCTTTTCTGGAGTCTACATGTTCCCTACTTGATATATATGTGATTCTCTCTGAATATTTACCATTTGACATGTGAATGAGAGGTTGACAGGTGGTGTGTCTCCATCCGTGATCCTCTGACCGGTCCAGAGTGAATGAATGAATGAATGAATGAATGTTGGAGTTGAAAGGAGTTGACTCTCTGCTGTGTGTTTGGACAGCGAGGCCTCTCCGGCGTGCAGGACAAGAAGGTCTGGTGCCGTGATGGACTCCACATGGCCGGGGGTCCACCGGTGAGCAGATCATCATCATCGAGGCGATAAACTGCTCATCTGGGAACGTCTCGGGTCCAGGGGCGGACGGAACGCTGAGCTGAGTCATGAGGACGTTTCTCTTATTGGTCTTTGGGTTATTTTCTTGAGATCGGCGGAGATAAAACCGCTGAGATGCTGCTGAAGATGTATCTCCAACCAGCAGAGGCCTCACTCAAAGGTCAAAACATTAATCTGTAACCTACTTTGAAGCACGGCTTGACGCCCTCTTCACACCCACGGCCCACAGACACTCACAGCAAATAGAAGCCCATTTGCGCTGAAGGAGCTCAGAATGTTCTGAACGCCTGCCGCTTCGAAGGCACTTCTATCTCCACCTCTTCACGTCCCACGGAGAGACAGCCAACGGTTTCCGCGTTCGTGTGAACGGACCGGACGGAGGGTGAGGGAACGACCCGATGGGACGGCCGGGCCCGTCCCGGAACGACCCGGAGATGCCACCAAGGTATGAAGATGTCTCTAGAATTATAAATGAGAGGGTGAATTATTGTTTGTCTCTGAAAGATGTCGATACTTCTTTTCCCTTCAGGGGTCGCCACAGCAAATCAACCTTTCCCATCTAACCCTATTCTCTGTATCCTCCTCTCTCACACCAACTACCTTTATATCCTTTCTCCCTACGTCCATAAATCTTCTCTTTGGTCTTCCTCGAGACCTCCTGCCTGGCGGCTCCAATTCCAGCATCCGTCTCCCAATATAGTGACTCTCCCTCCTCTGTACATGACCCACAACCATCTCAGTCTGGCTTCTCTGACCTTCTCTCCAAAACATCCAACATGTGCTTTCCCTCTGCTGGACTCCTTCCTGATCCTATCCATCCCAAAGAGAACCTCAACATCTTCACCTCTGCGACCTCCAGTTTTGCCCCCTGTCTTTTGGTCATAGATGTGAATGTCAATATGTCAAGTGTGAATATTTCACCATGTCTTTAACCCTCCATCATACGATCCTGACTGCAGGATAGATAAGAGATGGATGGATGGAAGGATGGGTGGATGGGTGGATGGATGGATCGATGAATGTATGTATGTATGAATGAATGGATGGATGAATGAATGAATGGACAAATGAATGAATGGATGGATGGATGGATGGACAGACAGACAAACAAATGAATGAATGGATGTATGGATGGATGAATGGATGATTTGATGTATGTATGTATGGATGAATGAATGAATGAATGGCTGAATAAATGGCTGAATGAATGAATGGATGAACAAATGAACGGATGGATGGATGATTGAATGAATGAATGATTGAATGGATGGATGGATGAATGAATGAATCAAAGAATGAATGAATGGATGGACAAATGCATGAATGGATAGTGGGTGGATGGATGGATGGATGGATGGATGAATGAATGAATGAATGAATGAATGTATGAATGTATGAATGAACAAACAAATGAACGGATGGATGGATGGATGAATGAATGAATGAATGATTGAATGGATGGATGGATGAATGAATGAATGAATCAAAGAATGAATGAATGGATGGACAAATGCACGAATGGATAGTGGGTGGATGGATGGATGGATGGATGAATGAATGAATGAATGAATGAATGAATGAATGAATGTATGAATGTATGAATGAACAAACAAATGAACGGATGGATGGATGGATGGATTGACGGACGGACGGACGGATGGATGAACAAACGAACGAATGAATGGATGGATGGATGGATGGATGGATGGATGGATGGATGGATGGATGGATGGATTATGGATGGATGGATGGATGGATGGATGGATGGATGGATGGATGGATGGATTATGGATGGATGGATGGATGGATGGATGACTTCACCATGCATCCATTCTGTTTTCTGTGAACAAGTTGCCATTTCACTGACCTGTAAGTAATCTAAGTCTTTAATTTGATTTTTTGGCAAGAAAAGCGAGACTTGGCTTTCCGCTTTAGTTCTTCTCTCTTTTGTTTTGTTTTTGTTTTTTTTTTCCTGCAAAGAATTTCCTATTGTGAACGGGAACAAATGAAAGACCGAAGCACGGCGGCCGGACGGCGAAAGCAGAGGGTCGATAAGGAGCTTAAGAGCTCCGTGACACCGAGAAGGCTTCAGATCAGAGGGCTCCTCCTCTCGCTCGTCCCTCCGAGCGCCGCGTCTGACGTTACATTTAATTACTGCCATCATACCAAACACAGCAGATGATTAAAGGAGGCTAAAGGTTCCCCGAAGTATCAGCTGACAAGATAATCAGAGCAGATAGATCTGGGATTCAGCACGGGAACACTACACTTTGAGGAAAAAAAAAAAAAGCACTGTAGTTTATTAAATTCATGAAAACTGTGTCCATATAAAAGGAAAAATCCTATTTAAAACAAACAGCTACAGTATGTAGGTCTCAATAGTTCCTTTCACTACATATTTTTCAGAAGTTTGAGTTCCACGGGACTACAGCCAATCTCCCTGGATGCGGCGGCGAGAGGAAAATCGATGTCGAACCGAAGAGACGAATAATACCGACGGTAACCCAAGAGCAGAGAACGACCTCCGGAGAAAGGTCGATGTCAGATCGATGTCAGATCACACCGCCGCTGAAAGCTAATCCTTAAAAAAGTCAGAGTGGAATTTGCCACCGTGCATATTGACAAGCAACAAAGCCTCTGGGAGAAGATCTTTGAGACAGATGAGACAAATTTGGAGCTTTCGGGCGAGGAACGTCCACTCCGTGCTCACTGACGGAAACATGAAGCGTACTAAGAAAAGCACACAGTCCCAGCGTGGAACATGGAAGAGCCTCGGTTCACGTCCTGAGGCTGCTTTGCTGCATCCAGCGAGGTCTTCTGGAGAGAAATGTGCTACCTGGTATCGGAAGGCACAGTCTCAGTTGCGGCTCGTGGGTCTTCCGACAGGACGAGGACCCGAGAACCACACAAACACTGGACGATTGTGAAGTGGCCTTCTATGATCCCGGATCGAGGTCCAAGAAACATCTGTGGAGAAAGCTGACCCATGCCGCCTGGAGAAGGTGTCCTTCAAACCTGAGCAGCGAGAGCAGCGTGAGCGCTGTACTTATGTATTACAAATCGTGCGTTTGCGGTGATTGCCTCAAAAAGTTGCACAACAAAATATCAACTTCAGGGTACCATCAACTTTGTGCAGGGTGGTTTCATTTTTTTACTTTTTTTTTTTTTTTTTTAATTATTCTGTTTCAAAACAATTCAAAAGCAACATCTAATTTTCATGGATTCACTTTTAGTCATTTTTTATTTATTATTCATTTTGTCAGTTGCCAATGTGGTATTGAAGGTTATTTGTTCGTTCGAGACGTACCGACAATTTTACTAACAGCGTAAAATGTCCTCTTTTGCACGTGCGGCCTTGACTGACTAGTGGTTAGATAACAGAGGAAGTGAACAGTTATCAAAACCGCGGCTCCATTTCCCACCTTTGTGCCGAGACCTGCTCTGGAGACGCGGAACTGGCGATTTCAGCCAGGAAGTGTCCTGGACTCCGTCACGTAAACACGCGTGTCAGCAGGTGACGGAGCCGCCAAAGACACCGCATCATATCTGACGGATAAGATGAGGGTTTTATTTTTTTTCTCTTGAACACCTGGATGTCAGCTGATCACTTGCACTCCAGATGTTTCATCATAACAATATCGCACATTCATTAACCCTTTGCGTTCCTCTACTGAGCAATTAGGTTGACACATTGTCTCATTGTGTTGTGTGTGTGTGTGTGTGTGCGTGATTGTGTGTGTGTGTGTGTGTGTGTGTGAGGGGGGGGGGAGATGAGGTAAACCATCTGGAAACCTCCGGTGGAATTTGGTCTTTTTTTCTTGTTTAATTTGGAAGTCAAATAATACAACAATCAGACATTTCCAAGCAGAACAGAAAAACAAACACGACAACTCACGGACACCACGGTGGAAAGTCCAGCAGGAGCGCTGAAATGTTAGGAAGCAGTGCCATCTAGAGAGAAGATGCCCTGATTTCCGCACATATTTAGAACATGAATATATTTCTCAGGGAAAATAGCATTACCAATAATCCAAATTTGGATTTTGCAATGAGATTATCATCAGCTGGCGGATCAGAGCTTCTAATCCTGCATAGCTGAAGGTCACTAGGTGGCGTCGGTACGTTCCTCCTCTCATTCCAGAATTCTTCAGCTCCAATAGACTCTGAGTGAGTGAGTTGACGGGAGGCCGTCGGGTTGTTGCTGTTTTATTGTGCGTGTCGTTTGTGTGTGTGTGTGTGTGTGTGTGTCAGGTCTCTCCAGGCTTGACTCCTCTCCCAGACAATGCTGTCTCCTGGAGGAGCCTCCAGGTGGAGGTGGATGGCTGAGAACATCCCGAGTGCACTCATGAAAAGAAGCGTGGAGTTTCCACCCACTTTTTATTTTTATTTGACAATATTTATTCGGATTTCTCCAGGAATAACACACAGATCAGGACAGACGTACGTCAAAGAGAAGCCAGCAGAGCGCTTTGCGGAGCAGAAGGTTCAAAAGTGCACGTGGGTCGGATTGGCTTTCCCTTATTTTAAAAAATCCATTTCCTTTTTGTAACATTTTTATATATTTTTTTTTTAAAGGGGCGGCAACGCGTCCAACTGGGTTTTCCCCCCCGGCCTCTGCTCTGTTGCTATGGCAACATACCGTCACACAAACCGAACGACAACTGGGTAGCCGAGGCGTCTTTGGGGAGGGGGGGCACGCGGCGGCGGCGGCTGCTAGAGGGCGAAGCCGAAGAGATAGAAGAAGAAGAAGAAGGTTATACAGGTGCATAGCGAAGAAGCTTCCAGAGAGACATGCTGAGGGGCTACACACACACACGCACACACACACACTCACACTCACACACACATAGATACCCTACATATTCGGAGCGGCGACAGTCTTCGAGCGGAAAAAAGAGAGAGAGAGGACAGAGGAAGCGTGGCGAGGAACACGAGGCAAGGCGGCGTGGGCATGCTGCAGCACACAGAGTCCTTATGGGAAGCCCAAAACACACACACACACACACCCACACACACACACACACACACACGCACACACACACACAGGAGGTCACACGTAAAGGCCAGAGCGACGGCGCACCAATCCACGGGCGGAGCTACACACCGCAGCAAACACCAAAGCTAATTACAGGAGCTACATGTACTGTATATATGAATATATATATGTGTGTATATAGACAGAGAGAGATATAAATAGATATGTATATATATATATATAGGACACAAGCTGGACAGGCAAGGCGTTGCATGCACATGCAAAGGAAGCACGTCTAGCAGCAGCAGATGGAGGGACGGACGCCCGGCTCTCTGGGTTTACCCCGTTACCCCGTTGTCGCCGTGACCAATCGGTGTTTGTGTCGCGGCGCCGCCGCCTTCTTGGACCTCCTGTCCAAGAAGGCATCATGGCCCTTCCAGCTGGAGCCTCCGCTCGGGCTACGTTCGCTTTGCACGTCGATGGACGGCTGTCGGACAGCGTGCATGCCATTAGCTTCACGCGGACACACTAAAGTGCACAACCCCCTCCCGCCACCGCCACCGTACACACACACACACGCACACACACACACCATCGGAGGGGAACTAGACAATACCGTAAGAGTTTCACGAAAGGCAACACAGCTACAAAACACGCCGAGTTACACAGGAGGCAAACACTGTCACAGTTCACTCGTTCACAGAGAAGACGGAGCGCCTCGGGGGCTGTGCGTGTTCACATCCGGGGGGAGCTGAGCCTCTGAGAGACACTCTCTATCACACACACACACACACACACACACACACACACACACACACACACACACACACTTTAAGGTGGAACCTCTCCTGTTCTTTAAAGCCAGTCCCCGAAACATTTAAAATAGAGGATGAGTTCCGACACACACACACACACACACACACACACACACACACACACACACACACACACACACATATACACACGCACACACACCCAGCATAAAAGCCTTCTAGACTAAATTGAATGAAAATACAATATTATATAGAGAAAATATGACTTACTTTACCTCACAAATAGTCTCTGGTTATACGTCTTATATACATGTATGTATACACAAAGATATGTACGTCTTCAAATGCTATTTACAGTCTACCATCCCAAGCGATTGTACACTGGCCGGCCGTGAGGAGCAAAGTTGTGCTTTTCTAACTTATTGGAATGAAAGACGCTACCGAACCCCCGCCCTCGGGGGGTGCCGGGGGTTCGAATCCCGTTGACAAACCCGTCTTCTTCTAGTTAACTGCTGCGCGCTCGGTGCCGAAACGTGATAATCGTTAACACAATCGGCCCCACGGGTTCTTTCGATTTTTTTTTTTTTCGGGGTAAATAGATTGGACCCACGGTTCCGTATTGCTAGTGAATGAACGGATGGAGGTATGGCCAGATGGGGAGGGGGGGGGGGGCTGCTCTCTGCCCCTGGGGTGAGTTAGTGCAAATGATGCCAGGTATAGCTGCAAATCTGATTTTTCCCCAAACTCAGACCAATAACACCTCGGTCCAGGTCTCCCGGCCCCTCATCCTCACTGCGGTTATATTCGTTAAGATTTTCCATCCTGCCGTGTGTGTGTGCGTGCGTGTGTGTGTTTGATTTACGTTCAATAAAGGCTCTTTTAAAGGCTCTTCAGTGTCACCCCTCCCTCCCCCAAACCCCAGCCCCAAAATAAAAATAGTAATCTTAAAATGCACGATAGTTCCAAAAGCAAAGTGCATAAAGGTGTTTGTGTGAGCACCACACACACTGACACACACACACACACACACACACATCGGACCCTGCGTGACGTCTGCACACATCAGGGCCGAAACTTAAATCAAATATAAAAAGGGGGTCTCACTATACGATATTTCTGGCTCCTCTGTATATTTCCATCCTATATTTCCTCAAACAAACGACAGTCGAATGATGACCGATTTAAACGAAGAAGAAAAGGCGAACGCAGAGAAAAAGGCCAAACTCTGGGCTGAAACACTGCCCTCGCAGGCTAAACCCATACCCGCACCTCATTACAGACAGTATCCATCCATCCATTCATCCATCCATTCATCCATCCATCCATCCATCCTTGCACTCTCTCATTCATTTGTCCAACCCTTCATTCATTATCTGTACTGCTAACTTGCAGGATCAGCGATTATTCACCCTCTCATTCACAAGCCAGAGAGACGTCCGACTATTCACTTGCTCATTTACACCTCTGGATGATTCAGGGTCTCAGAAGCTACGAGGGCTCATCACTGTATGGACTTATTGCATCGCGGGGCCAATTGGCGTTCAGGTGAAACGCGCTCACACTCCAGCCCTGGTTGCGGCGTGTGTGTGTGCGCGCACGCACGATTCCCTGAGTAATCCTGGCGTGCAGGAATGCAACTGCGAATCGAAAGCATGGCCGACGGGACGTGCCGTCTTGTGCCGAAAATCTTAAGGATTATAACCCCCCCCCTGCCCTGACGCCACCGTGCACGAATCCCACCGTCGGATGGCGTGTGGAACACGATCGGCGGATTTGACGATACCGATAAATATGCTTTATGTGGGTAAATACAGTGCGAATCTTAAATTAGCATCACGAGCTGCGTAGCATCCGGAAAATGTATGGAAGGTGACGATGGATGGATTTTTTTTTTTTTGTTGTTTTTTTTTTTTCCTGTGGGAGGGAACCGGAAGTACTCGGAGTACCTTCCCGCGGGCAGTCGTTCGAGCTGAGGTAAGGTGAAGTGCTTTTTTTTTTTTTTTTTTTTCTTTTTGTCCCTTTCTGTTTTCAAAATGTCGGTCACGATAAAAACACGGCCACGTTCGGCGGGTGTACGGGAGGCGGCGGTCGAAAAAAATAGATTTTCCTCGTCGACCTATTGCACAAGCGAACTCGTACCACAAAGAATGTACATGTAAAGTCACGTCACGTGCACTACGTTGGGCTGCGCTACACTACAGGAGAGCAGACAGAAGCACTTCTACATGGCTTTGGACCGAGGCCATCCACAGCAAAGCTACAACACGCCACACACGGATATATCTGAAGATCTTGTTTTTTTTTTCTCAGAAATATTCTCTTAAATATGTGACTTTGGAGGGGAGAAAAAACAGAGAAAAGAAGATGTTTACCGATACATTCACCACAGACAATTCATCCGTCAAGAGGGTGGGGGGGGAAACGCGGGGGTTGGGAGGGGAGTTCGGCGAGGACGAGTCTTATAGATCTTGGCCGAGTCGCTCGATCTCCTCGATGAGAAAGTCGATGTCCTCGAAGGTGGCGGCCGGGTTTGAGATCACCATGCGGAAGAAGTTGACCTTGTCCCCTTGCGGTTGGTAGCTGACCATGGTGGTGCCGTACTCCATCATCCTGGCCTTGATCACCGGGGCAACCTGAAAACAGCCGATACATCGACATAAGTTTGGGACGATGGGTCGATTCCGCGGGGCTGAGAAGGTTCCCGCTAACGTCAAACCCACAGGAAATTTACATTATTATAAAGAAGTAAAGGAAAAAATGTGTAATTAGAAAATAGATAAATATTCTTGTTTTGGCAACTGGACTTGAATTTCTTCACCTCTCATCCGAGAGGCTTCTTCAGTTCCAAAGTTTCCGAATATCAGTGATATCATTGTATTTATACAATTAAAAGTAGCACATTGGAATCATTCATTTGTCATATTGTAATGAATGAATGGTTGCTCATAATAAATCCGAAGGTGGCAGAAACAGCTACCACATCACGTAACGTTACACCTCTCCGGAGGCAAAACCTTCCAGATATCAAGGACCTCCAATCAATCAATTACAGAGTCCAGGTTGGATTCAGCCAAACTGATGGATGGATTCATTGCAGTTCAGTTCTCAACCCCAGTTTAGGTTTTGGGATCAGTTTTGAAAAGAACCTTCAGATCTCCGGGTTTCCCTTAAGACTCAGATCCAATCAGAAGGAGGAGGTCAATCGGTCGTGTTAAGGTAGTGAAGATGTTACATCACGGTGGAGAGACGTCTGCACCTGCACCATCAGGGTCTCTTATTTGTCTAAATCGGTGGTCGGCAACCTGTGGCTCTTGGCTTGGGAAAATAAATTACCAGTATTTAATTGGGGTGTATTTTATTTGTTTTAATTTCTTTTTTTTAATTTTAATTCGAAATTGGAAGATTATTGTGATCTTGAAGTATTAAAATAAAATTATATTTTTATTATTCGACGTTCAAAATTAACGTCACACTCGCGGAAGCCGGTATAGGCCAAATTTGCAGATGCTGTGTGCAGAGGTTCAGGAGCAGAAGTCCCATAAACCAGGTAAAATAAATATTTATGAAGATATTTTGCAAATACCGGTAATTATTTTTCATTGTTTACTGACAGTGATTTTTTCCCAATTTATTCTTAAAATTCAGGTCAAGGCTCCGCTACACGCTCTGAAAGCTCAAAGCTCAAAATGTGTTCATTACATGAATAAAATTTAATTTTCTCCGTAGTACTTTGTGAATTTCAGAAGCAACACGCTACACACTTATTTATACAAAGTGTAAAGGTAATAAAAAGCAATATATACAATGGTATCTTTATTTTAAACGTCAAAAAGTAATTGCGACTCCCAGTGTTTTCTTTTCCGTGGAAACCGGGTCCGAATGGCTCTTTGGGTGTTAAAGGTTGCCGACCCCTGGTCTAAATGCACAACGGCGGCTGATCGGACCATTCAGGCTCTCTGAGATAACAAACTAGCAGCGGTGGTGTTCTCTGTTCTCTGAAGGAGCAGAACTTGACGAAAGCTCCTTCAGTTGGGACCTTCTGCGGGGCGGGCCGGGGGTACGGGGTACAGATCAGCCCCCCACCCCCCGAATCCTTCTTTTTGTTTTTGTTCTGACTTCACAAAAGAGATATGTGTCCCAACCTCCAGGCAGCAGAGTGCGGCAGTGTGAGTGGTGAAGCTGTTAAAAACAAACATCTCTGGTGGACGGTGACAAAAATGACCGCGGTTCACGGTCGCTGGTTTGGAAGAAGCGAGGCTCTTTTTGCAGCAGACACATTCGCCATCTGTTTGTACTAATTGTCAATTAGCGGCCCCCGCTGGGGTGGGCTCCCCCCCCCCCCCGAACGCCCCCACTTTTACTGCCGGCCTCATTCCCGACCATGAGGTGTTTCTTGTGGAAGCACTTTGACGAGCCTTTAGATCAGGGCTGCCCGCACATCTCCAGCCTAATCGGTACTTCTAAAGGAAAAAAAGATGTACCGACTATAAAAATCTAAAACATACATTTATTTATGAATATCTTGCGTATTCTTTATTGTTGCTGTCTCTGCGGCACGCTCAGAAAGACATAGGCTACAATCGGGCGCCACTGCAGCAAAGCGTTTCCCAACTGCCAAAAAAGTCTGACAAGATCAGACAGATAAAAATACAGCTCAAGACACGCTACTTCTGCCTTACAAGAAACTGAATTTATGTCTCTAGAAATTTCACGTTCAATAAGTTAAGTCCAAAAACGCCGCTCTGCATTTCCCTTCTTGGGAATAGCAATGGTCGACTGACAGAAGAGCCAAACGCACTTAGAATATGAGGTGGTGAAAATGAAGTCCTCCCGCCGACTCATTTTCACGCTCTTTCTCAAGTTGAGTGTAAATAAATTGGAAGTCAACTCAGCGACTGGCTGGCTAGCTTGCCGGAGCTTTCCAGAAGTTGGCGTGAATGAACAGGCATACGTGGCGTGGTGACGACCTGCTTGTCAAAGAAAAGATCAAATGTAAGACGTGCTGCCCTGGATGCCAATCTACTGACGGCCGTCACGGTGCGGACGGATGCTAGCCTCTCGTCCGTCACCCGTTTTAGACGCCCGCAGCACATTTGCAGGATCCCTCAGGTGGGCCTCCTATTTGTGCTCACCCACCTTGTGCAAGAGCTTCTTTCTCTCTTCTTTGTCCTCCATGTAGCGGATCCCGGGGGGGAGGTACCAGAAGCAGACATTGGTGTGCTGAGGCTACCGGAGGGGGAAGGGGGAGAACAGTGAGACTCCGGGGCTGAAAAGCAATTCCACATTAGCCAATTGGGTCGCCCCTCCATGGGGAACAGGCCGCACCTCCGAGAGACATGCCAAACATACATACATGAAAAATATACCGATTCAGCCCGATAATACCGTCGCGTGCAGGAATATGATCGTATCGATTGATTTGACATAAAGTCCATATTTTGCACGCTCACACACACACGACCTGAAAAAAAAACCCGCTGGCCCTGCAGCCATCGTTTGCTCCAGATCCAGCCGTCGCACCGAAAGCTCTGAAAGCGCAAGTGGTGTGTCCATTTCACAGCGCCGGAGGAGATTCAGGTAGCAGACTTCCATCTGGGTGTAAAAGAAGGAAGCCATCAAGTGTACTCCGTGTCTGAGAGGTAGCAAAGGCCCCGTCCACATTATTTTTATGTGCCCAAAAGCCTCAGACGGCTCTTCGTTTTGGCGTCAGGGGCTCGGTTAGAGTGACCTACCCGCCCGCGGAAAAATCCGGTTAGTCCTGCATGGGTCTACCCCGCCTCAGATGGATGTAATGGCTCAAAATGGACGTACAGACAAGTGGACGCCTGGGCCGTCGACCAAAAAGGACGTTGATTTTTCTCCTCGGTGCTCTGCGATACCCTCCGTCAACGGCACAAAAACAATAAGCGGTGACACATTAGGAGACACAAATGACCGCGGGTGCCGGGGTTTTATCTTAATAACCCCATCGTGGACACGTATGCTTTTGTTGTTGCGGTTCTGCTCGGCGGAGCGTATTTCAGACGCCGTGCCATTCATATGTATATGAGCAATTATGGGCCATTATGCTGTTCATTTAACATAATAGCGGTGCATTATACCGGCAGCCGGAGGTAGAATGGCAGGCGCCGGCACAAAAAGGCGGCGCCCCAGTGCAGGGGCGCGTAGAGCAAACAAAAAAAATGTGAACCTACTTTCCCGTCGAAGACCATCTCGTATCCCTCCCGATCTTTGATCTTGTTGTACAGATACTCCGACAGCTCCAGACACTTGTCAATCTGGGCCTCGAACCCGATGGTGCCCTGGGTGAGAGAAGGGATTCCCGCCTGTTAGTTTCGGAGAATTTCTGAGAACGATTCGTCATTCGGCATTTGGACAAAACACCAAACCAAAATCATGGAGCCAACAGACGAAGCCTTTGGGGCGATGGCGTTAAGTGGAATTTAAAGACCCACCTGGTCCCTTCTGGTTCGGACTGAGGTTGAAGTGGCGCTCTGGGAGCCCGCCAAGTCAACTCGATTGATTTTTAATGCCCCTTACCCCCTCCTGGCCTGGGTTCCGCGCACAAGGCGGGTCCATCAATCTGCTCTGACTGGAAATCGACGGGCTACGTAAATAAATGTGTCTCCGGATTAAACGGGACGTCTTGATTGTTATAAATATTTGGAAATCTGGCTGGTCACCGGCCTGTGAGTTCCTTGCGTTCCTCCCCTGCGGCCGTCGGCTGGCCGAGCGGCTCGGACTAATCGCCGCCTCCCCCTGTCCTGATTCTGTGGATCACGTTACAGTTTTGTTTGGTTTATGAAACAGATCTCCAACCTCCTTTAATCTGTCTGGGTTGAAGATGATCCAATCATGCTTTAATCCCAGCAGAGGGCCGTGGAAATTAGAGGGCAGTTCTGCAGCAGCGCGGCGGCGCAGGGGTTAGCAGGCCCAACTCCCAGCAAGAAGTTCCCTGGTTGGATTCCCACTGGGGGCCTTTCAACTCTTCAATGTTCTCCCCATGTCTGCGTCGGGTTCCTCCGGGTTCTCGGATGTTCCTCCCACAGGCCAAGAACACGATGGAGGTTCACTGGAGATGGAGACCCTACATTGTCCAGACGTGTATGAATGAAGGAATCATGGCTTTGTCATGCAGCTTTGTGCATTTTAGTTATTAATTCCACCCCTCCAAATGACAAAGTGATGGCATACGGTTTAGAAGCTGGTGGTCCGGGCTGAGCTTCGGTCCACGCGGACACAGAAGGACAGAATCCAAGCCAGACGTCTTTTCCCAGATTCGTGTTCTCACGGATACATGTTTGCGGAAACGTCCGCAGGACGGGTCCTGAACACACCACGGGACTGTTTACATAGTGACCACAAACAAAACCCGCGGCAGGACAACACCAGAGGTTCTTCTGGTCGCAATGGGCTTCACCTCCTCCTCTTGTTTGTACTGAAGCTGCTAAAAACCTGGTCCACACATTCTGCTGGATTCCGGTCGGCATGGAGCTCCATCTTCTCCCTCATCACGTGGAGACAAATAAAAGCTTTGGAGGCTTTGGACCTGGTGCCTCCACAGGGTCTGTGACAGTTTGGACCCAAAGCTCCGAGAAGTCCATCTTTGAGGAAATACTTTATTCATCTTTTTTAATGAAAAAGAAAATGGAAAGTATTTCCCAAGGCTGACATGCCGTTGAGCAAGACACGGATTAGAATGCAGAAGTTCACTGATGTGCTGCAGGTAAAAGTGAATGGGACTGAATAAAAGGACTTCTTCTTCTTCTTCTTCTTCTTCTTCTTCTTCTTCTTCTTCTTCTTCTTCTTCTTCAGTCATCATGAGTGCATGATAAGATACTATGGCGCTCAAACTCAATCAAATACCCACGTAACATTTGAGAAAAGTACATTTGCTTTGGAGAAATGAGGAGATTCAGGTCCAGAAGCTTTGCTGTTTATTTCACTACTTTGTTTGTATCCTTTGTCTTTCATCATTTATCCATCCGGTTTTTGAAAACAGGATTTGAGCCTAAACCTGATCTTCAACCCTGAAGATGAACGGATTTATTGGCCGATATCTTTTAGGCCTCATGCTTCGCCTTTTACCCAGGAAGTAGTTTTGTATTTTGAAAAAATAAATGCTCCATTGGAGTTCTGATTGGCTGCACCATCACCTTCAGAAAGTCCAATTTTCACGCAAGCATAGAGAAAGCCGCTGTCCGTACCTTGGCTCTCCACATGAGCCACAGCTTGAAGATGTCCACGTGGCGCCCGCACTGCAGGGCCTTGTCGCCAGTGTCGTAGGAGAGGTCGTACTGCTTGTCCTGCTGGAAGAGGTAGCAGGCGTGCATCTGGTTGCAGTTCTGCATCAGACCCTGTGGAGACACCAGACCCGGCCAATCAGCGAAAAAAGAAAAAAAAAAAAACGATATATAAAAATAATAAAAATAAAAATAAAATGAAAAGAAATTTATATATAAAATAAAATAAAATAAAATAAAATAAAATAAAATAAAATAAAAATAATACAAATAATAAAAAAGTCAAATGGCGGCAGCGGCTACCTCTTCTCGGACCAGCAGGGCAGAGCACTGCAGCGGCACCGACATCATCTTGTGAGGGTTCCACGTGACAGAGTTGGCCCTGTGGGAGCACCAGGAACAGCGACGTAACACCACCGGATATATGCTCATGGGTTGGAGAGCAGGGAACGGCGCTCACCTCTCCACGCCATCCAGCTTCCACCGGTGTCTCCTGGACATGAGCAGACTTCCGCCCCACGCGCCCTGACGGAAGAAGGGGATCTGTGGTTACACTGGAAAAGTTGGGTGTCTCTGTAGAGATACCCAACGTGAATCTACGTATCCGCAGCCTCTGCTTTGAATCTGACCTTTACTTTTTTTTAACCAGGAAAAAAAAGCTGATTGAGATGAAGTCTAGCATTCCTGCAGTTGCCCTTAAATCCTTAAAGTAGATAGTGTGAGTGCCTATGCTTATATAATGTACATATATACAGGACTGTCTCAGAAAATTTGAATATAATGATAAAGTTCTTTATCTTCTGTAATGCAATTAAAAAAACTAAAATGATATTTACATGATATTCTAATATTTTAAGATCAGATTTTGGAGTTTTCTTAAGATGTAAGCCATAATCAGCAATATTAAAATAACAAAAGGCTTGCAATATTTCAGTTGACTTGTAATGACTCCAGAACGTATGACATTTTTGTTTTTGTAATTGCATTACAGAAGATAAAGAACTTTATCACAATATTCTAATTTTCTGAGAAAGCCCTGTATACAAATATGCACACATGCACTATAAACGACCTGTTTGAGCGGTCAAAGAGGCTGCGGTCCCGTCTACGCTGCATGGAAGGGGACCAAACACTGGGACCTCTGATTTCCTCTTTAGTTAAGATGGCGGTGTCCCTTAATAGAGGCGTCTACTGGCCACTGATGGAGCTCCGTCACGGCGAGACGCCCCCGGCTGTGATTTATGGCCATCATTTCAGACTCTCCCGGGGTCCGGAGTCAGATGGCAAACGGCCAGTGGCTATCTATCGGCGAGGCGGATGCAATACACTCGTCAAACCCCGTGTGTGACGGAATCGTGACGCTTTCTTTTTTTGACGGCGGGGGAACTCACGTCCACGTGCATCCACACGTTGTACTTCTTGCAGATGTCAGAGATGGAGATCAGAGGGTCGAAGGCGCCGTATACCGTCGTACCCGCCGTGGCGCTGACGAAGAAAGGCACGAAGCCCTGGGACGGATAGATCATATATATGTATGTATAAAAGAAAAATGTATGCATAGAAAAATGTAAATGAATGTGAATAAAAATGTACTTGGAATGTATGTGTACAGAATGAGAAGAATATACATATATATAAACATGTACACACACAATGACATGTATACATTTCTATATTGATATGTAGATATCTATAGATACATAAATATACAGAGTAAGATAGAATCAATATAAATTCAAAATGACATATGTATACTGTTCACAGATATATATAATTAGATGGATATAAAATGTATCTGTAAAAAATGATGTAGATATAAATTATACTGTATATGTAGTATTCACTTACAGACTGGAGATAAATAATTGTGTAGAGCAAGAAACACATTAAAAGTACATATATATATATATATATACACACACACACACACACACACACACACACACACACACACACACACACACACACACACACACACACACACACACACACACACCCAATAAGACATTCAAAAAAATATATATATTCAGAATGAGATGGGTTGTCCAGTCACAGACTGGGATATAAATATATATCCCAAATGAGACTGATATTGAATATATATGTATGTATATATATATATATATATTTTTTTGTTATTATTATGGATGGATGGATAGATATGTATATATTTTATGGATGGATGGATAAAAAAACATATATAAAGAAGCGCAGAATTAAGTGATGTGAAATATGTAAAGTAGACAGATATACGGGGATATGACAGGTCTACACTGACCCAGAACCAGAACCGGTTTAACTCCAGTATTTCAGAGGATTCAGTCATTCAACATTAGCATTTAAAGGAGAGTGTGTGTATGTGTGTGTGTGTTCATGTGTGTAAGACCATGTGTGTGAGGCATTTCAAGGTATTTACAAATCCACGTTTACCTTCTGCTTGGCCTCCAGTATTCTTCTCTCCAGGTCCGCCGGGATCATCTTACCGCTGCAGGAGGACACAGTCAACAAAGTGTTTTATTATCAATGAGAATAAAACAATATTTTATTATCAATAACAATAAAAGAGCGTTTTATTATCAATAAAAATAAAAAGTGCTCAGGCGGCGGCGACGGCGGCGGCATTACCTCTGGTCTGCCTTGATGCAGATGACACTCTCTGTCCCGATGCCGAGAGCCGCCGCTCCTTTTTTGATGGAAAAGTGGCTCTGAAAGGTAAATCACAAGGTGAGGGACCTGCTTGAAGATCCAGACAGGAGGCCAGAGAAGACACGCTGACATCCAACGGTCAGGAAGAAGAGGCTGACATATAACCAGACACATCTGAAGCCGGAACATTAGCTCTGCGTCCCCGGCGGTAAAACCGGAAACAAACGCGCCGCGACCTTTACTTGTGAAAGGTCAGCCCGGCTGCCGGGAGGAGCGTCGGGGGCCTACATGTTCAGACGTGAAGGCCACCAGTCTTGGAACGGAAGACATCCCTTTCTCCTTCACCTCGGGGAACATCTTGAAGCGGGCGAGCAGCATGGCGTACATGTTGGAAATGGCACCGCCTAGAGGACACAGGGGATTCACGGTGATCCACGAGCGGCCTTCGTCTCACGAGACGATCCGTCGTTTCTTCCACCGTCGGCGGGAATCGGTTCATTCCAAAAAAATTTTTTTTTTTTTTTTTTAAATAAATCCGTCTTTCCGGAGAAGACCTCCCGTCAGCGGGAGAGGAAGGAGGAGAAAATGGAGAATGAATTTATGCTAATTGGCTTTGAGAGGACGTCTATTTATATCATCAAAATGCAAATTGGTACAAGAGCCAAACCATTTCACTCCTGTGGGGGTGGATGGGGGTGTGGGGGTTTGGTACGCCCCGGCGGCGACCCACGTACCGGGAGAGAAGATGCCGTCTCCTCGGCCGTCTGGCCAACCGATGATTTCCCTCATCTTCTTCAGCGTGACGTACTCCAGTAACACGAAGACCGGAGCCACCTCATAGGTGAACCTGCGTCCCGTAAGAGACCACGTGGGGCAGGTTACACAAATATCACCCCAAGGTGTGTGTATGTGTACGTGTGTGTGTGTGTGTGTGTGTGTGTGTGGGACACATCTCTTCCAAAAATAGCCCCTGTCCCTGTGCAGCTTTGTCACATTCAGAGGTGAAATCTACGACGTTTGACAAAAATGTAAAAGCACCTCCTTTGCAGATGCTGGTATATTTACTAGAATCGAAAATTTAAAAAAACAAACATTCAAATAGACTTTTCATGATGTCACATTTATATTGTCACATGTGTGTCTCATTTAATCAGGAATAAAAAAAAAAATTGCATTTCCAATATATTTCAGCATTAACATGTGGCTTATAAGCATGCAGACATTAAAAAAAAAAAAAAAAAAAAAAAGCCAAATTAAAAGAAAAAAAAAAAACTGCTATGAAGATAATCGTGTTGCTGCCGGATCAGACTTTATCACCCCCAAAACACACACACACTGAAATTAGCCTCAGATTAGCGTGGATTTGATTCCTGCGCTTAACGCCCCCCCGCCCCCTTGAATCCCCCGGGGGGGCAGAGAGGAGGCGCGTCTGCCTTTCATTTCACCCTTTTCATTCAACGTGATTGAGTGACAAAAGGCCGCTATCGGCCGGCGCAGGAGTGGGGCGACGGGGAAGGGGGGGGTTGTCAGGTCCTTATCTCAGCTGCAGATCTCAGCGAGGAGGCGGCGTACTCACATGTTGGTGTTGGCGGTGGATGTAAGCCAGTCGGCCGCCAGGCCCACCATGTCTAAACCCGTGGAGAGCTGGTTGAAGTACCTGGGGTGGGCTGGGAGGCAGAGGTACGGTAAAACGTTTAAAAAAAAGGAATGAAAGATTACCACGTTTGCAGCTGTGTGTGTGTGTGTGTGTGTGTGTGTGTGTGTGTGTAGCAAACAAAAAACAAAAAAAAAGAGAAAAAACACCCAAAATGAAACACATTGAAAATGAATAAACGCAAAAATAAATAAAGGTATTTGAGAGCAAAGGGTTAAATTTAATGAACACACACACACACACACACACACATTCACATTTCTAATCATATATAAACAAATATAGTTTTGTATTATATATATCATTATATATAACTACACAGACAGACACACACACTCACACATTCACATTTCTAGTCATAGTTAAATCAATATATTTTTGCATATGAATTAATACATATAATATATATATATATCTTGCTCTACACACACAGACACACAGACACACACACACAAAAATAATTATACATTTTTAAATTATTACCTCCTGGTTTGACAATAAGTCACTTTTTTATCACCTTATTCTACCCCCCCCACACACACACATACAGACGGGCAAATAATATAATGTTTATGTATGTATGTGTAACATATATATTTATGTGCATACAGTAAATGTTAAGCTCGACATTTTCCTGCTTGGACAATAACATCGGTCCTTTTTTTAGCAGTAAAAGTGGCCACACACGCAAGCGCTCACGCACACGCGGCTTACGACGATCGTTTCAAAATCATAAAACGCAACTGTTAAATTAACGACTTTCAAAATAAAGATAATATTAATACGAGGAAGGTTTTTTTTTTTATTTCTATTTATTCTAGCTGTCTTTTTTTTCTTCCCCCTCCGAGCATCAGGGTGTCGCAGGCCCGCGGAGCTTCATTTTCCCCACGATTATCTCCTGCTATTATCGTACATTGAACGCATCGCCGCATTTATCGGTTCGCTGGCCAGGCGGGAGGAGGAGGATGAAGAGGATGATGAAGAGGAGGAGGCGGCAGACACATACACAAAATCTATTTTATGCCATAAATAAATTTGTTCGAATGTATTTTGATGAAGATAAACGGACGGTTGAGATTTCACACATTATCACCCTCCGATGTAAAATCATATGTATTTCCCTAAAATAATAACAATAACAACAACAACAATAATAATAATAATCATTTGATTTCACAGACCTTTATTTTTAATGTCCCTTAAAATATATTTGCGATATTCCGATTTTCAAATGTGTTTTTAAATCCAAAATGTTATCCTTGTTAGAATTACTATTGTGATCCTTTAATTTAAATCTGTAACCTAAAAAAAATAAAATAAAATAAAACGAGCAGGCCAGGATTGAGGCCGAAAACTGCAATTCCACATTAATATAGACAGTCAAATGCCGCGTTTTTATTATCCCAGTCATTTAATTGATTTAAATCGTATTTCCATCTTGTGCATTCAGATGTCACGGAGAACCCGCACCTGTCTTTATGGCGTATTTGAGCGTGGCCCTGCAGCTGACCAGGACGTCGTCCAGCGTGGCGGGTTCATGCTGCAGCTCCCAGTTGTTCATCTGCAGCAGCTCCCCGGGGTAGTGGAAGTCTATGACTTTGGTTTCCCGGTCGAAGGACTCCACGATGTAGGCCAGCAGGATGTCCACCACCTCCTGCAGGAAGGTCAGCGTCTTGGTGTCGCCGTCCATGGCGGGGAGAAGGTCTGCGAGAATTTGAAAACAAATAATAAATAAAAAAAAATAAACCCAGCCGTGGGCGTGGGAGCGGACGTGTGTTGTCCGTGCGGGGCCTCCACGCCCGCGGGCCTGCGTGCGTCACGTGGATTCCTACGCTATTTTTACCGAACGGTTTTTGAAATTCCTCGGAAAAAAATAGGCCGTGAACGCAACGCGCGTCCGCTGAAGGTGACCTCTGCGTAAAAAAAAAAAAAAAAAAAAAAAGCCGCTCCGTGGGTGCAGTGGGAGGACAGTGACGGAGTTGGGGAGGCGTGGGGTCTCCGTACCTGTGGAGTAGAGGTCCGAGAAGACCACGGCGGCTTTGGCGCAGCTGCACGATTTGGCGCAGCCGCAGCTTCCGGCCGCGGTTGGCGGCGCCACCGGCGTCGCCGGCGGCTGCTTGGCGGCGGCGTCGGCGGCGGCTTTCTCCACCTCCCCGACATTCAGCAGCGCTTTTGGACACAGGAAAGACGGTCACACACACACACACACACACACACACACACACACACACACACACACACACACACACACACACACGCACACACACACACGTGTCCAAACATACCACATAATTTGGATCCAATTCCTCCGGACAGCTTCTGCGCGGCCGCCTGGCACCAGGCCCGGGCTGGGGGGGGGGAGACGGGGGGTCCAACTTTAGCATTGCCGCAGACCCACACGCACGTAATTTCAACGTACACACCCTACGCACATTCACACGATCCGTGGCAAACAAAAAAAAAACGCGCACATACGTGGATGTGACCTGAGGAAGGATGCTGGAGAAAGGCCCTGACGTGCGCCAAACACACACACACACACACACACACACACGGAACAGCGTGGACAAGAGGGGCCACTCACGCGTGCTGGGGCTCTGGCTCCCGGCGTTGGTCCCGGCGTTATCCCCGCCGAGGGTCCAGAAGCCGTGCGTCGCCATGGTGACCGGTCGCTAGGATGTCGGGGCTCCGCGGGCGGCGGCAGCCCATCCGGTAGCGGCGGCCCGGAGCGGAGCGGAGCGGCGGGGAGCGGAGCGGAAGTCCAGCCGCGCGTCCTCACACGGCGGCGGCGGCGGCGGCGGCCGGCCGCGGCGCAGCCCCACGCGTCTGGAGCGGAGGAACGGAAGGAGGAAGAGGAAGAAGAAGAGGAGGAGGAGGAAGAGGAGAGACGCGGCAGAGCCAGGACGCGCACAGGCGCATAGCGTGGCCGCGCAGCGCGGAGCGGAGAGGCGTCTCTCCACGCAAGCGGGGAATTACGCAAAAAGAAGCACGGCCGTGCGCCCGCGTCCCTCCACGCAAACCAAAGAGAGAGAGGGAGAGAGAGAGAGAGAGAGATGTGAAGGGAGGAACAGGGAGGAGGAGGAGGAGGATGAGAAGGATGGAGGGGGAGGAGGATGAAATGAGGAAGAGGGGATGAAGAGGAGGATGAAGAGGAGGATGAGGGTTAAAAGCGCAGAAGCTTCAGCCGCTGGTGAAGATGCGGAGCATCAGCCGTCACCGATTGAATCCAAACTGAATCCACGTCACAGGAGAAACTCCGTCATGACTCCAGGACCTGCCCCCTACCTCATGTCTCCTACATCCTACTTCCTATTTCCTACCTCCTTCCTTCTGTCTCCTTCCTCCTGTGTCGTGCGTCGTGATTCCAAACCTCTCCTCCCGTCACTCACCCTCTGCGCACTGCTTCATCCGCCACAGCCCAGAGACCCATTTCTTGGAGACCCCCCCCCTCCACACACACACACACACACACACACACACACACACACACACACTCACACACACACACACTCACACACACACACACTCACACACACACACACACACACTCCAGCCTCAGGCCCCGGTTACTCAGAGGATATTTATGACGCATCGCTCACTTCATTTTTAACGGAATTTAAATGTGACATTAAGTCAAGTAAAATACACACACAACAACCACACACACACACACACACACACACACACACAGATAAAAGTACATCATCACTTAAAATCTGTCTTTGCACCTCCTTTTCTATGATGTCAGGATTTATTATAAAACAAATTTTCTTTTAAAACAGAAATAAACAGTCAATAATTAATGGATTCAGACAAACATCAGTATATGAACAATCACGGTATTCTTGGATTTTGATGGTGTGTATTTTCCACCCTCCTGGGCGGAGCGGACAGGAGGCCGAGCTGGAGGCAGCGGAGATGGAGGTGTGGAAGTTCCTCTTTCGGAGTGAGGAGGACGGAGGGGATCGGGAAGGAGTCCATCATGGTGGATGTTCTAGAGCAGGGGTGTCAAACTCATCTTGGTCCAGGAGCCTAGTTTGATGTCAAGGCGGCCGGACCAGTAAAATCCTAGAGTAATTACTTAGACGTAACACTAAGTCCAAATTTTTCCTTTGCTTCAGTCTAAAGGAGAACAGGTAATTCCAGACCTCTTTATATGTAATAAACTGTTCTGTTAAAAATACATGACAAACAACCTGAGATTCATGAAGAAAAGTAAATGTAATGTCAACAACACCATGCCTCAGTTCGGTCTTCTCAGTTCTCCGTGCATTTTGTTGTATTTGATTTGATTTGGGGCAGGGGGGCACAAAATATTACTCCGAGGGTCGAGAGTCTGAGACCCTTGTTCTAGAGATAAAATCACACTGAGATGGTTTGGACAGGGATGGAGAAGATCCGGGTAGAAGGGCGCCGAGGTTGGAGGAAGACCAGAGAGGAGGTTTATGGATGGAGGGAAGAAGACAAGAAGGTTGATGCAGGCAGATGATTGGCTGTGGAGACCCTGAAGGGAGCAGCTCAAAGGACAAGTTCGAAACCGGTCACCGGTGCGTTCTGCTGAAGGTCTGTGCAGCAGGAGGTCTTTGGACCAGCGAAAGAGGCCGAAGATCCTCTGGGCTCGTCTGCGTTAAATGTCGGCGGTTCACCATGTTCACGTCACGGGTGAAGGATTTGTATTTTTATACTTGCTTGGTTGGATTGAGCCTGGCCTGCTGGTCTCCTTCTGATGACCTTCTCATTCTGCCAAAGATGGGGAGTAAAGTGATCGCTGTGGAGGCTCCAAAGACACAACCACATCTCAGGTGCTTTGGTCTTGTTTAGGTTGACATGAAGAAACCAGAAAAACAAACAAACAAAGCGAGCGCACCGACAGTTTTACAAAACACCTGAGCGACCCGGCCGAGTCGAACACTACAATAACAGGTAAACCATCTCGGTATTTCCAGTCCCGTTTCTCCTCCAGACGCTCACCATCTGCCGCTTTGACTGTCCTCAACAAAGATCAGAACAGTCGGGACACTGTTCTCTCAACTCTTTTTCCACATCAGGTTGGACGTCCATACGGCTTTTGGTTTAAATATCAACCCGATGTTTACTGAGGCGCCGCGTAGGTCCACAGCCAGAAGGTCCCCGCTTGGATTCCCACAGTGGGCCTTTCTGTGTGGAGTCTCCATGTTCTCCAGGTGTCTCCATGCAGTTCCTCTGGGTTCCTCACACAGTCCAAAAACCTGCAAGAGGTTCTTTGGAGACCCTGAATTGTCCAGACATGTGAATGAGAGGGTGAATGGTTGGGTGTCTCTATAAGTGGCCCTGTGATTGGGCCAGGGTGAACCCCACCTCTCGCCCAATCCTGGCAGGGATAGGCTCCAGCACCCCCACGGACTCATTGCAGGATAAGTGGTGTAGAGAATGAATGAGTGAGTGAGGGAGTGAATGAATGAATGAATGACTGCATGTTTATTATCAACTCACGTCTGAGGTTGAGTCATGTTTTAGCTTCATCTGAGTCAAGACTACTGCAACAACTGGAGTTCACTCCATGTCCTAGTCAGAAACTACAAACTGCACTCAGTGTTAAACTACTACCATGGCTTTTAGTTCTTTTTCACTCCAACAACAAATTTTGTTGTTTTTTTTTTTTGTTAAAAAAAAAAAAACTTTTGTCACATTCCATGGGTTCTGGAGGGTCCTGGCATATGTCTTCTGGCACAGGAAATCCAGAGGTATTTCCATTTTCAGCCAGAATCCAGTGGAAAGAGACATTTAGAGCAGTAAAATTCCGTCTTTATATGTACATTTCATACTGTCGCTCACAATCAGTTCGCTTTGGAGGAACACCATTCCCATTCCCCATCAATAATCATATTTGGCAGGGGAACCACATGCAACAATTTAGCAAATAGGGCTAATATTAGCATCAACTTGCTATGTGTGTGTGGGGGGGAGGGGGTGCAGGCTCGGCCATGCTGACATTATTAGGACTTCAACACAACACGTGTTCTGGAGGGGAAATTAGAGTGTATATATATATATAGGTACATTAAAAAAATTACCTTTCACATTTCACATTTGCACTGGAGAGAAACCCCTTTCAAAACATCTCCCAGGTGCTCTCATGGATTCACACCCTTCTGGGCCGCCATATTTAATTGTTGTCACATGGATACCGCTTTTGGATTTGCACAGATTAACACCAGACGGCCGACCACGCTGGGTCAGTAGTGTTTGATGAGCCTTCGTCTCTGGGACGTCTTCCTCAGTAGATGTCTGTAATCGTAGGGATTCTGCTCAGTTCGGTTCTCTGTCGGCAACCTCCCGGGAACAGAGAGCCTGCGGAGACAAAGATGGCCGCATCATTAAAATGCATGCCTAGAAGAAAAGGACAATGGACAATCGAGTCAGGATAGCCTTGTTTGCAGCGGTGATGGTATGACAGGAATGGCACGGACGGTGCTGTTTGCAGATGACCGTGGGATCTGGAGTCACATTGAGCCGGGAGCAGGTGGAAGCATATCTGGAGAGGTGGAGGTATGAATGAAGGGTAGCTCTTGCCCCTACAACTGAACCCTCTGTACTCATAAACAGATGCTCACCTTAATTTGTTTCCGAGTGGACGTAGTAAAAGAACTGAATTACAGTACCAGGAGTGCAGACAGGTATGCTCTAAGAGCTCATAGCCACAGTAACTTTAGCTAAAAGCCTCAAAGTGTCTTTTGTAAGGCTCTCCATGTTCTCTGGTACCAACCCTGGACACCCTGGAGCGGCTGTGACTCTGCTGCCCCGGGAACACCCGGAGATTCACCCGGAAGAGTTGGGCCAAGTGGCCTCTCTGCTGAGGCCGCTGCCCTTGAGACCCCACCCCAGCTAGGAGGTAGAAGCTGTAGGGATGGATGGAGGTTAAAAGGACTCTTGCATGTGAATAGAAGGTCTCTGACTGGGTCATCCAGGGGAAAGCCTTACAGAACAAAGCTATCTAGTCAGGATAGTCTTCTCCTGCTCGTTGCCCTTACGTACCTGCTGTCTTTGGTAGTTTTGGTCGACTCCGGCTCAGTGACCGCCCTCTCCTGGGACTGCCTGCTAGAAGATGGTGTTTGCCTCCTGTCCCCATGCTGTCTCCTGTCCATGGACCTTCTTCGCTCTGTAGACTGTGGGCTGCTGCCACTGCCCAATGTGTTCTCCATGGACAAGGAAGGGGCAGACCTGCTCGTGGACAGGCCCGTGTAGTAGTGGTCATCTAAGTCCAGGAGCTTGCCTTGACTGGAGACCCGAAAGAATAGGATAGACAAGGATGAACGTTTTGCTGATGACCATTAAGACCTATAATTAGTAGTTAATACATTACTTTAACATAGTGCACAAATATCTTTGGTAGGTGATATGACACAGCCATGTAGCAAGCTTGGGTTGCACTGAGAAGTTCTGGTCTTTCCATGCCTCTGAAACATTCTTGTTACTGTTAACATCTATCTGTTGGTAATTTGTTTTTGCAATAAAGCTGCCTCACGCAGTGAAAGACACTGTTGTCTGTTTTGCCCTGATATCCCTTGTACCTTTGATTTTTTTGTTTCTCATCAAATAGTTGTAGTTTTTGGGGTGGAGGCTGTCACAGTGCTCCTTTCTTGAAATAACACTGGTCACTAAACCCACACTGGGGCACATTACCTATTTACCTCCACTGTCTCTGGTACATTATCATCCATTCATCTTTCACTTTTCATCTTCTTTGCCCACATCCCTCCATCTCCCATCTCTCTGCTGTCAGACTGAGCCAGTGGTGCCATCCGTCCTACTGACCTTCTCGTCCCTAATGATGCGTGTAAACTGCCCCTGTCCACAGCTGGACTTATTTATCTGCTGACAAATTATTACCCCCGATGGTAAATATTGCACTGCACAGTGTTTGAACGTCAGCTTCAAATGTACATTTTATGGAGCACTCGCAGCGGATGGAGGCAAGGCGGTTGATTTGAAGTGTCCGGACCCGAACGTCGTCCTGATGTTAGAGCTTAGCTGTCAACATTAATCTGAACCTGGGGTGCGAAGCTAGAAGGCAACATGCTAAAACATAATCCAGATAGCTTGTTAAATGAGTCCTGACTGCGGGTGCAGAACTTACTCCTCTTTCCTTGGCTTGCGCTTGTCATCCTGAACGGACCGCTGAGTGGAGGGATGAAGAGCGAAGATTATTACACGTCAGTCAGACACCATCTAAGAACTACGAATCTCAACAAATGAATGAGTAACTCAGGAAAAAAAAAAGGTTTGATAGAAAACAAGATGAACGCTAAGCGCAGGCATGCTGTTGCTCAAATGTCTAAATCCTCATTTTAAGTAAAGCTCCCCGTTGCCATTGGCGCCGCAGGAGAATCTGCTTGGAATAGTCACACACTTTGATTAAATCCACAAAGGTTTTTAATTCAACCAAATAAAATGGCCGGACGAAGAAAGGCAGACGAAAAGTAGGGAACGTCACAAGTACGACTGGACAATGAACTTTTGAAAGGTGTTCAAAAGATAAAAACAAAACAATTTATGACTGGTCCGGTGTTTGCAGCCTTTCTGATAACTGGGCTTTAGTTTTTAAAAATGACTCACGTGTATCAGGTTATAGTAGGTGGAGTCTTCAGGTGTGTTCAGAGTCTTGGGCTGCTGGGTCCTGCGGGGGGTCCTGGACAACCTCTTGTCTGCTGAAACAATGATGGGAAATAAATGCGGTGAAATACAGTCAAATTGCTTCTGCCAAGGCACAACGAGACTGGGGAGGGACGTGATGCGACGTGTCTACTCCAATAAATAAATGGGGGAAGGACTTTGGCATGTTAGTGATGTAAAATTCTGCTCCATACAGACTAGCGTCACACCCACTGAACAACAGAAGGAAACAAAGTACAGAAAATGCATTTATCTCATTGGCTGTTTTCACCAGCCTTCTGGAAAAGTGACCCTGTTGCCACTTGTCTCAGCTTTCGTCGAGCAAACCGTTTGAATCTCGCGGACCCGCCGCCCTCGGGGTCTGCAGTGATACCCCATCCAATGGGATTCGCCAACCCCGTATCGAGCTCCACCGTCAGATGACAATTTCCGTACCAAACATTGGGGCTCCATACTGTCCAACAAAAAAGAGCTACTCTTCTCCTCCAATCAATGTGACTACAACTAGTTAGTATGTATAAGTTTGCAAATACTCATATTTCTACAGTCAATCTTTGGTTTGCATTTGGCAGAAAACTGTTACTATAAGCTACATTAGCTTCCTACGACGCCTCTTTTGACCTCTGCAATTCATACATGCAACCAGCTAAATTATGTTCGCTGCTATCATAGTGTTATCATACATCTGCTATCGGATGTGATCTGAGCTCCCGTTAAGCAGCGAACTTGTCTTGTGTCCACGACTTGCCCATTAATCTGATTGGCCAGGCTACAAGCTTAACCTGGTTGGTTAGGGGTGATGGGTAGGTTATAGCAGTGTGAGTGATGTCGGAGGGGCGTTCTTCTAAATCAGGGGTCGGCAACCTTTACCACTCAAAGAGCCATTTGGACCCTTTTCCCGACAGTAAAGAAAACACTGAGGCCATACAACCCTTTTGAAATTTAAAATGAATTAACATGGCATATGATATTTTTTTGCCTTCATGCTATGTATAAACAAAATATGTGCTGCTTTTTTTTTTTTTAAAACAAAATAATTTTTTTTGATTGGAACAAAACATTTTGAACTCCTTGTATTTAAAAAAAAAAAAAATCCATAACCTGCGTCATAGTTAATCAAAATTTACTTTTAAAAATGAACAAACTAAAATAGATTTTAATCAAATACTCTTTGAATTATTCTTAAAAGCCACATCAGAGGGATCAAAGAGCCGCATGCATCTCCGAAGCCATGGGTTGCCGATTCCTGTTCTAAACCAAAATCGGAGCTGTCAGCGACGTCAGCATAGAAGACCACCATCCCTAGAAGATGGCAAATGATTAATTGTTCTCTATGGAGAAGCTGGTTCTGTTCTTGGTGTGAATGAATACTTTCAGGTCACTTGGTCACACAATGAATTTGTTCAATGATTTCCCGAGGACGACCCTTTGGGTGGTTGCGTGTAATCAATCATGAGGTGCAGGAGGCCACTTCAAGCGTGGTTTAGGTGAAAAAAAAACACAACCCCCTGCACCGAAAGGTGGGCCAGTCGGGGGTCTCCTACGGTACAAAGCTAACAACCAGAGAAACTGAATACAATAAACCTGGTGTCTCCTCACTGGCCTGTAGGATTTGTTGTATACCCATGAGTTTGTTGCATTCTGGCTTGAATTACCGCTGTATCCAAATCCTTAGTGGGATATCATATGTCAAATGGTCACCACTTGTGTAGTGCTTTCGTCACCCTGCGTGTTTTAAAGCGCCGAATCTAATTCACCCATTTACATGAAAGTGGCAGCAGAGCGTCAATTCAAAGCGTTAACAGTGAAGCAGCTGGGGTAGCAGGACAGGAGGGGCTGGGAACTGAACCATCAAATTTGAGGGACGCTTCCCTAGAGGCCTTGCGCCGGTTTCTTTTTTCCCCCGACGCAGTTTCAGAGCAACAACCTTCGACGCACGAAAAGTGTCCGGTAACTTGCGGCGATGCTCGGTGCCTTGCATGCCATTGGCTGCCCGGTGAGAGGTGCGCGTTCGTGAGCAGCTGGCCGGTGATTCACGCATCGCAGCGGACGAGTCGTGATCCATTATCTTTGTCACGAGTGATATACGGCAACAATATCCCTCTGGGGCCGTGTCAGTTATTGCAAATATATTACAGTGACCTTTTGCTTTTATTCGTTATTAATCACTGTTCATGCAGGGTAAAAAAAAAAAAAAAACGAAAAAACATGTGGCAATAATCATCCATCACACGCAGAAGCTCTCAGGTAGTTGAAATGAAAGTTGCAACATTTGCAGGCAGCTCCATCCAAAGGTCATTTTGAATTGTTCAAACAAACCAAACGCCAATTCCTCGCAGTCCCTTATTAATTTCTGCCGTAATTGTTGGGGACGCCGGCTGGCCAAAAACATGATTAACGTTGGGTGACCTTTCCCGTCAAGTGCGTCGTGACTACACGACTTTATTTACGTGTCAAAAATGATTCCAACAGCGTTTATTTAGCACAGATATCCACACCGGAGATATACGAACAACCCAGCGAGGCTCAAAAATCACAATTCTCAGTTGTGGCCTCTGGAAATAACAGGGATAATTCATTCTGTCCGGGCCCTGGTGGCGTGCTGTTCTAGAGCAGAGCTTGGAAAGGGCAGACAGACCCAGACTGTAAGCCCAGAGATATGCATGGAGTCTGTAACGGTTACGCAACAAAATGAGATTAAAAAAACAGGGTCGTGGAGATGAATATGTGGAAAGCACTCCTCGGCGGCACGGGTTTTCATTTGAGCGCTTATATTTTTGGTATTCATCGACCACAGGGCAGCTCCCTGCGCTGGGTAATTATTAGAAGAGGAAATCATTAGTGCTCTTGTTTGTGCCAGGAGTCAATTAGCTGATTAGCTCACAAATATGAAAAATGGCTCAACCAACCGGCAGCCGGTGAAACATATTTACGTTCTCCGGCAGGGGGGATGATTCACGGTTTCGGGGCAAAGACATGCCGCTTTGAAACGTTTAATGTCAGATAAGCAAAGGACTTCTGCACTGCACCTTTCGCCTTCTAACTAAATAAAGATTACACTTTCCATGAGATCGGAGTCTGATCTGCCCACGCACCAGGACCTCTGATCCAAGCTGCTGGAAGTAAAGGGAGTTCCTTCAAATGTTTTTAGATCAGGTTAAAAACAAACCAAATGCAAAAGAAACTCATTATTTTGCAGAGAAATTAAGACGTTTAATCACCCCCCCCCCCCCCCCCCCCTTCTCCCAACAGGCAGTTTGACTGCTGGCTTTGCCATGCAATGATGTGAAAAATAAACAAATTCACCCTCTTGCCGCCCTGAAAGCAAACACTTGTTTTGATGACACGTCAAGGAGGGGAAAGCTCTGCCCATTCCTGCGTGCCAATTTCCCTGGATTTCTGAAATCGTGCATCACGAGAGAGAAGGTAATGCATCCACAGTGAACATGGCTTTCTGGTCTTTTGTGATGGGAATCCAAACTTCAGCTCTCAAACTCAAAAAATGGATTCACTCATTCATTATCCAGACCACTTATCCTGCAGTCAGGGTTGTGGCGGGCGGGTAGCCTACAGGTATAGCAGCCTATCCCGGCTACCAGAGGGCCAGAGGTGGCCTCACAGTCCTACATATAGAGATATATGACCATTAGCCCTCCTAGTCATACATCATATAGACAGAGCGCTATACAAGTGGAGACTGTATTCCTGTTAACCGTCCATTCATTCATCAAACTCCAGGCTACATCAAGCCGACGTTGTATATCACACTTGTTTCCCCACAAACTCTTTCCAGCTTATCTTACATGCTTGGTGATTCTGCGGCGCAAGACCATTGACGGCGTTCCCCCTGGACATGCCGCTACCCCTGCGCTTTGCCTGATGGGCCTGGATGATTTCGTTCAGCCTGTGCTGCATGGCCAAGAAGTCCAGGGAGGTCTTTGAGATCTGCCCAAACACAACCGTGAAGAAAGAAAATTAAAAAACACTGATCACAGTGATGTATTTGCATACATTTCTATCTAGATATTCATTCATTTATGATCTACTCTGCTTATCCCGCAGTCTGGGGCACGGGGTTTGCCGGAGCCCATCCCATCTGTCATTGGGCAAGAGGTGGGGTTGATCCTGGACCAATCACAGCTCCACATCTAGAGACATCCAACCATTCACCCTCTCATTCACACATCTGGATAATGTAGGGTCTCCAATGAACCTCTTGCATGTATTTGGAGTGTGGGAGGAACCCGGAGGAGCCACGATCTTGCTCCGAGGGTGAAGTGCTGACCACTCCATCTAGACACGTATACATTTTCTTCTATTGTCATCAATGGGAGGACTGAGAGACTGTCCGATTGCACTTTGAGAACATACATCAGTGAAGTGGTTGCAAAGGTCATTTGTTAGCCTGCCTCCTAACACTCCGGTGAAGATGAGCATCCGGCTCTAGCAAAAGTCAGGTATGGTTCACTGAAATATCCGCTTGGGTAAATGCTTTGCTGCTGCAACAGCCTCTGACATTCAGGAGTTGTTAACCAGCGTGCAAATCAGGCCTGGATAAGACAGGCCGTACCGGCTCAGAGTTACGTAACTCGAGATTTGGAATCAGAAGCCTGGGGCTGGGAGGGGTACATTCCATACTTCCCATCTTTTCTGTGCTCTAATGGGCTCCTTGATAAAATTGTGATGCCTCATAGTTGGATGTTTTTGTTTCTGCTCCAGTTGCCTGACAGACATCAACCCAATAAGTACTTATTCACCATTAGACCAAATCAGAAGTTCAGTACTTGAGCCTAAAAATGGTACTTACCTCTTTGGAGAAGGTAGCCAGCTGCTCGGCTTCTTTCAGCGCTGTTTGCTTGTTGGCCCTCAGGTTTTTCCTGTCCTTGTAGCCTCTAAAGTTGCTCTGGATCTTCACGGCCGCCTGCTCCTCCTCCTGTCTTTCCCTTTCTACATCTGTCACCTCATCACGTTCTATTATAATATCATCGACATCCAGAGGTTCCTTCTCCCCCGGGTGAGTTTCTGCATTACTGGGTACTGCATCTTCGGCTTCTACGCTCTTTCGAGCATCTCTCTCTGCTTTCAGTTTCTTTCGTTCCCGGTGGCCCCTGAAGTTACTTTGAAGGACAGTTGCAGCTTTCTCCTCATCCAGCCCCTCAGGGTCCTCGCCCGTCACATTTTGCTGAGAATCTGCCACTGATTCTCCCGATGGCATTACCGCGTCATCCTTCGAAGACTCATTCTCATCCCTCTTCTTTTTCTTGGGGATCTTTCCCTCCTCCTCCAGTCGTTTGCGCTCCTTGTGGCCTCTGAAGTTGCTCTGAAGGACCACCGCTGCTTTGGTCTCATCGGGGTCATCAGGATGAACCTGCGATGCTTCTGGAACCTGTGTTGATTTTTCTCTGCAGATGGTCTGCGTTTCTTCACCCGAGGGCCTCCTTGGACTCGGACTTCTGGCTGGTACTTTGCCTTCCTCCTGTAACCTTTTCCTCTCTCTGTGGCCTCTGAAGTTACTCTGGAGTACAGTAGCAGCCCTGGTTTCATCCTCCAAGTTCTCCACATCCATTAATTCCATGGGCATCATGTGTCCGGCATCTGTTGCTGCTGCATTTGATATCACTGCCTCATCCAGCACTTCTGTATGCTCTTCATCTTCTGGCACCTGCGTGTGGTCACTGTCGTCATTCTCCTCTGCTTCGAATGTACTTTCGTCATCCTCGTCCAGAGCCTCCACGGCCCTCCCCCCGTCTTCCTTTCTCACTGGCTCCTGACCCGCTGAACATTCCTCTAGCGTGATTGAAGATAACTCAAGCTCGGCACCAGCCATTGTCTTTTTCCGCTCCTTAAACTTCTTCCTCTCCTTGTAGCCTCTGAAGTTGCTTTGCAGGACCACGGCAGCCTTGGTTTCTTCTTCCTCATGCGTTGCTTCGACGCTGGAAGACGCTATCTGCTCTTGCGTTGCTTTCAGAGCTTTATCTGCTCTCTCTTTCTCTCTGGCTTCCCTGGAAGCAAGACATGTACTTCTTCATCAGGGTGGCCTCATTCTGGACCCTTTTTTGATCACAATTGTCTATCGGCTGTTTTTCGATGTTGCCATTTGCGAACTGTTACAGGGCAGTGGCGCACAAACCTTTTTCTTTTGAAGCTTCTCCTTTCCTTGTGTCCCCTGTAACGCGCCTGGATTTTGGTTGCTGCTCTGTTCTTCTCCTCCACCATCTCCTTGTAGTTTTTCCTGGCAAGAAGCCCCCTGCAAGCTGAAGGGGAAACACTTTAACAACACGGAGGCCGACGACCCGAAAATCTGGATACCGAGTTTCGTCTCTCATGTTGCTTACCGGCTTGGAACCGAATGATGACGGCTTCAAACTTGGCTCTTTTTTTGTCATTGGCAACCCTCCTCCTAGCTTGTTGACCTCTGTAAGCTGGACATCGGACAAACAGACATGGACGCATTGCTTACCAGAAGTGCTCTGCCACTCCATTTTCAAGTTAATGAACAGTTTACCAACCTGACTGTAGCACCAAAGCACTCTGTTCCCTTTCTCGTAATATTTTGCGGTATCGCTTGGTCCCGAGCCAGCCTCGAACATACGCCTGAAGCACCACAATGCGCTGTGTAGCCTGCTGCACCATCAGGTTCAGATGCTCAACATGGTAGTATTTGAGAAACACCTGAGAGTGAGGACAGCAGACTGGTCAAGAGTCAAATCCAGAGTTGGGTTAAGCAGCTGTTGATTCACATTGATATTTCACGGTTTTCATTCGTGAGGTGATGGTGTCCAAGGAGTAGCTAAAAAAACATCAAGAGGATTCCTCTTTGTAATGGTTATATGTCGTGACAAAGTTCTTTGGCTTTTTGTCCCTAATCTTTTGACACTGTCTACCCATTGAGTGTTTGCACCATATCTTGTGAACTGAACCGTCCTTTCATTGATTCATTCATTCAATCTTTATCTGCACCACTTATCCTGAAGTCAGTGTTGCGAGGGTTCTGGAATGTATCTTTGCTGTTCCTGGGCGAGGACAGGGTTTCTCCCTGGACCGGTCGCCCTTCGATCACAGATCCACACATAGAGACACAAAACCATTCTGTCATTCACGCCCCTGAACAATTTAGGGTTTCCAGTGAACCAACTGTATGTCTGAACCCAGAGGACGACTCATTCCTTACATACATAAATATTCCATTCCAATTCAGTTAATGCATATTGACTCTCTCTCTATATGTGTTTATAAACACACACACACATTAGCTCACCTTTGTTTTCCCCATTGCCCAATTCTCCAACTTGGCCTTTTCAAGTATGGCAGTGCATGTCTCTGGAGTGGCAGGCGGCTCCTCGTGGGCGTGGAAGGCCAGGAAGTAGTACCTGTGAACACCAGCACAGCCAGTTGGGGCTCAAAAGGCAAAAGCTGCAACGGTCCCCTGATTTCCATGGGACCTGCTGTGGTGCGAGAGCCAGGCGGACCTCTTGGTGAAGTTGGCAAACAGGATGCGGTGGGAGTAGCCCTGCCGTCTGATCTTGGCCGTCTCCAGGATCCCCGTGTAGCGCAGCTGAACCAGAACCTTCTCCCGGTCAAACTTGTGGGCTTGGCGATCATTGTTGGGTTTAATGCAGCGAACGAAGTGGGGCTGCCCCGATACCATCTTGGATAACAGGTCCATGAGCGAATACTAGGAGGCGCAAACAAATTGTCAGTAGTTGGGATCTGAACTGAGACCCCGACGATGGGAAGATCACACTCTTACTCTGAAGTAGGACGCCACCGTCTGAGTTCTCATGTTGGTGGTTTCTCTGGGGTGGTAAGGGGCGTCTCCAGGATCCACTGACTAAGCAAACACAGATTACGTTGATAAAAAAAAAAAAAAAAAAAAAGATTTTGGCCAAACAATTTGAACACGACAGTCTACTGACAAAGAATTACGAGAAAACATTTTGATAATAGACACAAGCAGGAAACAAGAAAGGACTAAGATAGAGGACTGACAGGTACCAACTAGAGAGGACTACTGGTGGTGTCATTAAAATAGTATCCAAACTTCTTCTCTTGGCTGCACCCTTCTCCACAGCCGATCATCCATTTCCATCTAACCCTCTCCTCTCACAACTATCCTCCTCCTCTCCACCCATAAACCTCCTCTGGACCTCCCCCTATCTCAGCATTCTTCTACCCAGATCTTCTCCATCCCCCCTCTGTTCATGTCCAAACCATCTCTGTGTGACTTTATCCAGAATATCTACCGTGTGCCCTCCCTGTCGTCTTCTCTCGGTCTACAAGCCTGATACCTTGGCTTCTTCTTTTCCCCCTCTGTCTTCTCCCTCTTGTCTTTCCTTCAGGCTGATTCTTTTCTCCACCCTCTCCGCTGCTCTGGACTGGTGACCCTCGGTACTTAAACTCCTCCACCTTCATCTCCACCCCCTAGAGCCTCACCGTTCCTCTTGCGTTCCTCTCATTCACACATTCACACATCCTCTCATTCCGTCTTGCTGCAGCTAACTTTCACTCCTCTTCTCTCCAGGTCACATCTCCACCTCTCTAGATGTTCCTCCACCTGCTTCCTTCTCTCACTACACATCACAATGTCATCTGCAAACGTAGTAGTCCATAGAGTGTAATGACCCAAACTAAATTTCATTGATATTGTTATGGTTTTGTTTGTTGTTGTTTTTTTTTGTCATAAAAATCACCAATCACCGTTTTCATTTGCACTCTGTCATCGAGAGGCACATCGAGAAAGCATTTGTTTTCAGGAGTGCGCTTTAAATCCAGAGAGGGCTGCAAAAGAGATGCAGAAAATGGATGAACACCAAAAAAAAAAAAAAAAAAAAAGTGCAGACGTCAGAGTTTGATCTGCCTGATTACGATCTGAAGTGTCATCTCCACAATAATTAGACGCTTGAAAAGCAGGAAATGATTCATGTCATAAACAAGGCTTTCTATTTCTGAGCTGGGCGCTAATATAAAGGGGCGGCTGTCGCTCAGCTGCTGGAGCAGGTTACTAATTTGAAGGCCGGTGGTCCGATCCTCCTGTCTGCAGGCCCAGGTGTCCTTTGGCCGGACTCGGGGCCTCCTGGTGCTCCTAATGGTGCGATCGGCGCGAGAGCATTAGTGCGAATTCGGGAATTTGATCCATTTAAAAGGACTTTGAAGGCACAGCGTGATGAAACCAGTTACTATCAAATAGGGACGCTGATCAGATCATCAAAAAGTCCAAAAGCACCAGTTTAAAAAAACCTTTAACTTTAGATCCAATAGCTGGAATAGTTTCTATTAAATTCAACTCCCATTAATGCTGTAGTAAATATGTTTGTGTATAATAACACGGTTTATTATGTTTTCTGAAGCAACATACACATGGAGTGAATATACATCATCATAAAGAAGTGGGGCCTCGTATATAGAAGTAGAAACAAAATTTAACACATTACAAATAGTTTCTGTGCAATTTTAAAATGGCGATCAATATAAAGACTGAATTCAAAGAAGAAAACGACACGCTAAAGAAAGCCCGAGCGTCGATATTTGATTGTGCTTCCCTAGAGGAGTGAGGGGTTCGATAAGTTCTAGAAAAATAATATGCAAATAAATGGAAATGGATTCGACTCCCGTCGATGTTGATTTCTTCCGAAGGAAGGCTTTGCCCTCAAGGCTCACGTTTAGCGGAGGCTGCAATGTCAACTCATTCATTGTGCTAAACTTGTCGGGAGAGAATGCATTTGTCTTTTGGCCAATGAGAGAAATTCAAAGGGATTTGTCCACGTTTTGGACCGGAGATGGGATACCGCTCACTTTACGAACCGTTTGACTTCAATCATTTCTCGCCAGAGGACTCGCATGCTACAACCAGACAAATCCAAACAAAAAACATTTACAGGGAAAGACGACTCGCTCGCACATGCACAGGGTGAACATCTACACGCTTATGGACAGACGACAGAAGTACACACCGCTACATTTGGAGTCAATGCTAAGGCGGGCTACGGGGAACAGAAGGTGCAAACATGACACCTGAGGTGAAACACGGCAGTGATTAAGTGTAATGATTACCTCGCTGAAAGCAAAGGAAGTGTACAAAGTTAGCACTCCCATCTTGACAGGCGAGGAAGAAGAAGGGCACAGAAGAAGTAGGCTTCAATCTCACACGGTCAGACAAACAGAAACTCAAAAGGGGAGCAGGAGTTCTTTTGGTGATGTTCTTGAAAGGTAGGAGGAGGAGTGATTTCCCGGGGAAGGTTCCCGACGCGAGGGATAATACAGTGATAATGGACGGTGCCGTAAGTACCTTGGCGAAGGTGATGGTGCGTGTCGGGGTCCGCGGGCTGTGCATTGTGTTTATGCCTTTACCCTTGGTGTGGGCAAGGTTGCCTGTGAATCGAACAGTGAGCATCAGCGTTAGCGAGCGGAGCGCAGAGACCGGCGGGGGGTTAATCATCCAGAAAAACAGACAAGGATATTTTTACCCGGCAGCGTAAATCGATTATCCGTCACACCGGAAGCCGCGAACAGAAAGCTTTGTTCCCGTAGCGGTATGCAACTGGGAAGGCTAAAGTGATCTCACGCGGACATGGGATGCCGACACCCGGCCAACGGCTGTTGAGGCTGCTTTTGGAGAGTAAGCAGGTGATTACTGGCTTTGAGTTGCCGCCTGTTCTGCCAGCACAGGAGAGCTTCGTGGCCAAGGTAGGCTTAGCACCTTCAGGTCCTGCTATTTGGAGGGTTACAAGTCCTAAAAATACTGATGGAAACCACACGGTTTGGCTCCATTGAGTCTGGACTCTACAACCAAGCGTTCTTATTTTCCCAACTCAGCCCTCTGAGCCCCAGTATCTCCCCCGTCCCTTCAAAGGGTCACCATCAGGTGTCCTTTACCTGTCTTGGTGAGGGGGTGGGTGACAAGCTTTCGGATAAGCTCGTTTTCTGATGATCTCAGCAGCAGGACAATATCGGCAGGCAGCGTGTCCCTATTCTTTGCCAGTATGCCTGCAGCGCTGTAGATCACCTTCATGTTTGGGGGAGGAAGGGACAATCAGTGTGAGGCTGAACATGAGCTAAACATCAATTCATTTGAAAAACATGGAGGAATTAACTGGATCTAAACAGAGGCAAACCGGAGAGGAAACATACCTTTCCTGCATAGTGGTGGATCCCGAAGCCGAGGTCAATCCTCTTGGGTCTCCAGAAGCTCTTGGTCTTCAAGTTGTTCTCAAATTTTTCTGAATTAGTGAGACAACATACATCCACTTTAAAAGACCAACTATTAAAAAACTGTTGCTGTCTTTGACGCTCTACTGGCTGGAAACTGTAAAATCCTTGGAGAAATGGTAGTAAAAACTGATTTTTTTGGGGTAACCTCTTGGGAAGCTTTGCCTTTGTGCTATAAACTTTTCTTTTTGCGTAGCTTAAAGTTTGGGCTGGGCTAGCTGCCAGTTTCACTACCATAGGCTTACTATGCTAGGGTTTATCCCATGATACACCCCTTTCCTTTTTCCCATTCTTCAAACCCCGTCAGCACTCGTGTCCCATCATCACTGCATGCTGGTATCCTCATATCTTCTCCCAAGCTCTCAGGCTGTCACAGTTAGCTTTCCTTAAGTATAATAGATGGTCTGTACGTGCCCCTCATAGCCCCTGTGTTGCTATCACAATCTCGTTTGAAGCAGAAGGCCAACCCCCATTGAGCTGGGACCAGTCCCAGGTTTCTGCCACAGTAAATGGCAGCGGCAGTTTTCTCCTCTCTGTCACCAAGTGCTTGCACCTGGGAGGATGGTGGGTTTCTGTAGATCATCTAAAAGGATGTGGTCCAGACCTGCTCTGCATGGGAAGTGTCATCAGACAACCAGGGTTGATTTGGCACCATACAAATAAAATTAATCTGAATTTGACTCTGTTTCCTCAAGAACGTTGGTCTCGTTGTACTGGGTACAATGTCCAGTTGCCCAGTTGTTGTTTACCTTCACGTCAGAACAAGATAGAGCCAAAAACCAGATTGCTCATGAGTGTCAACAGACTTGGAAAGTAAAGCCGACTGTGATTCCGACAGATGAATTCCATTTTCATAAAAGGCTGCGTTTAACCCCGAGGGGACTCGCCTACGAGGGTCTGGTCCGTGGCTTGCGGGAACCGGCTCTCCTCATCCAGAAGAGACAGCATGCCCATGGGCTTCTGCAGGAACAGGTCCAGGAGATGCCGGTTGTCCTCGTACTCAATCACCCGAGCGTCCACCTCTTCGTTCAGGTACTCGTCCTGTGCAGACATGCCGGGATTATTTCGGTTTGGAATAAAGAGGGAAGGCGTTTTGCGCTTGAACGCAGCCTTCAGTCCTGTCAAAAGATAAAATGTGTTCGGCGCCGTAGCTCTGAACGGGCCGGACAAGACAAAATAAAACCATCAGCTTTTGAGCCGTGGCAAAACGCAAGGGCCCGTCGGTTTAAACGGTTTTACTTTTGATTAACTAAAATAATTAAACGGCAAGTTGATTCTCATTTCATCTGAAAAAATGATGTCCTCTCTGGCAAGGCTCCCAGCAGCGCTGTGGAGCATATATAATAATTATGTTCACAGCTCATATTGGAAAATAATTCACAATCAAGCTAAGCAATTGTGAGGCTCTACTTCTTTGGGAACTCTAATTACATATTTAAATTGCCATGAATGTAATGATGTGAAATTATATTGATGTTTTATTGCTCCGATGGCTTTCTGGAGTTTTCCGAATCCCTGTAATAAGAGGGACTATTATAGGGACCCCTGCATGCATAACCTTTCTATGGGGATGCGGTGACGTCGGGACTTGTTGCCTCATGTTGCTCTAGTCAGTTACTCAGGCCTGCTTCTAATAAATCACATCTGCGGGACAACGCGAATCCTCCACGCGGGGAAGGGATGTCCCATCGAGACAAGCATACCACTCAGCAGCCTCTCCAGAAACTCAGACCTCCACTCTGAGAAGATGATGATAGAATGGGAAAAAAATCTAATTAAGGTGCTTATTCTATCACAAAAGGCATGTCATGAAGCTACACATGGCAAAGCGTGCCGCGACTCTGTTAAACCTCCAATTGAAAGTCAGCTGGAAGCAGACTGTGAGTGAATAGGCGGGTGCTTCTTCCTCAGGGGGGCCGGATGTAAAAGTACATGAATAGCAAACATTTTCGTCCCCGGCAACTTATAGGTTTTCGCTCGAGTGACACTTTGTGCACGGCGTGAAATTCCCCCTCGCAGCCCGATGCATAGCGCAACGTATTTCTGGGCCGGCCGCCAACGATACCCCAGAGTGAGTTTAAGTCTGGCGCTAAGTGTCTCAGACGTCTAATTGACCCTCGTTTGGGGTGATTCATCGCCCCCCTCCGCCGGCGAGATCAAATCATTTAACACCAGCCAACCATTCTCAGCGGCCCCCGAGGCAAAACACACCCGCGGGACGGCGTGAAGGGAGAGACGCGAACCTCGTTCCCTCATAAATAAAGACGGCGGCATATTTCACCCTCGCTATCACTCTTAAGCGCAGGCTGACAAATGATGAGATGTTATTGCTATTTAGATGGAAATGAGGTGGTGCCAAGGTGAAAACCGCCTACAGATTGTTTTCCAGGACGCATTCACGGCCCCGGGGTCTTCCTGTACCTGTTCCCAGGCGAATATGTGCTGGTTGAAGTAAAACTGGATCTGCTCGTTGGCGATGTTGATGCAGAGCTGCTCAAAGGAGTTCCTCTTGAAGTTCTCGAAGCCGAAAATGTCTAGGATACCGATGTTCAAGCCCTTGTAATCCTCCCTGGAAACGAGAAGGACGACAGGTCACGCCAAGCGGAGACTCCGGTCCGGACCGGACCGCAGACGTTTTTAGATTTGAGCTGATATCCAACACGAGTCCTGGAAGAACGGTCTCACTGAGGTTCAGAGGAACTGCCGCAGAATCCCCGTTCCAGACCAACAACGGAAAATCCGGATAAAAAGGGAGATGTTTTTCTTACTCGGTGAATAGAAATCTAATACACAAAGGCAATCTTGGGCTGCGGATGTACAGTGATCCCTCGCTATAACGCGGTTTATTTTTCACGGTTTCGCTACTTCACGGATTTGCATTGTGCTCTGCATTCTGATTGGCTAAAAAGTCACTCTGCTTCTTCTCTAGTCGTAGCGTCAGTCGTAGACTGATACCACCAAGGAGCTCAACTGAACGCCACAGGAGGTCTTTCCTACCTGAATTCCTCTTCCCTCAGCCGCAGGGAATCTTCAACTCTTTGTACTTAAGACCTTAAAACACTTGATAGCCTTAACCTTGACAATTTATATTTCATTGTATTTCTTATTCTCCTTCCATCCTACTATTATCTATCACTGTTATGTTTTTGCTTGAAACTCTGGCACAACAATTTCCTTCGGGATAAATAAAGTTGTTCTCATCTCATCTCTACCTGTGCGTCAATAACGTTGCAGTTTAATATTTACAGCTTGCCAAATTTACATTACATACGTGCAAATTCTCTTGCAATTTCAAGTTTCTCTAAAACCCATAATGTTGACAAAACGCTCTGGACCGACAAAAGCCCCTGCAGCAGGTCCCAAAAAGCAGCGGTAGATGCTATCTATCGCAGATAAAGTTAAACTTCTGGACATGCTAAGGGAAGGTAAAAGCTATGCAGCTGTAGGTCGGCATTACAGAATTAATTAATCTTCCGTTCGTTCCATAAAGACGGAAGAAAAAAGACATAAGGACGACAGCAGCCATAAGTTTTAACAAGGATGCAAAAGGGTTGCAACTGTCCGCAATTTTTTTTTTTTTTTTTTTATAATCATTTTTAATTTTCTCCCGTTTAATCCAATTACTCGGGTCATGGTGGGCAGTGCTAATCTCTGCAAATTGAAGCCTTCTGTTCACATTGATGATTAAAATCATTATTTGACAGTACAGTACAGAAGTTATTTGTTGAAAAAAACGTTTCTAAAGTACAGTACTTTTATTTTCGAAACAAATGATTGAGTATTTAATTGTATAATAATTGTAAAAAAAAAAAATAAAGGTTTCTACTTCACGGATTTTGCCTATCGCGGGTTCTTTTTGGAACGTAACCCCCGCGAAAAACAAGGGTATACTGTAAACAAACATCTCAGATGTCCACATTCAAGCCTCTGTTTTTCTGATGTTAACAGTAAACACTAATCCTCTGATCCAATCCCTTCCCCTCCTTCTTTTCTTTCCATACAAAGTCTGAACCCGTGAGACGACCTCATTCTGCATCCGCGCCAGCCTGATTGCCCGAATCACCGACCCGCTTCTGGCCTCACCCGGCGTGGCTGTCGGGCCGGAGCAGCGTGTTGATCCTGTTGACGATCCAGCTGAAGAGGCGTCCGTACAGAGCCTTGCTCATAGCGTCCCTCACCACGGCCGCCTTCTCCACCGTGTTGGGCCTGACGATGGTCTCGCCGCGGGCCACGACGCAGTGGGAGGTCAGGGCCTCCTGTAGCTCGTCTGAGCGGATGCACAGTAGGGACGCCACTGCGGGGGAACGGGAAGCAGTTGAATTACACCTTGCCGAGGAAATACGAAGTGGTGTTGGGTCGAACCCCCCCCCTCCCCCTGCACATGATTGGCCGTACACTCACCGTTTTCCAGGACAGAAAGATTGGCGATGTTGCTCTTGTCTGTTTGGTGCACCGAGGCGACGGCGGAAAACTCGATGTCGCCAGAGTTGAGGATGGCTGCCAGAGTGCTGTAGACACTGCCGAGCTCCTGGATGAATGACAGCCGGAGAAAGAGGTGAGGAACATTGAGGCAGAGGATGGAAGATCCCTATTGTGGCCAAACAAGTACGGACTTCTTTGCGTTTCATACCCAGGTTGTAGGACCAGGAGGTTTATGGACAAAGGGAAAGAGGACAGGAAGTCAGTTGGTGTGAGGGGATGCAGAAGAGAAGGTTGAATGAAGGCGGCTAAAAGCTGAATGGTCTCAACTAGGAATCATCTATTGACACTACCTCACTTGAAAATGACAATCGACAATGATATTTCTATTTGCGATCCATTTTCCGTGCGGCGATTGGTCAGATCTCCCGGCAGATAGCACAAATCTCGACCCTCAGAAACCCTTATTTTGGCAAATACTCTGACACCTCCGCAATCCATGTGCTCATGTCACATCGCATTTGATTCCTTGTACAGGTTAGCTCAACGGAGAAGCCCGAAGACCAGCCAGGCGCGTTTAAGCACTCTGTGACTCCAGGAAAGATAAAACCTTTTGCGGAATCCGGGCTGTTCGTACCGTCAAGAGCTTGCAGGATAAGTGCTATTGACATGCTGATCCCAGAGGCAATCAGGTTCTCCGGGCCTCATTAGCCCCTCACAATGGCAGCAGATGACTGGGCCCTCAGCTCGGAGCCTCAGCTTACATACAGAAGATCCCGCGAGCTGCTCACGAGCCAATTTGGAGGTCCGCCTTTTGTTTGTTTGCTTCGATCGTGACCCTCTCCAGCCTCTCCAAGGGTGGTGTTTACATGCTACACAAACTGGAAATTTCTTGTACGAATGCTAGGCTCAAGGTTATGCTATCGCAACGACCGCGCCAGCGCATTTCAGCCGCGTGTTGATTAGCCGAAGCTGCGACGTGTACCTCCAGGGTGAATCCGATGACTTTGAAGCACTGCTCCACTGCATCAAACTGCTCCTTGTAGAAGGAGTTGCTCACGATGTCGGGCCCTAATTTAATGTGCTCGTTGCACAGATACCTGCGGAGCAGCGGGGGGTCAGGATCGGCCTTTAACGAGGAATGGCGTTACAGGGGAAGGCCGAGGGATGTCGGACCTACTTTGGCATTCTGTTGTCGGGGAGCTTGTAGTGGGCTAACTTCTTCCTGTCAGCCAAACCGGCATAAATGTAGTAGAAGATGTGAAAATTTCTTTCCCCTCTGTGGAAACAAACACAAGGGAAGTTGTTGTAGCTTCTCAGCGCACCGTAAACATCTGAACCCGTCGTGATACAATCCGACTGTGACTGGGGAAACAAAGGGACGGGTCAAGGTCACGCAATTATAATTCATATGCACAGAATAAATCACAGGGAGCACAGCAGAGCCCGAGGAAAGACATTTGTCTTCGATTTAAGTAAAACTAATTCACCACAGACGCCCTGGATCAGGATGAAGTTATAGCATATTGATGATGTACTTCTTCTCTAAAGTCCTGCAGAAGGTTCATTGGAGACTAAATTGTCCAGACATTTGAATGAGAGGGAAGGTTGTATGTCTTTATATGCGGCTTCTGATTGATCCAGGGTGATGCCGCCCCTTGCCCGGTGACCCTTGGGACAGCCACCCAATGAAGGAATGAATGAATGGACTTGAATAAGTGCATACTGCAATCTCAATATTCAGTAAACAACCTTAGGAAATGGAGAAACCAGAGCCGTGGACGTGGCTGTCGAATATATCTGTCCGCCGTCTGCAGCAGATCAGAAGAAGAGCGAGCCGATCCCTCCCCTGCGACACACCGAAGGCGAACGCCACCGCATTCAAAAGCAGGGACGGAGGTGAAGAGCGGAGAAGCACTCAATTACACTGAGATCTCTGACAGGTGGACTGGAGATAAGCCTCTGTGTGATGATGTCTCTAATGGAGAATGTCAATGTCAAACCAAGGTCGTGAAAGCATCGGTTTCTCTCTTCGCGGGTTGAAATAGGTTGAAGGAGACACACTTACACTGCCTGGTGGATGACTCTGGATTTCTCCAACAAGTACTCCGATATCTGCGCGCCCACCACAGTTCCTCCGCAGGTGAACTTCATCTCCAGGTACTTTCCAAAGCGACTGGAGTTGTCGTTGATGACCGTGCAGGCGTTTCCAAACGCCTCCACCAGGTTGTTGACCAGCAAGATCTTCTCCTGGAGCGTCCGATTATTAGCCTGAAAACACAGTTATGGGGCGCAAAAGGGTCAAGGTTTTACTTTCTTCTCAAAATGAGAGGCTTTCAGCTGCGTTGATGATGCAAAGTCGCGGTGCGGAAACACGCAGGAGGTTCAATGGAGACATTAAATAGCACAGACATGTGAATGCATGGTCGCTTGACTCTAGATGACACGTATGTATACCGTCATTTCTGGGCTTTAACACTAGAAGTCCTGGAAGTTTCTGCTTCTCCTGCAGACCTCCCTCCCCTTCCAAGAAATGTTAATGTTATCGCCCGGTCGTTGTGATTGCAAATTCGAGAGAAGAACGGGTGAAAGTACCGAGAAAGCAAACAAAAGACATGAGTGAATAAGAAAAACATCTACTTTGAAATGAAAACTATTCCAAATAAATTGCATTGAAAACAAATTGTGAGCATATTCCACACTTTTGTAGTTTTTAGCATTTTTTAGCAGTTTTTACACACAAATGGAAATCCTTTTCTACATTTCCTACCGGTGTACTTGTGGCAAATGCCACGTTTTTGTGTAGAATGATTTCTGTTGCAACTCCGACGCACTTGGCATGTTGTCGTTTTACCTTCAGAAACCCTTTCCATTTCACGCAGCGCCTGCTTTCTCTGTTTTTCCTGTTCGATAACCTGTATGTGTCTATTTCTCAGTTCTTCTGCAAGATTGAACTGGAATGTTCACTTTGACTCGTTTGATCCTGTACATTTCTTATACAGTACATGTGCATTTACAGCAGCCATGTTCAGAATATTGTAGAATACTGCAATGGGCCATCTCCGTGTTCTGGTGCGCACTGTGTGAGCCTGCAGTTTTTGATCGAGCACATCAACACCACATTTCAAGCGGTCCTAGTCTGTGATCACGTTCGGTTTTTCTTGCTTGACTAACTGGACTTGAGGATGTGTCCGTCTTGCAGCATTAATATATGTTTGGAAAGTGTAAGTTAGTTGCTCATTAAGGATCCCCCTTGAACTCCAAACCTGCCTGCGCAAAAAAAAGCGCAGTCGCAGGACTTCGAGTGTTAAGTCGCTACTTTTTTTTCCCCCCTCGCACGCTTTGAACACTGTGGCCAAAACGTATAGCCTCGTCACATCGGGGCCGATGAAATTACCGTGAAATTGGAAAAAGGGGTGAGACGTTTTCAAGTGAAGAAATTCAAGTCTACTTGCCACAACAAGAGGATTTTAACAAGAATTCACCATGACGTGGATGACCGAGAACCTCCACAGACACATCGTCTTCTATTCTTTTCGGCTTTTCCCTTGAGGGGTTGCCACAGCAAATCAATCTTCTCCATCTAACCCAATTCTTCCCCTCTTCTCTCACACCAACTAACTAGTCTTAGTCTGGCTTAACCAGATGGACTCATTCCTGATCCTATCCATCCTCATCAGAGACAATAAGAACACATTAAAAATATACATAATGAAATCAAACACAGACGTGTTATTATTGTGGGTTACAATGTTTACATTCTCATTAAAATCAATTCTCTGTGTGTGCATATATGTGTGTGTGTGTGTGTTCAAAGAAGCTATTACATGCACGGTAGCAGTTGTCCAGTCCGGTTGGATCAGTGTGACCATCCATTTTTTAAATAATTACTTATAATAATGTTATGTTCTGCCTGTCCGCACTTTACGACCTTTAATGGGAGTTCAGCAATATGAAAATGGTTCCAAGCGGTGTGTGTATTTGTGTGTGTGTGTGTGTGCACTGTGACTTACCTTTCCCAGGACCGTCAGCTGCTGCACCAACAGATGAGCACTCTCTGTTTTCCCGGCTCCACTTTCTCCGCTGATCACAATGCACTGCAGCCAGCAGGAAAAACAACAGTAGTTTAGTTGGTCAAGTGTGTGTGTGTGTGTGTGTGTGTGTGTGTGTGTGTGTCATGTTAGGTCACCTGGTCTGCGTTGTATGACACCATGGACTGGTAGGCGATATCGGCCACGGCGAAGATGTGGGGTGGGTTGGCTGTACGCTTTGCTCCGATGTACATCTTGGTGAACTGTGAGGAGACAAGGATGGACCACACACACACACACACACAAACACAAACACACACGATTGAATTTAAAGTTCAGAGATGATCAACAGCCAGCGGTTCAATGCCGAACCCCCAGCAGCTGCTCAGGGTTCGTCCATGATGGTTACATGAGGAGGCCCATTTGTGCTTTATGTAGAACTGAATGTGATTTCTTCTTCTTCTTCCCCAAAACGGTGATCTGTCATAGCCATAATCCAGATCGGTGTGTTTCAGTAGGATCAACCTAAAAAACCCCACCGCCCATTTGGACCCTGCTTACCCTGAGGGAGGTGCTAAATGTTGCTGTAGAAAAACACATGCGTTTTTACTCATCAGCAAATGGATCACTTTGAAAAGATCATATTGATGCACTGATAGATTTCAGGGGCTTTATTTATTTTCCTCCCCGCCGTCCCCAAGCGCTCGCTCTTGAGGAACTTCGGGTATCTGTAGGTCATCTGCTGGGGGAGGTTCATCAGACAACCGGGTTGGGATTCGGCGCCGTAGAAATAAAATCTGAATCCGACGATACTTGGTTCATTCCTGACCAAATACAGACGTGTGAAAAGCACTCCGGGCGCTGACCTGCGGGGTGTAAATGTCCATGGTGTGGAAAGGGTTGACGGCGATGATGATGTCTCCCACGTACGTGTAGATCTGATCTTTAGCGTAGCGGCTCTGCAGCTGCTCGGTGATCGTGTTCTGGATAAAAAAGAAAAATAAATAACGCAAGAGTCATATTTAGACCCGCCGGGTCGGCACGTCCAGACGGCTAAATCCTCAACGCTCCTGTGGAAACGTTATTACAACAGAGGAAATGGTGGGAAACGGCCTCCAGCCTGAGACGTCACATCTCCGTGTACTGTCGTGTCACGCCGCCGCGAGTCTCTGGGTCCAGAAAGAAAACCTCTGCAACACCAGCCTCATGGGTTTATCATCTAAAACATATCCAGAGCAGTGGTTCTTAACCTTGTTGGAGGTACTGAACCCCACCTGTTTTACATGCGCATTCACCGAACCCTTCTTTATTGGATCGAGGCTCGTTTCGTTGATGGGTACAAAGAACAGGCAGAGTAGCCTTTTCATCGAATCTGGCTCTCTTAACCTTGAATTCAGCAAGCGCTATGTTCTTGTAGTTCCCATCTCCATGCAGCTTAAGGATGCCGGTGCTGGACTAGAATTGCTCATCTTGTCATTCCAAACCATGCAGTTAGGACATCGATTCCAATCACGTTCCGTCATACATGTAAATCCGTATTGTACGTATTCTTCCGACCGCTTTTTTTTTTTGCCCGACATAATTAGTATGAAGGGATTAAAATATTAAGAAAGAAATCACATGACGTACCATCACGACAGTTACAAGTTACTACAACTGAGCACGCCAAAATCCCTGCAGCACGGATTGGCCAAGCTATGTTGCATGATCACCTGCAGCCAGTGACGTCATCACCAATGTATGTCTTGACCTCCGCTGAACCCCTGAGACTGACTCACCGAACCCCTGGGGTTCGATCGAACCCAGGTTAAGAACCACTGATCTAGAGGATTAGTGACAGCAGAGATAGGCTCCGGCCTCCTCGTGACCCCGAATGCAGGATGAATGAATAAATGTCTCCCGCCGCTCCTACCTCATCGAGGACCTCCATGGTGGCGAGGTCGTCCACCTCGTGGGCGTCCGCCGGCACCCTCACGTGACTCCCTCTCTTGGTGTGGATGCGCTCATGCCTGGAAGTTTTTGCACAAAATAGAAAGAGCGCTTAGGGAGCGACCAATACCGGATGGAATCGCAAGCGTTGTTCCTGAAGACGATTTCTCCACGCTGCCGCTGCCCATGCGTGCTGGCTCCAACCGACCGGCCAATCAGATACGCTTTAACCTGTAAACTTCCTGTACGGCGCGAAGCAGGCAGAACCGCTAAGCGGCCATTTGATTTCACGTTGTCACCCGTGACCTCGAGCTTCATGTGCGTGGGGACCCCCAAACTGGAGCAGATATTTTGGATGGTCCTCCTACGGGATATCCTGTGTTTCATGACTGAAGGATGGGATGAAAAAAAAACTTAAACTGAAGCCAAAGAGGAGTGCATTGTTACTACACTGATCAAAAAAAATAAAGGGAACACTTAAAAAACACATACTAGATCTAAATGAATGAAATATTCTTATGAAATACTTTGCTCTTTACACAGTTGAATGTGCTGACAACAAAATCACACAAAAATGATCAATGGAAATCAATTGTATCAACCCATGGAGGTCTGGATTAGGAATCACACTCAAAATTAAAGTGTAAAAACAAACTCCAGGCTGATCTAACTTTGATTTAATGTCCTTAAAACAAGTCAAAATGAATCTGTGTTGCTTCCTGGGTGGACACTATGATTTCACAGAAGTGTGATTGACTTGGAGTTACATTGTGTTGTTCAAGTGTTCCCTTTATTTTTTTGAGCAGTATATTTTCCCCGTGAAGGACAGAAGACCCTGACCGTCACCCGGTGGTATGTCTCAAACTCTAAGGATTTAAAGACATGCAAGGAAGTAACACCGGTCGCTGAATCCCTGGTATCGTAGTACAATGCCGAACTCAAGTCTGCATTTCTTGTCATCCGTTTTTTTTTTTTTTGGGTCGTTTATTTGTGTGCAGTGAAGCTTCACCAGGAACGCCGGGGGAGAAACGATAGGTTGGGAGTCGATAAAAAACAGGCCGGAGCGTGGAAAACACAAGGATGAGCGACTTTGGGGATTCATGAGGGGCGACATGTGGTTACATATAAACATTCATTCATTCTCCACACCACCTATCCTACACTGGGGTCACGGGGTGCCGGAGTATATTTTTTTCTGGGATCAGGAGAGAAGCGGGGTTCAACCTGGACCTGTCAATCACAGGGACACGTTCAGAGACATTCACCCTCTCATCCATGTCACACATTCGAACGCCACCCGTCCTCTTCCCTTCTATGCCGTCGGCAGCCATTTTGGTTGTTGACACAAATTCCCGAAGGCACCTTGCCGTAATTCATTCGTTCACATCTTCATAGTTTATCTCCACCTGCACCACAATGCGGCCACCGTGACGACAGCCCAGGTTTTTTTATTCATTCTCAAATCACGACTACTCTAGGAGTTCTGATCGGACTAAAGCGGCTGGTTTTCATCTAGTCTTACTTGAACACGGGGGTGTGAGGGAGTGCGAGGGGTGTCATATAAACATTTGTTACCTGTCGTTACTGTCTCTGCGTCTGTCTGTCTTTCCGAGATGGCTTGAACGACAGAAATAGAGTCAACAATTTCACCAGGGTGAACAAACGCTGCTTGACACATCCCGACACGGGGCGATGTGATGTTTATGTAAAGGGGCAATTTGGATTACACCATGTGCAGAAGCTAAGCTGCGGCCTGGCACAACAAACCCGCTGACAGGAGTAATCACTTATCTGAGGAGGTCAGAACTACAACACGTTTGCCAAAAATCTCAAGCGGACGCGGGGGGGAAAAAAAAAAAAAAAAACGTCCGCACCTGGTTTTCTCAATGACCCCTATCTGCTGATTGAGATCGATGAGCTCGATCAGCTGCTTCTGCAGTATTCTCTCCCTGCCCACGATTTGCTTGATGAACACATGCTGGAGGAGGTCCAGCACGTTCGGCCGCAGCTCGAAGTCCTTAATCAGACATCTACGGAGACGGAGGGGAGGACGGTCAGTCACCGGCAGAGTCAATGCACACACACACACACACACACACACACACACACACACACTCACTTGCAGATGAAGTCATTAAAGTTGTCTGACCAGAGCTCGGGCTGCTGCAGAGTAGGCGGCGGGTTCCTGTTAGAGAGGGAATGGAAAGAGATTAATGGAAAGATTAGATGCGATGTGATTAACGCGAGCGAGGCGCAGAACAAAAGGCCCCGGTGCTGGGAGAAGCTTCAGCGCAGAGAGGATTCGCCGTCAAAGACGTGTCGGGGGGTTTCGCCCAGACTTCTGGGCGGCGGGAGGATTTTTCCAGCCCGGCAGCAAAGACACCGACGATTTCAGGAGGTAAAGGAATTCAAGATAAAGCATAAATCAAACGGCCTTAAGGTTTAATTTGGGAACAGAAACTGAGGAATGCAGAGGGATCGGAGGAGCTGAGGAGATACCGCCAGACCAGAGCTGGACCTCTGGAGAAGGAACTTACAGCAGGCAAGACAAACTAGAAGGAATTCAATTATTGCTTCAGGCTCTTTTGGTCCCAATATTGTTAAAAATATTAATTCATTTATGCATTTAGATATTCATTGGATATCTATATTTCTTGAGTCTATCAAGGCAGGGTGCATCCCAGTGACGCATCCACAGACATAATGATAACCTGAGGATCATTTGCGAGGTTCTATTTAGTGATTTTCAAGATGGCGCTTCCATTGCGCCCGCCTGTTGCTAGCGTCCTCACCAGCTCGGTGAGACTCCCCGCCGCGGGACGCAAAGTATAGTTCGTTTGTCACAATCGTCTCTGACCGGGATGACAAGCGCACCCGGAACGTGGAGCAGAGGGGCGAGGGGTGCGAAGGCTTGGCCGGGAGGCTGCGGCTGCAGCAGTCACATAGATTCTGAGAAGCCTGCGTGATGCCTCCTGTGGATCACGACCCCCAGAGCTAGCAAACAGCGGCTCTGCCACACGAGTGTGTGTGTGTGTGTGTGTGGACATTGATGGACTCAGCATGACAGCGACAGTAAGTGCTGAGGCTGCTCCTGCACTGGAGAAGGAGGAGATGGTACACAATTATGTTTCACCTTCAGACAACAATAGAGAGGGGCTGCTGTGTCCTCAGAGGACAGACGGGATCAATCCCAGGGGTTTATGGATAAACCAGAGGTCTCACCAGAGCCGGTTTGGGAATGACAGCCCTCTGAAGAGCCGGCCTCTGCATCTGCGTAATAGACCACCGACCCGAGGGGAGACGAGTGGCGGGATTTAGGTCTCGAGGTCCAAATGAAAATGTACACTTGTTGTGAATCCCTCTCTCTCCGCTCACGGAAATAGATGTGGGGATCGTCTGCGAGCCCTCGGGTCATGAAGGTTGAGTTCCAAGGTAGAGGGTCCACAGAAAACCGGAGGAGATAGTCGGCACCTGCACAGTATGGCTGCACCCGCAAAGAGTCAGAAGGGAGCTGTTTGGCTTTTAGGGCATTTACAACTTTAGCTGAGCACAACAGTGGGAAGATGGAGAAGACACAGGCGAGAGCAGCCATGGCTTCTGGTTTGGAGACAGGGAGGAGAAGCAGAGGGGAAGATCCAGAGGTTCCTCGTTGGGAGCGAGAAGGATGGAGAGGATCAGGAAAGAGTCCAACAGTGGAGAAGAAGTTTGGATTTCATGTTAAATGGTGCCCCTGGTAGTCCTCTCTAGTCGTCTTTCGTTGGTAGTCAGTCAGTGTTGTCGATGAGTCCATCAGAGACGGGGCATCTTGGATGTTCTGAAGATAAAGTCAGACCGGAGATGGTTCGGACATTCAAAACCGTACCGACGCTTCCGGATGCTCACTTCTGCCCTCCGTCTGGCCTCCACTACTCCTTGGAACTGCATCTGGACTGTCTATGGTGGAGTTTTTGAGTGTCGGCAAACTTGGTGACGTCGCCTTAAATCAAGAATGTCCCAACGGCAGAACCCCATCGTGCAGCGAGAGCATTGGCTCAGTCACTATCGGAAAGCTCAAAGGAAAGAGTCCTATGTCCTGAGGGACAGTCATCTGCCCACAGAGATATATCCCATAACCCTTTGAGGAAGCTATTGGTTGAAACTCACCTGGGAATTTTAAACAGGGCTCTCATGGGATGGAGGTCAGAGAGAGGTGGGTCTCCATCACCCAGCTCTATGGCAGTGATGCCCAAAGACCAAACGTCACAGCGAGCATCGTACGTGGAGTCCAACTGCTGCTCACAAGCAATTACCTGCAACAGAGAAGGATTGGTAACAGTTGATGCTGTGTACAAACCTGCAGAAACCCCTTTACCCGTTCACACGCACACACTTCTACTCCCACCACCCGCAAGGTACTTGACAGCCAATCACCTGCCTCCAACTTCCGGCCCTCCATCCATAAACCTCCTCTCTGGTCTTCCCACAAACCACCTGCCTGGCAGCGCCAACCTCAGCATCCTTCTACCCAGATCTTCACCATCCCTCCTCTGGCCATGTCCAAACCACTTTATCATTAGGACATCTACCATGTGCTGTCCCTCTGATCCTCTCCATCTTCCTCTCTCCCAGAGAGGAGCCTCCAAATATTCATCTCTGCTGCCTCCAGCTCTGCCTCCCATCTTCTCCTCAATGACTCTAAACAAGAAACCATGTCTGCTCTCACCATCTTCTACACCTTTCTTGCACATTCTACAACCTTTTTGACATTCAAATATAAGCACATTCCAAGGTGAGCCAAATGTATTCTTTGTCCACAAAGAATACATTTGTAAGAATACATAAAGAAATGTCAGAAGTTTTCCAAACTCTTGGAAGATGATCACATTCCCCATGACCACCAAAAGAAACAGTTATCTAAAACATTAGCCCCAGCAAAACTTGATGGCTAGTGTCTCCACCAGATACAGGAAAGAGCATACGAGTCTGGCCACCTGTTGCAGAAGACAAATCAGTTCACTCTCAAATAACATCAATGTATGGTGATTTTAATGTCAGTGCCAAGAGCCTCAGAGCCTTGTGACCCTCCAAGGTCCCAAACAGTCACAATAAAAACAAACATGAATTACTGCATAAAATGAACTGAACACATAGATATGCATTTATCTTCTGTTAAATAACTTTGATACCTGCCACTGGTATTGTTGCATCAAACAGGTTGCTCTATAAAACCTGATACACCGCTTACCTCATAATTTTGGACCAGGTCCTTCTGAACATCTTAAACTATATATCTTTAGAATCCCACTTTTGATCTTTACCTGTCCTCCCAATTCTCACACGAGCCAATGACGAGCTGCCTTTCAACCACATGGCCGCAATTGGCACGGGCTTCCTGTCAACTCGCCGGCGCGTCCCGTTCAAATCAGAGTGAAATCGGCAAGATGCACCAGGACGTGTCATGCACTTAATATTCTGGTGCACAATTTGCATGCTATGCAAACGCCATGTAAAGATGGCAGCTGTGGCTCAGCTGGCAGAGCAGACGCGCTGCGACATCCTTGGGCAAGAAGACACTGACACCCAAGTTAGCTCCCAATGGTATGGTTAGCGCCTTGTGAGGTGGAATCCATCCAGGGACCGTCTTGATGTGAGGTGGAGGTGCTAACCGCTGCGCTACCGCACCATAGCTTTGTACTTCATCCTATCAAACTTAATTGATTTTATAGTAACAAATGAAATCCAAAGCAGCTTGATACACATTCAAAAACACCACCTGATCTAGGTTTCAGACCTTCAGCCGATCGTTCTTCTGCCAGGACAGGGTGAAGGGATAGGGCACGTATCTCTGTATTGTACAGACGCAATAAGATAAGCTCTAAATGCCAACATTTGCCGTCCAGAAATCAGAGTTGAGACTACTTGTAACCTTCCATTATCTTCACAAACCCTGTTCATGACAGTGATGTCGGTGAGATGATCGCTCCCGATGCTTCTCCGCTCGCTCCTCCGGGCTAACGGGACGGAAAGACAAGAAGGGCCACCGTGGCCAGGTGTTCACCGTACCTCTGGAGCCATCCAGAAAGGAGTTCCAACGGAGGTGTTTCTCCTGAGACGGGTGTTTGTCAGCTGGGCTGAAACTCCTGCGGAGGGGGGGATACAACAAACGTTCAGCTGCGACGGTATGTCAGGGGAAGTTGATGGCGGCAGGGGTCTCTCTCTGCGGCATCTCAGCAACGTCCAGATTTTATTTTCCAGAGGAGACTCGCTTTGAGATGGAGCTGTCACTATAGAGACAAGGAGGCCAAATGAAATCCCACCCATGGATCCTCGCTCTCCCTCCGTTGCACACAAACATGTTATTTTCCTTACAAATGACAGATCGCTTTGAATTACAAATCCCCGCCCGTGTGCGACTTTCAAGAACGCCATTTGAATACGATTGGAACGAACGGGGCTGCTGGAAAAAGCATTTCCTTTCCTGCCGGAGCAAGATATTACATGTCCCGGTGATTTATTAACTCTGTTGGCTGGTATAGAAGGACGCAATCGTGTTGTCAAGTCGGCGTTGTCGGGGGGACAAACCTGCCACAAATGCCAAAACAGTGGGCTTGTGTGTTTACGGTGTGTCCATCGGTCTCTCTTACATGCGTGGGAGTGCACGACTTTACAGAACTTGCATTGCTATTATACAGACTCACACCTGTAAGACGTGCCTCTGGGCACGACTTCACCCTTTGTCAGTAGGGACTAAAAAAAAGGGTTCCTGGAAAAGTCAACGCACCTCCAAAAGTGACTCTACCGATGCCTGCTTTAAATGCCTACTGCGTCGATGGCGACCTCCCGCTCGGTGGCAAGTGTGACGATAGATGGCGTGGTGTGGAAAAAAAATGGTGATGGATGAGAGCCCTTTGTGCATCAGCACTACGACTGTCATCGCTTGACTGACATCGAGGAAAGTGAATTTGACATCTGATCTTTAGACACGTTGGTCAACAGGCCGCGCAGGAGCGTTCATTTGAAGCAGCTACTGGAAAGCTCTAGCAAGCTATCCAGTTGCATTGTTAACCTCCAATCTATTTTTTGCTAAACTTAAGAAAGGGTATAAAAATAAGCAAAATTAAGCAAAAATAAGCTTTATATTCAAGCAGACTTGTAATGGGGAGAGATATAAAGTCAGTCTCCTGTCAGACAAAAAGGCGTCTGTTTAGTTTTATCTTTTTAGCATTTTTTGGCAGTTTGAAAAATGCTTTGCGGCAACAGCTCGCAGAGTCACTGGAGCCAAATTGTTGTCTTACTTTCCAGACAGACAAAATAAAGAATACACAATATATTTTTAGAATAATGCACATTTTGCATTTTTAGTTCGGGAAATCATTTTGACTTGGATATTCATTGGTAGCTAGCTGCAGAAATGCTTCTTTAAACCACTAGGAAACTGCTATTTCTTATGACTGGTACAGCTAAGAGCACGTGAGAGCTAATCCATCTCTAACGTGCCTTCTAGATGTGTTTTTTTTTCGCTCTTTGTGCACGAGAAACCCAGCGTCGCGTGTAGTGACGTTAAGAGGCGCCATATTTGATGACTCAAACACCATCAGTGCGATAAAAGCGCCCGGAGGTTGGTGGACCCAGCAGAGAAGGAAGACGGGGCGAACATCTAAAGGGATTACAATTCTATGGAGAGGAGGATGTATGCGTAAAGCTGACACATGCTCTCTCTCTTGCTCACACACACACACACACACACACACACACACACACAAACAGCAGCGTTAATGTGCTATCACCAGGCTGAACCACACAGCTACACTTGCACACTGCCATCTTTGCATATCTAATGGGTGTATAACAAAACAAAACACTCCAATTAGCCCAGAATTCTAAAATAAAGAAATCACTCACACACACATGACACATTATATAAGGCGTTCAGGTGGGTTGCTGTACAGGAGGACAACGGCTGTGTGTTAATGCTCTCCGTCGTCTTAATGCAAGAAAGTTGAAGTGAGGCGGCGGCCCCGCTCTCAGTAATCACCACAAAGATAACGCCGGCGTGGGAATATTCATGAGGCCCCACCAACCAATGGCTCGGCTCTCCTTCCCCCGCTGATCTTTTTTTTTTCCCCCCCCGGTCTCGTGTCTCTGATGCCGATGACTCACCATCAGCGGGGGCTTTATCTCCTCACCTGCTTACCGTAGCGTGAGCCCCCCCCCCAAATTCGTAGTGCGTGCATGTGGTAAAGGGGTTACCACCCCTCCCACGTTCTCCACTAAAAAGGAGTTTTAAATTTCCACATCACGACAAAGGCGACACAACTGGGGTACGTGTCCCCCTCCGCGCCACAGGGGGCGACGACGACTCCCATGCAAACCCACGTGAATCTGTGGTTTCCCAGACGAGCCGCTAAAAATGTGCGGCGGACCTCGATAGTCAGATCTGCGGGAGCCACCGCGCGCAGTTATGACGGACAGTCAGGAAACATCACATTACATTAGGCAGACGCTTTTATCCAAAGCGACTTACAATAGAGGACATAGGGACTGGAAATAACACTTGCAGATTCGATGTTTGACAGGTTTGTCCTGCACGCGAAGGACGCTTCCGATTTTCAGACGGGCCGGCAGATGTTTCTCCTGCTCAGCAGGTTCTCTGGCACCAACAAAGCCCGGCCCCCGCAAGAGATAATGGGCTGTTGAGGATGTCTGCGGCCGTAGACGCGCGCCGCCGCTCCACACTCACGTATCAAGTGATCCCATTAATGCCCCCGCCGTAAGAATTGTGCACTTTGTGCTTGTTAAGGAGAGGCTTTTAAGAGAAGCCCGCAATCAGCGGCACACACATGTTGGGGGGTTTGTAATGAAAACAGGCAGCTGGTTCTGCAGCCCGGTGAGTCATCCCTGCAAACACACTGAATCACCTCCTATCCGGAACTTTCTGTCCCAGCGTTCTCCTCCGGCTTCCTCATTTGGTTAAGAAAACCTTCGAGCGGTGTGTGTGTTTGCGTGTGTGTGTGGTGATCTGTGATAACAGAGGCCCGTGTCCAGCTTTTTGCACCCGTACTCACCAAAGTCCACCAGTTTGATGCCTCCCTGCGTCGTCACCAGGATGTTGTTTCCTTTGACGTCGCGGTGGATGGTCTTGTTTATGTGCAGGTGCTGGAGACCCTGTGAAGAACATCTGTCGATCACATGACCCTCGCTCAAACGTCCTTTTCACGCATTCATCCACTCATTCGTTCATTATCTGCACCATTTATGCCTCAATCGGTATTTGGGGGGTTGGAGACTATCCCAGCTGTGATTGGACAAGAGGGGGGTTCACCCAGCACCTGTCAATCACTGGACCACTCAGAGACATACAAACATTCACCCTCTCATTCACAAATCTGGACAATGTAGGGTCTCCAATGAAGTGTTTTTTGGGAACCCCTCACAGACCTACGGAGAACCGGGGACCTCCTTGCCTCCGGTCCAAGTCGACGGCACGGAGCGGTCGCTCTGTCAGGACCTACCATGAGGGCTTCATGGAGGATGTAGGCGATGATGGCTTCATCCATCCTGTCTCCCCTCCTCAGCATGCCTTTGGCCAGATCCGTCACCGAGCCTCCGTTGCAAAGCTGGAAGCACAAGGGAGGGAGGACAATGAGGCTCCGCAACGTGCCGAAATCTGGGACATCTTATTGGAGATGTACAGGATTTGAGGTTGGGGTGGGGAGCAGAGGAGGAGACCGTCTTTCTGATCAAAAGCTTTCACGGTGAGAAGCGGGATGTAATTCTGTCAATCTTTAGCGGCTTATCTTCTGGGGGAGGCTCAAATGTACCTCCACAAGCGCGGCGGTTTAATCTGCGATGACTAAGCAGGATAACTATTATGTTTTATTTCCAAACAAGTCCGTCAACATTCGCTGTACACATGTGGTTTTCTGCGGAGATGCAGAAAATAAAACCATCTCCCGGTCCAGGAACGACCCCATGTTTATAGATGTCTTGTGTGCATTTGCTCTGGAAATGGACTCGTGCGTCGATTGCAGCCCCCCCCCCCATTTTTTTTTGCTCCTTTCTTTTGGAAAATGACGGAAAATTACCCCGTGGGTTGCCTTGGCAACGATAATAGCCCTTAATTTGAATCTTGCTTCGCCAGATGCCGAAGGTGCGCGGAGAATGAAAGGCTCGCCGGTCTGTTTGTCAGCACTCTGCAGGGCAGGAGATCTGCCGGGGGGGACGTTTCGCATTCGAACGCATCACTCCGGTCTGACTCGCGTACCAAAATAACACTTTGCATCCCGTCATTTTAAGATCACATTCATTATCCGATAGCTAATTTGGGAAACACGTGCATATCTGCTGGTTATTGGATTAACAAGGGTGTCAACATCTCGCTAAGCCATGGAACACACCACGCAGAGAAATACCGCATCTCATAACTCCGCGTTCTGACTGGTACAGGATGTTCACCATGTTCGTGTCGCAGGTTGAGGTTTGATCTACTGCAGTGTCTCTCCAGGCGTCCACCTTTGTTATTTATTTCATGAATATCAAAGCTATTATTGTCTCATATCAGCTGTTAGCATCTAACGTTAGCGCTACCGGTGCTTGTCTAAAATCATCTCAATTTTGCTTTCTCGCTCTCTCTAGTCCAGGTAGAAGGCCGCCCCGAATCGAGCCGGGAAGGCAGCATTTCCTCTCTCCTGGGGGAACGTTTGGGTTCTGTAGATCCAGTGTGATCCAGACCTGGTCTACATGGAAAGGGTCGTCAGACATCTGGGTCGGGTTTTGATTCGACCCCTCCGTTATCAGGCGAGAACATCGATTTTTAAGATCCTTATCTCAGATCTCTTTAATCAATGTTATTTTCACATGAACTAACCCCACTGTTGTTATTGATCAGCTCCTTAGCATGCTAGCTGCTGCGCAGAGACGGTGAACCACTGACAGATGTACCAGTTTACATTTGATCGCCATTCGCCTTTTAAATACTTTACGATCGGCTTCCTTGTTTCTCCGGTTTGGCCCAGCTAACGGCCGAAAAAAAAAACGCCGTCCGGCTGAAAAGTAGGACTTTCGGCACGTTTCTCTCATTGCCAAAAAACACAAAAGTTAGAAGTTGATTGAAAATAATGAAATATTTCACAGCGGAGGCCGCCGACGTCTTTGACATTGACTGAGCGAAGGCGTACGTTTTCCACAGCTCGCCTTCGGTCTGATTTCTATCTGCCCATCAATCTCTCCATCGGGAGGCCGGCGTGCCGCTGGATGGATGGCGTCTCTCTCGCCGGCCACCTGAGGAGCTTAATCACTCCCTCCCCGCTATTAGACATGACAACGGTGCAGAGAACACCGCCGAGGCCGCCGCAGACCGACCCGTCTACCTCGCCGACGCCGTATCGCCTGTCATCATTAAATTACACGGGTCAGACGGACGGATCGGTATTAATGAGAGGCCCCGCCGCCACGGCTAAATGTTTTGTGCTCTCACCCCCGGCTGACGTTCGCGCTTCCAGAAAGCGACATGAATTATTTCACGTCCGATGGAAATCCGAACCTCTGCGAGAACGTCGGCACACACGGAATCTGCTTTGATTTAACCGTGAGAGCGAAGAACATCGTGTCCTCGCGGGGCGACCCGGACAAAGAGAGCACCTGTGTCCATTCACCGGAGGGCCGGAACATTCACGCGAAACTTAAAACTACAAAAAAAAAAAAAAAACATGTAGCAGTGCAGTGGTTAGCACCTCCTCCCCACAGACAGAAGGACCCCGGTTGGATTCCAGGTCTGTGTGGAGTTCACACGTTCTCTCCGTGTCTATCTGGGGTTCCTTGGGTTCCTCCCACAGTCCAAACACAAGCAGGAGGTTCACTGGAGACCCAAAATATCGATTGTGATCTACCGGTCGATCGCAAAGGTAGTGTGAGTAGATCGCATGGCAATAAAACGTAGCCGTCAGCCTGTCATCCTCACTATGAAATTAGTCACTCGACTGAAGGTCGGTCCGTCCAGTCTGACCTTTTCTGACACAGGCGTCACTGTGCATGTGCACATAACGGCGCCTTCTAGCGAGCTAGCCTCCAATTTATGTCTTCTAAACTTATGGGTATAATAGTGAATGGGGGAGCTGGACCGAGTAAAAAGACCAAAATGTATCACTTACGTACGGAATGGGAGGTGGACTTTTTTTTTTTTGCCTCATCTGCCGGTCTGCCATCGCTGTACCGAAAAAAGGGAAATGCGGAGCGGCATTTTCAGACCGTTCATAAATACTACAACGGGGACTTCCCTCCGAAAAGTGAGCCAAGAAGGAGAAAGGTGAAGGAACTAAAATCCCAGCTGTCTGGACAGCAGTCATTTTCTCACAGCGAACTTCAACTATGCTGCTGACACCATTCAAGTCATCAGTTTTTAGGTATTTACCGAAAAAAGTACTCTGTTGTAGTGTGCCATAAGGGTTCATGCAGTTATGCAAGATCCACAAACATTTATTGTGTTAAGTATACCCAGTAGATATACAAATAAATATACTGCTCAAAAAAATAAAGGGAACACTTGAACAACACAATGTAACTCCAAGTCAATCACACTTCTGTGAAATCATAGTGTCCACTCAGGAAGCAACACAGATTCATTTTGACTTGTTTTAAGGACATTACATCAAAGTTGGATCAGCCTGGAGTTTGTTTTTACACTTTAATTTTGAGTGTGATTCTTATCCAGACCTCCATGGGTTGATACAATTGATTTCCATTGATCATTTTTGTGTGATTTTGTTGTCAGCACATTCAACTGTGTAAAGAGCAAAGTATTTCATAAGAATATTTCATTCATTTAGATCTAGGATGTGTTTTTCAAGTGTTCCCTTTTCTTTTTTTGAAAAGTAGCTCACAAGGTGAAAAAGTGTGTGCTTATGAGAGTGAAAGTGGTCCTGTGACGGACGCAGCTGGGATGAGCTCCAGCCTCCAGGATAAGCAGCGTAGAAAACAAATGAATGGATGAATGAAACCCAGGTGAAGACCTTACGGTGTCACTCTGAGATCTGGGTCCGTTACAAAGCCGAAGTTTTGTTTCAGACGCTTCGCATCCGACGCTAGCACGCTTAATGGCTGCACGTCTTCCTCGTATCTCACAGATCGGGTGAGTTTCCGTTCACCGCCGACCTTCAAAGAAAAGAGCCGGGCGGTCCGAACGCGCTCGACGTCGGGCTCTCCATTACAAATGAGGTCAGGTGTCGGTTTGGAAATGCAAATGAGCCGAGTCCATCAAAGACGAGCGAAAGGAATGGATGAAACACATGTAAATATGAAGCGGCCGCAGGAACACAGCTGTGTGACTTCATGGTCACACACCTTTCATCTACATGCTTTCTCCACATATAAGTGACCATTCATTGTTTTTGAGTGGAGCACAGGGTGACATAAAACAGAGCAAACTTAGGAAAAAGGATAAATAAAAAAGGCAAGCCGTACTACAACTGTAAAAAAATACTACAACTACTGTTATGGCCTTTGGTTTTAGATGCTGCGTGTCTCAAGTATCATGTCTAAAGTATGAAGCCTTATTTTAGGAAAGATCTTCTTGCTCTGGTTTGTTCATTGCAGCGAATCTTGCAAAGAATACATAGTATTTCAAATGTTCACATGAGGGTCAGCTCCACATGCAGAGGTTGTGAATGCATCCATCACCCGACGCTAAGCGGCAACGAATGACCGAATGAATTTTCACCGACCAAAACCGCAGCCCGTCGCCTTTTCCTCCCAGATAAACCCGGAGAGGTTTTTGGTTTTAAGTGCAATCATCACTCAGGACCCGGGCGGCACCAGCAAGGCACAGCATTATGCTACTCTAAATTTATTTCACCGTTATTTTGATTCCGCTGCTTTCTGCCATTAGTCGAGCCGCTAATGTCCGAGTCACCGCTCCAAGCTCCGGTGGCTCGCTCCGAATTCTCAGCACAGAAGGGCTGATCACTTCAATTTCAAGTCCTGTTTTAAAAAGACCGCCATCCTGCCCGTCTCAAAAGCCAAGGCTATTCTCCTGACCGAACTGGAAGGTCCCAGGCAGGAACCCCAATTCTATATTTTACATATATCACACTTAACGCAATAAGGCTGTAAGGCAGGGGTCGCAAACTCGTTTTGGTCCGGTGGCCACAAACGGCCTAATTTGATGCAAAGGGGGCCGGACCAGTAAAATAATTACCTAGAAGTAACACTAAGTCCAAAGTTTTACTTTGTTTTAGTGTAAAGGAGGTGAACAGGTAAATTATAAAATCTTTATATGTAATGAACTGTTCCAATAAAAAAAATACATGATGAATTAATATTAAAAATTAATATTAAAAAAAGAACTGATGAAATGACACCCTAAAAATATTGTTAAAAGAGAAAACTGTGTCACTGTGGGAAAATTTGCCACTTGAGGAGGTATAATGTTTACAAGGTTATTCTGGTGATGAAATCAATCTTTTTAATTTTGGCTGTTTTTTCTTTGCTATCGTTTTTGTGTTTTTTATAGAAATAAGTAAAGAAAAGATCATTTTAACAATGTCACCAGACGTTTTTTCATCAAAAAATCATTTTGTTTTCAAATTCTGAAGCAATAAATACATTGCAAAGTTACTTTTTCATTCTTTTCTTGCCCTTTTTTTTGAAACCCACTGTATAAAACCCCCAGATGCATGTGATTTGATATCAGGCAGGGGCCACAAAATATTTTTCCAAGGGCCGCGGTCTGAGACCCCTGCTATAAGGCAACATGATTCGTGCTACAACAGGCAGCGGTGGATCCGTTCACGTCTGCAGATTCATAGGATATAATTTGCAGATGATGTTCTACTTTTTGTCAGAAATCTATATAGTATCTTTCATTCTACCCAAATGATTTCCACACTTAATAACTCGTGTTGAGATGGCCAGATCGGATCTATAACCAAATCTACTTTTGTTTCATCTCATTTAATCTCCACTCTGCAACGCATCAAACAATTTCTCGTCAAATTTCATTTGCAAGAAAAGGAGGCAAAGAACACATTTTAAAACACTGCCTTTGCCAAGAGAGGAAGTCTGTGTCGGCCATTTAACGTTATAAATGGGCCGCGGCGTGAACTTGGATAGTGAGATGGATTCAGAGACCGTCTTTTAATAACATTTCGACCGATGACTGAGTAAAGCGCGCGGCGGAGCTTCGGACAAGCTCGGCCTCAAAGGGGAATGTAAACTATTTAATTGAACCGGAGCTGAAATCACTGACCAAGTGCAAGAGCAATGGATGCTCGCACCACCGGCTGCATGGATATCTCTAAATTGCACACAATATCCTGATACCGGGGGAAGACGAATGGGAGTGAAACCCAAATGAAAGGGAGGGCTGGTCTCGCTGGAGGACCATTACTCCTGAAAAATCCTTCATCTGTGATCTGAGCCTCTTGTCCTGGTCTCCTCAGCAGAGCCCGGACACTATTGCATCAAAAAAAGAAAAATACGTGTTTGTACTGAATGTTATCATTCAGGAACACAAATGGAAAGCAACTGGAAGTTGCCAATTTATCTGTTGAAATATTGACAGGAAAACTAAGACCCGACACAGGTCCCTGATGTGGCCAAAGGCTGGATTAAAAATGAAGATATGAATCCACACTTCGGACTCTCAGAGTGGAACCTCAATGGACGTCACGCCATATCTGGGGAAAAAGGGGTACATCCGTCCGATGTCACTTCTTCTAAAAGGATGAAACGCCGGGGCTCGCCAATGACTCGTACGACCAAATCAAATTTTCCATTCCCCAATCGGAGAAGAAAAGTCGAGCCGTCGACGCCATCTTTGAAGTATCCCTGCGCTCTAATTGGAGCTATAAAAGCTAACCCCCACCGCCTGCATTCACCCTATCAAAGGTGTGGGGGGGGGCTTAGAGACCCAAAAGAGAAAGGACGACAAAGTGGAGGATGCAATTTGTGTGAATGCGGCTGGTAATGAGCGGCGGGCTCGGCCCGGGGCCAAGCAGCCGGGGTGGAAAATTACTGTTTGGAGAGGAAGGACTGCGACCGCCTTGAATGGCCACCTCGCTGCTTCCTTTTCCTGCCGCTATAGCGCTAAGCCCCACGTGCATCTCCTTCACAGCCCCCCCTCCCCCTCCAACACACACACGGTGCAAGTCACTTGCTTAACTGTCAGGCTGTAATTTCAGTCTCGGGATTAGCCAACGGATTTAGAAAACAGGCTGCGGATTCCTGCAAGGGAAAGTCGGACGAAGGTGGGCAAGCCCCTGGAAACCGCAGGAAGAAAAAAAAAACAAAAAAGTGAGGTATATAATGAATAAACAGGAGTGTAACCGCCGCTTTTGTTTCCCTGCTTTTAGAGAAAAGCCGAAGCAGAAAGGCCGGGAGGGAGGACAGAAACACAACACTGGACAAGTGAAAACTATCTTTTGGGTTTTGCGTGACAGGGCTGCTGCCGGTCCGATGCCTGCCAGGTTGGATTACAGAAATATGGAGGCTGTGTTGGGCACCGCTGTGCACGGAGGACGAGACAGCAAGCGGGGATGTTGAGATGGGGATACTCAGCAGGTTTCTGGAGCAGAGGGTTCGGGGATCAGCTGCAGGTTAACATCAATGCAGAAAACACCTCTGATGGTCGTATTGAATTTGTTCAGTATTTCTGAGACCATATTTTTACCCCCCTCCCCCCCAAAAAAAGGACATTTAAGATACTTCAAGTCCTCCTCCGAAATATATTAAATCATGTAATAAATAAAACCTCCTCTATGCTACACGCCGACAGGAACTTCTTTGTTGATCAACAAATAATACATTTCTTTGCATTTTAGTTGCACAATAAGACGCACAGATAGATCAGAACTGCACGAGTACTGGAACATCCTTGCAAAGCATCAACTTGGGTACTTTCTCAGTGAGCCTGCGAGAGACGGTGAAACCCGGACATGTTGCAAGATAAGTGATGTAGACCGGTGGTCCCCAACCCCGGTCCCTGGACCAGAACCGGTCCGTGGATCATTTGGTACTGATCCGCAAAGAAAAGCTTTCTATAAATTATAGTTTTTGGTTTTTTTTTATTAGACCTTCCGGATCTTATTTTGAAAAACAACTGTTTCCGCCTTATTGTAATTACCTAATATAAAGTGCAATCATTGTATTCAAATGAAATACTAAGAACTGAGAAAAGTTTTTATTTGAACCCGTGCACCTTGAAGCAGTCCGCGGAAACATTTTCAAACATCAAACCGGTCCCCGGTACAAAAAAGGCTGGAAACCACTGATATAGACAACGAATGCATGAACGAAGCCGGCACCTTCTCAAACTAAATGAATCTTGTGTTTTACGGTGACTCGTGCCAGAGTTCACTCACTGATTCATCATCCGCACCTCCATGTCCGTCCGCCGTGAGTATTTCCGCTTCCCGTCGAAGCCTTCCCAACCCTGGCGCGTTGCCTTATGAAAGGCTCTTTGAGCAATTACTCTGAACCTTTCCCTGCATCCCTGCTCAGGTTTGATGATTGGGCTGCGGAAAATTGCACATCCAATCAAAGCAGGGACACAAATGACTTGTCGGAGACTCAAAGGGCGGAGAAAACCCACATCGACACTCCTCTGATTTTGACCTCCATTACGTGTTTGTCAGGGAGCTTGGCATTTCAAACGTGTTACAGAAGGAAATGGAGTTTGAAAGATGGGGAAAGACATTCAAAGGACTGCAGCAGCGCAGGTCTTTTTGTCATTTTCCACGACAAATAATCCATGTCGACTACAGTCGGGGTGCCTATCAACAAGATGTCAAAATAATGCGTGTTGAAGGTCCCACCGGGGGTCTTTCTGTGCAGGGTCTCCATGCTGTCCAAAAACATGCAGGAGGTCTAGAGGGTGAAGGGTTGCATGTTTCTGTATGATGCGTGAATGAGAGGGTGACATTTTATGTGTCTCTATAGCCCAAGGGTCTCAAACTCACGGCCCCCGGAACAATATTTTGTGGCCCCCTGCCTGAAATCAAATCTTTAGTTTTTTTTCTCACATGCATCTGGAGGTCTTATACAGTGGGTTTCAAAATTTAAAAAAAATCAGGCAAGGAAAAAATGAAAAAGCAACTTTGCAATGTATTTTTTGTTTCAAAGTTTGAAAACAAAATTATTTAAAAAAAAAAAGAAAAAAGGTCAACTGACATTGTTAAAACGATCTTTTCTTATTTCTATAAAAGATACAAAAACAATAACAAAAAAAAAAAACAGGCAAAATTAAAAAGATTTAATAACCAGGATAGTCACCATTAGCCTTGTATACATTCTACCTCCTCTTATAGATGCTACCAATCAATTTTCTAATAAATTCTAATGGCAATTTTTTTTTTTCTCTTAAGATTTTCTCTTTTAACTCAACAATACTTTTAGGATGTAATTTCATCAATTCTTTTTTGATATTAATTTTTTGATATTAATTCGTCATGCATTCTTTTTAGAGGAACAGTTCATTACACATAAAGATTTTCATAATTTACCTCCTCTACACTAAAACAAAGGAAACATTTGGACTTCTGGGTAATGATTTTTCTGGTTCGGCCCCCTTGACTTCATAGGCCATGTGGGTGAGTTAGTGAATGCTCGTGTCTTCATAAGACGTGCGTAAAAGAGTGATGGCTGAATGTCTGTGATTGTGTGCAAAGTTTTGTGTACTGACTAGGTCAGAAAAAAAAACATAAAAGTCAATACTCCTAGCAGGTCTAGCTGTAGATCTGTGCATCTGCCTCTGTGTCCAATCACTGCAGTTCTTCACTCCACAGAATAGTGAGTATTGTTATTAGCAATGGTACTTAGCAGTGTTAGCATCCGATCCGACCCCAACAGGCTCTGCCAGCCCCGTGGCCTTCGGGAGCGAGCTAACCCCCCGCTCTGACAGATCCATGATGCTAATTGGCCAACGTCCAAATCCCCCAGGTGGCCTATAGGTAAACTCAGACGCTGCCCGCGGCGGCTTAGTGTTACACAATCCCGGGGCCAGATTTGGTCACGGAAGCATATAGCTGGCGAGACGGCGGGCGTGAAAGCGCAACCACACCTGTAAGCTATACGTGTCTGCACGAAACGGTCCCGATATGTAGCAACAGCCGTCCAAGGTCGCGGCCACCGCTTGGCTCGCTCACTGATTCAACGGTTCGTACCTCCAGCACGAGCCACAGCTGATCTCCGCACTTCACGTCCTTCTTGTAGTACATCCCGTAGAATTTGACCACGTTGGAGTGATCGGAGAGCGCTTTTAGGATGTTGTACTCCGCTTCGATCTCTTCGTCGATATCCTGCCAAAGGAGGCCACAGATGGTCAGAAATGGAGGGCGGACGTAGTTCGTCGCATCCTCGGCCGAGCAGATCGGGCATTTTACGGCCACGTCCGGCCCGCGTGAGGTCAATCAGACCGCGAATGAAAAAAAACATTGATTCCGTTCATGTTATACAAGTGTCTTGCTTTAATTTAGAAAACAGTGCCGTTGTTTTTTTTTTTTTTTTTACGCCAGGACGCGCGCATGTACATCTATGACATTGGTACGGGAAGTGAGACGATCGAAGCTCGCCGGTTCGCCCCTCCAAATGTCAGCTCGCGCCAAAAACAAGTTGACGCCGACCGCCGCATCTTCAACAAGTCAGATATTTTAAGGAAGTCAGATATTTTGCGAACAAAACCAACAAAGGTATTTTTTTGTAAAGCTTTGCACACCAAGAAATGTTGCTTTTTAGGCAACTTATACCATATCCCACAAAACCATCAGAAAAGGAAGCTGTTTTCAGACAGTTTACCAAGGAGTGTTTGTTGAAGCAGTAATATGCCATCCAGTAACACTAGTATTAAGCACTTTTTGCTCTTTGCAAAAAGTCAATCGATTTCGTATCTTTAGCATACTGCCAGCCCGGGATGATGTGCTGCAGATAACGGAAAAATGTAGAGGTTTTAGGAGCCCCGGCTGGATCAGCCGGCTGTCCTGGATGCCATGTTCTCTCCGAGGCTTATATAAATGAGTTCACTCCAAAAGCTGCATCCCTCTCATGATTTAGATGTTACGGCCCGATTCATCTTACAGCTTCCCGAAAACGCAAGAATGGTTTGTAGCCGTACTCAAGCGAGCATAAAAGTGGAGACAATAGCCATGTTTTGGAATTCGGGCCGTAGCATAATGTGGATAATCTTAGGTTTTATCCAAGTAACGCTGAAGATAAGGACCCGACATCTGGACGTAATAGTCTGAATGATGAAATCAAATAACTTTTCTCAGGAATATATAAAAAACGGTGTTTTGAAACATATCTTACATGGATGGGGTCCAGTATCTTTACTGCGGCTTTACTGCCATCGGATTTGTTGAGCACTTTGTACACCTTCCCGTAGGTCCCTTTCCCGATGGTCTCGATGATATCCCAGGTGTCGGTGGGATCGGGGAAGTTGTCGAAGACGATGGATTTCTCTGATTGTGGATACATCTTCAGGAGAGATCTCCTGCGGACGGAGAGCAAAGAGCAGACACTACGAAACCTTGACAACTCCCAGTTTTTTGCAGGCCGGACAATATAACCGCATTTAGCGTTTCTCGCAAGGCTCGTCGTACCTGAATATGCACGGGAGAAAGTAGATTAGAGACCCGATGGGCCGCCAGAGGAGCACCTCTTAAAAACTAATACATTTTTGTTGTTTTTGTTTCACCCTGGCATGTAGGCACGTCCGGTAATACCTTAAAAGACGGAAAACAGACTGACTAGGCTGCCGATTTGTTTGGGGTTTATCCTGTAAGCACATCTAACGTTTGACCGGTGGATAATCTGGAGTCGGCAGCCCAGTCGGGGGTTGAATTTTAAGAGGTTTGGGATCCAGAAAGGGGGGGGGCGGTTCTTCCAGGAGGGGCTGCACGGCCACCGATTTTAATTTGAAAATCAAATATAGATCGCCGTCGGAGGTGAAAACTTTCAGAAGTGTGCGGTCGTCGTCTGTCAGAGGAAGTAGATGTCAAAGGCTGCTCGCAATTCGCTATCAATTTACTTTTTAACCAGAAAGCTGAACCTTGCGAAAGCTGTCACTTCAGACTGGAGATCTCCTTGCTCTCTGATGTCAGGAAAACAACATGTTTACCGACGACTCGCTGCTCCTCGCGGCTGCAGAGTCTGATAGCCGTGCTTTTCCGCCGTCTCCTCTCCTGAAAACCAGAAGCCTCTGTTTGTCCAAGATGATCACATTTCTAAAGGTGTTGTTACGAGACGAGGAGCTGAAGGATGCTGTGAGAACCCCCCACCCCACCCACCCGCCCCGAATGAAAATACAAAATTCAGCAAGCCAACCACTGGAAGGTGAAATTCAGACAAGGCTGTTTGTTTCTGACCTCTTTCCAACTGAACGCACACCAGACCTCGCATAACCGGCAAACCACAAGGAACAACAAATAAGGCAGACTTACATTGTGCTCTAAGTCAGACGTGGGACATGTTTGCAAAGTAATACATCCATTCCTGTATAAAAGGTTACGAGGGAGGCAGCTTTCTGGAGAGCCCAGCCCCCCGGCCGCCAGTGCAAACCACAGAGGAGGAGCCAACGACGGCTAATCTCACGAGCAATTCTCCTGCCGCGAGGCTGCCATTGGAAACTACCTCTAAGTGGTAGGAGACGTCGTGGGATTAGCGGGAATTAGCCGCTGTTGCAGCGTGAGCCGTTCCCCATATAGATGCCCATTCATACCCCAAAGGAAAGCTGGTTAGAGAGCCTTAGTGAGCCGGAGGACTCCTGCTATCTGCAGACCCTGGGTCCGACAACATTCCCAGAAACAGCGATGGATGATTTTATCTTTAAAAAAAAAAAAAAAAAAAAAAAAAAGATTCAAGTGCATTTGATAGCAAATCAGTTCGGCGGGAGACGGAACCCGCGTGACTTTGCAGGCGTACCGTGCAAAAGTTCAGCGTTTACACGCCTGCAGGTAATTGCACTTGTGTTAACCCAACATTCAGTGTCCAAATGACCTGCAGACGTCTTCAATAATACATCGCTGCCTCTGCATGTGACAACATGATGTGACACCCGAGACAGGGGGGTGAAACCTGAGGTCTCCCACTGGACACCTCCGATGCAGGAGCAAGCTGCAGGGGAATAACCCCTTTAAAGGAAATGTTTGTGTGTGTGTGTGTGTGTGTGTTGGGGGGTTAGCTAGCCTTGTTTGCCCTGAAGCGCTGGCTGGCTGGCTGTCACTTTTAGTTAGCTCTTTACAGACATGATATTAACGCAGTCCATGTTTCTGCTCATGTGACCACACTTGTGTTTTAACACTATAAATAATGTAAACATTAGACGATAAACAATACCTGTTCATTTGCAATGTCTAATTTTTATACCATATTAATTGCCCAAGCATGTTTTACTCAATCCAGTAAATCTCATCATCTCACAGCGTATCATTGCCTGTGTATGTAGTATCAGAATCAGGAGGTTGAAAGGAGCATTGTGTTCTGTAACGTGACTCGGATCTGGGCCGCGGCCCGCTGACTCGCGTCCCCTCTGAGAAACCGAAGTCCCATTTGTTGGGAAAGGGACCCGGACTAATCTGTGATGCCGACCGGTGGGTTAAGTTTCGTCTTAACCTTGGCAAAGGAACTCCGCCGGTCAACAAGCAGGGATTACGTGCCCCGCTGGGCACGCCTGAGGACACGACCAGACCCGCATAAACCACCGACAGATGCAACCCCGTGAAAAACACGATGGCGGATAACAGCTGCGGATGCCAATTAAACGTATTTCAGCAGGATTCCATTACACTTGACGTCTATTGACTTGAATAATTCGCTTTACCCGAACTCAAACTCCTTCCTAAGCACACAAAGTAAGCTTGAACCCCGACATCAGCCGCTGAAAAAGTATCTGCAGAGCCACACGATGTCTAAATCCCTCCAACCATGTCATATGAACTCACCTCAGAAGGAAAGCGGTAGCACACGGAGGCAACCGGCGCAAACCCGCACCTCGCACAGGTAAACACACGGGCAGGTGTGCGAGGCCGTTCGCCGGGGTTTGCAAATAAAGCCCAAATGAAGAAGCCGAGTTTACTCTTGGTGGGAGATGCAAAACGAAGCAAACGCTCGCCGTCCTGTCAGTGCATCTCCGTGCCCGTTCAGCCTGCGCCTCCCGTAGCGGGTCGCGGAATCATGAAATCAGTCCGAATGGCCGTCTGCCGCTCGGTGAGGCTATAAATTAGCCGGGACGGGACGAGATGGCGACAGACACGTGCATGAAACGGGTCGGGTGTGACGGGCCGAGTCTGCGCCGGGACGCTCGGCTTCATCCGGCCGGCTCCCGTTACACAGCGGCCCCGCGTGGGGCCGGACAGCCTGTCCCAGCTTTGATTAGATTAGGATTCAAACGGACCGACGGCACTTCCTGATTCATATTTCAACACCACGCGCTTGATGACCGTCATGCTCAAAAGACTCGGTAAATGTCGATAAACCAGCTGTTGTTAGATTTTAATCACAATCCAATGATAATATCTCAACAGTCAGCAAATCTCAAGGAAATCCTGAACGTACGGATGCAGATTCAAGGAGTTTGTGGACAGAAACCATACGAGCAACCTCGTTTCGACAAGATGGGAAGATCTTTCATCGGCCCAGATATCCGCACGGATGAATATACCAGCAAAGACTAATCGCAGTTTGCAGTTTTAAAAGCAAAGCGTCTCGTGCTCTGGATCCGTCTCCTCAGGCTTCGTAAACCAGAGCCGACGAAGAAGGGAGACTTCTGTTCAGTCACATTCAGTTATACAGAGAACTTTGACCTCTGCGTTGGACCACCAAGGACGGACCCGGTGGAGATCAGATGGTCCGAGTGCCAGAGCTCCCGTACAAGGCGCTAACCAACCATCGGGGGCAACCTAGAGGTCCAATGTATTGTGCAAGGTCACTTTGGTAAACACACACACACACACACGCAGGAGAAGCTTGGAATTGAACCGCCAACCTTCTGATCACTTCGACCAACTGAGAGGCAGCCGCCCCTTGACAGCCAGAGGTGACAGGAAGTAGTAAAACAGCTGTCGAAATGAGGTCCTTGACAGGATCAAGGATGACAATTCAGTGTGTGTTCTGACTAAACCTCCTCAGAAGGTTGAGAAGTTGTGTTCTCCCTCCTCCTGAAGGAGCCCAGAGGGTCCAGCACAGCCAAACTCCACTCGGTGCGTCCATGGGGGCGGGGCTACTCGATAATAAATCTCAGGGTCAGTGATGTCTCTCTCCATTACAAGGGGTCCGACCCTCCCCCTGCTCTGGTGACACACCCCTCACACACACACACACATCTCCAACTTGCCCTCTCCACACGGCGACCCATGTGGCGCTCCCCGGAGCCCCTCCTGCAGCAAAGCAACCTCATTTCCTGCTCCAGTGCTTTACAAATGACTCTGGAAGCCCATCCCTGGCCACCAATGGCAGCGCGCTGATAGCTATAATAGCCGTATGATTAGGGCGGGCGCCCGTCCAGCTCGCCGTGCACACCGTGACACGCCTGCTCACTGCTGGATGGCACCAACTTGGAGGGGGGGGAATAAAAAATGTGAATGTCAACTAGGCAAAAATACCTGAGTGGAGAAGAAGCGCACGCTCTGTCATTTAATGAACATGTGACGCATCCCCAGACGCTCCCTGGGCTTTGCATATTGAAGCACGGTGGGTCCGTCAACTCCACGGGAAACCGTGCCGCTTCTGCAGGCTAATTGCTAGGTTTTGATGGCAGCTCTGGTTTGGAGGAACACCTCAGCTTCTGCCTGATGGACCTCCATGGCATTCTCAGACACTGAACACCAGCGACTTCCTCACCCCTCGTCCCTCATGGTGAATCCACAAACTGGGGAGCTTTTTCAAGTCCCCGCCCCAAAAAAAAAATCTGATAAACCATTAGCTTTGATTACAACTTCCATTCAGGCAGCTTACATCTTTACAAATCATGATCTGCGCATCCTGCACTCCATAATATACATTCACCATCTGAACCTCTTGTCCAGCAGTCGGGGTCACAGAGAGGCAAGCGAACATTCACACTCTCACTCACACGCCTGATAAGACGACGTGCAAGCGTTCACTCTGTGGTCAGACTGCGGCTGGTACAGATCTTGGAGTGAAAAATCCAGAATAACCGCATGACAGAACCATCAGGATTCCAATCCCGGCTGAAGCCGCCGTCTCTCGTGTGATGTGCCGCATGAGCTGCTAATAGGTTTAATATCCTGACAGGTAGCCCACATACGCCTCACAATCCCCCCCCCATTGTCCGCCAGGAGCCGTCCTTCCGACTCACACCGTGAAATAATCCCCACGGACAGCGTGTACGCGCTTTACCGTCAGCTTCTGCGGAGCTCCTCCCGCGCTGTGCAGCGCCCATCTTAGTGCTGGAGCGCGTGAAAGAGGACAAACTCCGCACAGGCCGAAGGAGTCCCGTAAAGTAGGGAGAAAAAGCGGCCTCATCGCTGGATTAGGGCTTAATATCAGTCTGTTTCGGCAAAGACGCACTAAAGCTTCCCATCAAATCCACACACTCTTCTGTGTATCCAGCCATCCGTGCAGATCAATGGATGAACACACTTCTGGATTTCTGGTGCACAGATGGAAACATGCAATGATGTCCTGCAGAGAAGTATAGGTTTACACACACACACACACACACACACACGAAGCTAATCAGACCATCAGGGGAGGTGAGTATGTTGCTCAAGGACACTTCAGGAGGAACCCAGGATCCAACTGAGCCCACAAAGAAAAACCCCTCAGTTTATCATGACCCAGATGATTTGATGACATGACAGTGAGGTTGTCACACAGCCACCATGTCTGTCAAACCTAAATATTGTCACTGGTAGATTCATATCTGCTCCTGCAAACCAGAGTGTAAAGCAGAAGATAAAGTTAACTCCCAACCTCCCATTCTAATCATGTGACACCTTCCACTTCCTGGGTCTTAAAAGCCCTGAGTCCCAGGCCAGGGTCCTTTAGCAGACCAAAAACAGGCTGATGTTTCAATCCTGAGGACACACAGATGGTTCTGACCTTGAGAATTTGTGATCGGAATGGATGGCTTAACAACTGGGACGGCAGGCAAACAGGGAATACAAAAAACTACAATCCAAGATGGCTGACAGGAAGTGAAGTAGATAAACCCAGCGCTTTCTGTGGCGATGTGAGATGGACCAAACGCAGACCATGAATAAAAACATCCACGTGCCTCTGGACAGGTTTAGGAGGCCAGTGAGGTATCACCGGTCTGCACTCCTCATCCAGACATTCTACATCATCCCGTCCTCCTTGAAATATCAGTTTCAGTCCATTTCCCCCACAAAGACAAATCTCACTAGTCAGCCCATCGCACAGCACTGCTTTGAGAATTTAACAATCACATCCCAGATACGATGCTTATTTACTGAAGCGGTTTATTAAGAAAAGCGTGGCACGGACGGTGCAGAGTTAAAGTTGAGACAGAGGACCAGGTTGGCTGCTGCTTAAAGCAAAGACCTCCGCATAAGAAGAACCACCCTCCACCTGGGAGTCTGCAGGTAGACGAAAGGGAAACACTCGGCACTGCCTGAAACAAGGAGAAACAGAAGGTCAGCACCCTCACAAAAGCAGCGTGACATAACGTTTATGCTCCAAGCACAGCACCAGCTTTAACCACACAGACAAAGGGAAACAACATGCACCACCTGAAACACACTACTTAGCAAACACACATGCTAATTAGCACGCCATATAATGCTTGAACACAGCATTTGTGCTGGCACCACACACATTGGAAGCGGCATATTTCTCCCTTGACTGCTAGCACATTAGCCGCCGCCGCCGCTCGGCCGTGCACGCCTTTAAGGAAGTCAGCTCACCCCGATTGGCTGCAGGTGACTGATTTCAGGTGTGTGATTGACAACTTGGAACACCTGCGTGGCAATTTGGGAACTCGCAGGGGAGCGGGCGTAGCCGTGACGACACCATCGGGCCAAAATCAGGCTTCCCTTCAAGCCTGCGGCGTCGATATGGCCTGATGAGGCCGCTGTGACCCGATAGGCCGGCGGATGACGGGGGCGCCGGGCTCCCATTGTGGAAGCCCGGCGGGCCGTGACGCCGCCAGCTGCGCCGTCATCAGCCGCTTCGGTAGCGGCGCTCGGCGGATCGTTGGGCCATTTTCGACCACGTGCGCGTGCACGGCCCTTTCTTCATTTGACCTTCTGATACCTCAGCTACGTCTCGGGTATATTTGAAGGTCACCTTGGTCGTGCTGGGAGAGAAGGCGCACGGTTTCCTTCGCCGGTCGACTCCCTCTGCTCACCTTCTGCAAATGATCCCCGGAGAGTAAATAATAGACCTTTAACAGCCCTTCGCTTGCTTGTTTCTGCATTCTGTTTCAACAAATGCGCCTTCTGTGAAAGAACATTTATGAATTTATGATGGGCGGATAAGATTTAGCAATAACGTAGCTTTTTCAACATTGATTATTATCGTATACATGATGCCAGTCTTTATGTGGTCCCTTATATTATGATAGTGATAATAATAATGAAAATGATTAAATACATTAAATCCTGCACATGCCTACTTGTGTTTTTTCTATATCTTTTTTTGTTGTATATTTTAACTTATATTTGCTGCTATTGTGTTGTTTTTTTAAATTCTGTGTTGAAACAACAAACTTTGTGTGATGATAATAAAGTTTAACTTTTTATTAACTTAAAATTCAACAATGATAATAATAATGAGGTTTTATAATAATAATATTACAATAACATTAGTAATATTTCTGATTCCTCTGAAATTTCTATGAATAATCATGCTACTTATAATTCCAAGAACAATACTAATACTTTTATTGTTAATCATAATGATGATAATAACCATGGATTGTCAAGTTTTAATTGAGTCATCGTGCGCAGTGCACGCACCGATCTGGATCTGGAGCACATTGATACATATAAATATATTTAAAGATCCAAAGCGTTTATTGTCACGTGCACAGTGTAGAAACGTGTTTCCCTGTACAGTGAAATTCCTTCTTTGCAGTCTGCAGTGCATTTGTATTGATAAGAAATAACAATAGTGTAAACGTTATTATTAATATGAACAGTGCAGATACGACATTTGAGCGCAGGTGCAAGGATGAGCACAGTTTAAATGGGCAGTAATTAAATGTGATAAGTTCATATATTTCAACGGAGGCTGTAGTCGGATGTGACTCATAGCACCATTTAATCCAAAACCCATCTTTTGACCTCTGGGTGTTTGATCCTATCAAAATGCCGGCCTCGTGCTTCTGGATCCCACGATAACGCTAAATCAATCCTTTCGCCGCCTATCTCTTGGAGTCCACGTTTGCTCCTCCCTCCGTCCCCGACCCCGGCGTGGAAGCCGCCACAGAAGAGATATTGTGAATCCACCTCCCGCAGAAGCTGGAGGCGTCTTCGGATGGTGACGTCCAGACTCACCACACTCAGCTCCGGATCCTTCTCCTCCAAAGAAGGTCAGCGGTCGGTCTTACGTCGGCGCCGACGCAGCCCGGAGGCCCGGAGCGCGGGGCCTGGCCCCTTCATGCTGTCATCTTGCGTACGCTTCTACGTCACCCGCCATCATCTCCTCCCCCGCCCACATTACACGACCGTGACCGTTTCTGCGGAGAGTGCGGGGGACGTTCGGCATATCGGTGATTTTTTTTTTTTTTTGCTTCGCCACACCCTTTCTCCGTCACGTCCGTGTCAGAAAGACGCCTCGTGGGGGGGGGGGGGGCAAAAAAAAAAACAAAATGCACCAACGACCCTGAAAATAGAGGTTGTCACGTTCCCTCCTCTGCTGCAAAGAAAAATAGGTCACGGAGAATGCGTCCGCTTCGGCCATCGCGGCGCCGTGTCTCAGACGCCTTTTCTCCAGGAATTAATTCACGCTCGAGGCAGATCGTGACTCCAGCAGCATGACGGCCCCCCAAACCCTCCCCCGTGAGTCGACTGGCAGCCATTGCCTAAACGGGGGGGGGGGGGGGGGCTGGTTTGGGGGGTCTTGTTTGCTGGATTCCCCCAGAATATATGATGTGCACCCTGCTTTTAAGCCTGCAGGACTATAACCCCCCCCCCCATATCACCCCCCCTACCCCCGGTAAGTTCTTATCAGCGGCGGCCAGACGGAGCGGTCACACCTCCGGACTCGTCGATTGGATGGCGCCGACAGAAAGGCCGCCATTGTGTGTGTGAGGAGATTCTCAGATTAGCATTAGCATTTGTTCTGTCGAGATAATAGCCAGGGAGATAAGTGTCATTACCGTCCGGCTCCTGTCGGGGTATTTAAAATAATTTTTTTTAATGATTTCTAACAAACCAAAGGCACATCAGATGGGATGGGATGTGAGATATAAATGAAAGGGGGAGGGTGGGGGTGGAGAGGTGTGTGTGTGTGTGTGTGCGGGCAAACAATGGAAGCTGACCATTGTGTTGGATGCACCGCCCCCTAGCGCCAGGCAGGACCAGCCCCTCGCCGCCGCCATTAATAAGGGAGTCAGACAGCCATGATTTCAGCGAGCGCTTTTGTCAACCGGCGGCGACAAACTGTTTTTCCTCCCGTGCAGCCGCCCGGGGTCGGCAGAGCCAAACCCCCTCCTCGGCGCCACCAGAGGAACCCATCAGGCTCGGCCGCTCCGCTTAAACACCGTCGGCCAACGAATGGCGGGTCGATTTTGGAACATCTATCCAGAACATCTATCTAGAACCCTGAGGAACCCCAGATACGAGGAGAACATGGAGGCTCCACGCTGAAAGGAACCCTGTAGGAATCCAATCGGGGACCTTCTGGCTCTGAGGCGGAGGCTCCGACTGCCTGCCTCCACATTTATTTGTTAGTAATAAAAAGATAAAACGGCCGTTGACATCTGAACTGAAGAGCTGTCTGATGAGATCTGCGGAGGACATATTTGTAGTCCTTTCTGCCCAGCTGGATGGACTACAACATCTATAATGAGTCCTAATGTGAGTACCCGGGGGGGACACAAGACCAGGGGGTCCTTCAAACAGCAGGTCTTCTGTATTTATGACCCTGCAGGTGCGGCCGACAACAAAACATAACCCCGGACCATTTGAACCCCCCCCCCGCCGCCGCCTCGCACACATTCAACCCCTCCTGTGAGAGCGCTGACAGATGCTGCTGTTGTCAAGGTCAGGAACGGAGCCTGACAACGGCAGCGAGAGGGTGGGGCGCTGGCGGAGGAGAGGGTGGGGGTGCTGGAGGTGCGGGGCGTGGAGGCGGTGAGGTGGGAGGGGGAGAGGGGGGAGGGGGGAGTTACCCGTTGGGCACCGAGCGGCGCCATCGCACCTGCAGCCGAGACAAAATGGAGCCTCAGCTGGCTCGCGACGGCCTGAGTCTGGAAAGGAGGAGGAGGAAGAGGAGGAGGAAAAGGATGAGGGGGAGGAAAAGGAGGAGTAGAAGGGAAGGAGGAGGAAGAGGAGGAAGAAAAGAAGAGGAGGAGAAAGGAGAAGGAAGAGGAGTAAGTAGAGGAGTAAAATGAGGAGGAGGAAGAGGAAGAGGAAGAGGAGGAAGAGGAGGAGGAAGAAAAGAGGAGGAGGAAAAGGAGGAGTAGAAGGGAAGGGGGAGGAAGAGGAGGAAGAAAATAAGAGGATGAAGGAGGAGGAGGAGGAGGGGGAGGAAGAGGAAGCAGAGGAAGAGGAAGAGGAAGAGGAAGAGGGAAGGAGGAGGAGGAGGGGGAAAAGGAAGAGGAGGAGTAGAGGGGAAGGGGGAGGAAGAGGAGGAAGAAAAGAAGAGAAGAGGAGGAAGGAGAAGGAGGAGGAAGTGGAGGAAGAAAAGGAAGAGGAGGAGGAAGGAGGGCAAGGAGGAGGAGGAGGAAAAGGAGGAGGAGATCAGTCCAGGTTCACTGAGGGCCTCACACACTGCCTCCATCTTCATCTCCAGTGTATTTTTGGACAAGTAACCAACAATAACACTGGGGTTGTTTCATCATGGAGAAGAGCTGACAGTCATGGCCTCAGGACACACACACACACACACACACACACACACACACACACACACCTGTGATTCTCCACCACGTGAATCCAGAGCAGCCCCTCCGTCGTTGTCGTCGTCGCGGGAAACGACGGGAAGGGCCAGGTAATGAGAGGCGACTGAATGAGTTCACCATGGAGACGGAGCGGGGGGGCAAATGGGGGCAAAAGGGGAGGGTAAAATAAACCTCCACATCATCGGAGGTCACCGCGTTCACGGGGGAAAAAGAAGAAAAGCCGGACGGCCTGGGTGTTTTGTTTTTTCTTTATCTGGCCGGAGTTCTTCCAAAACACGGACACAGGTTTAAAACGACAGCATTTCAGATCACAATGTGGGAAAAAAAAAAAAAAGGAGGGGGTTCACACGATGTCTGCAACATTAAAAACAAAAATAATAGAAACACCGCCCGCCATTTTGATCAGAGGAGTCCTCCCGCGTGCAGGCGGCGCCACCCTGTGGCCGCTCGCGACACCGCGAACGTCCTCCGTGAGAAAAACCTACCAACGAGAACCGACACGGACCATAATTTACGGCCGCCGAGTACAAAATAGGCATCTGCAGATTCTAAAATGCGCGTGGAGGAGACGGCGGAGACCCCTCCGCTCCTCTGGAGACAAAACCGGAACGAAAACTACTCGAAAAAGCACTTTGAAATCCAGCAGTTCAGATCGTCGGTAGAAACGGAGGAGAATTTTTAAAAAAAAAGAGGGATCAGCCAATCAGGATGCTCTCCGCCGCCGCCGCCAGCTGTGGGAGATGGGAGTGCAGCACCCGCGGCCGTTTCCCTGAGATGGGCAGCAGGTCCCCGTTGGCCTTCATCTGGTCTATCCTCCTCGAGAGGTCGGCGTCGCTGTCGATCACCAGCGTGCACCTCTGGGCGTAGCTGACCAGAGTCTCCTCGCCCTGGCGGAACATCCCCACCAGGGGCACGATGTCTTTGCCGGCCAGGTGGAGCTCGGCGATGGAGGCGGTGTTGGCGATGGTGTTGCGGTCGATGCCGAGGTGCCGGAAGGCCTCGCTCATGCTCTTCTTCTTGACGAAGGCCGACAGGACCTGCTTGTAGCGGTGGATGACGTACTGCACGCCGGTGGCTGGAGGAGGAACCAAGACGGAGCGTCACCGCGCGTTCGGCCGGGTCGTGTCTACAAGGTTCTCGCGGCTTTGCGTCGTCTGGATCGGGGTTCGGGAACCTATAATTCTACATATATTTCATTGAGAGTCGTATAGTATTTTTAAAATAACAAATTAGTCAGTTATATTCAATTCAGTCGTAGATTGATACCACCCAGGAGCTCCACTGAACTCCACAGGAGGCGATCAGACTTTTTAATTCCTCTTCCTTCAGCCGAAGGGAATATTCAAATCTTTGTACTTTTTAAGATCTTAAAACACTTTATAGCCTTGACTTTGACACTTTATAGTTTTATTTGTATTTCTTATTCTCCCTCCTTCCTACTATTATTTACTATTGTTATGTTTTACTTGAAACTCTGGCACAACAATTTCCTTCGGGATAAATAAAGTTGTTCTCATTGTTATTCTTATTGTTATTCTTATTGTTATTCTTATTCCTATTCTTATTGTTATTCTTATTGTTATTCTTATTCTTATTCCTATTCCTATTCCTATTCCTATTCCTATTCTTATTCCTATTCCTATTCTTATTCCTACTCCTACTCCTATTCCTATTGCTATTCTTATTCTTATTCTTATTCTTATTCTTATTAAATATGTCTTACTTTTAATGTGACCTCTGGTGCCGCATGTTTTTTTTTCTCGAAGCGCCGCTTTATATTTGACCATTTCATCAATTTCACAAATGCAAATTCCTCGCCTTTTTTTTTTTCCTTTCGCCATCTTTTGCCGCTACAAGGGTCGAAGCGGATAAAGTAGTTGGCTATCTGATAAACCTTCACCTTCACAACGACCCGGACGTGATCGGAAGCCATCGGTTTCCCCAAACCCCGACCGACGGGCGACCCGTGAAATTTATCTACAAAACGAATTTGTTTACTTTAAAATGACACAGTCTTCTTCTTCTTCTTCTTTCGGCTTTTCCCGTCAGGGGTCGCCACAGCGAGTCAACTTTCTCCATCTAACCCTATTCTCTGTATCCTCCTCTCTCTCACCTTCATATCCTAAAATGACACAGTATTACCAAGAAATATCAGTATTTTAAAATCGTTTTTTTTTTTTGTCAACTCAAACTCGTCTGCCGTCACCAGAAGAGCCAAATATCAGCGTGACTTTATCTCCAGAACATCTAACTTGCGCTGTCCTTCTGATCCTCTCTCTCCTCATCCCTCCAAAAGAGGAACCTCCACATCTCCATCGCCGTCTCCTCTCCGCCTTCTACGCCTTCTTTTTCAGCTTTTCTGCAGCTTCTCCGTTGCGCTTTTACCTCCTCGCCTCCCTCTTCATCTCCGCCTCCCATTCCACGGCAGCTCCCTCACCTCTCTTCCTGCTGTAGTCCTTTCCTTTCTTCGATCTTCTCTTCTCCTTGTGGTGTTTCCTCCTCCTGTGCTCGCTGGACGCCGCCGACACCCCCGAGGACTCCGAGGCCTCCGAGCCGCTGTCCCCGCAGGCGGAGGAGCTGGAGGAGGCCCTCTCCCGTTTCCGAGACTTGCTCTCCGCGTGCTGCACCTTGCTGGATTTGTGGGCTGCGGGTGAAACCCCCCCACCCCCCGTTACCGAGAGCGTCCGGCGGGTGTCGGGCGTCGCCACGGCAACAGCTCACTGACCTTCCGCCACCGGATTGGGCGAGGCGAAGGTGGGCCTGGGGCGGTTGCTCGTGAGGTTCTCGATCTGGCTCCGCAGGAACTTGCGGTCCTGCATCAGGTCCTCCACCTGCCGCTCCAGCGCCGCGATGCGCTCCTGCTTGCTCTCCAGCATGCACTGCAGCTTCGTGATGGTCAGCAGGACCTTCGGCGGCAGGTTCTCCAGGTGAGAAGCAGCTGGGGGCGGGAGAGGAAGCGCATGGCGTTTGAAACTACCCAAATTATGGTCATGAGAAAACTTCAGAGCGTAATCTGATGGGGCTACAAGTTCCGACCAGATGTCGGTTTTTTGGACCAACTGCCGCGCCACCTCACGCCGGGATCCATCTGATCCCGTAACCGCCGGGTAACGCTGATCCCGAGGACCAAGACCGTCTCGGTCCTTGGATCCCGGAGGGGTCCCGAGCTGGTGTCTCTATGCTGGTTCTGATTGGAGGTCAGCTTCAGGGGAATGGAGAGAGCAGAGCCTATCCTGGTCACTGATCAGATGATCTCTTGGGACAAAATGGACAGAAGCAGCCAGGAATGGAGCCACAAAGACGTCCAAGCTCTAGGATCTCCAAGGCCGGTTTTTGTGCTGCACCATTGAGATGTTCGAGACAGTCTGACAAGTCCAGGTGATCACGTGCCCATCTCCTCTCAGGTGCCAAAACGTTGGGGGTTCCGAAACCTCCCAACACGTCGCGACTTCAAGTATTATTTGACTTTATGAAGGACCGACAAGTTTGGGGCCTCACAGACTTTTCGACAGGTGAAGTCTTGTAAGATTTATCTGACAGGAGGTACCGGGGAAGATTTTTACGAAACTCCTCAGAGGGGTTCCCAGGGCTCACAGAGGAACGTCTACATTTTGGCCAGAATAAGTGCGGAGTTAGCTCGTGGAGTTAGCAGCGCAGGGAGGAGATAGAACCACTTCTACCATCTGATGGTCCATGGTTGTTATTCCATGAACGCCGTGGCAGCTTCCACCTTCAAGGTGTCCATGTCCTCCTCTTCTTCTTCTTCTTCTTCTTCTTCTTCTTTGTGATTTGTTTTGGAGTGTGGAGCTGAAGGTTCACTTCACGGACGCTTCTCAGACCTTCTCTGCCCAAAGGTGACTCGGACGCAGACTTGTTAAAGAATAGTTTATTAACCAGTCGTGTCTGACATTCGGAAACAAACATTAGCTTCTCCGACGGTCTCACCCGATTACCGCCCGAGGCGTCTCCTCCCGAGTCCTACCTGACATGGCACTGCTGGGCGTGTTGTCCTGGACGGCGTCGGCCGAGGCTGCCGAGTGGAAGTGCTCCCACTTGATGATGCGCAGATCGTCCTGCTCCTGCTTGAGCCAGGCCGGAGAGCCCAGCCTGTCCTTCGTCCTCACGGAGCTGGAGTCGATCTCGATGCACGGCGAGTAACCCGACGGCTCCTGCTGCCACACCGAGGACATCTCTGCGGGCCTGCGGGAGGACGAGAGGCAGGAGGTGGGGATCTGCAGAAGACGGGTGTCAAGAGGAGGGTCGCCGGTTCGCGGCCCCGGAACTCGGACGGGAGCTTCTCCGGGGGCGGAGAAGGTCGGTCGTCGCTTTGGATATCAGAGCTTATCGCGCGACGGACGCCGCCCGAGCGGATGACGAGACGTCTGGCGAGGTCTGGTAAGGTGCGGGAGCTTCTTCTAATACCGCCTCCTCCCCCAGGACCGGGAGACATCACGGTTTATTGGTTTTACGGTGAACGCGGGGAAAGAATGTGGGTCGGAAAATGACTTTCCTTCCGATAACCGGTGAGAAAGACGAACTAATAACACCGGGGTTCATGGCGGAGTTCCTTCCTGACACTTCAATATCTCTGCATTAGAAGCCTCATGAAAAATTAAGCGGATCTCGGCTCCGTTCCCTGTTATTCAAATACAGATTTTAATCATTTCGCTCTCTCAACAGAAGCCGCTTACGTAGGCCGGGCTCTCCGGACCCGTCGGCAGATCTGAGCATCTCCGGGAGAAACTCCACGGACGACAAGAGCGAAGGAGACTCGGCGGTGCTGAAGTCACGGTATGATCTGTGGACCACAGATGGAGACGTCCGACCATTAACTGTCATTCGCACATCTGGACAATGTAGGGTCTCCACTGAAGCTCCAGTGGGAGGAACCCGGAGAACCCTGAGGAACCCGGAGAACCCTGAGGAACCCGGAGAACCCTGAGGAACCCCACGCAGACACGGGGAGAACACGGAGACTCCACGCAGCGAGGCCTCCTGTGGGAATCCAACCAGGGACCTTCTGGCTGGGAGGAGGAATCTCTAACCTCTGCACCTCATACTCCTCCAATTACTTTTAAAAATGAGACCATTAAATTCCACTTTGGGTTTCCTAAGAAAAGGTCAAGTCATACTAATACGGTAATAAATACAAATTAAAATATTACGATGATATAAATCTAATAACATGATAAATAATAATAAAAATGTTAAAAAATAAAGGAATATATGAGTGGCAACTTTGTTTGTGTCCAATCGAAGCACAACGTTATCCCCCAGTGACCTATTACCTTCTCTAGATAAAACACACACACACACACACACACACACACGAAACAGACAACAGCTGCTTCAAACGCCCATAATAAGGGCAGATACTGGAGTTTTTAAGAAGGCCACATTAATTACCATCAATTCATGCATGAGTTTTTGCATAAAGGAATTCATTCAGGCGCGAGTGAACAGCGACTCGCAGATATCTGATGGCAAAATTGAGTGTGTGCGTGTGTGTGGGTGTGTGTGTGTGTGTCGGCATGGCGACGGCTCGCGTTCACGCCGAGCGGCACGGATTTCAGTTTAGAACTTGACCTTGACCCCGGTTAAGCAGGTGAGCGTTTAATCAATGATTAATACCAAACCCCGGCTGGATCCCTGAGTTTGTTTTTTTTTTATTTTTCATTTTATGACCGAAGTGTTTAATACGCTCACCCTTGGACCGGATTAATAGCAGCGGGCTAACCCGGGAGCAGCACGAGCATCTGTTGGCGCTCGCGGGGAGTTAATGATAAACCGCGCGCCTCACGCGTTTATCAGGGTCGTCCGAGCGGTGCGTTCACTGACCGGCCTGCCGAGCGGTGCGTTCACTGACCTCGGTTCGCTCGAGGTCTGGGAATCACCGATTTCGGTGACTTCACAGTGAACTTGCACGCCTGGCGAATCTCACACGAACCCCAGAACCTCCTCCTGAGGTCAGCGAGCGGCTTCGCGACGTCACTTCCACCTCTGACCCCGTGTTTTCATCCCGTTTTCTCACCAAGATGTAAACACCGGCCAACAGGCCTCGCTGCGCCACGCACAGCTGACCTGTGACCATCTAGAACACACACACACACACACACACACCACCAGGAGGTCCAGAAACATCTTCCAAACCGTCTATTAAAAGAAGAGCCCTCAGGATGAGAAGGTCCACAGGAGCCCACAGAGCTTTCAGATGTTTGACACCTGGAAAAACCAAGTTCCTGTCCATGGACTTGGAGGAGCTGCAGGTGTGGGGGCCCTTTGTGACCTCCCACCCGGGGGGCCCCCCTGCACCGTGGGAACCGGCCCTGTGGAGGAGAGACGTCCCCGCATCTTCCTGCTGCGGGATGCAGGAAGTGGACACGGCTGTGCCACTTAACGTCTCCATGGAGACGACGACGATGATGATGATGATGATGAAGAAGGTGTCCACTCTGAGTGGACTGCTGCAGAGATCGATCACGCCGTGACAGGTCTTCCACGCAGGTCCTCGACTCGCGGGGTCCTCCTCCCGCCTTCCACGGAGCGCCGGCCGTGCGCAGGGTCCACGTCCACGTCCACGCCTGCAGAGGTGCGCTCCTCCGAGCACAAAGAGCCCTCCATTTCTTCTTGCGGCGGTTTTTAATTAGCCTCCACCAAGATGGATGCTAATGACCGTAATTACCGGGGGGGGGGGGGGGGGGGAGGGGGAGACAAACAAGGGGTACCCTACCTTCGGGGGGCGGCGGGAAGCCTGCAGACGGCGGGGCTCCGGGGGGGGGCGTCAGGCGGACCGCTGCGGCCCGATGGACCGGACAAAAACAACACACCCGGAGGAAGGAGACACTCCGGCAGGCATGTCTGAGGAAGAGGAGGAAAGAGGAGGAGGAAAGAGGAGGAGAGAAGGGACGGCGCAGCGGAGCGGGGGCTGCCGGAGCGTCGCGACGCCTTCACGTCCCGCACGGAAAGTCGGCTTTCGCATCATCGTCGCGTCAAAAGGGCGACGTCAAGGTGATTTTTTTTTTTTTTTTTTTTTTTAATTAATTCTCACGTCTTTGCCCAAAAATTAGAATATTGTGATAAAGTTCTTTATCTTCTGTCATGCAATTGCAAAAAAAACAAAAAACAAAAATGTCATACATTCTGGATTCATTACAATTCAAGTGAAATATTGCAAGCCCTTTATTATTTAAATATTGCTGATTATGGCTTACATCTTAAGAAAACTCAAAAATCCTATCTCGAAATATTAGAATATCATGAAAAAGTAATTTTTGTTTTTCGCATTGCATTACAGAAAAAGAAGAAGTTTATCACAATATTCTAATTTTCTGAGACAATCCTGTATACTATACATACTGTATATACAATCTATATATATACACCCTACATCCTGCATATACACATTACACACACTATTTGAACTTTAAATACATATATATAAATTCTACACACTGTATGTATACCCATTATGCTGTATATATACTATAAACTGTATATATACTATATACCTCTTCACCAAGCACTACCCCACTAATCGCACTTAGACCCCCCCCCCCCCCCCACACACACACACACACCAAAAAAACAAAACAAAACAAAAAAACAAAGAAATGAATGTGTGTATGTATATGGTTCTGAGACGGCTATTTGGTAGATTGGTCACTTCTGACTTCCAACTACTGGTACTGTGGATCTTCGGTGACTGAATTGCACTTTTTGTAAGTTGCTTTGGATAAAAGCATCTGCTAAATAACTGTAATATAAAGTAATGTAAATAAACACTGTATTTATACATTCTACACTGCATATATGCTATACACACAGTATATGTTCAATTATATACAGTATATATATATTCTTCTGTCCCTTCAGGGGTCACCACAGCCAATCAACCTCCCTCAACTAACTCTATATATACTACATATACTGTATATATATCTTTAAATTCTACACACTGTATATATACAATGTACATACTGTATTATACACCGTGCATGCGGTTACATATATATCCTATGTACTGTATGGAGACACTGCACGCTCCGTATAAACACATTTTACATACTAAGTATATGCCTTCTACACACTGTATATGTACTATACATATTGCATATACATAATATGTTTAGATGTACACATTATAATGTGTCCATATACATTATACACACATATATATACTGTATATATAGATTGTACACACTATATATACACACCATACATGCTGTAAACAAACTATATAGATACTGTATATCCTATATACACTGCACATACTGTGATACACATGCTTGTTGTATATAATATATAAACGTTTGTCTTTTCTCAGTAGCTGCAGCTCTCTGACACTGGACTTATTACTACCTGTACTGCAATGTGAACTATAAGATCATGTATTAAGGTATTGTATATTATGATATTGTGTATTACAAGGGTGTGTTTAAGGTCCAGCTGTCCAGTGGCCATTTACCTCCTCGTTACCTGGATTCGCCCAAACACTCGTCACTGGTTTCAATCCAAGATAACTGTTTACCATCAAACTTGCATGAAACTTCCTAGAAGGAAGAGATCTGGCCTGTTCGGTGTTTTCCAAACTGTTTCCGCCTCAGTGTTTTCAGGAACCGAATCCCACCTTCCGATCTGAGGTCCTGTTTCTTCTCAGAAGGAAAAACGGCAGGTTAGAAAATCCCGAGGGGGCAGAACATCAGATTCTGTGGTTCAAATAAGAAAAGCCCAAATTCCCTCAGTCATTGAATGCAGCAGAAGGGGCGGACATGCTGGATGTGGGAGGATCTCAGGCCCAACTACAGCCCTGATTGATGGATAGATGAATAGATTTATGGCTAGATAGACAGATTATATCAAGTACAACCATTCTGTAATTCACATTAAATTTAGAGACCTCCAACCACTCCCTCATCTGGACAATGTAGGGTCTCCACCGAAGCTCCTGCATGTGTCTGGGAAAACATTGGCCTCCTGCGGGAATCCAAACGGATCCTACAACTCGGCCCGTCACCGAAAAATATAACACAGCGATATTTTAAATGTTACCTGAATGTATCACAGGGACAAATGAGAGTTTGTGAGACGGACCTTTATTTCCATGAGGTTGGAGCTCCACGGAGGCAGGACCTTCTCCGGGTTAGTGATGGAATGCTCAGAAGAGCGGTGAAAAATCAGCACAGACATAAAAAGCAGACAATCCTAATGCCACATGGTCTTCTCCCCAGCAACAAATAAATTCCACTATCTCACCCGGCCTCTTCCAACGACTATATATATATTATTATATATCTTCTATATATTAGACATTCTACATATTAGTACAAACAGTGTGTAACATGGTGAGGCGTCCTGGGTTCTTCAAGTCTCCCCGCAGGAAATCCGAATCGAGCCCTTCAATCCTGCAACGCGTCACTTCAGTGGACTCAGCTGAGGAAACGTCCCCAGATGTCGTGTCTCCTCCATATGGAACGCCACCCCGCGTGGTTTCTGGTCCGATCGGGACGCCGTGACCCGGAGGAACTTTAAAGATCCTCCGAGGACGTAACGGCGTCGAGATGACGACCCAGATCTTCCTTGGAGAAACATCTACTGACCTAAAAACACTAGTTTTGGACTTCCCTTGACAAGCTTTCAGCTGTGCTTGTTTCAAGAGAAGTAGGACTTTTCTGGGAGGGAATCTGCTGCTCACCAAACCAAAGGCAGAATGTCGGACGGAGATGGAGAAGATCCTGACATCACTGTTAGAAGAATTAAAAAAGCAAGGAAAAACCTCAACTGCCCGAGCGGCTCCAGATCTTGTGTCGCCGCTGACCGTCTCTTCTTCTACCAAAGGTTAAAGGTCACAGGAGCGATTTAAAAAGCTAAAACCCGTTAAAAGACACGAGGACATGTCAGCTGAATTCCACGAAGGAGATGTCGGAGCGCTTTGGGACGTGACCTTCAGCAGACCCCGCCTGGTGTTAGTGCGCCGGCTCCGTCCCCATCTTCAGTGGCAGATGGCGACCAGGAGGCGCTTGAAGTCACCGCTGCACTCGCTGGCCAGCGCCTCCTTCAGGGACACGTCGTACTTCTCCAGGTACATATCTTTGATGGTCTCCAGGTCAAACTGTCCACACAACAGGGAAGGACATCAAATCTTCTCGACGTGCAGCACCGGACGTTCGCATTTTCAGCGAGTAAATGCAAGAGAAACACTGTTGACGCCCCGATATAGGGGCCGGGAAACCGCGGCTACGGAGCCGCAAATATTTAATTGAAGTGTATTTCATTTGTGTTCATTCTTTTTTTTAACTTTTAGTTCTAAGTTGGAAGATTATTGTGATCTTGAAATATTAAATAACATTATATCTGGTATTTTTCACCGCTCAAAATAACGTCACACTCGCGGAAGCCGGTATACCCGCCAGTCGGTCAAGTCCCGATTTGCAGATGCTGTGCGCAGAAGTTCAGGAGCAGAAGTCCCATAAACCGGGTAAAATAAATATTTATGACGATATTTTGCAAATATTTATTTTTTTATCGTTTACTGACACGGTGATTTTTTTCCGATTTATTTTTAAAATTCAGGTCAAGGCTCCGCTACACGCTCTGAAAGCCCAAAGCTCAAAATGAGCTCATTACATAAATAAAATTTAATTTTCTCCGTAAAAATTTGTGAATTTCAGAAGCAACACACTACACACTTGTTTATACAAAGTGTGAAGGTAATAAAAAGCAATAGATTCGGTGGTACCTTTATTTTAGTCGTCAAAAAGTAATCGCGGCTCCCGGTGTTTTCTTTTCCGAGGAAACCGGGTCCAAATGGCTCTTTGGGTGTTAAGGGTTGCCGACCCCTGATCTAATATGTGTAAAATGTCAGGATTAAATATCTTCTCCTTTGGCCTGCTTTAGTCTCCACAGCCAATCATCTAACCCTCTCCTCTTACATCTAACTTCCTGATAATGGACGAGGGTTAAGAAGGTTAGACTGCGGCAGACGATTGGCCGCCAACACCCATGAATGGAGCGGCCCGAAGGAGAAGACCAAGAGGAGGCTCACGTGTTTGCTCATCATCTGGAAATCCAAGTAGCCTGATCATCAAATTGGTGTGTGAATGTGTGAACGCTATCCGGTGTGAAGGTTCGAGACCACATCGCGGAGAGCTTGGAGCAGTGCGCCACCGCGTGGTCTTCTGCACGGTTCCCCGGTCATCGCGCATCCGACTCTAGGCGTGAACGTCTACATCTCAGTGAGGTGTCTTCTAACCCTCGCGGGTGTGAAGCCCTCTCTGCTTGGTTCAGTGTCAGGCGCTACACGTGAGCGTGAAGGTATGATGAGCCTCGGCGTTACCTCGGCGCGGCTGACGATGATGCGGATCAGGGTGTCCTCGTCGGTGCCGGCCCCGCTCATGGCCTTGTGCAGGCGTCTGGCGAAGTACAGCTGGGGGTTCTTGGCCACTCGCACTGGGGAGACAGAAGGTGGGCGTTTCCTCAACCGAGCTTATATTGGAGAGGATGGAGGGAGATCCTCCTTCTCTAGAACTACCAGAGCCAGATCCCCGGTGAAGAAGAAGAAGAAGGCTGTGGATTTAGTCGCATCGAGCTCTAAATAAAGCGGATTATCGGTGAACTTTGACCTTTGCATTGAACCATGACTGATGAACCCTGAGCTGCAGTTACAAGGGCGATGTTTGCTCAACGGACCTTCGTCAGCAGAGCGTTGGAGGACTCTTGTACGTACCAAGAGCGATGTAGCACTTCTTCAGTGTCCCGGAGGTCTCGTTCTCGATGGCGTCCAGGATCTCGGTTCCGGACAGCTGCGGGGCAGAAGGTACCGGCGTGAGGGCCGAGGAACCCGTGGGGTTTAAGGCGACCGCATCTCCTCGTGTGCTCAGAATAGCACGACATCTTCCTCCCATGAGGATGACGATGAGAGATACAAGGAGTCGGGGGACACCGACCTGCTCGTACATCTTGAAGGTGGCCTGGAGCTGCAAGTAATTCCTGGAGGCCAGGATGTGGCTGAAGGTAGACTCGTCTGTGCCGAATCGGCCCTCGCCGGCCTGCCGGACATTTACATCCACACTGATTGATCACCCAAAAAAAAAGGATTTTTTTTTTTTTAAAAGAAGGTTGAAATGCGAACCTCGAACATGGCGGCGGCATCTTGTTCGGCCAGATCTTCATCCACCTCGTAGGTCTCGTCCCTGTTGCCCTGCAGGGAGAGGACGGCTTAGACGGCTCGCTTTCAGCCTGGCGTCCGGCGAGTGAGGCTTCGGTTACGCGGCCCCAGCAGAAACTCTAGACTTTCCGCTCACCTGCAGGAGAAGCATGAGCAGATTCCTCACGTCTCCGCTGGTATCTCCTTCGATGTCGGCTTCCAGGTCGCGTTCGTGCACTGAGAGGACGGGCAGAGTTGGAGAAGTAGGTCAGTGAAATGAAACGCCGTCATATCGCCGTTTGATATCTATATTTAACAGCAGGTCTCGCCCACATTTCATTCCTAGCAAACATTCATGGAGCTACTTTCTGATTGGACCTGTTGCTTTCACAGAAAGAGAGGCAGACGGGGATCTGACAAATAATAGTTTCATTCATTCCTTCATCATAGGTTGCTTATCCTGTACTCAGGGTTGCAAAGGGGCAGAGCCTATCCCTTTTTCGTAATGATATCCCTATCCCAGACTTTTTTAATTCCTCTTCCCTAAGCCGCAGGGAATCTTCAAATCTTTGTACTTAAGACCTTAAAACACTTGATAGCCTTAACCTTGACAATTTATATTTTATTGTATTTCTCATTCTCCCTCCTTCCTACTATTATCTATTACTGTTATGTTTTTGCTTGAAACTCAGGCACAACGATTTCCTTCGGGATAAATAAAGTTGTTCTCATCTCATCTCTCATCTGTGATTGGACAAGAGGCGGGTTCACCCTGGACCAATCGCTAAGCTACTTATAGAGACATCCAACCATTCGCCCTCTCATTCACACCTCATTCAGACACACTTTGGATTAGCTTAGAGACCATCATAAATGGTGATTTCGAGGGAAGCGTGTGAATGTTGCTGCCTAAGAAACGGATATATAATGATCCCTCATGTAGTCATGAACAGGAAGTGGCTCTTGGGTGACGGCTGAAGAGACACAGGACAGAAATAGTCTGCTCTGCACCAGAGGGCCGGTGACTCAGCCACACCAGCTTCCTCAGACAATAATTAAACTACGCTACGTGCCACTTTTGGCTACTTCTGGGCTCGAAATGGCCCGAGCGGCTCGGTCGAAGTAAAACAACAACCTGCGTGCGACGTGGACGGGTCCAGGCGGCACGGCCGCTTCAGACAGACGGCTCTCATTATTCATTCATTCACAGGTTATACCAACGCCCCTTATTATGAACAAAACGGCCAGCGAACAGAGTTTTCGCTCTTATTTCGAAAGACGTAAACAAGTCTTGATGTCCGAACAGACAAAAAAAAACTCACAGGCTTTCAGCTTAGTAGCGTTCGTAGCTACTCCACGTTGTTTACATCCTTCATTGTTGTGCTTGTATTGCTTTTTTCGTGCTTTTTTTCCGTAACCTAGCCCTCATGATGGCAACCAAAAAAGCCTAACTACAGTGGTTTTAAGGTGAAGTCAAGACTTTCAGCTATAATAGCTAAACGTGAGCGTGATGTTGGCGTTACACATCTGGACAAACACTTCGACATGGCTGAGTCGACCATCTGTATGAGCCTGAAGAACAAAGATGCGCTAAAGACGGCTGATGTGGCTAAAGAGGCGACTATGTCAATGAAGGAAAGTTATTGCTAGTTCGAATGAATAAAAAACAGCTAGCTGGAGACGCTGTTAGCGTTAGCTGATTTAGTGAGACGCAGAGTAAACGTACTGCAAAAAAAGTCAAAGACCACCAAAAACACGGCACTAACTAAGGTTATCTTTAAATCGTTTCGGTATTCTTGCCAAGAATATACACATAAATCAGTTTAAAGAATGCAGTGTGTATTGGGGGGCTGGAGGACGGATCACTGGGGTTCACATGGATTTCAGTGGAAAACATTGATCGAAAGAATGCATTAAATCCGCAAGCTGAGATTCTGCTGTGCAACCATTCATGTCTGGACAACGTAGGGTCTCCGATGAACAGTTTTAGACTGCGGGAGGAACCCGGAGACTCCACACAGGAAGGCCCCCTGTGGGAATCCAACCAGGGACTTCCTGGCGGTGAGGAGGAGAAGCTGAGCTCTGCTTCCCTCTGAGGTTCTTACCTTGAAAGTAGTATTCCTTGAACAAGGCGATGTCCTGTTGGAAACCATCAGATATGAGTTATGAGCAGCTTTTCTTTCATTAAAATGGACAAACAATGGAAAGGAGAATATGATCGGATGAAAGTTTGGACGGACAGCGTTGGTGGCCGTGCAGATGATCTCCACGAGCACGTCCTCATCGGTCCCCGCGCCCTTCATGGCCCTCCTCAGCTCCTTGACGGCATAGATGACCGGCGGGTCCAGCATGGCCAGGATGGCCTTCTCGAAGTTCCCGGAAAGCTCGCTCTTAAGAACGTCCACCAGCTCCTGCGGGGCGGAGAGCGAAACCTTTACAAACGACGGACAAGACGGGACGGGAGCGACCTCGGGGGGGGGGGGGGTCGAGGGAGCCTCGCGTACTCACGTCGTCATACTTGTCGAAGTACGCCTGCTTGATGTCCTGCCGCTGAGGCCAGCTGCGGTTCACCAGGATGTTGATGATGGCCTTCTCGTCGGTTCCTGAGGGGGGCGGGAAAGCGCAGACACATGCTCAGCGGGCCTCGGAGGAACCTAAAGTCCCGGCGGCGGCGGCGGCGGCTCCAACTCACCGAGACCTTTGCAGGCCTTACGGATGGCCTTGATGTCGGCCACCACGTCGAAGTCCTCGCAGGGCAGGATGGTGGGCTACGGCGAGGAGAACAAGGTCAAACGACATCATATCTGGACCTTCTTCCAGGTCGGCCTTGCAGGACTCATGGGAGCTAAGCAGAGTTTCAGATGTTTGGTCCTCGAACCAAGTCTCGGACACTGAGAGGACAGCTTTGGCATTATGTAAACAGCTGCTTCAGGCTGTGCGGGTTATTTTACGACTCTGTCGTGAAACACACGGCCGCTCCAGCAGCGCCGCAGTGTGAGAGTCACACGGCGGCCCCTCCCCCACGGACGGCCCCCCCTCCCCCGGGCCTGGGGGGCCCCTCCCGGGCCACACAGGCGCCGACGGACCGCTAGCTTTGAGAAGATCTGAAGGGTGAGGTATTATAATAGTCATAATAAAAAAAAATAACTCTGATAATGCCAATAAAGACGACGGTGATAATGAGTGATATGGACCGGCGGTGAAGAAATCTACAAGAAATTTTATCCGGGCTTTGAGGTCCCTGCTGGGTCCCGGCTTCCGCACCGCCGTCCGAACTCGGCTGGCGGATCCGGTCGGCCGCGGTTCAAGTGGGAGGACCTACTTGGCAGTTTCCCATCGTGGTCGGTAGTTGATCTCTCGATTTCTCGGTCCTTCGGGGCTCCGATTCTCCGCTCCGCCGCTCAGACCCGGTCCGGACAGTCTGCGGGACCCGGTCTGCGGAGCGGCTAGCTGGAACCGGGCTGTGACGTCAACGCAGACCGTTAACCCTTCGGTGCCCGGTGAGGGACGGAGGAGGAGGAGGAGGGGGTCTGCGGGGGCTGCCAGCCCTCCTGCGGGTCTGCCGATGTGTTTCATCCATCCATTCATCCATCCATCCATTTATTCATTCTCTTTAACTATTATCCTGCAGCAGGCTTGGGGGGCTGCAACCAATCCCTGCTGTGATTGGCCGAGAGGCGGTTCACCCCGGACCAATCACAGGGCCCTTTATAGAGACGTCCAACCATTCATCCTCTCATTCACACATCGGGACCATTCAGGGTCTCCACTGGACCTCCTGCATGTGTTTGGACTGTGGGAGGAACCCTGGAGAACTCTGAGGAACCCCACGCAGACCCCATGGGTAGAACATGGATCTAGTTAGTTTTGCTTCCTGTACCAGGACCAGGATCAGGACCAGGGTCCTGCACAAAGATGTATCGTCCAGAGTGTGTGTCCTCCTCGTACGGTCGGTTTTACGCAAACACACTTCGAGGATCTTTGTGGAGAAAGGAGAACGTTGTTCCACCTGGCCCTCCTCCCTCCTGGACGTGGGTGTCCACGTTCCACAGCATTTGGTTCGGACCCTGGAACCTCCACCTCCCAGGACGCCTCACACCAAATAGCCGCTCATTGTCCACCTCCTGGGGCTGAGGCACCAGGAGGCACCAGAAGAACAATATTCATGATATTCAGGGTCAGTGCTGGAACAATGAGATGGCTGTCCATCCTTGTGCTCCACCCCAAATACAAACATCTCATTTTCCCTTCAGGTCTGCAAACAGAGAAGCCTTTAGTGGACACTAGAAGGTCACTTCTCCTCCTCAGGAACCTTCGGGAACTTTCGAAAGGACTGCCCAATCATCTACCGTTCACCAGTTGATCTTCAATATCATCTCCGGCCACCTCTCTCCTTCTCCTTTGAGCTGCTCCCATTAGGGAACCTCCATGTTTTAATTTCAAACCTTCATGGATGGAATCCCTTCAGATGTTTTTCCAAACATCTCTCTAATGATGGTATCTCCATGGTCTGGTTGCTGGTTCTACGCTCCACTTCCGGTGTTGTGGACTTCAGAGTGTGTCCTCTGTGTGCGAGTCGAATCCCCGGGGGAACAAAGAGACCATTGACCCGCCGCCTCGGCCTGCAGAGTCACGCTGGCTCATGTCCTGGCTCCAGCGGCGACCACTGGAGCAGAAGATCTCAGGACCAGCTTCATGAGAAAAGGTTCAAGTCCAGGTTGTGAAGACCACCTGGGGTTTTCACTTCAATCTCAACGTATCAGCACAACTTTACACAGAGAATCCTGACCTCGGTTTTCTTCTCCTGCCAATGATGTTAGATGTTTTCTCAGATGATGGGTGAAGCTTGTGAATGACAACTTATCTAACACATCTGTTTTGGAGCTTTGCAGTCTGAACGAGAACACCTCCTGTGTGTGCACGTGAGAGTGTGTGTTTGTGTGTGTGTGTGTCCAGGAGGGGGCACTAGCTGAATACTCTGGACGTGCAGATCATCAGCTCCACCATGACAAACATGGAGGATTCTGTAGAATCATAACAAAACATAGCTCAGGTCTTCTGAATATTCCCCCCGATGGTGGAGAGTGACTGATCAAATGTTTACCCGTCACTTCTGAACTCCCAAGATTTATTTCCTATTTCTTTTCAGGCATTTTGTGTCTTAATCTTACAGAAAATAATTATAGATTGTATTAAATCACTTTTTTTAAATTAGAAAATAAACATCCCGTCATTAACCAGGCATGCATTTCTCAATCCAAGCAAAGAAAATAATGATAGAAAAGAAAAAATAAATAATAATAATAATGATAATAATAATAATAATAATAATAATAATCAGTGACGTGCAGTCAGTAGAGGCAGGGGAGGCTGGGTCTCACCTGTCATCAGGGAAAGAAAAGAATGCAAAATGAAAAAATAAATTAAATGGTTATATTTATTCAGGGGTTTGTACTATAAATTTATTTTCCACGCAGCATCACCGTTTATAGTTTTTCAAATTGCTAAAAAAAAAATTAACATTTACCGTTCAAATATGACCAAGAGACATGCAGTGATGACGTCAGTGCCTCACCAGCCATGAACCTCACCGAACGTCACTGATAACGATAAACGGTAAAAACTTACTATTACTATTGCTATTATTGAATCAAAAGAAAAATAAGATTTAAAATCGCTGTCTGCTGGGGAACCATCGGCCGATCACTTCTCAGGGCGGGGTATTGCCGCCATTTAGTGGTCAACAGTAGCAACTACACGTTAAAGGAGGAGTCTATATAGATTATAACCCTCCTGTGTGTGTGTGTGTGTGTGTGTGTGTGTGTGTGTGTTTGTGTGTGTGTGAGAGAGAGAGGGAGGGAGAGATTGGAATGGATGGAGAAAAGAGTATCAGCTAGAAGGAAAGGAAAGGTGTGGAGGGTGGAGGGGATGAGCAGCAGCCACGGTGTTTGGTTTGGAGACACTGAGGAGAAGACGAGAGGCAGAGATGAAGATCTGGAGGTTCTCCTTGAGAGCGAGGAGGATGGAGAGGATCAGGAAGGAGTCCATCAGAGGAGAGGCAGATGTTTGATTTCGTGGAGATAAAGTCACACTGAGATGGTTTGGACGTGGAACAGAGGAAGGGTGGAGCAGATTCGGGTAGAAGGATGCTGAGGTTGGAGCTGCTGGGCAGGACGGTTCGAGGAAGACCAAAGAGGAAGTTTATGGATGGAGGGGAGGAGGACAGGAAGTTAGGATGCAGAGGAGAGGATTAGATAGAGGCAGCTGATTGGCTGAGGAGACCCCAGAAGGGTCATCCTAAGATACAGCACCTTCTGACACACGGTGGAATTGATCTAGATGCTCCAATCTGAGACACAAATAGCGCAGTGAGTACGAGGAGAAGCAGGAGTACGACTACGACAAGGAGTACGACGAGTACGAGCTCCAACTCACTCGCGTGAAATAAATCAAAAAATCCATTTGACACGGCAGACGTTCTCCTCCGCCGTCCCTCTAGACGTCCCTCTAGCTCCCGCTAAAGTGAAGCCCACTCAGGTTCTGCTGCGGAGGTGACTCATGCTAACACACAGACTTCCTGAGCAGAGGAGTGTGTGTGTGTGTGTGTGTGAGTGTGTGGAGGGGTCTTCTCAGTGCTATCTTAAGGAGTCTCCCAGTAGCCCAAAGTCCTCCCTCACTCATGACATTATCTGTTTATCTGCAAAATCCCATGATCTGCAGGGTGACCTCTCATTAGGAGGGAGGAGAAGAACAACTAGCCGTGATTGGCTGAGAAGCGAGGTCACCCTGGACCAATCACATGACCACACATAGAGACGTCCAACCATTCACCCTCTCCGGGTCTCCAGTGAACCTACTACATGTGTTTGGACTGTGGGAGGAACCCGGAGAACCCTGAGGAACCCCACGCAGACACGGGGAGAACATGGAGACTCCACACAGAAAGGAACCCTGTGGGAATCCAAGCGGGGACCTTCTTGCTGGGAGGAAGAAGGTCTGACCTTCTGCTTCACCTGATTGAACCTGTTTCTTGAAACGGCTGTGAAACCACCGGTGTCCGACTCCACTCAATCCCCACAGGATAACGCGCCCACTCACACACACACACACATATACAGGGCGTCTCACACACACAGACAGCATGATTCAGATGGTTCCAGCATGAATAATTGTATGTGAATGACTAATGGTGTGTGAATGATCTCACTCTGATCCCTAAGAGAGGCTGGCGAGCGCCCATCAATCCGCCGCCTGCGTGGTACCTGGGTGCTGGGACGCCGCAGACACGGCGCGGCCGAACCTCCTGGAAATTGCTTTAATTGAGTGATTAAGAGCGCTGACGTCAAATGAAAGCCTGTTTTTCACCGAATGAATGTTCACTTAGCCTCCATTCACAAACCCCCCCCCCCCCTCCCGGTACGACAGTGACTCACCGGCGCTGTGGCCTTGGGCTTTTGTGCCGGTGTTGGTGTCCACGCCGCCCAAAGACGCGCTCGTAGCGGCCGATAGAAAAAAAAAAAAAAAGAGAAAAAAGAAAAGGACGCCGGTGTAGAAATCACAACAAATTGGATTACTCGATGAGTACTCCTGCCTTTTGCGCCGTCATTTGAAGCTCCCCGTTTTTTGCGTAAACATGGCCCGGGCGATTATGATTCACAAACCTCTTATCGCCCACTTTGGTGATAAGACCAAGAAAAAAAATAAAAAAACAACACATTTTCCATTGAGCTGAATATCAAGCATTTCTATCCCCACCAGTCACTTACCGTAACCCGTACCTGAACTCTGGAGGAGCCGGGAGAGTCCTGCAGGCCTGCAGCTCGCAAAGACCTGATGGACTAAGTGAGAAGATGACAGAAAGAAAAAAAAAAAACGTCCGTGAGACACAACCGATCCTCACAGCTGCAGCTGGGCTTCCATTGCTGCCGGCACGCTTGCAACATTAGCTTTGCGCTAACGGTGCTCATTTTTGCAAGTACACGAAACATACAAGTCAAGTTCCATGTTGTTTATGCGGTGCCATGATCCTGGACCACAATCTTTTAAGATGATCTATAGAAACATCTATAGATCTATAGAAACAACATTCAAAATTAACGTGGGCGGCCTTCTGCCTCGACCGGTCGGCGTAGAAAGAGAGATTGATTGATAAAAATCAAGAGTGTCGTAGAGACAGAAGGGGTTTGAGGGTCAGCAGGAACGGCCACAAATGATCACTTACTGATAACACCAGTAGTGCTAACAGTTAGCATGCTTTACATGCTGATTGGTGAAATATTCACAGAAGACATAACAATTGTTGACACCATGGCGAGACATGAGTGCAGATAGGAGAGGAGTAGCAGAGGCAGCATCACGTGAAGCTAGGCTAACGCTAAAAAAAATGAGAGGGTTTGAAGACTCTGGTTTTTCGGACAGTCTGAAAACATACCTCTTCACCAAGCACCACCCTACTAATCGCACTTAGCCCCAAACCCCCCTGGAAAAAAAAAAAAAAAAAGATTAATGATGAAATGAATGCATGAATGTTTATGGTTCTGAGATGGCAATTTGGTTGCGTGGTCACTTCTGACTTCCAACTACTGGTACTTCGGATCTTCGGTGACTGATTTGCACTTTTTGTAAGTGGCTTTGGATAAAAGCATCTACCAAATGACAGTAACGTAATATTATATGAAGACTATTCATAAACAAAGAAAGGATGCCTGCCCTGCATCTGCTGTAAATGTAAGACTGCATGACCCAGGCTCTGCTCATAACACACATTTGGGAGCGGCTTTCCCAGTTGGCAGATTTCATCCTCAGTATTTCTGTTGACAGTGTTTCTGTTCACCACGGCGGCAGTTACGGCTCTGCAAGCACCGCAGGACTAAGCATGTCCCACATGGAAAACTAAAGTTTTACCGTATCATTTTCCTGCCGCTGCAGCCAGAACTTCGGGAGCGTGCTGAGCAGCGGGCCCATTAAGCAGCACCAGCGCTTTTAATACATAACACGTGCACCATCAGCAGTCAGAAACAAAGATGACGACGCGGGGAGATTAAGAAACAATCTCCATCGTCCGTAAGTGCGAATCGGACAGGGGATGTTCATCTTCCGAGCGTCCCGAACAGCGGGGGTTCTTCAGAAGAACGGGTGTCTCTCAGCAAGCGCAGCAGCTGCAGTTCCCTAATTGGGAGGAGGTGTCACGGATTCCCCGGCGGTTTATCGCAGTGCCGTGAAGATAGAGAGGATCGCATTGTGCGGAGACAGAAACAATGGTGGAGGTGGAGCAGCTCCGCCGCCATCGGGGTGTGAATGGGTGAATGTAGTCTAATGAGGGGCTCATCTTCACAACTCCTGACCCATCACAACCATTTCTGGGCCTTTTTAAATGATGCGTTTAATTTACCATGATCGTGTTTTACAGTATTATATTACCAACAGATGATGTGAGATGGTTTAAAATCTCATCAGGCAAATGTTGGGCTCAGGTCATAAAATCACCGAGGAGAATTTAAAGGGGAAGTTGTTTGGTGATGACTAACTTTGAGCAAAGGACATTTATTTTGGTCTAAAAACAAATTTGACCTCTTACTCCATAGGTGTCAAACTGTGGCCCGCGGGCCAAATTTGGCCCGCACTGTAATTATGTTTGGCCTGCAAAGCCATACCAAATGACTATTAGAGCTAGCTCGCCGGTATAGTCTACGGTGCATGTATCGCTAATTCTACAAATCTCGGAATTTTTCTGCACGAAAATCACAACAGGACCCATAAACGCCCTCTCCTCTGTTGAGAGTAGTCATAGCGACCTTATGCTAATACTGACACCCTGCTAGTTTAGCAGAAAACGGGATTTTGCATGTGTGCAATATTAAGTTATATACCGTATAACTGTATTGTATACTGTATACTTGTACTGTATTGTACAAGCTGTGCTTGTTCCATATTTAGTTTTTAAGCAAAACTTGTTTGGGTCCATATGAAAAGGTTCATTGTTATATCTGGAGGAAGATTTTTTTCAATAAATATCAATGTTGTCTAACCGATCGATGTGTCTTTCCAGTGACATCAACTCCAGATTATTAATTATCTTTCCTCCGGACTACGTTCATCCGTTCCCGCATAGCGATGGCGGCAAAGCTGCCATGGGAGGAACTCCGAGAGGAAGATATCTCCGAGGTGAATTCTGTTTCTTCTTCCAAATAAATCTCCGGCGTTAAAATCTAGCGGTCATAGCGGTCCGCTTTTCCTCGAGGAACCCGAGCGAGGAGGCGCCGGTCAGCCGAGGTCGTCCCGCTCAGAGAGCCACCGGGTGCGAAAGTAATGTTTCATTTCTGAGAAGTCAATCGCACAAGACTGTTTGCGTGCGCGCAAACTACGTCAGCGCCGCGCCGGTGCGTCAACGGGTCCTTGAAGCATCATCTACCTGCAACAATACAGGAGCGGAGGGAAGTCGCAGGAGGACATTTTCTAAAGGGGGCGGGGAATTACTCACCGGACGACCTACTCCTCGTCTTACGCACGCATACGTAATTAAACCGCGTTCCCGCTGAGCTGCGTGAACGGAAGCGTGCCGATGCGTCCGCGGCGGAGGAGCCGGCAGCCCTCCAGCGGTGGGGGCGGCGGCGACGGCAGCCGAGCGTAACGGGGGCTCATCGTGAGTCACGGCCTGTGAGATTGTGTGGGAGTTTGAACCAGACTGTGGCTGGAGGGGAAGTGGGAGCAAGGTTCCCCACACATCAGACCACCAGGTATATTCTCTCCTACTAATTAGGCAGCGTAGCAATGCGGGCGCTCTACACATGAGACGTTCACCCGGGACAATTAGCTAAAGGTCCCCTTCATCTGACTTTATGAAGACGCATGGCAGCGGGAGGCTGTTCTTTAAAAGCTACTGCTTGAAATGATTTCCTTTAGAACATTCAGAGTCTGTGAACGGGGAAGGAATGAGCTGAATGCGCTTCCTCGGGAACCTCAGATCCTTCATGTATGTGTCGAGATGTTGGAGATCTTTTTTATCGGTCCGTCGTCTCCGGTGTCACGGACAACCCGAACCGCGCCCTCCACCTCGCGCTGGACGGACGGCGGAGCCGCTTTTCCAGCAGAACTTTACAGCTCCGAGCTTGAACGGAAAGATACAGGAAATCTTTCCTACCTCAAGCCATAACCCTACATAATATCTCAATCTAATCAGTTACTGCACTACTTCACATAACCTCTTTGCTCATAATTATTAGTTATTATTATTAAAATTATTATTGATTATTCCTGTATATTGGTAAATATGGGCACTTTTTTTTTATATATTATGCGTTATACTTTTAAATTTCAGAGTTTATTTATTTCATTATTTCTTCACATTGCCTCTTTCCTCATTATTTATTAATTATTAATATTTTTAATAAAATTTTTATTATTTATTCCTGTATATTGGTAAATATGGGGATTTTTTTTTATAGATTATGCTTTATACTTTTACATTTCAGAGTTTATTCAATTCATTATTTCTTTTCTTGTCTCTTTTCTCATTATTTATTAATTATTATTGTTATTATTGCTATTATCATTATTATTATTATTATAACTTATTCCCTTATATTGGTAAATATGATGAGTTTTTTTTTTATAGATTATGCTTTATACTTTTACATATCAGAGTTTATTTATTTAATCATTTTTTTTACTTTTCATTTTTAGCTAGCTTGTCCTAGTATGTCTTGCTGCTGCTGCTGCTGCTGCAGTTAAACAATTTCCCAAGAATGGGATCATTAAAGTTCATCTCATCTCATCTCATCTCATCTCATCTCATCTCATCTCATCTCATCTCATCTCATCTCATTCTGAGTTGTTCTGGCTGAAGTGTTTCCAGGTCTCCATGGAGACACGGGAGTTGTCACATTTCCACGCTAGAGCTGCTTTCCAGACACCTCAATGTGAACCTCAAGCAAACAATCTCCACGTTCTCACCACCTTGTGGTTTCAAACCACCAACCTTCCGATGAGAGGAATGAAGAAAACATTCGAGAAGCAAAGAAACCAGAAAAAACCAACAAACCTCGGACGTGTACAGAAACCGGAAACGGGCGGAGACAGTCGGTCCTGATCAGGACACATAGACATACCGGATCATTAGGAGAATTTGAGTCGGAATTGAGAGGACGCCGTACGCCACGTGACGAGCGGCGCCAGAGGCCGAATCCAAAACTCTCCTACTGATACCGGGAGAATCCACGCGGTGACCATCCGACGCGATAACGGATAAAAACACCCGTACTTGTTGTGAGAGCTTTTCCGATCCTCTGAGAACTTGAACCGGCAGAAACTTTCACACGGACGGTCGGTAGGTGCGAAAAGTTCGCCCGGGTCGAAGCCCACACCCGGACAGCTTCCTTCCACATGTGTGCGCCCACCATACAGATCTCCCATAACGTGTCCTCCGCGTTCACGAGCCCTCTTGGTGAGTCATGACTCCGCCACAACAACCCCCCCCTTCATAAAGACAGATGACTCAGCGACGGCGCTCGCCGCCCTGTGCCAAGCCATCAGCTTCCTCTCATCTCCCGTCCCTCCTCCTCACCGCCGTCCCTCTCCATCCACGCCGCCCGGCCACAAAAGCGCCGTGATTCATGCGCCGAACACCATCCGAGTTTTAAAAATAAGTCTTGTCATGCTGGAGGATTTGTCCGCCGTGCTCACTGTCCTATAATGACAACAACGATACAATCACTCCCGCCCCCAGACGCACCGGGAGAGAGAGATGGAGGCTCGGTTTGCGCTGGATATTGAATTTGGCTGGTGTGCCTATAGTTCTCCCGTCAGTTATGAGCTGAGAGATTATCCCTGTTATAATAGCTTAGACATGAAACCGTATTCGTCTTAATCTTTAAGGGTGGAGGGGGGGGTGTGTGAAGGGGGTGGGGGCGTCGTGTCGCCAGAAATAGCGTCGGCATTAGACTCCGTGTCCAAAAGACCAGATACAATTCCATGTGTTTCTTCATCCAGGACCCGCCGTGTTGAAGCTTTTGTTCGTTCATTCGTTGATTTATTCATTATCTTTATATCTTGTCCCGCGTTCGGGAAGGCAGGGCGAGAGGCAGGATTCTCCCTGGCGTCACATGAAGGGAAATACAACCATCCGCCCCGTAGAGGATCCGAGCTGGAAGGTCTGGAATGAACCCTCTTCCACCTTAAAAATGTGTAGATACGGTTATGTGAATGTAAATGGTCTGTATGTTTAAGGGACAAAGTCTGAAACAACGAAGATGCCTATACAGGAAAAGGCCGTCAGCACTGCGATGGTGATATTTCTTCAAATCGGAGCTTTGCGCTGTTTCCATCCTCCTCGTGAGCGGCAAAGTTCCATCGAGCGGGCGCAATGACAAACGACGGAGCGGAGCCTCCCGCTCTGCCGCTTCCTTTTTACCCACTCGTCTCCTCGCCTGCCCTCATTCTGTCTCTTGCGTGATTAGCTAACTTCATTTTAGCCCCGCGCTTTATCAGATCATCCGCGCGGCTCGTCTAGCCTTCCGAGTTTGGACATTCCTTCCTCCCCTCACCTTGTTCTGCTGGACTGTTTACTTCGCCTTGATCGCATTGATCGGTGTTTGAGCGATTGCTAAGGTACACGGAGCGGCGACGTCAGGTAGCGCGGCGCAGCGGTGAAAATGATGAATAGCCGTAAAAGCGGAGGAATAGATCATCACATCTCCTTGAAGACCTTTCCCGGTTGATTGGGACGACCTACATCCTAAACACGGCTGTCTTCTGTGATCCATCTCTTTTAGCTGTCGCGGCCCGTATCGATCTTCTATTTATTCCCGTGGCCCCAAAAGTGCCCCTCGAATCAGTGATCGATGATAACGCGTTTTAGTTGTTACCCTTTTGCTAGACGGCTGCGTCATTCTGTGGATATTCGAAAATAGCGCCCGACACGCTACGGTTGAACCGCTTGGACCGAGAGAAAATATATTTACGGCTGCACATTGTTCCCTTTTATGTAAGGGGATTCTTCTATGACCAGGGTCATTTCTCAAGTCACGACAGCCCCTATTTCAGCCAAGGAGCTTCTTTTTAGGAACAAGACTATTTTTACTGCATTAAGACAGCAGAGGAACCAGGGACCATGGAGTTCTACTCCGAGGCGGGGTCTCTTTGCGGTTCCACGGCAACTCGACAGGTGATTGGTGGAACTCATAAGCCGTGCCCATTAGCAGATACTTCCGGCGGACTGCGGAGCGCCATTTTCAAAAAACTACCGTAGTCCCTGGTCAGATGATCTCTTGGGACAAAATGGACAGAAGCAGTGAGAAATGGAGCGCCAGAGACGTCCAAGCTCTTCTGTCCCGCTCGAAATCAGAGGGGGGCGGAGCTAGCTAACGGCTAACAGGGTTCTTCACATGGCGAAGCACTGAAGGGAAAAGGTAGAAACCGAGAAACAGTGCAGGGAGAAGACAGAAACCATCTGATGGTTCATGGTTTTTCTTCCATAAACCGTGGGAGCTTCCGCCTCCATGCCGTCCGTGTCGTCTTCTTCTTTGGTGGTTTGTTTTTTGAGTGTGGAACTGAAAGGTCCAGGTCGCAGGCTTTGCGTCCCGCCAGTCCCTCACTGCACAGCTGAAAGGAGGAGGTAGTTCCTGGAACCAAATGGAAGCTGGACGGTACATAGAACCGTTCCGTCCAAATGTGGCTAATGTCGCTAACTGATTTTCTGGGAACGGAGTTTGCCTGGTACGAGCGAACGTTCCTCCTCTGCATTCCCGCGAGGCAGAAGTATGAATACAGTTCCAGATAAAATTGCATTTGGCTCGGCGAGAAATGTTTTAATTAATTAAAAAAAAAAAAAAAAAAAGCATAAATCGCCCGGCCAGGAATGCTTCTGAATGTGGAACACAACTCCGCCACCAGTCTGAAGTCAGCATCTGATGCCACCTCCTATCTTTTGCCTCTATTGATCTATGTGCCCAGAAGACCACAATGCGGCATAAAAGCATTTCAGGACAGTCGCCAAGACGTGCCCTTAAGTGCTAATGACGCACGAGGCTTTTAAAGGCCCCTGCGTTTCTGCGAGCTCACGTCCAAATGGGGAATAATCAAACAAAGCTGAGGACGGGATGATTACCGAGCACAAATCAAACACCCGAACCTGCTTCGGCTTCCCGGAGACGGCGGGGGCGGCCGTTTTCCACCGGATCACGTTCAGAAATCACACGTTTGGCTTTCATATAAATATTTATTGCAGAGGAGGTATCTTTTATGTACATGCTATCACAATATATCACAATATAAATCTACCAAATATTTCCATATATTGATGCTATAAGCTTGTCATAGAGCAATAGTTATAACAAGCACATGATACAGTGGGTTAGAGACAGAATCACTCACTATACAACTCGTAACAGTCCATAAAATCTTTTTTTTTCTTCTTTTTTTTGATCTATCAAGGGCAGTGAAACATCGGTCCTACTAATTTCTTGAATTCATGCAGAAGCCACAAGAGCAAGATTTACGACGTTAACAGCATTGAGTAGTAGTAATAGTAGTAGTAGTAGTAGTAGTAGCAATAGTAGTAGTTGTGTTTGTCATCGGGTGACTCGGTTTGGTCACGAGAGAGAAGTCGGTTTGAAGATAAAAGCTGCTAGCCAGCGGGACGCGCCGCGCTCAGGATCTGATTGGCCGACAGAGAACAGGACGTGGCGTCGAAGACGGTACGAAAAAAAAAACCAAACACAGCTTCACGTCGAACACCCGAGCGGAAGGGATGAGTTTCAAACATTCGGCGGTTCATCGGTGGGACGGAGAAAACACCATGGTCACATCCAGAAGAGACATTTAAACGCTGGGTTTTGCTCACACGGTTACAGACAGGGGTCGTTATGGGATGGCGGGACGGACGCGACAGCAAACGTGGTATTTATGAAAAGACGCACTTTAAAAAATGGCTCGAGACGACATCTGACATGACTCCGTAGCGCGGCGGTGGAATTATCGGGGGGTCACCTACAGGTACGAAGTACATCATCTAAAGTGTACTAGTAGTACAATTTACCTCATGATGCAAATGTTCCCCCGTTCATTAGTTACGCTTTTATACGCTGCTACTACTGTCTCAATCAAAAACGTTACTCAGCCGGAGTAGCCTGAGTACGTGAAACTAGTTACTTTTCCGCCTCTGGTTGCTATTAGGTACTACACTGATAATGTTTTTTTCATTTTCTGACTCCCTCGTTTCGAGATCTCATGGCGCCAACGGTTTGAATTCAGTCGGGGGAGTCGCAAAAAAACAACCTCATTCAGTCATTCATTCATTATCGACGGCCCGCAGGTCTGGGACGGCCCGGAGCCTGACCAGGCAGGGTTCGACCTGGATCCATCGCACGGCCACATTCGGAGACACCCGATCGGGACCTTGTGGCTGCGAAGAGGAAGCGCTCACCGCCGCACCACCCGTCTTAGTAGGTGGAAAGATAAACGTACGCTTAGTCTTTGTTCATCGTGTTCATTCTCTTAATTCCATTCCATGAGCTTAGTGCTGTGAGCTGGAGCTACTGACATATTTGAGATGTTGTGATACAAATATCACCTTTTTGGTTTCCCTTTTAACATTATGGACGACGTCAATACGAGTGCGCCGAGATCGCCCCCGAACATAATATACACAGAAATCCATGAAAATTGCTTTGGCACTAGAAAGACTCGAATCTTTTCTTGAAAATGCCACAAACTATTGCTTATGTCGATGCCTTCTGAGAACTAAACGTTCAAGCTCATTTCTTTCACTGTTTGGACTCGAAAGAACCGTCACGATTGAAACTCCCGCACTTAACGACACAGATTTTCCTACAAGGACGGAAAAGGTATGTTTATTTTAATAACGCGCGACGTTTTATTTGTCGCCTGTGGCAGTAAAGTCGGACGCTGCAGTGACGTCGCAGTTACAGAGCGGAGGAGGCTTTTGCATCGTCGCCGTCGCCAGGGCTGCGAACATCCACGTCCGCTAGCACGCTGCACGTGACGGACGGCGTCTAACGGCCGACTCATAAATATCGCGCGGATCCATCAAAGCGTTACAATCAATCCGTGCGTGTTGACGGCTCCTCTCCGACTCCGACTCGGGTCCGGAGGGAGCTCATAAAAGCCGAGGTTATGACCGAACCATGCTACGAGGCAAACACTCCCCGTCGGAGACGTTTGAGATATCGGAGATATCGGAGAAAAGCCCCCACGGGTCAACGGCGACGGTCGCTGCTTCGGACGGGGAGTCGGATACGAGACGCAGAATGTCGCGGTTCAACGGAATCCAACGACAGCCACGAACGCTAATCGCCGGATTCTTTTCTTTTTTTTCTTTAAATAAACGGAACGGTTGAAGACTGTGATCACATCGAGCCGCGTCGCCGATAAGAGCGGATTATTCTGAAGTTACCTCCGACAGAGCCTGTATATTTTACCACAGGGGATTCGACAGCAACCACGTGTAATTACAATTAAGTGACGACACTCAATGATACCATGTATTTCTCACGAGATACCGTTAATTACTATATATGCTGCGGTGATACATAGTTTTAGTCACGTTACGTTATTATCATCGTTTTGAGTATAGGTCGTATTATTGTCATGTTTACGCAAATCCCAGCAAATTCCCAGCACGTGATGGATAATCGGACATTTTGATACAAAACACTCAACAAATCAAAACCTTCAGAAGGTTTAGTTTTACCATTAATCGATAAACACACGACCTAGCCTAATTCTAAAACGATGGGAATCACTATTTAAATGGACTCTACCCGGACTTGCGGAAAGAATAAAACCAACCAAAACATGCAATATGCAACACTTTTAAGGAAGGAGCCGGGTCGTTGTCCCTCCGGCGGTTTCGGTCTTTGCTCCGAGCAGTTATTATCACGTTTCACTTCAAGGCGACATTTGCTACGATAAGCCTGACGAAGCTGGAAACGACCGACGGTCCAGCCAAATTCAAAACACGTTATCTACTGGGCAATCATATTTGAGATAAGGGAGGAGGTTTATCTTCCCGGGTCACTGCCAAACGAGAGAAGCCTTTCCAAAATAGCGTCGGAATAGAAAGAACACACGACCTCCGGGGTGTTGAAAGGCCAATCTCTACTGAGCCTCGATAAACGCGATCTTGTTAATATACGAATACCATTCACTTCACATATTGCACGAATGATGAAGCCTACTTCACTATGCGGCCTACTCTCAGGACGTAAGACTTGGAGAGTAAAAAAACAAAAATCTGACTCCCGCTTCGTGTTGCCTGTGACTGGCATCGAAATATTGGTAAGAATACAAAATGTATTTTATAATCGCTGATTGTGGAAACCATATTCTAGCCTCTAATGTTCCAGCAAATCCCTTAAAAAATGTTGAACAATATGCAGATGATGTGATTATATATATTTGACTATATGGACTGTATGGACTTTGTTCTGTTTTTACCCAAATCTTAGTATTTGTTTATTCATTGTACCGCATTCTATTTATAGAAAGGACATACAGACGTAAATAAGCTTCAGCTAAACCTGATATAGAGCCTTTTTCCCCCGGGATTTGGGATTCATGTTTTTGTATTTGGTCCCTTGACAAACAAACTACTGTAATTTCCGGACGATAAGCCGCGACTTTTTTCACGTAAACAACGATGCGGCTAATATATGGACTTTTTTGGGCGGGGGACGCTAACGAGCTTCACGCCGCTAAAACATTTATCCTCCTCACATCGTACCGATGAAATGACCGGGAAATTCTGAGTCCGTTCAACTCCGACACCGCAGAAGACGACTTTGACGGTTTTAGTGCGCAGGAGGAAGCCCGAGATAGCGATCGGCTAGCCGGTGCGGCTTATATTGAGGTGCGCTCAATAGTCCGGAAATTACGGTAAATGAAAACATGTGCAGTTTCCGATTAATATGTCATGCATGTACATCTCCTATTTATATCTGTTTGCAAACTCTTTTCCCGCGCATCTCACTTCTTGTGCTTGGCGCCCCTCTGTACCTTGTCATGTTGCCCCGGAACAGTCCATTTTGTGAGTATGGCTCTGTTTGTAGAAATGACTCCCTAAATCGACGACAGATACATATTTGTTTCTATCCTCCTTCGAGTTTGGAGGTGCATGAATGGAGCTGTATACTGCTCAGGAGGTTCGGTTTTGAGGGACCGTTTTGTCTTTAAAATGCTGGAATTGTACACGCGGATGCAGACGGACAGAAAGACTGGCACACGCGCACACACACACACACACACACACACACACACACACACGAGCACGCACGGTACTTGGAAAACACAAAGATGCATGCTCGGTCGACTAAAGAGACCGGGTGTAAACTCGCTCGGTCACGACGAAGTACGCGTGACCGGTTTTGAAAAGACGTTCACGTTCGGGTGGTGCCCGTTCCCTCCGTACCATCCCATAATATTCTGTGAAGTACGACAGCAGGAAAGTAAGAGTCTCCAGAATCTAAAAATCGAATATAACGTCAGTCAACATATTTGCTGCTTTAGTTGACAACCTAGCGGGGACCATAGACTCTCAGTAGCTGGCTGTGCATGCTCTTTATATCGTTCACCTTCACAAAATGCTGAAGTAGAAACTTCAGGCGCATACAAGACGACGCTAGTTTACGTAGGCACATACAGTACATATTTGCGGACTTGGAAGCGTTTCAGTCCATCCGGAACTACAATTAACAGATCTAAAGGAAAGAGAAAGATGTCTGAGTTCCACGTCCGGTGTGATGCCTTGCCGTGAGGTTGCGAGTGGTTGCGAAATCGGTCAACTGGGGTTTGCTAAAGTGCGTAAGACTAGTCTTCTTACTGGGTTTCGTCTTGGAGAATAACGTTAAACATCGAGTAACACTGACTTCTTCATCCTACGATGTCCCTATTTGCAGTTGTTCTCTCGTTCTTTGGCTTTCACTTTTGGTCTTTTAGATTTCAATTCCGCGTTTTCGGTTTTGATGTTTTCTCGACACATTTGTTGTGACGTCACACCCTAAACCCGACACAAGACGTTGATGTGCAAGGACACACACACACACACACACACACACACACAAGCGCGCACGCACACACTCACACATGCATAGACTCGAAAGAGATGGAAAGAATCATCGTAAGAATTGTTTGCTGCTGAATCGTCAACAGATGGATGGTTATTTTCTACATTGCTCGTGAAATGAGAAGGCTGAATTAAAATTTGCATAATTAGTCTAAGATTTATCTTCAGGATTTTCCTGCAATAATCTGGAATGCTGTCTTTCTTTTTTTGTAACTTTTTTTTTTCAACTTTTGTAAAATACATAAAGTAGGAACAAAACCTCGTAAAGGAAGGCAACTTGTGGAACTTAATCAACTTTTCTTCCAAGTCACCCTACTAGTAGTAGTAAAGGGCTATGAATGACGATTTCAAAGTCAAGAAGTATACATCAATAGTGGTAATTTCAGTGGTCCATTAAGGTCGAATGTCATGCCTTCTTGCTTGATGTACTATCCTCAAAGTCCCAGGGACAAACATCTGCCTTCTTTGCAGCGCTTACGAGCCCAGCTTTAGGGTTTGGACTTCCCTGTTTCGCCCCGGGAGATCTTTTGTCTGCACCTTTTTTATCCGCTGTATCCTCAAAGTCCCACGGACAGACCTCGGCCTGTTTGACACTGGACGCTCCCACATTTGCACTTTTCCTTTTCTCTACCGTCGGCGTGGTCTCCAGACCCTCCACTTCCCAGGGGCATACCTCGGCCATTTTCTGTTGGCTTGCATGTTTGTCTGACGCTTTGCTCTTGTCCTTCGCTTTAGCTCTACTTTTCTCATCATCAGTGTCTCTGGATTTCTCTTTCTCTTTCTCAACTGTTCTTACGGAAGGAGCGACCTTCTTTTGGGAAAGGGATTCCTTGGATTTGGGAACTTGAGAAAGACCCGATGCTCTCTCAGAATTTGGAGATACTGCGGTGCTGTCAAACTCCCAAGGACAGATCTCAGCTTTCAGAGCCGGCGGCTGAATGGAGCCTTCTGTTTTGCACGGATCCGAAAGGGTATTCCTCCCTTGGCCGTCCGCAGGAGAGACGCCCTTTCTTTGCTTCGTCGTACTCGGCGAACAAGCGACTTCCGTCGATTCTTCGAAGTCCCATGGGCACACCTCTGTCCGTGGGGGCTTGGAACTTTCCACCCTACAATGTGGTTGCTGGATTTTAGAAGGTTGGCACGACTGACCGGCCGTCTGCTGTTTTAAACTGTCCTCTTTACTGGTCTGACCCTGGCTTCCACCCTCCGCCGGACACGCTTCGTCTCGAGCGGCAGTCGCCCTCTGGATCTCCTTGGAATGCCTCGCACTCAGCGGGGATTGATCAGAAGCTTTCTGCTTGGGCTGCTGACATTTGCCTCCCTTGGCGCTGCCCCCGTGCACCGTTGTGGTTTCCTTTGGCGCTATGGATACGTGCTTTTGCACCTTGTTTTCAGAGGGTGTCGGAAGATCCTCGACTTCCCAGGGACACACTTCCGAGAGATCGTAGAGGTCCTTCCCCTTGACCGGGTCGGAGCAAATTGCGGGTTGGCTTCCGGCTACCGGCTGCTTAACGTGTCTCACCTTTGTCGCGCTCGTTTTGCTTTCGACCGACTGACCGCTCGTCGTTTTGGGCTGGCAGTCGTTCTCCGATTCCGCGTTCGTCCTCGTGTCTTTGCTCTTTGGCGGACACTTTTTATTGCTGTCTTCTGTACTTTGGGTCTTTCCTGTCAATCCGAGAGTCTTCTCTTTGGCACTGGCTATGACGCTAAGCGATTTTTGCAGCATGGAGGCTCTCGGATGGATGGGTTTCTTGTCGGCGGTGAGATTGTGGGCGCTGGCAGACTTGCACACCAGGGGCACCGATTCGGTGGACTCGCTCGGGGCGTTGACATTTTCGCTGGATTTCTTCTTGACCAGCTTTTTACCCATGAGGGTATCCAGGAGGGACCCCTCCGTCACGTTCACCTCTATCTTGCTGTCCGTCGCCGAGCTGTTTGACTCCTCGCTCTGGTCGCGGACATGGTCGTAGCTACTGTGGGACTTCTTCAGGGAGAAAACCTTGTTCCTCAGCGTCTCCTCCTTCGCCGGCTTGGCCGAGTGAGTCTGATCGAATGGGTTTTTCTTCAACATGCAGATGCTATTACGATTGCTGCCGTGTTCTCCAAAGTCCTTTTCTTCGCGGCTGCATTGCCGGTGCACCGATTCGGGAATCTCGGTGATGCGCCTCATCAAGGAACGGCCCAGTCCCTTCTTGGAGCTTCGCTTCTTTTGGAGATGAGGGTTGTTTGCCAACATTTTCTTCCTCTTGTAAATCTCTAACTGGGAGTACAGTTTCTTCAGCTCCTCCTAGATGTGCGGGGAAAAGACAGGGGGAAACAAAGCGGCAAGGTCTTTAGCCAAATTCTTTCTGAACAGATGTGGTTTCGGCGTTTAGCTGGACATTTCCGATGAAAAAAAACGGTGAAGCGCTGTTAAAAATGCAGACGTTCTACTGCACAATAAACATGCTGTACAAAGTCATCACACGTAACTACAAACGGCTGTTAAATGATGCACCACTGAATATCACATGCGTGCTGAACAAAAGCAAAGACAGGACAGTCTCGGACAGCGTCAAATAAGGAAAACAGCGTGTAATTCATGTTAGGTCTGAAACAGCCTCCAAGTACAGGTGTTGAATTTACGATGTTCGTGTATTTCTGTGTTTGGCCGTCCGATACGAGATTCTTCTCCGGCGGCGGGACGTCATCCCTCCCTCTAGTACATGGGCTAAAGGTGGACAAGGTGCCAGAATCGTGTGTTTGAGAGACTTCTTCAGCTCTAACAGACAAACAGAAATCTCTGCTCACGTTGGTACGTTTTTCCCAAAGACTGTCGCAAGACCTTACGCCACAGCCATTAATAGAACTGTGATGGCCCATTTCGTCTGGTGTCTGCAATAAAAAACTGCCGCTGCTCAGAATTTGCGGAGGATTAAAAAAAAACGTATCACCAGGTTGCACTTTTACAAAACAGAAGGCATCCGCGCTCACCCGAATGTCTTCGGGGTCCAGACTGTGTTCGCTCCACGCTGACGTGATGCTGCTGTTGAGATACGACCCGGAGCGACCCATGTCCAGCTCGTCCTCGTATGCCTCCGAGGCGATATCGTCTCTCATTTGTGTGCCGGCGAACAGGAACTAGGGAGATGACATTTAAATTGCTGAATGTTTGCGCAACCTCGGTTCACTAAATAGAAACATCATCGCAAAAGAAGACACGACTTTCAACTTATTGACCGATTACGCCGTGCACGAAGCGCTTAATCCTTTAGCATCCGAATAAGGTGGTGTCTTTGGCAATAATAAACAAGTGGCTCACGATTTAAATCAATATATACATGAACATATAACATTTGGCGATTGCATTAAAATAACGACTACCAAACTTCAAAATGTAGCTGCACGGGGGTAGAAAGAACACTTATTTGATTTGCAAATCATTCATTTAACAATATGAGTGATTTGTCAAAGAGGGAGATGAACCCTCCCGTAATAAGCCTTGGTGCCAAACTACAACCCGCACCTCTCGGCGGCGACTATCAAATACGGCCTCGCGATGTTCGGTCGGAAAACACAAACTCTGACTGCGTTGTCTGCGATGTTTTGCCCGGTGAAGGGTACCTTAGGCACAAGAAGAAGACCCAGTGTGACAGTAACAGTTAAGTGGGTGTGAGTGAAGAACAGCAGCAACATCCAGTCTGGATGGAGCTCAGGAGAAAGAGTGAACCTGATGGGAGGTCAGAGAGAAAACAACAGACAGACAGCAAAAGGAAATCAGACAAAGTCGACTCAAAACCGAACCATGCACCGCCGTTCATCTTCATGGTTTGTTTGATTCGTCGCCGTCTTTGTGCTCGTGTTTTTTCATAATTGTTTCCCGCATATGGAGGGCATCATTGTGACACCTTCTGAATTAGCTACTTTTGGTTTCATGTATATTTTTGTGTCTACATATTGCGTTGTTATCCGAACGCTTACGCGCCATCTGCCGAGGCGTCACCTCGGACTGATCGAACGGGGCCACCCGTGATGTTCATCGCGGGTGGTCGTTCTGCCGCCAACAACACAATACCGTCCTCCTTTTTTGGACCGGACTCACCATAAAGTGGAGTGACCTTGCTTTGGAACAGTTTGATATAGCTTAGCCTTGTTCGGCTGTGGAGTAGTACGTGTCGGACGACGAGATCTTTACTGATAAAACAACGCTGTGTTGAGAGAATCTCCAGTCTTGGCTTTACGATTGACAAACCGGCTTTCAGCGTCATGCAATTTTGTACAATGGGTGCAAAGGAATGTCTTGTCAAAGGTTCATTCCCCAACTGAGGCACCTCCTCTTCTTTTCCTTCGGGCTGCTCCCTTCAGGAGTCCCCACAGCCGATCATCTGCCTCCGTCTAACCCCCTCCTTTTCACTCACTCCAACTAACTTCCTGTCCTCGGGATGCTGAGGTTGGAGTTGCCGGTCTTCCTCTAGACCTCCTGCCGGGCAACTCCAACCTCAGCATCCTTCTACCCAGATCTCCAACATCCCTCCGCTGTCCACGTCCGAACCATCTCGATGTGACTTTATTTGCGGAGCCTCTACCGGGCGCTGGCCGCCTGATGGACTCATCCCTGGTGCTCCTCACTTCCAAAGACATCTTCATCCCTGAACGACTGGAGTGCCTCTAAATCTCATCTACGAGGCTCATTACCTCGCTGAAGTTGACAAATGTCTAATCAAGGAGCTAATGTCACTGCAGTAACATCAGAGAGGTACAAATGAAAGCTGAGGTCCAGCACATGAAATGTTCTCCAGCTTTAAAGTCTCCCCTCCATGTTTGTTTGAGATTTTCTGTGGCGGAGAGGATTTAATAACCTTGGGCTGCTCTTTCCTCCCGGCCTGCAGCACGTCACGGAAACAATTTCCATCACTCGCGTTTCAGCCTAAAGCTCCTACGTTCACTTACGTTTCTCTTTTTGACACCTGGGCCCGACCAAGATCCGATGACTAGAGCAGCGAGAAAAAGCTGAGCTTTAACGGGTCGCTATAGGATTAAAAAAGCAGCGCGTGTTTGTAGCATAAATGGATAACTGATGCCTCCGACAAGCCCTGGTGTGCACCCGGGCCCGCGGTGGGAGCCAATCAGAAGAGGCGATCACCTCACGGGGCTGAAGGGACCCATTGAATGAACGGGCGAAGCAATCAGGACGAAACCTGTTTCCGAAATGTGATTTTTTTTTTTCCCCAAACATGCCAACGGCCATCGGTTATTTTAGCGGTGGATTTTAGCGGCTGGCAACATTTGAAGCTATCTGTGCGATTTCCTTAAACAATTCCGACACGGTTGAATAGTAAATAATGTGATGGAGCTCGGCTCTCAATAACGGTGGCGGCAGCGGCTGAAACGTCTCATTTGTAAATGGCACGGTGCAACCATTTGACGTGCACGCCGGAGGGAGAGGGTGATTTCTCTACCATAAAAGACTCGCACCCCCCGCCCACGTGAACAAAAGGGTCGAGCTTTATTGATGCCTGATGGAAACTACAAACATGGAGCAGACATTCAATCTTCAATCTTTCAGGACTTTTTACTGCGCTGATGCCCCAGATCGGGTTAGGCAGCAAGTTAGGCTATGCAGTGTGTGTGTGTGTGTGTACGTTTGTGTATGTCTTTGTCAAAAAAAAAACCAACTCACTAACCCGAGCTTACTGTTCTGTATATTTCCTGTGCTTCGTGTATTTGCAAGTGTATTTGCAGTCCCTATGTCCTCTATTGTAAGTCGCTTTGGATAAAAGCGTCTGCCGAATGCAATGTAATGTAATGTAATTCAATCATTCATCAATTCGTTCATCAACATGACCCCTGCATACATAGTTACTCACTTCAAACCCCCGTCTTCTGTTTTGAGTCCCAAACATCTCCGTTTGAAATGTAGACTACCGAACGATATAGAGCAAATTGAGGAAGTTGATGCTAATCGATGGTGACTGAGTTGACAGGCAGCAGGCATCTGCTCAGCATACGGTGAATTATATCCTGTCCATTCTGGGAGGCCGGGTTTGACATAGCCAAAACAAAGAAAGGCTCACAGCTAAAGGCGCACGATTTTTCCAAACCGAGTTGACAGCGAAGAAGAGTCGTTACCTGATGATGTAGAATATGGCTGACAGCACGAGTTCGTTGTGAACGGCGATGGCCATGTAGCGTGGCTCATGGAAGGCTGAAGGCACCGTCCTGACGGCGTAGCACAAGTACACCGCCCACAGCAGGAAAAGGAATTCGGCTGTTGAGCAAGAACAACAGCGGAGTTGGGTCAAAAAGGTCGAAATATTACAGATCCACCGCGGCTCACGTCTATCACTGACCCCCCCTCCCCCAAGTAGGCGACCCCGCGCTGCGAGAACTGAACAAAACCCAGATGAAATGGGACCATTAGCTGCAAGCGCTAACACCAACCGGACCACGGTGACGATGCGATGACAGCTTGCAGGGATTGAAATACCTCAACTGAACGAAAGGAATCCAAACGGTGCGCTGGGAGTTGATCAGATTTCGATAAGTGTTTACCCAACGATTGCTCTCCGATAGAATTTGATGCGGCTGTGATTAGGGGACGAGCGAAAGCAACTGCCAAAACAGACAGAATATAGGAATAAAATAAGGTATCCGAGCCAGGAATGTGAGGACGGCCCGTGTCGTGTCATTTAACAAAAGCGCAGAGAAAAAGTCCTGCTTCAACGGCAGTTGTTTTTATGCTGTAATTATTTCTGTCTGACAGTTTGCCTTCATGTGATATTTTTAGATTGCGCTGTCATCGTATCACAAACACTGCTCCGCACCTCTTCAGTGTTTGGACCCGGTGATTAATTATTGGTTTTAAAATGAGCCGCATGGTGTTTTATGAGGGACAAAAACGAACAAACCAGACAAAACAGTGGAAAGTACCCTGATAAGATACTGCAGGGTGCGGGCTTCTGATTTGGAAATACTTACCGATTTACGTATTTCAATACAATGTTTAGTGTCTTTGGAAAGTTCACATTTGCACCGTCACTTGGACCATGATGTTTGTGTCTGTGAAGGTTCTCCATCCACTATTGTCATAGCTTCAAGTACTGGACCGAGTTTCTCTCCTTGAAGACGTTGATGAGTATGATGCTTCTACCAACCTCTGCACAAATCGATGGCCCAACACAGGATAGCCATCTCCTCAGGTCAGGACCCTATTGTCCACCTACCCCTGAAGGACAGGGTCCACCTTCTGGCCAGAGAATACAGGGGTTTGAGAGAGGAGTCAAAGAAGCCACCTTTGTCAAAGTGGATGGGCCTTCACCGACCAGGGGAGAGGGTCCTCGACACAACCTTTCCCCTGCATTCAACGCCACGAGACAGATCAACACACACACCTACAGACGCACCTGCACCCTTACAACTCACCTGGAGAGGTCAGCAACTCTCACTTGAGCCTCAACCCAGGGGAACCAACTGACTACTTTTGTTTTACACAGCAGCTTCACAATTACCTCTTCAGGTTCTACCTCAGGTGAGTCCACGGAGTTCTTAACCCAGCAGCTGCTGCTGCTGCTCCACAGCAACTCATTACCATAGCAAACCCTTTCACCTCATTTACAGGTAGAGTTCACCTCAAAAACCTCCCTTGTCTATAGACCTGGAGAACTTCTTCAAGGAGAGGAAGTAGGTCCAGTTGCCACGATGATATTTGACATTTGACTGCCCAACTCCGATCAGCATATCCTCGAGTCCAACTTGTTCGGTTAGAAATTTGAAGACTGTTTTATACGGTCCTCTCTGGGATCGAGCCAATGAAAATAAAAGGAATGGACGGACAAACCCGATCTTACGACCACTGGCCGTGTCCGAGGGAGGTAAAAAGACCTGCCAACGTAGCATCCATCTTGAAAACAGAGTTCGACTCGTCACTCATTTCTTCATCTCCGTCTCAGTGATTTGTTTCGACTCCGAGTGCCGTGAATCCCCCCGTAAAAGCCGCGCTTCGCGGCCGCTGTGAGTGTCGTGAATGTAAATGCATTCACAACACCCCGCGGAGCCGGAGGGCAGGTGCGGAAGCTTACCGACAGCCATCATGTAGTCCCAGCGATCCAGCAGACACATGCTGAACTGTAACCCGTCAGGCGTGTAGCCAATATCGATGAGAGCCAACTTCCTGTCCGGACTCTGGCACACGGCAGATGTCCACGCCACCAGGAACCAGGAGACAATGAGCAAGATGATGCCCAGCAGACGCAACACTCGCCAACTGGTCATGTAGGGGATCCTCTGGGCTGTGCGCGACAGGAAGACCTTCAGGACCCTTTGGATGAGAGATGAGAGGGACGGCGCTGAGTTCAAAGGGAAGACATCTTCGGTTGGACCCGTGTCATTACCACACAATTACACCCTGGCAATCAAAATGCCTTTTCTTGCAGGACCAGCGCGTCCTCGTCTACTCCCGTGCTGATCGACTGTCAGATTCTCAGTATGTTTTTCCCGCGCGCACGTCCCGCGACCCAGAACTGGCTCCGGAACAGACGTGAACCACATTCATGCCGACTTCCGTCCCTATCTAGGGTATGACTGCGTCTATTCTGTTTTTGTTGCACTTTTCCCTTTAATTTAACATGGTGAGTCTGTAGAGGGAAGTAGCCCTAGATCTGCCACTAAGTCTTGAAAAACAAAAGAGGAGGCAAAGAAAAAGCAGAATTTGTTATCGCTTACTGGTGCATTGCTTTCAGAAGAAGTTGCTGATCCCAGAGGACGAGGCCTATGGAGAGCCTTTCCCAACATTATACTACATATTAATATTTGTGCATCCTTTCCCTTAAAGCCAGCTTTAGTTTGCATTGTACCTGTACTGCTCCGACTACTTCCGCTACTGCAATCATTAATCATGCACCGATTTTATGCGGATAAACAAAAAGGTCGTTACCATCATAAAAGTACTCCACTCAAGCACCGAGCCAGCCCTGGCTAATATTAGGCTCTGCCCTTCATGCACATTGATGAAGTGTCCACTGCGTTCCCCGCTAATGAGCCCGCCATCAAAAATTGATCCGTGTCATATGTTAACTCGCACCTCTTAAGGTTCGCTGAACTCCGCTTGCTTTAAATTTATCTCGCCTTATAAAAAAAAAAAAAAAAAAGGCCCGGACATAAAAGCAATTCAAGTGCGTTACCTTCAATAAACTGTGTCACACCGCGACACCCCTCTGCTCTCTTTGCGGTCTCTCTCGGTGATGTCATGTCTATCTCGGTTTGTCCGACGACTATCCAGCGCAGAAGGAGATGGCAAAAACACGCCGCGGTTTCCTGATGACTATGATGTTGCCGATCTTTCTCCTACTTAATGCGGCGGCGTGACCAACCCCAGCATCAACCATGGTGAACTCACCGGACAAAGAAGCTCCACGTAAAGCAGCGTTAGCATATTTATAGCCCTTTTATTGTACAGGGTATTAAGAGCAGACGAATGTGTACTCAAATCGATAAAGGTAATACAATAACTGTTCCCAAGAACGGCTCGTGATGATGGGCGAATGGGTTTGGCGTGAAAACCCCGCGAGTGTTTGCCTTACCTGTACAACTTCAGCGTTAGCGTTCCGTACACCGTGGCGAAGCCCAGCAGTCGAACCCAGCGTAGCAGGATGCAGCGAAACACGCTCGGATGGAAATACAAAATCCCAACCTGCAGGAGAGGGGAGGGCAGCATTAAATGGAAACGTTGGCCAAAATCACCATCCAAGTTCAAGCGGAGGACACGGTGGCGTCCAAGGCAGCCTCCGCCTGAGGTACGCAATTTGGGATACAGACCAAGGGACTGGTATGACTGTGCTACGTTGTAATCTTGTTGTCAAATGTTAGCTAGCATGGGAGGCCGGTTGAACGGGCTCCAGCTGCTGTCTTTCGTTGGGTTTTCGGACTAAAAGCCAGACGGAGCCAAACTCCTCCCTGCCTCGTCATTTCTAAAGAGCAAAAACCAACGGCTCCGGCATGGACTGTCCTGAAGTTGAAATACAAAGTTCTCCTTAGGCATACAACTCAGAACTTGTTCATCACAAACTGAATATATATAAATACGGATATCTACTTTCTATTTTTATTAAGTGCATCGTTTTTCATATTTGTGTCGTCTGAAAGGGTATATTTGTATTTGAAGGAGGGTTTTATGGGCGATGCTTCTTCGTGTACTTCACCACTCTTTCACGATCCGCCGAAAAATACCGCCAAGTATTTATCCAAGAGCACAAATTAGTTAGCTGTGCCTCTTCGACGAGTTTATCCAGAATCAGCCTCAGTCGTGCCTCCTTCCTCCAGACGCATTTATAGAAATCGGGCTCTTTCATGGCGTCACGGGCAGGTGCTCTGAAAAGAGCGGACATGACGGGAGCAAAATGAGTGGCCGGCGAGAGGCCTCTGGATACGTGTCGCGCCGGCCGTTAACGCCGACGGAAAATACACCGAAGGACTTCCAAAGACATAAAACCTGCCAAAACCAGCGCGCCAGAAAGAAAGACACAAACGTCTGAGGCGCCGTGATTATCTGTCTGTTGCAGATGTGCAGAGATTTCCCCCGTGGGATTGTTAATGTTAATCGGATTAGCCGAGGCATTAATACATTCCCCCAGGCAGCAACAAGGAAGCTGGCGCGTGGATATTTTTTGCTCACTTGGTTTGAGTCAGTTAAGGGACACGTCAGGGCCCGGAGAAAAAAAAAAAAAAAAAAAAAAAGGGGGGGGGGAGGGGGACATCCCGGCGTCCTCGTCGCCCGGACGTCCAAACGCAGAAACCGGCACTTTTGCCCGGTGACTCAGCTTCCTGCTCGAGAACGGAACGACCGCGAAACGAAGAGTCATTAGTTGTTAATCTTAAATGCGCACAAGGTGTTTCGCCCTGGATTTGGTTTTACAGGGATTGGGAACTAAATCCGGCAAGGTTGTAAAAAAAAAAAAAAAAAAAAAAAGAAAAAAAGCAATGAGAAAAAAATATCGAATAATAACGCACGGCTGCTCCGCGGTGTGTTCGCAAAATAGAGGGGAGGCGGAGGAGCTAATAAAGAGATAGCGCTGAGCAACTTGCTGACGCACATTTGGGTCCGCAGGGACAGAATAGGTCACAGAGAGATGAGCAGAGATGCAACAGGGGAAGGCAGAGCTCATGTCTCCGATTTAGACCGGCTGCAAAATAGTAGACCGGTCTCGGTCGCGTTGAGTCGCGGTGCCGCTTTTGTTTTTATCGCCAGGTGTTATTCACAGCCAGGCTCCCTCAAGTCCGGCCACCTGAGCGAGTTGTCGTTAAAAAGAAGATTCACTTTCGTCTCTTCCTTAATAGCGTGATCTCACCTCCCTTTCCACGGGTCTGAAGGAGCGCAGAAGTTCTGAGATTGAGTTATCCGAGTACCAATAAGGAAAAGTCCGCGATTTATTCTGTTTCTTCACATCAGAAGAATTGGTCTTCAAGCATCTGTGAATCCTCTGAATCACATATCTTAAAAGATCAATTATACCGAAACACCTTCCCAACCTAAGCTCCTGCTGACGGAGTGCAGAAATCTGTCCTCGCGTTTGTGTTGTTTCAGCAAGAAGAGGCGGCGAGGGCTTTCTCCTTTCCCGCAAATTAGTATCTTTTATGAGTTATTTATTCATCATTATCACGGGCTTTCCGCTGTTTCCTCAGCAGCATCCGTTATCGGCGAGGTCGGACGGCTCCCGTCTCCTCACGGGCGGTGTTTTTTTGGGGGGGGATTTGTACCTCCTTCCCCTACCGTGATGGCCTCCTCTCAACCTCATGGATTAATATTTCATCCAAATGGAGCGCTGACGATTTAAGAATCTGACCTGAGACTAAAATACATTGCAAGCAAGAGTTCACATCTCTGAAAGACAGAGGCTTCTGACCTCAGACGGTCTCTCCGATAGATCTTGAAGGAGGAGTAGGACATGCTCACCAATCTCCACCGATAACGCCCTTTCACCACCTTTCCACCGGAGCGCATTCACGAATTTGCACACACCTGAGCCGCCTTGCTAAGTAGACCTTCTGGAGTATCTGAAGTTCAGCTGCCCAAAGACACGCCAGTGGTTTTCCGGACGCCTCTGTGACTTGTTGACACCCGCATTTTCATCTTTGGACACGAGAAGTAAAACATTTCCCGGGTTTTGCTCAACCTGTGGTTTTGCATACCTGAGATTTGTCGAGCTTGCGGGTCTTATCTGTGAAAGCCTGCTCTGAAAGCATCATAAGTGAGCTATGAATATAACGAGGCTCCAGTTCCGACACCAACTGTAAATCAAAGCTGGCGGCGTGCTCCCCCCGGACTCTCAGCTCTCAGCGCTTCATATGATAGGTATATCCCCGTATCGTCCTCGGCGAGGCTCGGGTAGAACGGAGGGCTCGTATTTTACATCGTAAAAACAGCCGAGACGCCGTCCTCGGGCGTCACCGTGACCCTCGGACGACGAGCGGACGGTCGTGACGCAAGAAATCAACCGCCTCGCGTCGGTGCGTTTCTGGTAAGAGACGGGATCTGTATCTCCTACGGGTTCCTCTTAAATCCTGCACAGATCGTATCGCTCCCTGCCCCTCCTCCTCTTTTGAAGCCTTTCATTAATAATCAATGCTAAGTGCCGGGAACCTTGAATTCAGCGCTGTGGGGAAGATGGGGGATCAGGTGTTGTTTGCAGTAGCTCGTACGTGTGAGGTTCAGGGCGCCGTAGAGCCGTCTAATGGACGTCATTGCCCAGAAGACAATCATCAACACACTTACTACTCCTCAGGCCTCCTCTGCCTGCATGGGTCTGCTCTCAGTTACAGCATGAGGAGAAGCTTCTGGATGCGCTGACTCAGCCAAAAACCCATGTGATTAGTGGACTATGTTGTTCTTGTGTCTTTAGACTACATTTCGCAACCGTTTGAAGGGGAATTGGCAGTGACTCTTGGCTTTTCTTGGCTTACCGTGCAGAAAATAAAAACTTTTATTTGAATACTATTTTTTGTTTTCATTCATCAACATGGAGATGATGGCCAATGGAAGGGAAGGAACTCAGTATACGTTGCTTCAGTTTGAGAAGCTGATGGCTTTAGCTCCAATGATGCTTCCTCCCATTATATTACATCTAAATCTTTAACTTCACGCTGCTCCCTGAGGAGCCACAGCCACCTGCTTCCATCTCACCCTCAGCCAATCATCTGCCTCCATCTAACCCTCAGCCAATCATCTGCCTCCATCTAACCCTAAGCCAATCATCTGCCTCCATCTAACCCTCAGCCAATCATCTGCCTCCATCTAACCCTCAACCAATCATCTGCCTCCATCTAACCCTCAGCCAATCATCTGCCTCCATCTAACTCTCAGCCAATCATCTGCCTCCATCTAACCCTAAGCCAATCATCAGCCTCCATCTAACCCTCAGCCAATCATCTGCCTCCATCTAACCCTCAGCCAATCATCTGCTTCCATCTAACCCTAAGCCAATCATCAGCCTCCATCTAACCCTCAGCCAATCATCTGCCTCCATCTAACCCTCAGCCAATCATCTGCCTCCATCTAACCCTCTCCTGTCACACTATCTACCCTCCTGTCCTCTTCCCCTCCATCCATAAACCTCTCTAGTCTTCCTCTAGACCTCTTCCTACCTCAGCATCCTTCTTCCCTGATCTTCTCCCTCCCTCCTCTGTCCATGTCCAAACCATCTCAGTGTGATTTTATCTTCAGAACATTTGCTAACCAAACGCTGTCCCTCTGAAGGAGTCCTTCCTGATCCTTTCCATCCTCTTCACTCCCAAAGAGGAACCTCAACATCTCCATCTCCGCTGCCTCCAGCTCTGCCTCCTGTCTTCTCCTTAGTGCCTCCGAAGCAGCTCCATCTTCTCCACCTTTCTTTGCATCCCAGTGATCACCCCTAACACTTTTCTCCACCCGTACCGACCTGGTCGCACACGTTTCTCCACCTCCTCTGCAGACACTCTGTTCCTCTGGTGTGTTGCCTTTCTTCCCCCCCTTGCAGCTTCAACCTTCCTCTTGGGTTCCTCCCATTCAGACACATGTATTCTGTCTTGCGGTCGCTAACCTTTATCCACTTCATTTCCAGGTCGCACCTCCACCTCCCTAGATGTTCCTCCACCAGCTCCTTGCCATCACCAAACATCACAGTGTCATCTGCGAAACATCATAGTGGTGATCCTTGTCGAACCTCACCTACCAGCATTGAGTGGTTGCCAGCTGGTTGAAAAGCGAATACTTAATCGAAGCAGATTTGAACATCCAAGATGAATTATCCATTTCTGGGTGGTTTTGTTCAGTAGCTTACATGTGAGGCCATGGCAGACAAGCCTAGTAACAACAAGATTCATACTCTTCACCCATTTACTCATCTAGTGAGCTCCCAGCTGCTGGGCTTGAAGCTATCTTTCGATGCTAATCATCCCTCCTTTCCGCAGCTTGCTCTCCTGCTAGAGAGTGTCCCTGTTGATGTTGCGGTGACGCAGGCGAGCCCAGCTGCGGTGCTGGCAGCAGCTCTCCGGGGAGCCGCTATCATGTTGGATACCTCTGCGTTTAGCATCCACGGGGTCAAAAGTGAATCTCTGGTCCTGGTTCAGTCGTCTGATTATTTCTATCCGTGAAACAAAAATGCGTCCCTGAGTTTGGCCTTACGCGTTATGAAAGAGTTTACACTAAACTCACAAAGAGCTTGCTGCCTTTGGGCCCTTGTATAATTTTGGAAATAGAAGAATAGAGGAAAATAACCAATGAGGTAAACTATCAGTAAACAGACATGCAGACCAAGCGTACATGTTGGGGAACAAATCAGTTTAAAAATGGAAAATATGTCCATCGCTGACATCGGACGACCCCAACCTTACACCGCCTTCCTTACAGCACGACACTGGGTTCTCCTTTGCACCTCAATCCAGAGATATAACATGGAAACCGGTGTTTTATTGCCCAAAAACTGATAAGTACTTGCAAAACTGCTTTGGACTGCGAGAGTGTAACAACTCTTAATGTGCTGTTTAAATGGATGCTAATCGCTGAACCAAAGACACTAAACATCTGGGCTGAGGAACATGTACGCTTCGCTCCTTGAACACTATTTGGCAAACTGTATGATCTAACACACGGGTTCCTCCCACAGTGCAAACACATGCAGAAGGTTCACTGGTGAATTACAGCAGGGTTGTCAAACTCATTTGCACAGAGGGGCTAAAGCAGCATCATGGTTGCCCTCAAAGGGCCACATGTAGCAGTAACAGTATAAATGCAACCAAATGTAATGTAAAATAAATGTAACTACTCCTTAATATTAAATAACAGACTTTATTACTCATTGAAATCCAAATGCATAGATATAAAAATGATGTTTACGAGTTGCTCTGTTCCAAAAATAGCTTTCACCGCTGCAGTGTTTTCGGTGAACACATTGTACTGCCATCGTTGTTTGGCTTTTAATTCTTGGACAATTTGTTGTTTTTCTGGAAGGCTAACTTTAGCAGACTTAGCTCCGTGTTTGATGTGAAAATGCCAATGTAGAGTGTACTCTGACAAGCGACGCTGCCTCATAACACAAAAGACATACTGCTTTTTCTCCTTGAAGCACAAACATGTATTCATCTTTCTCAAAACAACCCTCCATGTGGTTTATGGTCAATGCACACGTATGACTTGTTTATTTTAAGACAATCAGACCTTTTAAGACATTCTCGCGGGCCGCGTAAAAGGACATGGCGGGCCATATTCGGCCCGCGGGCCTTGAGTTTGACTACATGTGTACTAAAGGGTGACTAGTTGTCAGCCCTGTGGTCCTGTAATGGATCCAGGCTGAACCCCGCCTCTCATCCAATGACAGCTGCAGCATAAGTGGTAGAGATCATGAAAGCATGAAGTTTAAAAAGCAATAAACAAGCATAAAAGGGACAAATAAAACTATATGATCCTTTCATACCATTATTTTGTCTTAGTAAATAAGTTGCAGTAAGTTGCTGTTCAGTCCATCCCATGACTTATGGAATCACTCTGTCACGACCAAGCCTTTGCGCCACTTTAAATGGTCCGACAGGAAAAAGCGGCAGCTGTCACCGAGCTCCTCCTCTTCCGGTCGCCGTCTCCAGCCTTGCTTTGTCTAATTTGTGGAGCGTTTCCAGGCCGGGGCGGCGGGAGAGGGGGCGTAGTGTTGTAATAGCAATAGATCAATTTTTATATGAAAGCAGACACTCGCTGCCACCTGGGACGGGCAGCTTTCAGCAGGGAGGTAATGGTTTTTTCTTCACCCTCAGCTCCCCGAGGTTGGCCAAGTGTAAATTACATCCAGCTCGCCCTCGGCGACGTCAGGACCGCGGCGCTCCGACGAGCCGAAGCTCGCCTCACACGATTCCCTACCCTCCTCATCACCGGCTAGATCCCGAGGAGAGCTATTCCCCGTCTCGCCTTGTATCACAACCACAAGGAGCCGGGATAACCAACATGCGTGCTGTGATTCCTCCCCCTCTCCGGAGAGAGAGGGCAACAGCAGCATCAGCATCCTGAGCCTCTTTCTGCAGGAGACGCTTTAGTATCTTGCAGGAAACAAAGATACGCCGACTGCAGGGCTTGAAATGTCCACATCGGCCTCCGGGTCCCCTTTGGTCACATGGAAAGCGTCAGAAGCTCTTGGACAAAAGGCTAAACGAACAAAGGAGATGACTGGCGGAGTGGATTTCATGGCCTGAATCACATGGCGCCTCGGCGCAGCTCATCCCCCAAAATTGTACGACGCCGTAGTTCCAGAGGTTCCGGAGGTCCATTCAAGAGAAAGGTGACGAATGTGACCTCGAAGAGCAGCGGGTCCTCCTTTGAGATCTAGATGGCGGCAGTCACAGCCCTTCCCGTGATGCTACATCTACAAGGCTCCGCTGTTTTGGCCATAATAATGTCAATTTATATAGAGTTAGCATACTGGCGACATCAGGCTCAGAGATACAGAGAAGATCTTTATGCCTGCTTTGCAAAGGTTCTGGCGATCTAAACTTGTCAGAGACAGTAATGGACTGAAGACATTATGTTATCTTTTGCCCTGGTCTGAAAGCAAGGGCGTAATGAGGATAAGCGGAAGTGTGTGTGTGTGTTTGTGGGCTTACGGGCTACGTTGGATATGCTTACAACGTACGGCGTAGTAATCCGTCACTGTTATTACTGCTCACCCACGCAGGGCCCGGGTTGCAGGGTGGAGCTAATACCAGGAGTGGCTGGGCAGGAGGCGGGGCTCTCCCTGGACCGTCCAATCACGGCCACAGGCATTCACCCTCTCATTAACACATCGGGAAAAGTAATTTTTGATGACCACGGTACAAGAAACGCGATCTGATAATAAAAGTGTTCATTTCCGACGTAATCCTGTCTGTTGGAGAAGCTAACTTACTGTGTGTGAATGAGAGGATGGAGAGTTGTATGTCTCTATATGTGGGCCTGTGAGCCAATGGAGACAAAAGGGAGAAGAATTCTCCGTTCACATGTTTAAAGGCCACAACTTTCTTGGAAGCTAGATGTGGCACTATCACGGGCAGCAGCCTGCTAGGTTCACCTTTTCCTGTATAGTCTCAACTTTCATTGCTTTTGGCATCTTGGACTTTTACTTAAAGTGGTAACTACAACTATTTATAGTAGAGCAATGTGGTGTCCTGCGTTCTATCTCATATTTTTAGAGACGAGCCCGGGCTCCGTTGTTTACACCGGGGAAGAACGTACAGGACTCCAACACAACGGTGTGACTGGCGACAGACACAAAATCCCCAAAGAGCTGAAGAGGAAATATCGGGGCTGCAGAGCCAGGAGGAGACAATGGCTAAGGAAGAGGAGATACCGCCGGTATCTTCCCTCCATCATATTGGGAAACGTAAGATCACCAGCGAATAAGATGGAGGAGTTAGCAACACTCACAACGAGCAAGAGGGTGTTTCGTGAGAGCTCGGTCATGTCTCTTACGGAGACGTGGCTGTGCAACAACATCGTGGATTCAACCGTTGGTGCGAGGAGAACAGAGTTGTAACAACAGCGGCATGAAAAAGGGAGACGGAGTCGCTGTTTACATTAACAACAAGAGGTGCAAACCTGGACACATTATGGTGAAAGACACGTGTGGTGCCCGGACATCGAACTGCTAGCGGTAAGTCTCCATCTATATTATTTGCCCTGAGTGTTTTCCCAGGCCTTTATTATTGTTGTTCACATTCCTTCCATGGCAGATGTGTCGGGAGCTACCGACTCCCGACTCTGCACCCCAATGCCTCTGTAGCGATCACTGGGGATTTCACCACTTAAAACAACCCTTCCAACTTTCAAACAATTTGTAGTCTGTAAGACAAGAGAGGATAAAGCCCTGGGTCTGCTGTATGCTAACGTCAAAGAAGCATACAACTCCATTGCTCTCCTCTCCTCTCCGGGCAGGTCAGAGCACCACCTGGTCCACCTGAAGCCTCTCTATATTCCTGCAATCCGGCGGCAACCCGTGACCGCCAGATTGGTACGAAGGTGGTCGCAGGAGGCCCTACAGGGCTGCTTTGAGGTGACGGACGGAGAAGTTTTCTTCGATGCACATGGAGAGGACGGAGACAAACTTACAGATTGCATAACTGACTACATAACTTCGGCGCAGATAGTGTAAACCTCACAAAAAACATACGATGCTTCCTCAACAATAAACCATGGGTGACAAAGGGCATATAGGCAACACTGAACAGGAAAAAGGTGGCGTTCAGGAAAGGTGACAAAGAGGAATTGAAGAGGGTGCAAACTGAACTGAGGGAAAAGTTGCAGTGGGTGAGGAATCATACAGGAGGTTGAAGAGCAAACTCCAACAAGACAACATGCAGGAGGTGTGGATTGATCCGAGAACCATCACTGGCCCAAAAAAAAAAAAGAGTAGCCAGGGGATGGATGGAGACCTACAGGAGGCCAATGAGTTAAACATGTTCTTAAACAGGTTTGATGATAGGGCATCTTGACTTGTCCAGCGCTTTTAACGCCATTCGACCGGACATGCGGGTGGATGCACCGCTAGCTTCTACCTCACAGTATATGAGGCTGCAGAAGATCGTGTCTGACATGTTCATGAACAGCACGGGGGCACCACAGGGGACGGTCCTGGCTCCCTTCCTGTTCACACTCTACACCTCTGACTTCAGCTTCTGCTCACAGTCCTGCCACCTTCACAACTTCTCAGATAACTCTGCCATCGTGGGCTGAAGGCCAGGAGGCGTACAGGAGAGTGGCGGACAGGTTTGTGGAGCGCTCTGGACTAAACCAACTTCAACTCAATGTAACAAAGACGAAGGAGTTGGTGGTGGACTTTAGGAAACTGAGGACATGTCCAAACCCGATTTCCATTAATGGGACGGATGTGGACATTGTACCTGAGCGTCCATATAGACAATAAACTGGACGGCACTAAAAACACAGATGCCATACACAATAAAGGTAAGAGCCGCCTGTCCTTCCTCAGGAGACTCGGGTCTTTCAACATCTGCAGAGCCGTACCGCAGATGTTTGATCACACGGCGGTGTCCAGCGTCATCTTTTACACTGTAATGTGCTGGGACAGCTGGCTGAAGGCGGCCGACGCTAACGGACTTAATAAGCTCATCAAGAAGGCCGGCTACGTCCAGGGAGTTGAACTGGACTCGTGAAGTGGAGGTGCCTGAGAGGAGGATGCTGGAAAAGCTGCTCTGTATCAGGAACAACGCCTCTCACCCCTTGCATGCTGAACTGAAGTCCTACCAGAGCACTTTCAGGCATAAACTGAGACCACCGAGGAGCACCGGAGAACACCACAGAGGGGCTTTCTTACCCGTGGCCGTCAAACTATAGAACCCCAGACAAGAAGGAAACCTGACAACACTAAAATAGATATCATGTTCGAATGAATGTATGCAATGCTGCAGCCATCCGGCAAAAGAGTTGCCTTCGGGATAAATAAAGTTCTATTCTATTCTATTCTATTCTATATGATCCAAAATGGAACTGTAAACTCTGTGCTTCCCATTTTTGGATGATTTGCTCAACAACCACGGCAATGAAAAGCGGGTTTGGGAGGTATTTCGGCGCTGACGTTTGACCTCGTTTGAAGCGGGCGTACCTGTTGACATACGTAGCCCGGGCATGAATGGGCAATAAGAGTAGATTTGCAAATGCGGCGATGAAAGATAAGAACATGTTGAATTAACACCTCTTATGACATTTCCGCAGGACTGTGAAGCCATCAAAGAGTCCTTTGCCGAGGAATACCCAGGTGGCAGCGGCACTGATTCACTGCGACGTGTGAACGTATTACTGGCCGGACAATACCCTTGGTGGGTATCTAGGGAGGGGGCACGACTGAAAATAGCAATGCAAGCTCTTTCTCCGCCTGGTCGGCCCTTCTGCTTGCGGCAAGGAGGTCCCTGGTTGGATTCCAACCTTTCTACACGGAGACTACATGTTCTACCCAACGTGTGATTGAGAGGGTGAATGCCGTATTGGTTCAGGGTGAACCTGCCTCTTATCCAATGCCGTCCGGTAGCCGCGGCGCTGATTCTCTGCGACGCGAAGATATTACCAGCCCGACGTTACCCTCGGTGGATATCCGAATCGGGGGAAAAAAAAAAAGAAACTAATAATAGCGAGCTGGAGCTGGCGATGCAAACCGGGTCCGGCTCCTCAGAGCAGCGGCAATCAGAAGCTATACGGAGGCAAGCGCGGGGCTGGCGGGCTAATCCAGGGATCACACGCTGAATCACAAATACATATTTGCTCTCACATTCCCACCGCCAGACGGAAATAGCCACCTCTGCCACTGCCGTAATTTTGCCTCCCTCCTTCTGCACTCTCTGGTACTCCTTCATTTCCAGGCGGGGGGGCTGGAAATTATTGGATGTGACACACTCGGTTGGAGAAAAAAAAAAAGAAAAAAAAAGACATTGCAATGCTGCACAAAAGCGGAATGCCATGAGAGCGGGATGAAATGTGTCTCCTCCTCCCTAATAACAGTGGAATTATTTAAAATAGAAGCAGCGACGGCGGAATATTTCTGAATCTATATTTAGATTTGTGAGTGCGGCGTCTCGGCTCGCGCAGAATTGGCAGGAGAGACGAGTCAACGCCTCGGGCTGCAGATCGGTCTGGAGCTCCGAGCGGATCCACGCGCAAAGACGCTACGTTCACGAGACGAGACGGAGGGATATTTCGCCCGGCCCGGTCGCCACGGTGACCGCTGCTGCACAGAATTACTGAATAACATTATTGCGCAAAGGTATTTTAGCATCACTGGCTATGACGTTTTACAAGCGTATGGAATGGCGTATTTTTAGCGGCGCCGTTGCATCAAGCAAAAGACAAGAACATCATCCACTCCGCAATGACCTTTCACCCCTTCCCGTTTCACACGTTTTTAATTTCGGGACCGTATCCTCATCTAGTCGCATCGATTAGGCAACTCGAAATCGGCCGGCTGCAATGCGAGGCGTGGCTCCAGGAACAAATCCCCAAATTAGCCAAGAGGGGAGGATAAGGCGGCGGATTCGTGCGAATGATGGATTCTTGCGTGTTGAGAAGACATCAGTCAGGTGTGAAGACCGCGATGAGATGCAGGAGCTCGGAGGTTGTCAGATAACTTCAAGCTCCATGGACGTGAACGAATGAATGTGAAGTTGAAGATGACAGATTTGGAAATGATATGCTTCGATTCTTCCATCCAGCCATCCATCCATTTTCGATTCTTTTATCTGCTCCAGGGGTCACCACAGCCAATCATCTGCCTCCATCTAAATCCTCCTCTCTGGTTTTGCTCCAGACTTCCTGCCCGGCAGCTCCAACCTCAGCATCCTTCTACCGCGATCTCCACCATCCCCCCTCCGTCCAAAACCTTCTTTGATGGACTCCTTCCTGATCCTCTCAATCTTCCTCCCTCCCAAAAGAAGAACCTCGACACCTTCATCCGCTGCCTCCGGCTCTGAACCAAACACTATGGCCGCTCGAATACCAGGATCTCACAGATGAGGTGTTCATATGTAGCTGGGCCACCTCGGACGCAGACCCTGGACGGACATGCGGTCAGAAGAAGCATCGATCCCGAGGAGTAAAGTTTTACTTCTCATTGATTATTTACTCGAGCAAACTACATCCACTTCCTGAGCCACCATGGTGACCTTTCACCACCCACTCTTCTCCCCTCTGGACAGGAGCTCCAGATGGACTTTAGACCTTCTGCTGAGTTATACATAACCAGTCTGTCAAGTTGTTTGCGAGATTTATTTATATTTTTATCTGATAAGGCAGCCCGGCAGAGCAACACGTAAATACAACAAATCCTTCTAAAGCTCTCGTATAAATTCAATGGGATAGTGAGCCAACTGGGCTAAAATGAACCCTTTGATGCCCCTATTTTAAACAAGGGGAGGTTTCTGGATTTCCTCACGCAGTCCAAGAACGTGCAGGACGTTCATTGGAGACCCTGAATGTGAACGAGAATGAACGGGTGATTGGCTGTGGGTCTCTATACGTGGCGCTGGGATTGGCCGATCCCAATGAGTGAAGATCTATCGAACTCCGAAGTAAACATGTCTGTGGAGGTTCTCATTCTTGTGGAAATCTTCATGTCACGGCAACAGGACTTGAATTTCTTCACTTGAAGACGTTTCGGCCCGTCATCCGAGAGGCTTCTTCAGTTGCGAAGCCTCTTCAGCCTGTGAGATGACGGGTGAAACGTCTTCGAGTGGTGCAGCTCCGAAGTCCAGCTCCGAAGCAAAGCAAACCCTGCTGGGTTAATCACTGAGCTGTTCCAGGTCAGCGTAAACTATGTTCGTTTTAAATAAGTGAATAATAACGGGACCGTCAGCCAGGAGGAAGACCGGCTCTTCTCTGGTCGTGATGAATCTGAACGCCGTTTGTTTTGGGTGAAGGTGAACGGTCGCGGTCCACATGGGGCGGAACGAGTGGCCGCTCAGCAGATGGCGGCGCAGAGAGGCTGCCGGTTCATTGGTCCGCGGGAGGGCGGCGACCAGCCCCGGGCCAAAGCTCCTCGGCCTGCAAAAGCCTCCTCATCGCATCTCCACGCAGGTGTCCGGGAGAAACCGGCGTGATTTATGAGCCGAGTTCTGCCCGACAGGGCGAATCATGCCTCCTCCGCGGGTGCGAGTTCTCGGAGCCAACGCATGGAAGCCAACTTCTACTTGGGGAGGAGGGGGTTATCGGCAAACACATCGCGGGATAAGCGAATGAACGGCCCTGAACCTGCGTGAACCTGCGTGTGGTGGCGAGAATGTCGCACTTACCGGGAAATAGAGCAGCAGAGCTCCGCACATGATGGCCTCCAGCAGGACCAGGCCAGACGCTCGGATGCTCTGCAGAAACAACAACAAGGCAGTCAATACGCTTCTAATACATGCTCGAAAAACTCCGCGGTGGATCCTCTGGCCTCACGGCGGAGCTGATCACCTGTCTGGATACGACATGTGATTTCGTGACATATGAATCAACAGGACAGAAACGGCATCTTCGTCTCCAAAAATGAATACATGAAATGAGATTGGGCCGTCGTAATGTTCGCTGTGTAAACACAGGGCTAATTGGGGACGAGTGTGTGAGAAGCTGAATAGTTGTCTGTCGACCCTCTCAGTCATCCAGGTCATGCATTGTGTAATTTCTATGCACGGGCCAACTATGTGAACAATATGAAAATTGCAATTTAAAAATGTCAATTTTTTGGCATTTTATTTCAATTTTAAAATCATTAATAATAACATAAATGTACCGACCGAAATTATTTTGGAAAAAAAATAAAAAAGGAAAAAATACGTTTCTAAATTCAATATTGATTGAAAATACTTGTTCAAATATTCAAAGAAAATAGTTTAGCGGGCCGGATAAAAAAGATACAGCACCACCAGAACCAGCCCCTGGTAACTTCCACATGATCAGTCCATGGGATCCAACAGGTTTCTAGGGTCTAGGTCAGGGGTGGGCAATTATTTTGGCTGGCGGGCCACATTTCTTATTTAATTTTCATGCGCGGGCCAACTAGGTATCCAGTAATTTGAACAAAATGAAAATTGCAATTTGAATAATTTGGAATTTTATTTCAACTTTAATGTGCCGACATGATTTTCTATGTAATCATCCATAAAAAATTAAACAAAAGGAAAAATATGGAGTTTCGAAATTTTATATCGATCGAAAATACTTATTAAGATATTTATACAAAATTGTTTGGCGGGCCGGATAAAAAGAAAAACGGGACGGATGTTGCCCTGGGGACGTAAAATGCCCGGGTCTGGTCTTGGTCATGGTGGCGTGTTATGTGAACAGAAGAGTTGACGGGCAGAAACTAGTTCTAAGGGGGTTGTTATGCTAACGGGTATTGTACGTCGAGACAAAAAAAAACAACTTTTGTGGGATTACCTGGATTGGAATATGAAAAAGTAAAGCCAGACAAAGGAGTGGGACTTGTTGGATCACATGGACTGAGGCTCATGTGGAAGTTACATAACATAACATAACATAACATAACATAACATAACATAACATAACATAACATAACATAACATAACATGGCAAGCCACTATAACCTAGACCAGGGATGGGCAAACCACGGCCCGCGGGCCACATCCGGCCCGTTGGTCCTTTTAACCTGGCCTGCCAACGATTGGCACAGAATTCCTATTTGACGTGAATGAGTGAATGATCAGATCAATGAATGTCGGAGCTCAAACGGGAGATTATTTCAGTTTTAGAGCGGCTTCATAACACTTGAGAATTTTCCTGAGCTGAATGACACAGATTGGCTCTGTGATTTAGCCTTTTCTGTGGACATACTGACACATATGAATGGGCTGGATGTGAAGCTACGAGGGAAAAAACGGTTTGTGTGTCAAATGCGAGCAAACGTCGGAGCCTTCAAAACCAAGCTGTTATTTTTATATGTAACGTGTATTATACGTATCTTGCGCTGACCCGGCCGTCTGCCAAATTTTAAAAGTCAAAGCGGCCCCTGAGCCAAAAAGTTTGCCCACCCCTGACCTAGACCCACCAGAACCCTGGCAGTTATATTCGGAAACTCCCTCCAGGTCATTAGAATCGAAGAAGCCTCTGGGCTGAAGGCTGAAACGTCTTGAAGTGAAGAAATTCAAGTCCGGTTGCCACGACAAGAAGGATGAATGTTTTTAAGCATCTATATAACGTATGAACGCAGCCTCGACAGCGAGTTTAGCGGTATAAATAAATACCAAATGGATCGACATCATGTTATAAAGCTTATCTGGCACAGAACTGGTGATGTGATCCTTTATAATATAATTTCAACAAATACTGTTCCCCTGACATGCTCTCTGCAGGCAGTAGCTGCCGTTCTAGGATGAATGTGCAGACCCTCCTCGGCTGTTCACGAGGCGCCGTTTGCGCTCTTGGTTTTTGGCGTTCTCCCCTGGGTAACGGAGGATATTTGGCCGAGCGGCGTCGAAAGGCAGAGAAACTCAGCCTCACGCAGAGCGTCATCCATCTGAGCCGCGAAGATGTTCTCCGCTTTGAGGCGTTTTGTCGGAGCCGTGAGTCGAGCCTCGCTGACAGAACCCATCCCGCTTCTTCTATCGTTATTAATGAGTGAGTCAGAGGCACGGCTCTGTTCGCAGCCGTGCACGTCCACGTGCGTGACTTCGCAAGACGAAGCGGGAGGTTTCACATCGCGAGCTTCCCTTTCCTTTGCCGAGGGTTTCCCCTTCAGATCGTTCGAGAAAAAATAATAAAGAGAAACAACGGGAGTCTCCACGCCGGTTCTTCCAGGTTACTTTCACCGTCAGAAAACAAGCAGGAGCTTCTCTGGAGACCCTTCATCGTCCAGATGTGTGAACAAGAGCACTGTTTCCCAACCTTTTTTGAGCCACGGCGCATATTTTACATTTGAAAAATCACACGGCACACCACCAAATAAATACGTCAAAAACATTATTTAACGAATTAGAATGAAACCGTAGTCTCAATTTACTTAGTGTGAAAACTAATATATCTAATATCTGTAGATTCATCAAGTTGCAATGCAAATTTCCCACTGATGTGCAACTTTTCCAGAACACTTTTTTGCAATGTCCGACGACACGTCATCAATATGTCTGGAAATGGTATTATTTGAGAAAACTCTGGCTATTTCTTTATCAACGCCAGAGCCGAGCATTTCTTCTTCAATGATTTTTCCGGCAGGTAGTATTAATGTTTCGCTACGATGTGTGGCTGTTTGGATTTAGAGATGAGTTCACCAACTTTGTAGCAAGCTTTCACTGCTTTCTCACACATCTTGGTAGTTTTGCTGCCTGTTTGTTTACGCAAATACTTTTTATTTTAAAAATGTATCACGCAAAGCGTCACTAATCACTCTGATACACAGATGCACGGGTTAATTCACTACCCGTTGCCATCGAATGGGCACGCTGCCCACATAGACATAGGAAGACACATTATTTACGACGGATAAATAATTTTCGGACCAATCAGGTGAAAGTGGGCATTTTTCCACGGCACACCTACTGATCTCTCACGGCACACTAATGTGCCGCGGCACAGTGGTTGGGAAACACTGAACAAAAGGTTAAATAGTTGTATATCTTCACGAGCGTCCCCGTGACGGACCCAGGCGGAACCCCGCTTCTCGGCCAGAAGAAATAGCAAAAAAAAAAAAAAAATCCCATCGCGAAGAAATGAACCTGAGATGAGATGGAGTGAGACGATTGGCCGTAAAGGATTGACCGCATGTCCTTTCCTTCATCACGATAATGACCTTGAAGGATTAATCTTCCAAGGAGCATCTAATATGCAGAACGCTCCTTCTCTTTTTCCTTTCTCTCCGGTTTAATCACCGGAGCTGTTCGGTGACACCGCCAGTCCCGCCGAGGAGGCCGACATCAAACCCCTCGGCGGTCATCGTCCGTCTGCACCACCTGAGCCCTTTGGATGCTGTGAGGTTCGTACTGTGCTCACCTTTGAGGTTTTGCATCAAACATAGCACAAATGAAAAGGTCATTATTTGTGTGTATAGTTGTGTGAGATCTTCTGCTTGTAAATCATTTTAACATCATTTTATCATCTCGTCTTGTCTGATCTAATCCTATTTTATCCGGTTTTATTTTATCGCATCTCGTCTCATCTAATTCTCATCTCACGTCATCCAATCCTATCTTATCTAATCCTATTTCATCCAGTCTCACCTTTTCCCATCTAATCTAATCCCATCATGTAATCTCATCTCGTTTTATCTACTCTTATTGATGTAATACAAATGCTTATCTTTAAAACTGCATTACTGTGATACATATTTGTACCTCACCTTTAGCTGCGCATTTCTGTGATTTTAATATTATGGGTCAATTATGAGCAACCTTAACTTTTGTCTTGTATAACCTAATCCTGTCTTATCTAAGCTTATCTCAAGTCTTATCTAATTGACACTATCCTATCCGTAGATCTTACATTTTTGAAAAAAAATCCACAGCTGATTTCACATTTTCACTTCGAATGAGCGACAAATCCTTGAGCGGGGAGAAAATAATACGAACCGATCATTAAAAAAAAAAAAGAACAGGTCATTTCAAAACTGTCATACACCAAAAACACCAAGCATTGGCAGTAAGCGGAAGCCGCTAGCGTGCGGAGCCACTCCGCGGCCGGCCCACACACACACACACACACACACACCGCGGGCCAATACGTTATTTCCCAGAACGTCCAGTTCGCTCTCCTGAGAACATACATAGTTTGTTTCACACCATCGGCTGACCTTCAAACCGCACCCGATGTTCCTAAATGTGCACGCGTGTGAAAACGCCCACCTTATTCCTGCGAAAGTGGTAGATGAGCACCATGCTGACGAACACCATCAGCATGCAGAGGCACTGGAAGGAGAGCACGGCCAGGCGGAGGCCGCCGTCCTCCTGGGCCACGCAGGGGGCGTCGTCCTTGCAGTAAGCGCATCCCTGCTGGCACGGCAGGCAGTCGGCGGAGGAGCCCTCGTCCGGGTCGGGGACGCCGTCGACCGCCTTCTCCTTGGACCCTGTCGGCAACAGCGCGGACGGGTTAGGAAGAAAAATCGAGTCCGGCCGAGTACCACTTTGTGTCGCGGCATCCGTCAAAAACACCCGTCAGCGATCCGTCTATCAAATTAATCTGCAGTGAAACCTCCTGAAAGGTGAGTTATTCCATTCTTGGATCCGGCGGGGGGGGAAGAAACCGAAAGAAGCGCGACAGAGCAGAGGCGGCGGAGGGAGAAGGCCGCCTGCATTGGGCTGTCTGAGGTTTCCAACTTGCGTATGCTCCTGTATTTCCTCCTCTGTGTGATGACACGGCTGTAATTTGGTGCCGGTACGAATAAAATCTAACATTGCATTTAGAGGTTGTGAAAAACCATCAAACTTTGTATTTATTTCATGTATTTACACGTCCACAACGTGAACAGAGCCAGATTAGTAGCACTTGTGCTAATCTCACCAACATAATAATATATTAATTCCACTTTAAGCAGCTTAAGCTACTAAACGCGGCAATATGCTAACCTCCCTGCTATTGTTGTGCTGCTCGGCGTCTGAAATCCGGCATTTCTGCAATGACGATAAAAAAAAAAGACAGAACAGATCATCCGTTCATCCATCTCAAGGTTGTTCGGTTCAGCTTCGATCCGGACCTTCAGGTGACTCCACCTGAACCTCAGCCCGGGTGGACCAACGGGTTTCTTCTGTTTTACACATCAGGAAGTTTCAAGATAGGACAAGACTTAAAGGGACAATTATTTGATGCCTTTAAATGTCGGACAGGTTGTTGGAACTTCCACAGAAGAAGCACTCCGCTGTTGGAGAAGACGACGCCGATGCCCGTATGGCTGGATGGATAACAGATCGGGCTCATAAGGAGCTTCTGCGGGAGAAGAATCGTCGCAGGGATTCGGCGGGATTTCGCCTTTTTAAAGAAACCGACCTATTTTTCATTTTTCCAAAGCTCTGACTCTGCAAACCGACGATCCCCTTCAAAAAGGACTCCTTGCAGTCGTAGCGATGAGTCACATTCTCGCCGCTCGTACAGCCGCACGGCATCCGGAGAAGGCACGAGTTCACTTGCAGAGCGGCGCCCCTCTGCAGAGGGGTTGAGTGTGTCCCGTTGTGGATTTACAAGCTTGTTATTGGTCACACTGCGGCGTGGCGCTTCGCTAACTTAGCACATATTCTCCTCCACGGTGCAAACATGCACCAACACACTCAGTACAAACGTGCGCGATTCTGTGCAGCAGAAAAAGAACCAGAAATAGATATAATTTAAAACGCACATTTCTGATCTTCATCGGCGAGGGCGCTCGGCATCCCAGACAGGGCAGCGGCGCAGCTGCTTTATCGCCGCGGACGCAAAATAAAGACACGGGTATGACGTTGGTGAATTATAACGGCGAGACACCATTACGACCCGCGTGAAAACAAATGACCGGGCTGCTCCTCCGAGCCGTCTGGCACGATAAACCCGGACTTATTCTTTGGACGGCGTTGCTTGGATAACCTGCGGCGAGGATTCCATTAACCCGAGAGGCAAATCAGACCTTCATGTAGATTTAAAACGCGGACAATTAGCGACGGGCTTCTTGTTTCGTCAGCCAATTAACGGGGCAGATTTCAGGAGGAGATAATGTACGTCTGAGCCCGTCGGGCAGATTAACCGACAGCACACATTCGACCGGCACCTGAAAACGCTTGAATGTGTTCGGTGTGTGCAAAGGAGCAGAAAACAGGTGTTTTCACATTTATTCATTCATTCATTGAGTATCTATGCGGCTGCTGGAGCCTATCCCAGCTGCAGGGTTCACCCTAAACCAGTTGGACGCATGCAATCATTCACCCTCTCATTGAAATAAGAGACGTACGACCCGAGGTCGGAGTGTCCTTGGGCAAAACGCGGAACCTCCAGCTTCTCTAGATGAGCCGCTCGGCCTGCGTCACTGTGTGAATGTAAACCGCGGGGTCACGAAACCCTTTATATCTGCGTACACCATTGAGTTTGTAAGATTTTTAACTTATCGATCTCTGTTCGTTAAATATTTTATCCGACTGAATTCTTTTTGCGTTTCCCATGTTTCCTTTTTTGCTCCAGCGATGCTTCGGACAGAGCGGGGATAGCGGATCATTAGCTAGAATCCATTCGGATCCATTTCCTTCCGTTTGTGTCGAGTGTTTTGAACGCTAGCTTTAAATTTATATCCAGGATCTTTCATTTCATCCCGACATCCTTTTTGAAAACGAACCCCGATCACAATCCCAAATCACAAACAGCCGCAATACACGACATTTGTCATGGCGTCTGTCTGTCCGGAGGCTCCTTCTGAAAAACGTCCCGATGCTCTGAAGGGTTAACGGCATCACGCGTTCGTTTGGAGTGAACCTTCGGAGAAACCTCCCCAAGGCGCTGGACCAGTATGAATTCCTGCTTTGCTTATTGACCTCGAACCAATTTTATGTCGTACACTGCGCTCAAAAATCTGTCAAAATATTTTAGTGCGACTTTGGTAAGCGACAAAGCCAAACCGCTTGATTGATCGTCGGACCGTTCCCACCTGACACAGGGACGTCGTATTAAAGTCGGTCCTTGGTTGAATATACGTCGCAACATCAAAAAACGTTGGATGCTTAAAATACAACGCTGTTCCACCTTCACACTAACTTCAGGTGTCCGCTATCGCTGGCAACAATAAACCAATGAGTACGCAGTGCGTTTGCATCCGCTACTTTTTGCAATACCAGTACGTACTGTGCTTCAACACAATTTTACTGCACATTTATGTGTATGAGGATCCCCGAAAACGGCACCTGTTTAGAGACATGATTATGATACATTACGCATTGATGTTGCACCTTACAACACAGTGCACCGCAGTGTATGAAAATAGACCCGTTCATTGCGCCTTATAATGAGGTGCGCCTTATAGTGCGCAAAATATGGTAAACCAACACAGAGATTCGGTCCTACTCCCTGCAGCGCAAAGGGAGGTGGTGGACGTCACGACCAAGACAGACGTATGAGGTCTCTTGTCACCAGAAGAAGCTGGAGAGCTGGTTTTAGAATTGAGTCAACATGAGTCTACATGAGTCTACATTGAGTCTACAATGTTGGGATTCTTCTTCTTCTTCTTCTTCTTCTTCTTCTTCTTCTTCTTCTTCTTCTTCTTCTTCTTCTTCTTCTTCTTCTTCTTCTTCGGCCACAGCCAAACCTCCCTCTCATCCTCTCCTCTCACACCCACTGACCTCCTCCCATCCATCCATAAACCTCCTCTCTGGTCTTCCTCTAGACGTCCTGCCTGGCAACTCCAACCTCAGCATCCTCCTCCCCAGATCTTCACTGTGTCGAGGGTTAGACGGAGGGAGCTGATTGGCTGCGGCGACCCCTGGATGGAGGAGAAGGAGCTGCAAAGAGGAACGAGCTGACGTTTGTAACAGACTTACTTGAAAAGCCGTTGACGGCAATCCTGCTGGGGTGGTAGAATCCCTTCTTGCAGTGACACTTGTACTTGTCCAAGACAAACCCGTGACCGTGGATTGGCAGACACTGCGAACAGAACAAGGACACACACACACAAAATATGTAGTTATAGATGCTTAATTCCACATTCTCTTGTCAATAAGGTCAGCAGCCCTCCTTTGGGAATCCAACCAGGGACCGTCTTGCTAACCTCTGCACCACTGCGCCGCCATATTGTGTATCAATTCAAAAAAATATGTCAAAATTGAAGTGTCTGAACTGTCTCCTGGGATGGACCAGTGTGGAATAACTCGGCCATCGCCATATTAGATTAGCGATGCGTCTTCCCACTCGACGGAGGTCCGATAGGAAGCAGATGAAGGTCGGAGGGCGTCCTCAGCAGGCGGCGTGTGCGGCTTGCCAACTTACAAGATATCATTAATATCTAAATTAGGAACAGCCTTAATCTGCGTGATTAACAGGCAACCGTTAATTCCATTTCCCGTGGGAATGAGAATCATCTTCAGCGGCCTGAACGTCGGCGGGTCACAGCAAGAGCTCTCCCTCGTCACTCTCTCTCTCTCCCCAAACTAAAAAAAATTCTTAAGTCTTATTGTCACAGCAGAGACGATAATGACGAAGTACCCGAGAAAAGCAGGGGATCCTCGTCGACGAGGTTTTTGCGACCGTGAGATCCAGATCCAGAGACGTGGCCGGCGGCGGCATCTAAATGAAGCGCCGGTTGCCGTGATGCTCTTCGCAGCTGATTGGACACCACCGCCTTAAGAGGCAGCTATTTCTGACTTACACTGGAGGACCCTAGTGGGGTCTGAATGGGAGCGCGGGCCCTCAGTCAAAGCTCCAGGCCGGGGGGCTCATTGTGACAAAGTAATTACCAGGTTACTATTCAGCGAACAATTTTCTCAAACAAATTCCACTGAAGGCCAAATCATTTAGAGTGGCACTAAACCGAGCTGACGGATGCTTGTTTTGGAGGTGGCGACGCTGAGAAGGGGTGCATTGATCCAGGCGGTTTCCAGGAATGAGTCAGATTGGAATTATCTCAGGTATTAGTCTAACCCTCGGGTCTTAACAGGACAGAAGGGGCTAAGAGTTGCGATAACAAAATTGCCTTTTTTTTGTGCTAAGCTTCTTCACGTACATGTGTTGTTATAATTATTGTTGACAAGAATTAGCGTGTGACATGACAAAAACAATTCATCCGTTCATTTTTTTTTCTACACTGCTTCTCCTTCATTTAGGGTCGCTGGTGTGCTGAAGCCTATCCCAGCTGCCACTGGGCAAGGGTTGGGGTTCAGCCTGGACCAGACCATCTCATGGCCACATTTTTGGAGACACTTTCGCCCTCATTCTCAGGTCATATACACACCGGTCACAAGCCAATCACAGGGCTGTATATAGACACGTTCGACCATTCAGTCTCTTTCACGCCTGCACAGACTTGTATGCTTTTGGACTGAGGTTGGAAGGCGGAGAACCTGCGGGTAACCAGTGCAGGCACAGGGAGAACATGCAAGCTCCACATAGAAGAGCCCCGGTTGCCTTCGGCATTGGAACCGGAGGCCTCGCCGCCGGGTGACAGGGCAGCACCACCGAGCCACGCCAGAGTTTCTTATAATACACTTGAAAAGGACAGACTGTCCCTAAAGTACCTTCTGTCATAAGTATTTGTGTTTGCAGCTTTGTTCCTGCACGCAATCCTGTGTGCAGTGATGTGCAGCTCCTGAAACCAGCCTCCCGAACACCGTGAGAGATTGGGTTTGCACCGATGCTTTAGGGTTTTAGAAGAAGAAAACCCTTTCTTTGGTTACATTCGGTTCTACAAGCAGGACATCACTGAATTTTGACATTGAAAAATGTGCAAAATAACTAAACAACTAAACAAATGGATGATTCGACAGATAAACACTCCAAATATGGAGGAGCTTAGAAACGTGAACACCGGTGCAACACAAATCCAACAACCATCTCCAGAGGGCAGGTGGAGCCTCTTGCCGCACCCTCCATTAAAACAAACGACAGGAAAGAGCTGGAGAAGGGGGGGCGGGGGGTGCAAGTAACCCAAGCTAGCTGGATGATTGATGCAGGGGTGCGGTGGGGGGGGGGGGGGGGGCGGATGGGGTTGGTGGGGGTGCTGAAGGGGGAAGCAGCCGTTCAGCCACCCGCCGTTCATCATGTCATGTCGGCTACGAGGGCCTCGCAGGATGTATTCCGATCATGGGCCATCAAATACAGCTTTGAAGGCCCCAACTATTGCCCAACTCCCCTCTCTGAGAAGGTGCCTTTCCAGGAGAACCTTCAAAACATCTAATCCTACGGTTCCATCCATCCTTTGCTGGGATTTATGGGAAGGAAAACCAAAGTAGATTTTAATACTTTGTATTCCAATGTACTCATGTTCTCTCCATATCTGTGGGGGGATGCTTTCGTGTTCTCCGTGTTTAGTCCAAAAACATGCGAGAGGTTCATTGAAGACCCTACATTGTCCAGATGTGTGAATGAGAGGGTGAACGGTTGGATGTCTCTACAAGTCGCCCTGAGGCCCTGATGCTACATTTCAAGGCTAAAAGGTAATCTAGATAGCACTTTCCCGTGCCAAAATAATAACATCAGCCTTTCCATTTATTTGTATGTAGTCTCAATAGGCTCCGCCCCCTCCGCGCAGTCCCCGCCCTCCTCCCCCACGATGGATCGCTGTAACTCCGTTCTTTTTCGGCCTCCCAAACGAATCTGTCCGTTCGACCGTTTTTCAGTTGTTGCGGTAAAGATTCTCCGCTTGTCTATTCTTAAATGTTTTATTTCAGATCACAGATCATTGGTCGGTTTCTGAGGGACAGGAAATCAGCTAACGTCACGGTTCAGGTGAACCACAGCATTTATAAAGACATGGTTTCATTTACATTAATTAGGAAATGTAAGTTTTTGTAACTTTACTAAATAAATCAGTGTATATACAAAAACAAGCACAAACGCCTACAGAGCCGCACATTTTCCATTTGAGACAATGAATTCTCCATTGCTTTTCGAACGGCGCGCACACAGACGTTGACCTACTTTGAGATGCACGGCATATGTTGGTAATTATGTCTGATGATGTTTTGTTGATCAGGAGAAAGCATGTTATTCCTTCATTAATAAGCTGAAGGCATCAACTGATCTGCCAGAAAAATCAGATCACATTAACCGATAATTAATTCGTTCTGAGGGGCGGCACGGTGGCGCGGCGGTTAGCGCCTCTGCTCTGTTTTTAGCACCAATTCCAAATTCTACTTGAAACCTGCATGGGGAAGGTTCATTGGAGATGAATGAGAGGGTGAACGAACGGTTGCGCGTCTCGATGTGGTTTTTCAATGAAGGAATTGATCATTTTAGGTCTATAATGAGAGAGTGAGTGGTTGTATGTCTCTATATGTGGTCCTGTGATTGGTCCAGGTGGAACTCTATCGCCCAATGACAGCTAAAATAGGCACCAGCATGTTTATGTAGCATTAACAATGACTAATATTGTAGCATTTTAGTCAGGGAAAACACCCGGTTGATGGTAAAATGTCAGTTTAATAAGCAATAGCTGTTGTTGGCCACTAAAGACTCAATACAACTAACTGTTCCTGCTTAATTCCAGGTAAAAAACACCAGAATTCCCAACAACCCCAAAATGAAACAGAAAACAAGCATCAACATAAACCCCAACATTTGTGACTTGCTACAATATATAGAGGTTGTTTAGTCTCCGTTGACTGAGCGGGACACTCCTTCTGAGCGAAAGGTTAGCGGTCCGATCGCCGGACCAACCATATACTCGGATGTTTTTTGGAAAGCCTCTACCAGGGTCCCATCAGACCTGTGAGATCATAAGCTTCTGATTCCATGACTGAAACCGGAGACGGTTCAAGATGCCGTCGGTTCCCCACCGGGCCAACACTGTCTTAAAAGGTACTGATCAAACAATATAAATAATGATCCATTGATCTGCGTACGTTTCAAGATCAATACATCCACAAACAGCTCAGGCCGACGTGAGGAGAATCCAGAGGCCCCTCCTTGACAAGGACATGATCTCCTCAGCATCCAATCATGTCATTCCATCCGTCAAGGTAGAATTATACAGCCTTATGAGCTGCTGCTAACTACTGTATCTCCATACAAAACTCTGGAGACAGACAGACAGACCATAATATGCTGAATTACAACATCACGCATGATCGGGGATAAAAAACGGAAGAATCTTGTCGGTCAGCGAGAAGAGTGTGTTCCGTGTGTCGGTCAGCACCAGGTTTCCCCCTCGAGCCGCCGCTCACCGGTGTTTACATCCCAGCTGTGGCTGCTGTCAATCACGCACACTCCGACATGCTAATCGCCATGGTGATGTATGTGTCCGCGAGCGAGGGTCTTTTTATGGGCGAGCGTCATGCTGTCAGAGCAGCGACTGAGCAGGCCTCGGCGCTCGGAAATAGACAACACGCAGACACGTACACACACACACACACACACACACACACACACTCAGCCCTCTGGCTCTTGCGTGGTATCTTAAATCACGGCAGACTGCGACATGCCTCGCCGACATTTCCAATTCCAACTCCTGAATATGACGCGGTATGATTTGAGAAGAAAACAAAAGCAATCAAACGAAGTATAATGAACTCCAGGGCTGAAGAGTTGAGCTACATCCTTCATTCATTCATTCATTCATTCATTCGCTGATCAATCAGCTAGCCCGCCAGATGGTGTGTGTGTGTGTGTGCATGTGTGTGAAATACATGCCCGCTGCTAAACCAGTGTGCTTGAGATGGACTCAGATTCAAAATAAGCTTCTTGAGGCCACGTCATCGGATTCAGGAATCCATCCTGAGGGACGGCACACGCTAGATGTTCTGCAGATCAAACATGGTCTGAAATGGTTTTGGGCATTTGAAGGGTCGCTTAGAGATGTACAACTACTCAGGAATGGGTCAGACCAGTGGTCCACAAACTTCGACCCCCCAGATACGGCCCGCCTCCACATTTTGCCCGGCCCCTGAACAATACCAGAGATGCATTATCATTTTTTTTAATCATTCTGGCCATGTAAACATGACTTGTACATACATGGAATAGAACATAACAATCTTTTCCACCCTTCTGCAGTCTGTGCCTTATCTGAAACCCCTCCCTTAAAAAAAAAAAAAAATCCTAGACACACCCCTGTTAAATAACACGGAATAATGGCGAAAAGATTAGGTAAGAGAAAAATAGATTCAGAATGCAGGGAATTTAACTTGCAGCGGACAAACAATTATGTTTTTGTTCAATTCAAAGAAAAATGCTGTTTGTCTCATCTGTCAAGAGATGAGACAAAGACATTATTCATTAATAATGCTATTATTTATTTTCTGATTTTTTTTTTTCCTGTCAAGATCCCGGAAAGGGTTAATATTTGGTTATGTGTGGCTTTCTGCAAAACAATAAATGTTTATGTTTAGACATCTCTGTGATCGTCACACTTTTCGTCACAAACTGAGACGGGAAAAGTTATTTGGCCCTCGCAGGAAAAAGTTTGGGGAGCCTTGGGTTGGACTAAGATGGTTGGGCCACGGATGGCGGAGATCTGGCTGGAAGGATGCTGAGGTCGGAGCCGCCGGGCAGGAGGTCCGGAGGAAAACCGAGAAGAGGGTTCAGACGGAGGCGGGTGATTGGCTGTGGAGAAACCCTGAGGGGGGGAAGCCCCGCCTTTGCGCGTCTAAAGATTCCGCCTCTATATTTTCTACAACTACAGCCACGAATCTTCCCCGCGTGGATCCTCATCAACAAGCACAAGTTCTCTCCATCTCCAACGTGGCAGTTCACCTCCGTGACCTCTCTGCGAGAAGAAGCGAGGAACGAATCCGACGCCGGAAGTCACGGTAATTGATGCGGAGGCCAGGCGTGCTCCACCTGACCAGGAGCCCGGGAACCCGCTCGGCAATTAGGAGCTGCCGAACAATCTCTATCCGCTTGAAACGGGCGCAGGGTCCGGCGTAGAGCCTAATCAACCGCTAATGGGCCTCTGTAGATGTTTGTAATGATCCTTCAGAGTGCAACGTAAACCCAGAGGAAAGCTTATCATCCAATAATTACAGATGGAACGATAGAATGCTCAAAAAGGAGTGCGGACGGCCAGCGCTCGGCTGGGAGGCAATTTATTCCCGACACGACGCGCCGCGGGGGCGGCGGACGCAAACCGGGTTTGCGCGGCGGATGGTGAAATTCCAACTCCAGACAAGGGAAGCGGGGAAATGAGAAGATAAGCCCCGGTTTGTTTTGAGGGGAACATGCGTTCCACATGACGCATGGACCGGTGACGCCATATTTGTTTTCCTGAAGTACAGAGGAGCTTCAGGACATCTGTGCAGAATCAGCTGGCCAGGTTCATACAAGCTGTTTTGGGCCACCACTTCATTAAAGTAGACTGAGAAATGAAATGTGCATGGATGAAGGAAGAAGGTCCCTGGTTGGATTCCCACAGAGGGCCTTCCCGTCTACATGTTCTCCACGTGTCCAACTGCAGGATGAACAGTGTATTTAATGAATGAATGAGTGAATGAATGAATTGCTTATTTCCTGTCACATCCTATGGTAATTTCCCTGTGACGTGTGACAGCACTGCAGCAGCATCTGTGTTTAACTGTCTGCTCAAAGAGGGAGTGAAATAGTCAAGAGACTTTTGACGTCAGCGAAGAAGCTGCAGGCCAGTTTTGTGCCCAGGTTTTTTTTTTTTTGTTTGTTTTTTTTTTTTTGAGCTGTCAGGCAGCGAGCGGCGCTGTTCTCGGGCCAGACCTCGATTCCTGTGCACGACTCCGAGACAAAACGCGCAAAGCACCCGGAATCCCTGCGCAGCGGTCGTCGGCCGAGCCTCGGCGCTCAGAGGGACGGCTCCACAGCCGGCCCGGGCTCTAAACGAGGTCAACTAGCGGCAGCGGGCCGGGGCAGCGCCGCTACCACGGCGGCGCCTCGCTCTGGGTGAGGTCCAAAAAACCAGAGCCTCAAACACCAGCCAGATAAACAGTCCCAGAAGCCTGGAGGGAGCTCAGCATTTGCAATCAGGCTGGGACAAGTAAACACATGCAGCTTCCACATACACACACACACACACACACGCGCACGCGCTAGTGGATCACTGGTCGAGTGATCGCCATTGTGAAAACGTGCATATTCGCACCGTGCACGAACGCCGCCGCAACTCGCGACAAGCAGCCCTGCAAATGGAGCGGCTGCAGGACGACGACAAAAATGATTATGTCTGTATTTATAGAGCACTTTTCAAAATCTAATTTACCCGCTGCGTCCCGAGGCGAGCTGAACAAACAAAACCGGCAGGAGGAAAACACACACACACACACACACACACACACACACACATACACAGCGTTTTGAGGGCTAAATACAAATAAGAATAATTCAATGGTAGAAAAAAAAAGCGTTTAATAAGGCGGTTAAAAAGAAAATTTAGATTTAAGTTGTGACAGCCTGGGAAGAGGGTGCGTTTACGAGAACTAAACCTTCATCCCGATCTTCTACTTTTCCGATAAAGCACAGTCAAACTACCGTCCTCGGTCTGGTGAATCCTGATCTGCAGCTTCTCAAGGCCAAAATGAAGAGGCACCGCTCCCAACTTCAGGACCTCTGGTTATTTTACACTATAAATATAACAAGCTAGCCACTTTCTTCCAGGATGGACCGCGGTGGAGACCAGTGTGAGACATGCAGCTTCAGTTCAAAACTCCAAAAAAAAAAACGCAAAGAGGAAGACGCGGAAGAGGAGGTGGACACCACAGAGTTGGAAGCTGCCACGGCGCTCATGGAATAACAACCATGAACCATCAGATGGTTGAAATGTTTATATCTTCTCCTAACACTGCTTAGCCAGGTGAAGAACCCCATTAGCCGTTTGCTAATACCACACATATGGGCAAAAAGGTACGAGCCCTGGAAACCTAGCAGGCTTTCAAACCTTTCTCACTGCCTCCACCCATTTTGTCCCAAGAAAACATCTGACCAGTGACCATGATGGTTTTTAGGAGAAGTACCTGATAATGGTCATGAGTGGTTATGAGTTCCACCAATCACCAAGCACCAATGAGTCTATATGGAACCTTAAGAAGACTCTGCCTCTGAGTGGGAGCTGAGGTTCGTGGTTCCTGGTTTCTCGGTTGTCCCGATGCCCAAATCGACAGCCCTGTTTCCAAAAAGGTTCTGGGAGCTGCAGAAGGTTTTGTGGAAGGAGTCCAAATCCATATTTCTTGACGATACATACAATTAAAGCTGTTTATTAAAAACACGCTTCTACATGGGCACGCAGCCAGGCATGCTGGCCGTCACGTCATACCGGCGGAGCTCATCCGAAAGCCTCGTCCGAATCAGACCTGCATTGTGAGCGAGCGGCGGCCGGGATCTTTCTTCTGGCGTGAATGCGGTTGCTGTTGTTCCGTCTCTTTTGTTGTCTATTTTGGTCCTTCGCAGCCGTGAGACTGCACTCATTTCCCAGCCAATCTCACGGGTCCCTAGATAAATGTTACCTCTCCATTCCACTCATCCAATCCTCCGTGGACGGAGTGTTTGTTTTCTGCATGGGTTTTCTGCGCTCAGCCCGGGTGAAGCCGGCGTCACGCGGCAGCTCGGGAGCGGGGGGAGCATACAAGTCTTCAAAGCGTTTCCATGTAAATTCTGATTTCCAGCATTAGCCACAGAGGCCAATTAGCGGCGCGGAGGTTAAGTAGCTGCCAGGGGGCAAGAGCTAGAACCAGAAGTGCCCTTTGATCGGTCGTCCCCCCGCATTACGGATGGTATCCTTCAACGTTGATGTTTTCATCGCCAGCAGCCCCGAGGAGACGCGGGTCCATCTATCGGCGGAAGGCATCTGATGCTGCCAGCGGTGACCGGCTTCTACGGCGTCTCGGAAAAACAAAAATATAAATATTACTTGCTATTACGATGGAATAACACCTGCAAGCATTCAATTCTGTATCGTCTGCTTTATTAACCCTTTTTAGAACTTTGGGTGATATTTATAGATCCGGTCCACCAATCACAAGGTCCGAATCTATCCATGCTTTGAATAGAATGGCTTGCAGATGACACATCTGTCAGTCCTGCATGAATCAACTGAAATCCAGTGATGCTGGGCTGACTAATGTCGATCGTCGGGTCTTTATCTCGTTCAACAACGCAAATTATAAATAATAATGGCATTCCTGATTATTTGGGTAATCATGAAAATATGGATTTAATGTCCGCATCACTTGATGCCCCCTCAGTGTAAAGTTTGAGATGATTAAGGGGACAAAGGAGCTGCAGCAAGACCTAGCAGATGCATGGGTTCCTTTAAGAACAACAAAAAAAAAAGGATTCACATTTGCTTTTCTCTTTCCAGCACACAAACACACACACACACACACACACACACACACACACACACACACACACACACACACACACACACGCCATCCCATGCATCTGCAGAGCTGCAGAGGGATCCACCTCTCCACTCCAGAGATTCACTGCGTTTATTGTAAATCCGGTGGATGCACAGCGGTGTCTATCTCCGCTCAGCTCCCAAGCTGAAATGGCAGCTTTGGCGAGACGGTGATGGACATTTAGCAGCCACACACTCGTGAAGGTGCTCCGGTGGACGATGAGGACAAGGCGCGGGGTTCACGCGGACCCTTCGGCCTCGTTTTCTTCCGTGTCAACAAACAGCTGTTGCAGGTCGCTCTAAAGAATCCCTGCCCCTCTCAGAGCTGCAGGAGTACAACACGTATCCGACGATTCACGACAGGGCACGAAGACCAGCGGGCTATCGCTGCCTCGGGGACAGCTTGGACAGCTGATGTCCCGTATCCACGTCGGGATTGGTTGCGCTTACAGAGCGGCTCCTCGCCCGGGACACCAGGAGGGATGAGACGTACCCATATGTGGCCCATGAGGGGTAATTATAGCCTTCAGAGCACAGGAAGCTCACAAACTGCTCAGGTCTGATATGGAGTACGACCTGCGGTAGTTCTTGGAGCTGAATATTCCACCGTAGCGACAATCAGAAGCAATCACACATTAGATCGGCTTCGATGTGACGGGTCACGGGGGAGCAGAGGTCAGCTCCGCCCCCTCACAGCTTGCAGATCCCTGGTTGGATTCCCACAGGGGACCTTTCTGTGTGGAGTCTCCACGTTCTCCCCATGGGGGTTCTCCGGGTTCCTCCCACAGTCCAAAAACATGCAGGAGGTTCAGCGGAGACCGAACATGGTCCAGACATGTGAATGAGAGGGTGAACGCTTGGATTTTATGTCTATAATTGTCCGCGGGGAAATTTCAACTACTAGTGCAAGAGGTGTCAGAAAACAAACCAAAAAAAAACAGTGTAAACAATATATCTAAACAGGTAGGACTTGTTTAAGAAGTTGCAACTAAACAATATGTTGACGATATATAAACATATAAGCGTGCAAAAGTGGCGACTCGCAGCGAGCAACAGCAATACTTGCAGTACGATCAGTGCAAGTTGATATGAGGTGCAAATGAGAGGGTGAACAGCGTTTCGCTATGTGGTCCTGTGATCGACCAGTCCGCCTCCCGCCCAATCAGAGCTGGGATAGCTGTGCCTGAGCACCCACACGACCCTGAGCGCAGAATCAGCAGGATAACGAATGAATGAACGTTACGGGTGACTCTGCTGCAGTTGTCCTGTCGGCCTATATTCTGTGTACTGTGTTCTGAACACACTTCAAAATCACTCAAAAAGATTGCGTTTGCAGCAGCGGCGGGCCGTGCATTTCACACCTAGGCCTTCAGTAGTGCTACATTTATCAATCCACCCCTCAATAACTGCTATAAAACCCATCTTATTATATAGTTAGCGGACTGATAGTGACAGACAAATCCTTTCCTTTGCTTCAACAGGCCAGCTGGCTTTGGCATTGCCCAACCATGTCCAGCTTTTCTTGAAACGTCCATCTTGAAAATGGTCTTGACAATAAATCTGGAACCACATCCATTTCTTTTCTACCTTCAGCCGTCATGGGTTGACAAAATAGCTATTATCTCAACGCTCGCTACAGATGCGGCCAGCTAGCTCTGGCTAGTACGCTCTTTGACTATCCAATCAAAGGGCGTGTGACACACTGATGTTGTCGCAGCCTTCTAGAAGGCCTTGGTGTCACAACTCAAAATCTGATTGGTTGAAGTTTCATTGACCCTTATTTTTTGCGAGAGCGCCTGTGAATCTGATTCTTTGACTTTGACCCTGCCTGGCAACAAATTATGGCTGAAATGTGATTGGTTAAATGCTTGAGTGAGAAAATACATGTCTGGAAGCAGCACAGCCAAGGGAAAAGCCATGAAAAGAAGCGGGCAGACCATTCGCAATTATTCAATAAGTATTCATGGACAAAATATAATTGAAATCAGTCTGTTGTTCAGATATTTTTTGGGCCAGCAGAGAAGGCCTTGCAGGCCCTAACGGCCCACCACTGGTTTTCAGTATTTCTGCCGACTGGAACTCTCTTCTCCTGTCGCAGGCTCATGTATCCATCGTCTGTCTGTGAGATGTGCGTTGCGAGTCACATTTGACGTCGTCGTGCGAGTATCTTCGGTGGAACGTTCTCGTTTCCAGAAAAATACTCGAGGAAAGACAACTTCTCCTCCGACGGAACAAGGCGTGAAACCCAACAAATTTAAGAAAAAAAAAAAAAAAGGGGGGTGTTTGTTGCCTCGCTCATGACACATTGATTGATTGCTTCACGTTGGGTTTTTCCAGAGGAGTTTGGGTGGATACCGTTAATGCATCCTGCCATCCATCCCTCAATGTCACTTACAACGATTTGCTGTTGGCGGCTTGAATGTGTACATTTCACTCTGGCGGGAACCTCAAAGTGTTTGTCTCCTGCAGACACTCGCAGGCGTGTGAGATAAAGGACTTGTTAACATAGCTGCCAATGAAACGGATGGCTTCGGCTTTATCTGGCTAAGTTATGGGCTCCTGCCGCTGCAAAGATTGCGGGGTAAAGAAAAAAAAAAAAACGATGAGATGTAAATCACAACAAGCGGTGCAGGACATGAGACCAGCTTTGGGTTCAGGTCGGGTCTGCGAGCCGCGCTTCTTCTCAAATCCACCCGGTGTCTCAATACATGAACGGTTCGGTATCACAGGTCACTCGATCGGGGAATTTATCGATATCGATATTTGTGATGGAAGCAAACTGATAAACACATTTGGACAATGACAAGGCTTTATCCAACTTCTCAACTTACATTTAAGGGACATGAATGAGTAAAATGTAGCCGCGTCAGCGTACTGTTTCTGGAACCAACGCTTAGTTGCCGTTCCTGTTTGACCAAACACGAGACCCTCCGTCTAAAGTCTGTTATCAATAAAGTTATAGGTCTCCTCTGTGTTTCTCTTGATCCGAGAGACGCGGTTATTCTCGTTTCGGACGAAAAGGCGACGACGGACGTCGGTATTAAAAACAATGTCAATACAACGGGTTTATTTTCTTTTGAATTTCCTGCCTAATTTCTTGCTTTCATCAAGCAGATAAAGGGAATTCAAAAACATCCTGACTCTGTGGGTGTTTTTCTGGTTCTGAGGAGGGCCGGACCGGGTTGACGGACCAAGTTTGGGGCCTCATCGCTTCATCGCTTGCTCCGTGCAATAAGCTGACTGACCGACACGTTCATCATCATTCGCCGCCGCGTTCTTGCGCGTGAGAAAGTTCTGGACCTTTGCAAGACACCAATAGGTGAGTGGAAAATGAGGAGACCGAGCTCACCTTTTCCACGGCGAGTTAAGTCAGGATTCTAGCAAATCGTCTTCGGACTTGATCGCCGCCTGTTTAATGACGAACGCGCTTTCACGGCGCGGTTGAAATCCAATCAGTGGGGAGAATGTTTGCTCTTGGCTTACGGCGACGGCCGAGGGCTTCCGCAGAGGCGAGCTGCACCCGGGCGTGTCGCAAGAGGCTGGTATGTCTAGATCACCTTCTGGTCGTGGAAAAAAGCCACATAAATAATTTGATGTTTGTATGCTTGCCATGAAAACTGATGTCTGTAAAACAGAACTCAACATAGTTTCGGAGAAATGATCCGATCTCCGATCTAGCTTGACGTTATTAAGCGTATCTCCGTTTTATTTTGAAAATCCCGCCAACATGGCGCTAGTTCTTTTTCGAAGTGCATCTGCTCGGTCTCCTGATTAGCATCGTCGTACACCAATTAGCAGAATCAGTTGATGACATGCATTTAATGATATTTTACTCTTCCAGACAACTGGCCTGACTGAGAAGTTCTCCACAGCGACGTCTCAGGAGACAACCGCCGCTCTTTAAATGAGTAGAGGTTGGTGTTGGGTTATTGCAATATTTCCTTGTCAACAGTCCAAGCCTCATTTTGTTTTGCTTCCTCTGCTCTCTGAATCAGTCATCCATAGCATCTGCCTCTGTCTGAGGTGGACCGCCTGCATGCTCGGCTGGACACACAGCACCTCGAGACGGGGGAGGGAGGAGGAGGGGGGGGGGGCGTCTTTGTCATATCCGATCGCTGGAATGGCGCCATTTAAGAACCAGAAGGACGGGAGCGTGGATGCTGCATGGATGCATGCGGCGTGCAAACGGGAAGCATTTCAATTTCAAGACCCTTGAAATTGGTCTGGATCTAGAAAAGCTCCTGTATAGGGAAACGATATTAAACGTTCCCGGATGCACATCCCTGCTAAAACCTGCTAGCTGCAGACGCCCGCCTGCCGCCTCACCCCGCAAGTAGTACCTGGTCACGCAAGGCAGGCTGTCGCCTCGGCAGACATAAAGACAACACGCTGTAATTACTGTATGCACAAGATGACTATTATGTGAGAAGAGCTGGTGTTACCACGCCGTCCCGGTAATACACATCCCCATGAGGTAATGAGGTTGTTTTAAATCTCCGCAGCTCCATTTACAAAGTCCTACGTTTGCACCTCTCGACACGTCGCGCGGCGGATACGATGATAATGAGCACTCCGACATGCCACGCATCTCGCAAACACGCCGTGACCACACCGGCTGGAAGCGAGCGTACACACCCAACGCACACACTCCTGCACTCGCAGATCATTATTTTTGCCAGCTAGGCTAAAATCCATACCCATAACAATGTATTTCTCCCTCCATAGGGAGTTCACACACACACACACACACTACGCCAAACATCTATGTCATTGACTGTCCATAGAGAGGTGGAAGTACTCAGACAAAGAGAGTGATTAATAATTCACTGAGTCTCACTGCAATCCATTACATCACATGCATTATGAAGCAGTCTGATCTACAGCGCCTCTTCAAAATCTATTGCTCTTAATGACGGGACCGAGGCGGCAGGTGAGCGAGTATCGGGGGGACATCGACCGGGAAAGCGACGGCCGGGGGCTCGGCGGCGGCGGCGGCGGCGGCGGAGGAGCGCGGCGAGCGAAAGACCGCGGTGAAAGCGAGGGGGATGTAATGTGTGTGTTGTGATGAAGAAGAGCACTCGGCGAACAAGCTGACAGGACACGTATTACACGCCGCTGTAACCTGATAGTTGTCAACGGTTACTGTGAGAGGAGAGTCCCTTCTTGATGCTTCATCTTCTCAGCGGGTAAAACGGAGATTCCTGAGTCCGACCGACTCCGTTTACGAAACGTCTTTTTCCCAAGGAGTGATTCCTGGTGGGGTGAACAGAGCAGAGCCCACAGAACGTCCTCTCGAGGAGAACCGAGCATCCAAACAGCTGCGTTCTCTCTTCGTCAACAAGAATCTGAGTTTTGGGGATGACCACATTCCCTTGGCATTTTTCTAGATACATTGACATACCGTAATTTCCGAACTATTGAGCGCACCTCAATATAAGCCGCTAACCGGCTAGCCGATCGCTATCTCGGGCTTCCTCCTGCGCACTAAAACCGTCTTCTTCGTTGTCGGAGTTGAACGGACTCAGGATTTCCCGGTCATTTCATCGGTCCGATGTGACGAGGAGTAATGTTTTAGCGGCGTGAAGCTCGTTAGCGTCCCCCTACCAAAAAGTCCATATATTAGCCGCGTCGTTGTTTACGTGAAAAAAGTCGCGGCTTATCGTCCGGAAATTACGGTACATATCTTTCTTCTACTCCATCCCGAACTCCCTTCCTCTCCTCTTGCTCTCCATCCATGAACCTCCTCACCGGTCTTATTCTGGACTTCCCACTAGGCTTGTCCAACCTCGGCATCCTTCTACTACCTAGATCTCCTCCATCCCTCTTCTGTCCAGAACATCTACCATGTGCTGTCCCTCTGATGAACTCCTTCCTGGTCCTCTCCGCCCTCCTCGCTCCCAGAGAGGAACCCCCACATCTTCATCTTTGCTTCCCGTCTTCTCCTCGTTGTCTCCAAACCATACGGCGTGGCTGTTCTCCCCTCCGTCTTCTCCACCTTGCCGTACATACGGATAACCTCAACCGCAGATGCTACAAGTGCTTTTGAGATCCCAGTTAACTTGTATGTTGTCCGCCCGACGACAGCCCGAGGACACGTAGTTTAGACGGTGAATGAAACTCATGGAACACTATATTCGGCAGAAGTGGCGGCGGGTCACATCGGTGTCGTCAGGGAAGACTCGTACCATCATTCTAAGTGAGCTATCGAGATTTAACCCCATTTAGTGCCGGGCGGACGAGCGACCGGATTCGGCGGCACAGTTCAGACGCCCCGGACGAAATCAATCTGCCGTCTGCTCCGCGCACTCACCTCCATCGTGGTCAGGTTGCAGCGGTGGGTTCCAGCAAACCAGCCATCAGCGGAACACTGGTCGATATCAACATCCTGCAGATTGATGTCCACGCGCACCACTCCCCTGCAAGACGGAAGCAGAAGGTGGAGAAATTTAAAACCTACATGGCGTACATATATGTGCAACACAATTCAAGGTATTTCCCCCAAACTCGAAGGCTGTTCTGCGGATCATCCTCAACGCTGCGGTCGTAAACAAGTCGACGTAAAAAAAAAAAAAAAATCGGGACGATGTTTAAGTACGGATAGATCGCTATCACAGCCGCTGGAAAGAGGAGGCCGGAGTCTTCGCTCGCTCTCGGCCGGCCGAGACGAGCGGAGACTCCTAACGAGGCTGCCGAGGATTTACACTTACTTAGCTGCCTAAATCTCTATGAAGAGAAGGTCGGTCTCCCTGACGGTGAAGGTCGGCCTCTCCGATTCCCACTGTCTTTCCTGCGGCCTTTTTTTGAATTTTCTGACGGATTGTGCCGCAGGAGGACGGCCGAGGATTTGAAGGTATGGATCGGGTCTGTATGCGACACACGTTGATAAAGAAGCCTCCCCCCGCCCTCCGCCCTCCGCGCGCCCCCTCTCGACGCCCCACGTACAGGATTCCCTTCCTGGCAAATGTGCAAGTGCAAAGCAGCCCGAGGCTCTCCGTGTCTCTGAAGATCTGTCGTGACTCGAGACGCTGCGGAAGAAAATCAGCATGACATGGGAGGTTTGGGGGGGGAAGAGGGGGGAGGACAATGCTGTTCTGACCTGCCAAAATATATGAGGTTTAAAGTTGCCTTGACTTAGATAAAGCTAGGATACACTGGACCAGCGGTGCAGCGGTTGGAGCCAGGAAGTCCCTGGTTAGATTCCCACAAGGGGAATGTGGAGTCTCCATGTTCTACCTGTGTCTACGTGGGGTTCCTCAGGGTCCTCCCACAGTCCAAACACATGCAAGAGCTTCAGTGGACACCTTACATTATCCAGACGCGTGAATGGTTGTACGTCTCTATATGCAGCCCTGTGATTGGTCCAAAATGGCTCCAGCTCCCCAAAGCCCTGAGTGCAGGATAATGAATGAATGAATGAATGAATGCCATAATTTGGACTGAATAAACAAGTTATATATCAGCAGCTCTCACTACTAAAGGTGTGGAATTTGTTTTGTTTTTTTCCCCAAGCATACTCGACTGGCTCTCAAGCACAAGCTCCAGGTCCAAACCCTGCTGATGCAGCCTGATCTCCAGGCGTCCAGGAGGTGGTTTACTACACCCGGCTCCCCGTGGACGCCAGCTGAGCGCAGCGCTCTCTGTGCCTGCACCGTTATTAATAACCGCAGCTTCAGCCCTGCCTTGGGGCAAACTGACCTTGCTGTATTCCACGGCGCTGCTGGTTTGTTTTGCCCAGAAATTACCTCTGTTTCAATTCGCTGTTATGTAATAAAGAGAGGGAGACGCCACACAAAATAGGCTCCCGACGCACAAACCGCAGCGACGCCGATAGCCGGGGTTCATCAGAAAGTCTATTTGATTGGCCGGGGGCGGGGGGGGTGGAAAAAAAAATTCCTGCTTTTTTTTTCCCCCCACAATCATCTCTTTTTTTCATCAAGTTCCATCTCTCTGGGCAATCTTTAGCATCCCCGCCAATGTGGACATATGGTACATAGAATAGCTCCGGGAAGAAAAAAAAAATAAAGGAGGCAGCGTTTGGAACGGAGGTGACGACTCAATGTGTGTGTTCGGCGCAAAGACCGGGTTGCTGTTTGAAAGTGTAGGAGCCGGAGCGAAAAAGGCAGCATTATCACATTGAGCAGAAGATGGTGGCGCCCTCAGGAAACAGCGCTCTCCCCTTTCATCCTCCATTGTCGGCAGGTCTAAAGGCCAGGCTGGCGAAGACAGAACATCCCACCAGCAGCGGCCGGTGTCTTTCTCGCGGACCAGTCAGGCTTTGCTAACATTTGCGAGAACAAACTGAACTTGTATGCTTCTTGGCAAAAACAAAAAAAACAAAAAAAAAAAAAAAAAAAAAGAAGATGCATCCTCACCCATATATGTTGGAGAGAAGCCTCCAATGTCCCAGTCCAAATTCGTCTGATTGGGCTTTTTTTTTTTTTTTTTTTCTTAAAAAGGGTTTTTTTTAAAGGATGTTTTTGAAGAATTTTGAGCCATCATCACTTTGGAGACTCCGATTTTCCCACAGGGAATATCAGAGACGTTATAATCCCCTGCAGAGAGTCAATCTGCTGCGTTGTTGTGATAGCACGGTGATGTGGAGGGATGAATCCAGATTCCACGTCGCGCTCTTTGTGCAGAACGCTCCGAAGAGTTTGCGCACGAGAAGAAAAAAAGGCATCGTGGACACGGAAGACTAGATCCCTGGGAGCGCAGTACACAAGAAGCTGCAATGCATGGATTACTCTATAGATGAGGAGTCAGAACATTGGTTGAAACGCCCCTTCTTTGGGAACTTGAACAGATGGGCATCTCAATATTCCGAACCAGACGTTTCTTCTAGTGCAGGTAGCTTACCAGGACATAAACCAGCAGCTACAAGTTTGGATTGGTTAGTTAATATTGGGGACGCTCGAGAAGCACAAAGAGGATGCGTAGCGTAGCTACAGGACCCGCATACCCAGATGAACCTGGACGAGTGTTCGCTCTGCCCCGCCGTCTTTGACAAGAGCACGTTGCTGTCCTTTTTAGAAGGGCGAAGTTCACGTTTCACGTCATGAAACAAATCACGATGCAAAAAAAAAAAAAAAGAAAAAAATGCACGGCCTCCCCGAGGAAAATGTCTCTTATGTGATAGAAATGCATTAAGCTGACAGGAGGAGCAGAAGCTAATGCGAGTGTAGCTGCTGGGCAAGATGCTGCTTGTCTACCGTTTCAATGCGACCTGGGTCACTTTATTGAGTTCTGTCACTGGTCATCAAATAAGACACGGCGCCTGCGGCGGCACGGTTGTCAAAGAGAGCTAAAAAAAAAAAAATAAGCCCCGCTCCTTTGTGGCACCGGTTCATTCTGTCAGGAAGTTCAGGAATCTTGACGCATTCAAAGCCCTCGGAAAAAACAAAACACGTCCTGATATTGTCCAAATAGTTTCGGATGTCACGGGCGATCGACGCCTGCTGTTTGTAAGGGGCTGATCACAAATCAATACTTATTGCCTGATGATCAATCAATACGTATTGCATCATTATGATTAATGAATGTGTGGACTTTAATGTTTTCACATTAACTTCAGCTTATCATCTCAGGAGATATACAAGAGCAGTGGTTAGTCCTTCCAAAAACCACAACTGGGGCCTTAACATGTAGAGTCTCCATGTTCTCCTTGTGTCTGCGTGGGGTTCCTCAGGGTTCCTCCCACAGTCCAAACACATGCAGGAGGTTCATTAAGGAGCCTAAAATTTGGAGACATGGTGAATGGTTGCATGTCTATATACGTGGCCCTGTGATCGACCGATCCGGGCCGAACCTTGTCAATGGCAGCTTGGACAGGCTCCCACAAGCCCCCTGCAACCCTGACTGCAGGATGCGAGGTCTAGATGGTTCAGTCATTCATGAGGATGTTCATGATGCCATACAGAGCCAGTTCACATGCAACCCCTGGCTGCAGGATGAGCAGTACTGACTATTAACAAACCGAATAATCAATATCTTGAAATCTGGATTTGTCACACATTTAGGAAACGGTCCGATATCAGTGTTGGCTTCGGAGAGGACTTTGAAGTATTAATCCATCACGGCAGGAACGTCTTGGCGGTAAAAGCGGGGTCGGCTCTCGGCGTGTCCTCTGGCCTCACTTGCCTCGGAGTGCTCTTGACGCAGACCGGGCAAAGGATGGCGGTGGCATGCGGGTCTGAAAGCCCGGATCTTCTGAGATCCATTTCAGGTCCGCATCTGCGGCATGACTGCCCAAAATTTTCCGTCCGTATCTCCTACTGCAGCACCTCCACAAATCTTCGAGTCCCACATTTTGGTACCCAAGCAGTTAACCTCTGGCGTGTCTGCGGGCCAATAATTATTGATGCGGTGACCACACCTTAGGGAGGTGCCTGCGATCAGACATTACACATCGTAAGCCGACTCTCTTCCTGAGCACAACTGCAGTGGCACTGCTGGTTTCGCATATTGTTTTCTACTCGTGCGCCAGGATTTTTGTATACTGGAGACATCGGAGGGTAAAACGTGCAGTAAAGCCACATCTTCTGTACCCCAAATACAATCGTGACTTGTTCACTGACCATCACGCATTGCTAAAACCGCTATTTTTGCTACGTCATTCCCGGCCACCAGTTACACATTCCCCTGCACTTTCTGCACCGAGGAAGTCCGGTTCTTTAAATTTAACCTCACGACTGCTCGCGCTCCAGAGTCCGAGAGAAGACGCACTTCTAGCTCACCACTGCTCTGACGTCCCTCGCTCCACACTCCCAATGACCAGAGAGCGCCCACCTGGAGCTGCTCACCAATCAGACACCAGCTTGAGACTCCAGTTTCCCAGCTGGTCTTGTTAATTGGGATCAGCGTCGCAGTATTCCCCCCCACACCCTCCGATGTTTTCCTTGAGAATTGGACTTTGTCTGGGTTTCTGCTCACCCAAGGACACTTCTGCTCAGGCGTTTGCTTTCCGTGCTCAGACCGACTGTTTGAGAAGGTGGTGCGTAGCCGCCCTGCACTCGGGTCCAGCAAAATCCCAACAGACAGCAACCGGACCCCATTTTTGGACGAAAACAGAAAACTTCCGTGGAGTTATGGCTGAGGAAAGACTACAAAAACAATGAACTCTGACAACAGGCACGCTCACTTAGGGTGAAATCAATGGCCATGCACTGGCAGGTCGACCATAACAACAATGGTGGACCCCAGAGTATTCTGTAGTACTCCAGAGTACTTGGACTAGAGTGGCCCCCAGACTACATTCCCTTGGAATTGCTCGTCTTTGCAGTCTAGTGTCGCTCCACGCGGTAGCTGCAACTCATGGTACACCCGTACGAAAACTCGACCGCTCGCCATTGTTGATGTTTTATACTCGTAGTCGCCACGTTTGCTGGAAGTGCCGTTTCTGGAGTTTCCTCCAGTCTGGTGTGCAGGGAGATGGATTTCTAAACATCGACAGCTGCACCAGGGAACTATTTGAAAACAACATGGAACTTTGTCGAGTAAATGTAGCCTGAAGGCAATCAAAACAAACATTAGCTTCTTCATTAGCACCATCACCAGGAAAAGATCAGCATCCCCCAACCAGGGCTGGGTAGGGTTTTCTGCAACTGTGACATTTACAGGCTAAAGGTGCTCTGTCGACGAGGCCTTCTCACTGAGCAGAGAAGTCCCAGTGACATCAGCAGTCAGAGAAGCACCTCGGGGGATCCATCATCCTGCCAGGGTCGGACTCATGTCTTATGCTTTCTGATTTATCGGAAATAAGAATCGCTACCTTCACCGGGGCTTTACTAGACACACTTTCCTAGATTTGATAATAATACGCTCCCCGACTTCATCGAGGTTTTGTGAGAACGACGGTCGCCTGTAACCCCCAGAGCCGCGAGGCTTCCGTCCTGTTAATTTCTGGACCGAGCATCCTGAGCAGATGCTGGCGGATCCCCTCCCTCAGCACGGGGCCTCCCGCTCTGGGGAATGCCGCTGCAGCCGGAGCTGCCCAGACGGGGAAGAAGAGCCAAGCTCTGGCAAAGTATCTTCTGCTGGCTAATTAGAGCCAGTTTGAGGAAATGGAGAATTCGCACGCAGGAACGGATCGAAGCTTTTTTTTTTTTTTTTTTAAATGGATGCACAGATATTACAGAGGTTTCTTTCTTTCAGCGTAAACGGCACTGATATTTTTGGATTTCAGCTGCGCGGCGACCGCACGTCTACTTCGGCTCGTGTGATTTGCGACGTGTCCGACGTACCGCAGTTTTGAAGTCTGTGCAGTGTGCACGTGTGTGCCCGAAGGATCCACCAATTAAAACACTGCAATCTTTCCGAAGAATATCTCGGCCTCCAACGACAGCGCAAACACAAACACGTATACGGTCGACCCCCTATGTGCGGTCTGCGCCACCGAGCTTCCAGTGAGGCTGTGGAGGCAAAGAGATGAAGTGTGAGAGGTGCGACTTCTTGCACCTTCACACAAACAACTGGTCCATCTGTCACAAACACGTGTCCGCACACACTCCTCGCTCCGGTTTAGGCGCCGGGTTTGAGCGTCGATTTGTTTTTCGACGTGCAATCGGTGAAAATCTGTATTCAACTGCACGTACCTGACGCCTAAAACCCCGGGGGGACAAGAGTCACCTTGCTTCTTGCAGCATCATCACAACAACCAGGAAGTGGCCGAGGCATTAAAAGGATTGGAATCAAGATGGCAAACGCCGGGCTGTTGTTCTACATCTTTCATTATTAATTCATTGTCGTATTGATCGTGTATTCAACCGGAGGGGGAAACCGAGGAGAACTGATGTCTGGATGGAGGCTCCAGTTCCTCCTCGTCTCCTGTTTCTCATCTGGCAGGGTGGTGAGGCTTGGGGGGGGTTGAAGATGCAGGACTGGCACTTTGCTACATTGATATAAGCAACTAAATAATAGATGCCAAGCATCTGATTGAGAAATAGATACAGTAGAATTCAATTTTCCAACTAACTTTTCCAGCTCACAATTAGAAGTGAATTATCCTCCAAATAATGTTACATCAAACAAGTCGGAAGGTTGTGGAACAACAGTACAAACATCAAGGTTTACGTCAACGTCCTGATGCTCAAATAGTATCTGTTCACAGCAATGCTAACGGGAAGCACCCGTGGCGGTTGCACATTTTCCGCAGGTGAGCTAAAGAGTGGAGCACGTTTTGCGAAGCTAACATGATCGAATCACTCGATTAACGTTTTAAGGTTTGAATTCCTTATCCGTCAGCGTGCGATGACTCTAGCTGTATTTCGGTGCACGCATTACAAATAGGACATGTTCCGTGGAAACATAGTGTTGTCAGTGTCTGCAAGGAGGGGCAGTACTTGTATGTCTCTATCTGCTGCCCTGGGATTGACTGCATCAGGATGAACCCCTCCTCTCGGCCAACAACGGCTTAGATTGGCTCCAGCATCCCCACAGCACTGACTGCATAATGAGCCGTATAAATGATGACTTTATTTTTTACATATCTGTTTTGTATCAACAACTAGTTTCTTTCTACACTGATCAGCTCAAACCTACAATAACCCCATGGCTAACTGCTAATTAGCAGTACAGTGAAAGTGAAGCCAGTGAAGTGAAAATGACATTAGCATTTGTATAGGCAACTGCTGAAACAGTGAGGATGATGACGATGAGGTTCGGGGTGTCGGCGAACTCATTTGCGTGACGAGTTCACATGAATCCGTGCTTTGTGGAGCCACATTATCAAAAGTTTGCATAAAAAAGAGGGACAAACATATGAGAGGAGAGACGGAGAAAGGGTGGAAGACGGAGGCAAGGGTGATGAAAAACTAATGCAGGTCACAGAGGTGTTGAACGTGTCTGCAGGAGTCCCGCAGCCGCGCCTCGGCCACAGGGTATTTGTAACGGACGCTAAAAGCTGCCTTCCATTTTACAGGACGCTATGCTTCTGGATTTACCGTCAGAGCTAAACGCTGCATTTTCAAAATCAATGCTATTTGCGTTCGCCGGTCGTAAAAATGAGCCAGGGGTTAATCTCGTTGAATGCGGGAGGCCGAGGGGCCACAGAGGAGAGGCCGCGGCGGGTCGCCCCCGGAGACGGAGACCCCACACCGCGCACGCCTGACGCCAGGCTAATATTAGCATCCAGGATAAAACTAGCATTTTATCTCCATCTTTTACAAAACAGGTTTATGTTTAGGGGTGTAGGAGACCAGGATGCAAGGAGAGGTGGAAGGGACAGAGGTGAGAGTGGCCAAGGCGTCTGGTTTGGAGACACCGAGGAGAAGACAGGAGGCAGAGATGAAGACGTGGAGGTTCTGACATGATGTTAGATGATGAAGATGTTAGATGGTCTGACATGGACAGAGGAGGGATGGAGAAGATCTGGGTAGAAGGTTGGAGCTGCCAGCCAGGAGGTCTAGAGGAAGAAGACCAGACAGGAGGTTTATGGATGGACAGGACGGTGTAGGAGAGGTGGATGCGGAGGAGAGGGTCAGATGGAGAAAGATGATTGGCCGTGGACTAGATGGAGGGCGATGATTGGTTGAGGAGACCCCTGAAGGGAGCAGCCCAAAGGAAGAGAAGGTTTATTTTTCCCCGAGTCAGATGAAATTAAAAACGTGCTCATTCTTATTCTGCTGACCCGCTCTGGACGTTCTCCAGAATCCACTCCTGGTTCCTGTCACTGAGTTACATTTCGAAAGGACAAAATGCTGGAAACTGTCTGGAGGAACTTCCAGACACGGACACTCGTCCCGACCCCGCGCTCTCTATCGTCCTATAGTTCTGCAGGACATCTAGCTTCTTCACTTGCTTCCCAGAGACGCCGAGCAAAACACACACACACACACACACACACAACTGCCAAAGAGGGAGGGATTCTCCGCACAGCGGGCCACTGAGGCCACCGCACGAGTACGAGCGACTCCGGCGAATCAATTAACGATTCACCGAAGGCAACGCCAACGCGACCGGTGATCCGGAAGAAAGATTCCTTGAGAAGATGTTGGGCAGGATCCTGTCAGTAGGGGGTGGTGTGTGTGTTTGTGTGTGTGTGTGTGTGTGTGTAAGGTAGCACTAAGGACCCGAACATCTGGCCTAGCTCCTCTTCATCTGGCTGCTGCACCTTTTCCCTCTTCTCCAAATTGCCCTTCTCATCTGACTCATCTCAGATTTCGCCTCCTCCATCTCCTCCCCCTCGTCCTCCTGGAGATGTTTCCAGGTTGGCGAGGCACGCGGCTCAGCAAGTTTGAAAAATGAATCAGGCTCGTAGCCAGAGGTTTTCCGCCGAGCCGCTACGTCCAGGGTTATTTTTAGCACGCCGGAGCGTCTCCAGACCGGGGGAGACGTGCCCCCCCCTCCCCGAGGATGGCGGGAACGGGGGAGGGGGGGGAGGGTGACACGGGCGCTCCTCTCACCCCCGTCCAGACTCGGAGGGGGGGGGTGACACGGGCGGAGCCTCCTCCGGCCGCCGGCCTACCTGAACTCCGGAGCCAGGCCGGGCCTCAGGCCGTAGAAGGCCGCCGACAGGGTCAGCAGCCAGCGGGGGGCGAAGGCGCCGTCCTCGCACTCCAGGTACGGCGCTGACCACCTGACGTGGGTCTTGTCCGGGATGAAGCTCTCGCCCCTGCGCAGGGAGTTGTCCAGCGAGGCGAAGTCCTGGCTCAGCACCCTCCTGTGGAAGTCGGGGTTCTTCCGGTGCTTCACGTCGTGGTACCACGCCGTGTCGGCCGTGCGGTCGCGCAGGCGGCGGCGGGCGGCGGCGGAGAGCTCCTCCAGGACGATCTCCCCGCCGGCCCTGGTCGCCTGGAGGAGCACGGCGGGCCCTTCGGCGGCGCCGTCGAAGGTGACCACGGCGCGGTGGATCTTGGCGTCGCCCTCCAGGATGCTCCTCACCAGGGCATGGTACCACTCCATGTCCCTCCACAGGCTCTGCTCCCTGGACCTGTTGGTCTGCAGCAGCATGTTGAGGAAGTTGGTGGCGTGCAGCACCGTGTCCAGCACGCCGCCCATGGAGCGGTGCGGGGCGGCTGGTGACCTTCCCCGCGGCGCCGCCAGCTCGTACCTCCGCGAGCAGTTGGCGTGCCGCAGGGCGGCCGCGTCGCCGGTGTGCAGAAACGCCGTGACCACCCGCGGGAGAAGCCCCCCGGCCTCCCGGCGCTCCGCCCCCGGGCCGCGGGGCTCTTCGCGGCTCGATCCCATCGCGAATCCCACTTGCAGCAGCAACGCCAGCCGGAGAGCGGCCATCTCCCCGCCGCTCCTGCGGGAGAGCTGCGGGAGAGCCTCCGCGGATGTTCGGAAGACGCTGCTCGGAATCGGCGTCGACGCGCTGCGGCGCAAATTCGCGCACGAAAAAAAAAAAGCAAACAAAAAGCACGGATAGATCCTCTAGATCATGGCTCCGCCGGCCGCGCTGCCCGCCGGGGTGTCCTCCACGGAAGCCCCGCAGGAGGGGGAAGCTCAGCCCGCCCGCGTCCCCGCAGCTCGCCGCCGTCAGACGGTGTGCGCGGCGGACGCTCCGCGGCCGGGGTGCAGGCGGGATGCGGGCGGGGCGGTGCGGGATGGAGGGGAGGGGAGGAGAGAGAGGGAGGGGGGGGGGGGGGGTTACACTGGGATCCTCCGGGTAGTCGGACGGCCACGCCGCCCTCTTCCGTCCGCAGACGCGCACTGATCCACACATCCACGGAGGCCACGGATCCACGGGGAGAAAGAGGGAGGCATCCCGCTACTGGACGCCACGCACGTCAATCACGACACGGCACTCCTTTTGGTAGTGCGGGTAAAGCGTTCATCCTTCACGCACACATTCAAAGTACCGGATATCCATCAGGGTTGGAAACCACTTTGATTTAAGTTGATTTAAAATAACAAACGTGACTGAAAGTGCACGGGAAGACATTCACACACACACCCATTCATTCATTCATTATGACCCCGCAGCCAACCCCTGCTGTGATTGGACAAGAGGATTCCCCGGACTCACCCCCGACCAATCACAGGGCCTCTTATAAAGACACCCGGACATTCACCCTCTCATTCACGCCTCATATAGAGACACAAGTCGTGCGTTCATTCCAGCGTCTTTCAGAAACAGTCCTCCTCGGCGAAAACCGAACGCGGGCGGGTGTAGTCATCTGAGGCTCCTTCTCCACGGAAATTTCGTGCCACAGCTCAGCGTGCGCACACCTGTTTCATCAACGCCTCTACCGGCGCGTTATCACCTCCGAGGTATTTCTGTAATCGAGGCTGTTTCACTGTAAAGACTTACAGCTCCGTCGCAGATCCATAAGCATCTCCGTCCGGCCGGGATCCAGCCGCGCCACCTAATCCATAAGGTGATTTATCCGCCATCCGGGGTTCGAGAGGACGCCCTTCTTCCACACCCCGTCGCCGATCCGTCAGCCGTCCCGCTCCTCGGAGCCCGCCCGTCACGCCGGGCGGGCCCCGAGGCGTCTCGTCCTGGAGGAAGACAGGCGTGACGGAGGGCGACGGCACCGGGAGCCGGGGGGACGGCGGACGTGAGAACATCGGACCTGCCTGGGATCTGAGCTCCGGCCGTCCCGGAGGCGCCGCGTCCAACGGCGGGAACAACGGGAGCTGAGAGGAGCAAAGATGATGCTGGACAGAAGGTGAAGGTCACGCGACCTTCATCTCGCACGTCCTTCTGATGAACGGATGCTAAAATAGCTGTTCTCACTTGGCCGAAAACGGCGATATCTCAGCGTCACAGCCGGACCATAACCGTAGATGCACAAAACATCACTCCTCCAGGCATATTGGGTGAGAGGCAGCAGGTCCAAGACCATAAACTTTATGCCCGGTTGTTTATGAAAATGGCCGTAAATACGCACAGCTAAGTGACCGCCGTTGAGGAGGCCGCAGCTCCCCGGCCCTCGGCTCGGTCCAAACCCTGCCGCATCCCGATACTTCGGGTTACGGGTCGCAGCAGGAACAGAACAGGAGGTGACACTTTCATTGAGGTGTCCACTGCACCTCCATGCTTGGAGAGACGCCCTCATTCACAGCAGAAGATCCATGCTGCTGCGGTGACCAGGGAAAGATGTGGCTTCTAAAGCGGTGCTCCTGAACCTTTTTATCACCGCAGATCGGGGGAGTACACGTAGATTGTTTCTATGGCGACTATAATAATAAACGTGAATCCACCGTGTGATCGTATGCAACTTTATTAGCAGCTTCTTCGTAACATTGCGGCAACAACATAACATGAGTGTAATGAAGGCTTTGTTGCCTCATCGCCGTGTATTATGCAAAGCGGCTTGTTCTGTGGGAATCACCTGTTACGATAAATCCACATTTCAAGCAGAACTCCTGGTATTGTCTGGTAAAATCTTTCTTTTTCTTGTAGGTTGTAGGCTCTTCTTCCATCTCTTCACTAGCCCTTTTCCCCTTGGAAAAGAAACTTTCCGTGTGACGTTTGTTTTTTTCCCATTTCGCTAGCTTGTGGGTTACGTTTTCGGCGCTCGAGTGACTGAGCGGTCATTTTCAAAATAAAGATTGTTCAGACTCAGATAATAAATCCAACGGAAATTGTTGATTATTTCTTGGGCGGCCCAGTAACAATAGATCCGCAACCCGGGAATTGGGGACCACTGATCTAAAGCATAAACACATCTTGTAAAACTAGAAGGCAGTGCAGATGTAAACGCTTGTGCCTAAAAGCCAGAAAGTCCCTGGTTGGATTCCCTTAGGGTTCCTTCCTGTTCTGCGTGGGGTTCCTCCGGGTTCTCGGGGTTCCTCCCACAGTCCAAACACATGCAGGAGCTTCACTGGAGACCCTACGTCAGGTGTGCCAAATTCGTCGATTACGATGTACCGGTCGATCGCAAAGGTAGTGTGTGTAGATCCCTTGGCAATAAAACGTAGACGTCAGCCTGTCCTCCTCACTATGAAATTAGTCACTTGACTGACAGTCGGTCTGTCCAATCTGGCCTTTGCAGACAAAGGCATCACTGCGCATGTGCACATAACGGCACGTTCTAGCAAGCTAGCGAGTTAGCCTCCGATTTATGTCTTCTAAACTTATAGGTATAAAAATGAGTGGGGGAGCTGGACCGAGTAAAGAGACTAAAACGTATCACATCCATATGGAATGGAAGGTGGACTTTTTGTTTTTTACATGTCATTTTCAAAGTGCGGTGTCTCATCTGCCGGCCCGTCATCGCTATACCGAAAAAGGGAAATGTGGAGCGGCATTTTCAGACCGTTCATAAAAACTAGCACCGACTTCCCTCCGAAAAGTGAGCCGAGAAGGAAAAAGGTGAAGGAACTAAAATACCAGATGTCATTTTTCTCACAGCTGACTCCAACTATGCTGCTGACTCCATTCAAGTCATCAGAATAAGGTATTTGCCAAAAAAAGTACTCTGTTGTAGTGTGCCATAAGGGTTCATGCAGTTATGCAAGATCCACAAACGTTTATTATGTTAAGTATACTCAGTAGATATACAAATAAATATATATTCAGCATTTTCAGTTGAAAAGTAGCTCACGAGGCAAAAAAGTGAGGGCACCCCTGCCCTACATTGAACTTCAATTGAACCACATTGAATCCCCGTCCATTCAGGACAGGCTAAAGGCTCGGTCGGGCTCAGCGGGGCGTCCCACCTTTCGGGAGGTCGGTGGTTCAATTCCCGTCCTCCTACCGAAGTGAAACCCCCCGTTTATCTATCTGACGCGGTGTTCCCCGGAAAGGACTTCAACACCCCAATCAGCTCCAATGAATCCAGGTCGACAGAGTTCCCGCGGCACCGCAGCATTTGAACGCATGGCGTGCAAAAGCGCCATGCAAAGCGCCATTCAGAGGCAACGCTCATGGTTACACTGATTATCTCCCCCGCAATCTGAAGCTAAAAACCCTTAAAGCGCCTTCATTTGTGGGAACACAAAGAATCCCCGGCCGCCGCGTATCAAAAATCAGAGCCTGTTTGCACTTCCAACTCCCGTCAGTCAAATTTCACCCTGGAATCACACACACACACACACACACACACACGCGCGCCTCCAGCCCACTGATTAATATCCTCCAGGTGTGAAATGGATTCTCTTCCCTGCTGCCTGATGGACACGTCTGGCCCGTCGCAATCTCCTGCAGGACTCTCCGGTGATTGCGTTCACCTTGGGCCACGTCTCCGCCGAGCTTCACCGTCACCGTCACCGTCACCACCACATCCACACCTGGGCCTAATTGCAGAGCGGCCCAATCCGTTCGCCGTCCCCGCGCGGGAGAAGAAATCATTAACTACTATTTTCACTGAAGGTGTTTTTAATCAGGCCAAATATGATAGAAGTAGAACCTTCAGCTGAAAGACAAGACATGATTTATAAAGAGTACATTTAAGCGGAGCGTTCTGCTCCCGGGGTTTGGTGGTGATCAGTCAGTGTGGGGTCCGCGCCAAACCTTCTGTGTTTGGACTGCCGGTAGAAACTTCAAGAACCTGGAGGAACCTCACAGAAACATGGGGAAAATATAGAGGTTCCACACAGGAAGTGTGGGAATATAACCAGAGACCCCCTGGAAGAGGGAGAAGCTTTCACCACCATAGCAGCTATATTATAGTTTATTCTATTCTAACACTGAATCACACTATCGCAATACTGTGGCTAAAACCTGGTGGTAATTATTCTTTTTAATTTATTCATCATCTACCTATTGATATTTCATGACACAAGTCTTATCTTTATTTATTTTTTGTTTTGGTCTGATATTCCTACTGTTTCTTCACAGTAGGGAGTATCGCGCAGTATATTATGTTATATTATATTATATTATATTATATTATATTATATTATATTATATAAATAAATGAATTCTATTCATAATTTGTTCATTATCTATACCACTTATTCGGCACTCGGGGTCGCAAGGGTGCTGGTGCCTATAATTATATTAATTTATATGATATGCTATTACATTAAATGGTATTATATTATGTTTATGTATTATGCTAATATATTGTATGATGTTTTATGATCTGATATGATATGATATTAAATTACATTCTATTATATGATATTACATATCATTATATTATATTGTATGATGATTAAAAAAAAGTCCAGCTCCTGCAAATAAGATATATTTGAAAGTCACATTAACGGCTGTGCAGACGTGCCGGTCCAAACCACACAGTGAATTCAAACACAAAGTGAGGACACTGCAGCCGGCGTTCCTGGGAGAAGAACAGAGCAAGCGATCGCTGGATCTTCCTCTCAAAGCGCTCTGATGTGTTAATTTCCTCCTCTTCCCTTTTTCTATTTCTCTACTGTGAAAGCCGTTTCCATTATGCCACGGGTTCACATTAAGCGGGGGGATTGGAACGGACCGGTACCTGCAATTATCCTGGCTCACCCAGCCGTGGGCTATCCAGTGCCGAGCAGCTACACACACACACACACACACACACACACACACACACACACACACACACACACACACACGTGCACTCCTGCCTCCTCCCCCTGCAGACACTTATCCTCCCATTCCTCACATTCACCTGCCACTGCAGCCTGACTATTAATAAGGCCAATGCTCGAAGCGCAGCCGTCCACTGGAAAATGGGGAGGGGGGCAGAGATGTCCAGAGTATGTGGACCAAAGACTGAAGAAGATGTGAACGTGAGCTCCTGGGACACATTCAGGTACTGCAGTTATGAATCCTCCTTCTAGGTCACCTTGACCTCCAACCTCCAAAAACTCATGCATGGAGATCAGCAGATCATCAGATACTGGCAGTTTTCTAAAATGTGCATTTTTTAAATTGCCAGTAACAGATTCCACTGTGTGTGTGTGTGTTTGTGTGTGTGTGTGTGTGTGTGTGTGTGTGTGTGTGTGTGTGTGATTTCATGAGCCCTTCACAGAACAGTTTACCTCGCACAGCACCAAGGCCGGAGCATGCTAAGGATTCTTAACTGTTATTTTGGAAAACCCCAATACACCCTCAGGTATCTGTGACTCACACACACGCATACACACACACACACCGTGCAAGGCGCTAACCAGACCATGGGGAGCAACCGGGGTTCAGTGTCTTCTTGCCCAAGGGCACTTCTGGCTCCATCACAGCTGGGATACGCTCCAGCACCTCCATGACCACGACGCAGGATAAGTGGTGGAGATAATACATGAAGGAATATATTTAGGTTAAAAGTGCCATCAAATATTGGAAATCCACCTCCAGCCCTCTTCTGCTCAAAGACAAAAGTACGATCCCGATCGCAGCGTTATAGCAAAGTGCTTTGTCAAATCCGGCCAAAGCCTCGTCTCCCGTCGACTGCAGACTCAAGCGATCCTGGAGATCTATGGATCTTATCTCCACGCCTGCTGAGGCAGCAGCCTGCAGCCTGCAGCCGAGGACCGAAGGGACGGGGTCCGTTCCTGGCCTGCGGTTACTTTTCCGCCCCGTTTCGTCTCTGTGAGGTTGCTCGTTCATATGTGACGTCCGAATATTGACTGAATTAACATCACCATTTGATGCGGGTGGATGTTCCACACCATCCAAAGAGATGGACACCTTCTCATGTTCTCGACCCTTGGTGACTCTACATCCAAATCCAAATTCCACACACAATCTCGGGCGTGAGGCAAATGTGCTTTTACTGACTTTAGAGATGTGAGCAAAGGTATACACACACTGATGATATATACAGAATCATTAAATAACTATAATAAACGCCTCCCATCACACACATAGTAACACATGCACCTGATCATCACTTCACTACAAATCACATCTTCATCACAGTGGAAACCCTCTATCTTCTCATGTCAACACACACTGTCACTATCTACTGCTCACTGTACACACACACACACACACACACACACACGCGCGTACTGTAATTTCCTGACTATTGAGCGCACCTGAATATAAGCCGCACCAGCTAAAAATAACTGAATAAATATATGTGTATATATATATATATATATATATATATATATATATATATATATATAGGCCGCACTTGTCTAGAAGCTGCAGGTTGTAGCGTTACACAGAAACGTTACACAGAAACTTTTTTTTTTTTACTTTTAATTAAATACATACCGGTATCATCCGCAAATACAGTATGTACCGGAAATGTTTTTTTCCAGACAGTGCCTGTAACACAGCTGATGAAGAAGATGAATAATAAATAACACAAGGAAAAGTCCATCCATACATCCATTTTCTATCCCGGCTCAGGATGCATTCAAAGTCACACTTGCCCCATGGAAACCTGCAGAACCCAGAAGAGAGAGGCATGTGTTCCAAGTAGCTGAAGCACCTCAACATCTAAACTGGGTCTTGTAGGAATTATGTTGATATATACTGTGCATGTCAAAGTCCAATCCGGGGTCATTCGCGGTGAAGTTATTGATTTAGCATCACAGCGCGCCGGTTTCGACCGACAATCTTGTCATGGTGCGTCGCAGAAATACTCGAACCTGCATTTCCACGCCGAGGGTGGCCAGGAGGTAGACATCCCCATCTAGTGGGCCCATTACTCTTAGATAATGATGAATGAAATGTGGAAGAATCAATAGGCTTTAAGTCCCGCAAGAAAACAATTTAAAGCTCTATTACGGTTTAATCAGTGTGAACACGCTGTTTTTTTCTCCACCTCACAGGGTCGGACGGAAAATCAATGCAAACGCCCGGGCCGCGTCCATCACGGGCCCTCTTGAATCATTCTTATGTCCCGCTGTCTGCCGCATCTTCCTCATGCGCTTGTTGTCCCCACGTCTTTGTTATTTTTTATCTGTCATGCAATAAATGTCCTTTACATCACTTTCAGAAAGGAGTCCTGTATCAGGCCCTCCACCTGCTCCACTAGCGCGCCGTAATCTGCCGGACAAACGGCGTGTCCGCGCCCGCCGCCCCACTGGAGGCCTTCTATCATGCCTCGGTGCATTGCGGGCGAGGATGCAGCTGACCGCAGCATCTTCAGCTGCTCCAATGGATCTTTTGGGATATTTTGGACTTTTAAAGCTTTCAAAACGGCGGGGGCGAATTTCCCGTAGTGGGCGGTGGAGCAAAGCAGCGTCGGGCGGCGGCCGTCCCGCAGTCTGTCGGCCACCGCTTTGGCTACCGCGGTGTGTGTGTCCATAACGTAGCCGGTCTGCGCGTGGACACCGTGGATGGCGGCCAAGCAGTCGTCCTCGGAGCACCAGCCGGCCTGCACCTCCTGCCGCATCCTGCCGAGAACACGCCCGGGGACCTGGAAGTGCTGCTGCTTGTCTAATTGCGTGAACAGGTCCTTGACCAGACGGCTGTCGCCGTCCGAGACGTGGGAGATAAACCTCTCGAGGTTGGAGGATTTCAGGATGTCTATAGCCGGGGATTGGGACGGCGTCAGGTGCCGTCCCCTGAGATCATACCTGCCTGTGTTAATAAAGTCTGTAATGATGCGGTTCTGGTTGGACGCGCAGATGACCTTCCCTATCGGGACGCCCATTTGCTTGGCGTACACGGCGGACATGGCATTGCCGAAGTTACCGCTCGGGATGCAAACGTCGACGGGCTCTCCGAACTTCACGACCCCGTCCCTGCACAGGCTCAGGTAGGCGGAGGAATGGTACACCACCTGCACGGAGAAGCAAACACGATCAGGAAACACCGCAATCATATCCGCCGTAAAAACGTGCTAAAACCGAGTCAGGCGGTGTGACAACGCTACTAAAAAAATAAAAAAATAAAAGCAAAAACAAAACAAAATCTGCCAGTGCAAACGGTGCTCGTGAAAACGCCAGCAGGCTGACCCATGTTTAACCGTCCGCTGTCAGCTGTTACGAAACAGAAGAGATCTTACATCACAGTGGAGATCTTAGGGAAATATCTCGGTGAGGGTCCAAAGATATATTTGTGATCACGAGAAACATCTTCTCCATTCCTCTGCATGTCCAGTATATGCGGAGAAATTGAGCTGACTTTGACTTTGACTATGATATTTATGAGATCTTGCACTGTTTGGACAAACTGATCCATTTAATTCCTCCAGGAGATAGTCCATACCACAGTGTCACACATCCTATGGGGGCCCTGTGATGCAGGCACTGATGCAGGCAGTGTCACTACACTGCTGAAGATGTTTATTTATGTGCGGCTGAATCAGTGACAGGACCGACATTTACAGCACCAAGTGGGACTAAAAGCACGGTTGTCACTTTAAAGGTCAGCGTCAGGCTGAACTCTGGACTCGAGCAGTGAGGATTTAAGGACCTCCCTTCTCCTTCCTGGTCACTCAATCACAGAGAAACTCAAAACGCTCACAGTCCTTCAGGCTCCGCACCCTCCAGCTGTCTCTTTTGATCCCGAGAGAAATTGTCCGCGTCGAGTTTGCGACTCGTCGTCCTCGGGAGCAGGAACTATAGCATCACCCGGCTGCGCCAACAGTTAAAAATTGACCGCTACGGAATTTGAAACCCAATACTGACATTGATGTTTGGGCATAAACGATATATGTATTCGGTATTAGGATGTAGCTGTTTTTGACCCAAAGACACAAATGAATACTTTGCCCATTAAAAGGCCTGCAAAGAGGACGAGAAATTGACCGAGTCTCTAACCTCATCTGTCTCGGACGTCCTTTTTTTAAAAGTTCAAGCCATTATTGGCCTGGAAGAAAGTGCAACTTTCAAATAATGCAGCAGCTTGCACTTTAAGTTAAAGCGGAAGCATCATGTTGTTTTAGCGGGATGCCGAAGGCAGCTTAAAACTTGCTAAAAATATCGCGTTCATTCAATTTAATCAACATCCAAAAAGGTTCCCATGATTTGTTTATGGCTTCGAACACTTTACATTACATTATATTACATTGCATTTGGCAGACGCTTTTATCCAAAGCGACTTACAATAGAGGACATAGGGACTGCAAATACACGAAGCACAGGAAATATACAGAACAGTAAGCTTGGGTTAGTGATGTTTTTGTTTTTTTTTGACAAAGACATACACAAACGTACACACACACTGCATAGCCTGACTTGCTGCCAACCTGATCTGGGGCATCAGCGCAGTAAAAAGTCCTGAAAGAGAACAGTTTTTACCTGTTTCTTGAAGGTTGAGATAGATGATGCTAGTCTTGTTGCTTCCGGAAGTTTGTTCCACCACTGAGGTAGTAGAACTGAGAACAGTTTTGCCTGAGATCGCTTAGAGCGAGCAAAAGGTACTGCTAGTAGGTTTGTATTAGAGGTGCGTCGGTGCGTTTCCCTATTCCGACCCATGCATCTTTTACGTTTGGGAAATGGTTTGCAACCCGTTTATAAGTAGTTTCATAATTGAGACTTTTAAAGTAAATAGCAGCGCTGGAATCCATCAGATGTCTGGCCAAATATTAATGCCTTTTCAGACAGCAGTCTGCTGTAAAAGCCCCATCTGACCAAATATGTATCGCTATAAACCTGGATGCTGACGGTCGACCCACCTGAGGTAAGAGGCGCGCCCAGTTGATGGAGTTGGCCGTGCTGAGAACCGTCCCGTACTCCACGGCAAGGTGACCCGTCAGCCCCGATTCGCCGAACATCTTTTTGATGCTTCTCTGACAGAAGTCAAAGTCCGACAGGACGGCGACAGCCCTGGCGTCGCGGTCGTCGAAGCTCGTCATCTGCAGTTTCTGGATCTCGCTCACGCCTCCCTCCGGGAAAAACACCAACACGCCCGTCCTGCGTCGGTCCGCGCCACCGAGCCCGCTGAAGCCGCTGAGCACGGCGCTGCCCGTGTCTCCGGATGTGGCCACCAGGATGAGGTAATTGCACATGGGTGGGAGGCAGTGGGCAAAGAGCTGAGGCATCAGTTGCAAGGCCAGATCTTTGAATGAAGCGGTTGGGCCGTGAAAAAGCTCTTGGACGTAAATATCGTGGACCAGGTGTTTCACGGGTGCAACAGCATCACAGGAGAAGTTTGAGCCGTAAGCCTTGAACACCATCCGTCTCAGATCCGCGGCAGACACGTCCAACGGATGGATGCACTTTTCGAGAAGCACCAGCGCTTGTTCTGGGTACGACATGGCAGCCAGTCTCAGCCACTCGTTCGGATTCATCTTTGGGAATCCATTTTTAGGGACGAAAAGGCCTCCGTCCGCAGCCAGACCTTCAACCACCACATCGCCGAAGTACTTGTTTTGACCGGACGACGCTTCGCGGTCGAGCCTGGTCGACACGTAGGTCTCCTCATCGTGGTTTTGATATCTCTCTAGGGCTTTCAGCACCTTCTCTGCAACCTCCTCCGCTGTATCCCCTCTGCCGCAGAACACACGCACATCCAGCCACTTCTCATAGAACTGTTTCCTGTAGTGCAGAATGTCCCTCATGGATACCCCTGCCTCTTGGCCCACGATCCTGCCCACCTTCATCTCGGTGAGACGCCGAATGATATCCTCGCTGTCCACATCCAGGTAGACGACCACCCCGGTCTGCGCGACGCGCCGCATCGCCTCGGCGTGGAGAGGGTTGGATCCTGACAGGGAAACCACACACCCCGTAGCGGAGAGGGTACACAGAGCCCGGCCCTCTTCTTCCAGAAAACGCTCCCCGCCGACAGCAGCCAGCTTGGCGGCGACGGACATCTTCCACGCCGGCTCCAAGACGTCGTCGTCGACGTCGACGGCGGGCAGGCCCAGCCTGTGCGCCACTATCCTGCCCACTGTGGTTTTCCCGGCCCCAGGGGGACCCATGAGGATAACGTTCTGCTCTTCCAGGAGGCCAGCACCAGGAGCCACGCCGGAGAGCCATGACTTTGGGTTTGAGAAAGGACTGAGCCTGCATCGGACAGCTCTCAATGCAAGCTGCCTTACACTCAGTAAAGCCATTGACAGGGTGTGTGTGTGTGTGTCGTTATCCGTGCAGATGCATTCTTTGAGCACACTTTGAGCGCCCTGGAGGTTCTGCAGAGTCCTTTAACTCTGCACGTATTCTGCAGCATAAGTTTCTTTGGTTGTGAACACAACAACGATAAATCTATTCCTCATTTGAATAACGCACATATGTACTTCAAATCCCCTTTTTCATGCCGAAGTGGACCCCTCAGACACGCAGTCGTTGATTTTTGACGTGAAAAGTTTAAACGCTAACTCTCCTGCGGGACCCGGAACATAAACAACTACGGGTCGCCTGGAGGGACAAACTTGTCCCTGAGGACTAAAGCGCGTTGGATTTTAAATTTTTCTACCTAGAGAATAAACTTCCGATTCGGCCATAGCACGCCTGTCTCCGGGGATCATTTAGATTAATTCTAACGATAAACATAAAATATCGGCGACGTTTTAACGATAACTTCACGCCGCTTTTACGTCACAGAACAAGCTAGCTGAGCCGGCTAATGGTGCGTTCGAGGGCTCGACAACACGCCAGCTTCCTGCGAGGTAGGAGAAAAAAAATTAAAAACATTATTAAGAATATGTTTAAGTCTTGTTCATGAAACGGAGGCCCTTGAGATTTGTCGATTTTATTCAATCTTCAGACGATTAAGATGACATTCTGTTTTCCCACGTACGTCGTTACGCGAATGCAGCACTTGCCCCCCCCCTCCTCCTCCTCCCGGTTGCCTAGCAACAAAGCAGCAGTGTTGTCCAACAACTGCTCCGGGGGTAAAGCTTGGTCAAATCGGCCGATTTACTGTCCCGATCGACAGTTTTCCCAACATGTCTGGGAGTTTATACCCTCAGGAGAGCATCTACAATCTTCTACCGAAGGAGGAGGTCCACGTAGAGAAACCTCCCAGGTGAGTCTCCTTGGCAGCAGCTCCAAGCAGACAGCAGGACCGCCGAGGAATCACATCAGATGCTCGTCCATCTGCGCGTCCAAGCCGTGCAGTTGGTCTCCAGCTGATATTTAACTTTATTCCAAGGAGAAAAAAAAGAATTAACTTCATGCTTATCGTCTATTAGTGGTTTCATTTATTTCTAAGTGTAATGATTGAAAATACATAAATTGGTTAACTGTGCTTTTCCTCAAAGATATACGTCTAAGTTCAGGCCAACCGTTGTTCTTGAGAAACAGTTAACCAGAGACGCCATGAAAACGATGGGACCGGCAAAAGTGGAGGCGCCGTCCCCACAGAAATACCTGAAGAAACAATCCAAAGAGCCCAAACAGCCCAAATGTGAGTTCTACTTCCCGGTGACCTTCGACCTCCACGTCGATCCGGGTAACCGCCGTTTGGTATTTCAGGTTACCAGTGTCCGAATAACATCCATAAACCCTGCGCGTCTAAGAAGCCGGCGGTCCCGCTGAGGTCAGACCACCCGCCGATGGGCGTCTACACCAAGCGAGACCCTGCAAAGACGGCCAAGGCGGTGGCGATCAAACCGGAGCCAACCAGCGTCGACACCCACCGGGGCCACAGGGAGACGCTGGAAAACTCGGGTCGTCTCCCCAAATACATCTTGAAGAAGGTACCTTCACGTCTAGGCTGATTTCAGGGGCGGGTGCTGAGATACCCTCTCATACTTCCCGATCTCCTTCCCGGAGGATTATGGAGAAATACCTCAGTACCTGCAGCAGCGCAAAGAGGAAGAGCAACGAGCCCAGGAGGAGTACGACGAGTACGTGAGGGAGCAACGGGAGCAGGGAGCCATGACGCACCTCTCCGACGAGGAGAGGGACGCCATGCTGGAGGTACAGTCGTCCTCCATAGATGCAGTGGAACGTCACAAATGATATCGTGATATGACCTTGTGTTGGACAAAACTTGTAGAAGAATTACACGCTCACAGTCTGTGTGATTTATTGACAACCCCCTAACTGGCCATGTTTCTCTGACTCTCCTGACCCCGTCCTGAGAATCTGTCCTCCTAGTTGTCCTAACATGGACGACAATACTGTTTGCATGAATGCGTTTTAACCAAAGTTGGCAACAGCAATGAGGGTCTAGTGGGCAAAGAACCTCATGACCACCATTTAAATCTGACTTTGGGGGACGCGATTTACAACCTGCGGGAAAAATAAGGTGGAGCGTAAAGGAACCATGGTAAGCTGTGGCAGCGTTGGGGCTTCACAGCCGTGGGGTCTCCTCGGGCTGTGTGGCGCCGCGATGCCGTGATGTCACCCGCAGCCTATCTGACATCGCGGTAAAGTCACAGCGGTGAGGGCGTGATGTCGCTCGTCCGTGCTGCCAGGTGGGATCCTCGGCGGCTGGGCAGCTGTCCATAAAAGGCCACGACCTCCAGACTACCGATGTGAACAAGAGATGGTGCGTCCAAAGGAGCGTCTTCTTCGCAGCCCCATGATGATAGCCGACAGCTCCAGCTCTCCACACATAAGCGGAACTTGGAGGGGAGGGAGCGATGCGCCTCGACGATGACATGATAAGGATAGTCCTTTTGCTAAAAGGTAGCTCAGGCATACTGGGAAGGGCGCAAGCCCAAGTGTTGGGTGGACTATGAACAATTCAGAATCTTACAGGAAGGGGTGTTTGGCACAGCAAAGGTATGGCTTGTGGAAGCTACTTCGATTAGAGAAAGTCCTCCCTTACTTCCTTACTGGACTGCAAGACTCTGACCTGTCTGTCAGTGAACCTGCAGGAGCTGCTCTGGCTTTCCCTCGGCAGCGAGTCACATCAAGTCAAAGGACAACAGATTGCCCGAGTGTGTGGGCGGCCATGTTTGCCAACAGAGTGATCGGACAAACTACAGCAGCATGTTGATATGTAGTGATTCTGTCAGTCCTGGCATCCAGGGGCCAGCAACCATCTGCTCCATGAACTCCTGTCCACCAAGAGTAGAACAACATTGGAATTGGTTCTGGTTCATGGCAGAGGAGGAAGAGCAGACAAACTGGTTAAAGGTAGCTTTGGTAAAATCACGTCAGGCCGTGGAAGCCAATGTTCTGAGAGTCATTTGTATTCAGTCCAAGGGAGAGTAGAAGAATGAAATGATGTGTGGAACAACGGAGGGGGTCAAGAAGAGGTGGAGAAACGAGTGCAAGCAGGTTGGAACATGTGGAGAAAAGGGTTAGGGGTGATTGAAGAGTGGAGAAGACGGAGGGTAGAGCTGGAGATGGAGATATGGAGGTTCAGGAAGGAGTCCATCAGAAGGACAGCACATGGTAGATGTTCGAGAAATAAAGTCACATTGAGATGGTTTGGACATGGACAGAGGAGGGATGGAGAAGATCTGGGTAGAAGGACGCTGAGGTTGGAGCTGCCAGACGGGCGGTCCAGAGGAAGACTGGAGAGGATGTTTATGGATGGAGCTAAGGAGGACAGGAAGGTATGAGATGGTGTGAGAGGAGAGGGTTTGATGGAGGCAAATGATTGGCTGTGGAGACCAGTGATGGGGGGAGCCCAAAGGAGAAGGACAAAACACAAGATGTTCATGAGCCGGCCGAGGACCGGACGCACAAACCTAGTTAGTGCTGACAAACAGATCATCTGTCAAGTCTATGATCTTTGTCTACCGGATGAAAGTGGAGGACATTCTTTTAACTGGTAGGGGATGCATACTGTGCAACCAAACAACACTGAGAAGCTGTGATCTTCCTGAGAAGATCCAGTTTTTGGGGAAAACGAGACTTGGTAGAACTGCGTTCATTGTTTTTGGGTCGGTTTTCATATTATATATTGAAATGTGTTCGTCCTGCTACATTGAAACCTCGTCACACTGGAGGAATGGTAGATGTTGAGTCAGGTTGTGTCACCCCTTGCTTTGCTGGTTCCCTCAGAGCCTGAAGAAGACCTGGGATGAGCTCCACCATGAGTACCAGAGCCTCCCGCTGGTCACAGACTCCCTGTCCAGGAAGTGTCACAAGCAGCGCCTGGAAGGGGCCTTGAAGCAGCTGGAGAAAGACATCAGCCTGGTGGAGAAGTTCAAGTCCATTTACATCGCCAACAACTAGCTCACCCTCAGATACGTGATGGGATTAGTGTTAGGATCAGACTGTAGCTCTTGACTTGTTTTTTTTTCTTTGGGGCGTATTATCTCTTTTTGAATGCAAGAAGTGATCATTTCTGATAATCAGATGATGAGAAAGCAGAAAACTGAAAAGTAACCTGAACTAGCTGTTTGAGAGCAACCAGGGCATTAGCTATGCAGACTGGAGGTTGCCATGGTTGCCATGGTTGCCAGGAGAAAATAAAGGGAAGAAAATGAGGACAGAAAAAGATGGTTGCTGAATGTGTGAGCTGACGTTCACACAACTTTGACTTATTAAAGGCCTCTGAGTGTTGCTCCCACTGGTGTGCTCCATTTTGTAGTCACTCTACTAGTTGCTTTTTAAGAGTTTGTCCATAGCGCTAGTTGTGATCTGGCGGAATAAATAAACCCACTGGTCGTCAGTTTTGTTATTTCCTCCTTCCCCCCTCCGTGCAGTGGCTGCTCCCCAGCCACCAGCCAGAAGGGTCACATGAAACCAATTATCCGCTTAATCCACTTTTATTTCTCTGGAAACAAAAACGACGCTGTGCTCTTGGACGCTAACGACTCGGGCGTGATCCTTCGGCCCGAGCGGATGCCGGGACCCTTCACGTGTCCTCAGCCTCCACCGCTTCATGCCAGCAACATGATAGTTAGTGACACTTGGATTTCTAGATGAAGAAACGGTGACAAGGAACGGACTCCTTCAGCTTCAGCTTGAGACGACCACTTCCGACGTCTAGCTCTGGACCTGAGCACCTTCTGACCGCCTGAAGATGAGCAGTGACGGGAAGAGAGGAGGGATCGTGGTATGTCCAGCCTCAAGCCCGTTCATGGAAAAACATGCATGAAGATAGCCCTAAATATTCTGTGACATACTGGGTTTACCTGTGCACAGTGTGCACATTGCTAATGGTAGTTGGAGTAGATCTTTAGATCTTGAGAAGAGAACGCATCTAAAAGGAGGAGACACGGTGGAGCAGTTTTAGAGTTCCCTCCTCACACCCAGAAGATCCCTGGTTGGATTCCCACAGGAGGTCCTCCTGTGTGGAGTCCCCAAGTCTTCCCTGCATGGGGTTCCTCAGGGTTCTCCTCCCACAGTCCAAATACCCGTTTGATGTTCATTGGAGACTACATGTATATGTACTTTTAACGCCTTGGCCCTCCAGATATATGTGACCACTGCGTTTGTCCTTGCGTATCTCCAAGCCCCTTCATGTTCTGGTTACGTCCGAGGTTCTGGAGATCATGTTTGTTCCAAGCTGAACTCTTGGTTGTGTGTGGTAGATAAAGGACGACTGGCCTGGATACAGTCTGGATCTGTTCACCTACCCGGAGCACTACCACGAAGACATCGAGAACGTTTACATTCCGCACGGGGTCATCATGAACAGGTATGGAACATCTAAAACAGAAGGGTTCTTTAAAACCTCATGAATCCTTGTTGATGGTTTGGCCCAGCAGGACCGAGCGCCTGGCCTGCTACATCATGGAGGACTTTGTGGACGACAACATCATGGTGCTGTGCGTTTTGAAGGGGGGATACAAGTTCTGCGCCGACCTGGTGGAGTTCATCAAGGTTCTCGGCCGCAACTCCGACAAATACCTGGAGACCAGGGTGGAGTTCATCCGTCTGAAGAGCTACCTGGTAGGTGGAGCAACAGATAAGAACAGCAGCCCCTGAGATATGAGGCTCCCCTTGACTCACCATTTTGTAAATAATGGACGGTTGTGGAGAGGATAGCAAGTAGGTCCCTGTCGGATTCCCAGAGGGGCGCCTTCCTGTGCGGAGTCTCCCATGTTCTCCCTGGGTCTGCGTGGGGTTCCTCAGGTTCTTCGGGTTCCTCCCACAGTCTAAACACATGCAGGAGTTCATTGGAGACCTCACATTGTGCAGACGTGTGAATGAGAGGGTGAACGGTTGTTTGCCTCTTTAAGTGGCCCTGTGATTGGTCCAGGGTGAACCTTGCCTCTCGCCCAATCACAGCCTGGATAGCCTCCAGCGACCCTGACTGCAGCATAAACACTATATACACTGCTCAAAAAAATAAAGGGAACACTTAAAAAACACATCCTAGATCTAAATGAATGAAATAGTCTTATGAAATACTTTGCTCTTTACACAGTTGAATGTGCTGACAACAAAATCACACAAAAATGATCAATGGAAATCAATTGTATCAACCCATGGAGGTCTGATTAGGAATCACACTCAAAATTAAAGTGTAAAAACAAACTCCAGGCTGATACAACTTTGATGTAATGTCCTTAAAACAAGTCAAAATGAATCTGTGTTGCTTCCTGAGTGGACACTATGATTTCACAGAAGTGTGATTGACTTGGAGTTACATTGTGTTGTTCAAGTGTTCCCTTTATTTTTTTGAGCAGTATATAAGGAATGAGCGAATGAATGAATGAATGAATTAATGAATTAATTAATTAATGAATTAATGTTTTCGCAGTCACACTGGAATGTTGCTCCCACCTTCCTGTGCGGGTTGTTTTCTCTGCTCGACAGGACTGCAATATTCGGGTCAGGGAGTCAAATATACAACAACGTGACATAGAGACCTCAAACCTCCAGGTCTCCACGCTAAGGATGAGCTTCTTAGGTGATGTACGATGGAACATTTTGGCAGGGGCTTCATTGAGAGAGCAAGAAGCTCCAGGGTGACCATGTCGTCCGATGAAAAAGATCCAAATCTGTTTCAGGCACTAGATGTCACTGTTGCTCCGGTATCTCCTGGGTGAGGGCTGAAGGAGTCCCTTCACTGGAGAGCTCAGGACATGAAACCAACTGCCTCCTTCTCACCTCCTCTGCATTTTCTCCGCTCACACCAACCAGCTTCATTCCCTCCGGGGAGCTCCTCTTCCTCATGGTTTTGCACGTCACTGCACCGTTCCCCCTGGAAACTGTCACCACGGTCACTATATTATGGTGACTATATGTGCATCAAGTTCCGGGAGGAACACGGTATTTTACATTGTAAAAGGAAAAAAACGTTCAAACGTTTGTCGCAATTTGTAAGTTTTGATGTGATTTCATCCCGGGACTTTTAAGATCGTCCTCTTTCTCTCCGCACTTCTGTGTGAAGACAACAAACACAGACGCACAGTGGTTGCTATGGACACGCTCCGGTGGTCGGGTGTGTGTCGAGTCATGGCGTCGTCATGTGACAGGGATTCTCTTCACAACTGTTCAGCTTTTTTCTACGAGACACATTTATATCAGACCATCTCTGACCTCAAAGCCTGGAGTCTGAAAACCGTCTCTGGTTCATCCAACCGTTCACCCGCATTCACACGTCTGGAAAATGAAGGGTTTCAATGAATCTCCTGTAGGAGGAACCCCATGCAGACATGGGGAGAACCTGGAGACTCCATACAGGAAGCCCCCATATGGGAATCCAGCCAGGGAACTTCTTGCTGTGTAGCAGAAGTTCTCCCCGTCGCACCAGCGCCAATAGTAGACACACATCTTTTACATTACATTACATTGCATTTGGCAGACGCTTTTATCCAAAGCGACTTACAGAAGAGGACATAGGGACTGCAAATACACTTGCAAATACACGATGCACAGGAAATATACAGAACACAGTGAGTTTTTTTTTGTTTTTGTTTTTTTATTTTTTGACAAAGACATACACAAACGTACACACACACACACACACTGCATAGCCTAACTTGGTACCTAACCTGATCTGGGGCATCAGCGCAGTAAAAAGTCCTGAAAGAGAAAAGTTTTTACCTGTTTCTTGAAGGTTGAGATAGATGATGCTAGTCTTGTTGCTTCCAGAAGTTTGTTCCACCACTGAGGTAGTAGAACTGAGAACAGTTTTGCTTGAGATCGCTTAGAGCGAGCAAAAGGTACTCTGCGCATCTTGTTTTATGAACTATCTAAGAACCTCTGTACTCTAGATGCACCTTCCAGATCTTACATGCATGGAGTTCCACCTACAGAACGAACACATGAAGGACAAATTCCCTGAACCTCTTTTTCCCTACTTGTTTCTCCCCAGAACGACCAGTCAACTGAAGACCTACACATAATCGGAAGCCAAGATCTGTCCTTTCTGCGTGGAAAGGTGTGTATGTGTGTGTGTGGAAGTGAGAGGGGAAAGGAATTCTGAGGCTCCTCACCTTGGGCTTCGTCGAGGAGAACATGAACCTCACTGCGGACAAACATGTCGGGTTCAGAGTGAAGTCTCCCGGTAGGCCTCTAGAGGGCGCTGTCAGCCGAACCGCTGACGACCAGCACCTTCGACAACAACTTGGGATCAAAGTTACTCTTGACAGTAAGAATTTAACGGGTACGTGCAGGCGGTGTGAATGTGCTCCGGTGTAAAGCGCCGCCAGAGCATTTCATGCATCCAGGTTTCGTCTTCGTTGTGAAGAAGCGCACTGTGTGTCAGCGTTTTAAAGAAAATGTGAGACACTCGTGTGTTTCACAGGATTCCTTGCAGACCAAGTGCACATTTGGCTCTTCACGTTCATGAATGAAGTGTCCATGCAGGGGTGAAACTCTAGTTTCAAAAACCCAGACACACACACACACTCATACACGTACACACACACACACACACACCGTCGGGGGGGGACAGGAGGAAAGTTGTTTTTTTTTGTGTGTGTGTGTTGCTTGTAGTCACAGATGTTCATCAATTCCTAGAATTAACAGCCAAAGAGCTGGGGATACTGCCCCACGCTGTTGCCATGGAAACCCCCTGCGATCACTACCCTGCCTTTATTGGCGCCTTGGCTGAGAGTGGCGGGGAAATTACATTGGGGTTTGTTTTTTTTTTTGGTGCGTAACTAATGTTTTTCTTTTCCTTCTTTCTTCCACATCACCAAGAGCGTCCTTGTTGTTGAGGTGAGTCTGCACTGTTTTTAGTTGGTACTTATATATATGCGTGTGTGTGTGTGTGTGTGTGAGCAGAATGAATGCCCTCTGAATATTGTGGATACCATCACACTATCCTGTTTTGCTGATCATGCATGCAGATCAGCGGGGTGTGTTTAGATGTTCATCGGTCCCACCAGCTGCCCATACATCTTCTCTCGAGAAAGTACAGGGCGGACATTGACTTTTCCTTCAAACCCATGAAAAGATCTAGCTGCGTAAACGGCCACGCAGGTGGTAGAAGTGTCAGCCGGTTTTATGTTGATGAGGGTCGGCCCCAATTGATCATCGCCCCATACGGCTCGATCTTCATCCCCGCCTTTGTCCTCCTCCTCTCCAAGGCCATCGTTGACACCGGCAAGACAATGAAGGCCCTCCTGAAGCACGTGGAGACCTTTGAACCCAAGATGGTCAAGGTCGCCGGGTGAGTCCCACGAGTTTTGCCCCACGGGAGGAAACCGGATTGAGCGATTAAAGATGTTAGTGGTCTTCCGTCTCTATCCGGTGTCCACGGGAGGCTCCTGCCTGAAAGAACCGGCCGAAGCTCGTGAAGTTTGCTTTCATCCGGTCATCCGTACCCCAGTTCAGAGATTTGAATGGACAGATTCCGCTGAAATAAACAGACACATTGGTATTTGATGATCTCGCGCTGCTGTTCAAGATCCCAGTCCCACCCTGCAGACATGTTTGTGTGAATTCTTCAGTAAAAAAATCTTATCTAAGTTAATCTGCAAACATCCACATTTTTTTTTTTTTTTTTTTTTTTTCACATCACAAGATTTCTTTTCCAGACTTTGGAAATCAAATCATTCGGAGAAAAAAAATCTTCCCTTTCAAGTTATTCTGTGTGTGTGTGTTTCAGTCTGCTGCTGAAAAGGACTCCAAACATGGCTGACAGCCTGATGGACTGTGAGTATTGCTTGTCAAGATGCTTTCCATTCCACGCATAGGAGAGATACTCCTGTGTGTGTGTGTGTGTGTGTGTGTATCCTGTCCGTCCTGCACGTTGAGTGTGTGTTTTCCCCCCACAGACGTTGGATTTGAGATCCCCAACCGCTTCGTAGTGGGCTACGCCCTGGACTACAACGAGTACTTTCGTGACCTCAGTGTGAGTCCGCCGCCTGCCGACTATCTGGAGATACATAGACTGATAGATAGATGTGGAGCACAAAGCCAGACGTGATACCTTCACTTGTGAATCCAGAAGGAGGGGGATCCAGGAATGCGGGGGTTACCTTATCAGGCTCGCCTTCTTATCTCCCCTCGTCCGGCGGGAGAAATATGGCTGAATGTTCTGGTCACTCGGGGTGAGATTAATGATAGGGTCGTATCTTCTGAGATGATTTCCACAGCTTTGAAATATCTGCGGGCTTCGTCCTTCCATATCGTTGCGAAACTCTGACCTCGCCGGAAAGTCTGGGATGAATTCTTAGCAAAAAAAGTTCTCACCGCGAAGCCGGTAGTTAATGTTCATTTCAGTTTGGTCCATCATAGCATCAGATGGTGGAGCTAATTCTTCTCCGCTCCACCTCATCTCCTTGCAGCACATCTGCGTCATCAGCAAGACGGGAAAGATGAAGTACAAGGTCTGAAGACAACTATGGACTTTATGTGTCTGTGAAGGTTCTCCTTTCTCAAAAATCCTGGTCAGTCATTGTCAAATCTTGTGACGTCCACTGGACTTGGTTTCTCTCCTTGAAGATGTGGAGGATTGTGAAGACTTCTGTGTAGGTGAGACAATAAAAGCTCTGCATCAAAAAGTTTGCCAACACAAGATCAGGACTCCACGATCCAAGTACCCATGAAGGACAAGGGCCTGGACTTAAAAAACAGCAAGGTACACATCTGGGCCAGATGGTTGGAAAGAGGTGTCTAAGAAGCCATTTTTGTCAAACCTGGAGACCTTCACTGAGCAGAGGAGGGGTCATCAACGTGACCTTTCACCTGCAATCAATGCTTCAAGACAAATCCACACACACACACGTGCAGATCTGTCTCACCTGGAGAGGTCGACAACCCAAACCAGGTCCAGGTGACTCCACCTGAACCTCAGCCCAGGTGGACCCGTGGACTTCTTCTGTTTTACACATCCGTCTTACCATCAGCTGCTCAGACTCCAGGTGAGTCCGCGGTTCTTCCCAGTGTTCCCCAAACTCACCCACACACAAACAAAACAACAGACCGTGTGACACAACGAACCCGAAGCTTCGCACGCTCTGTTCAAGTCGAAGAACCTCCAGAGTAAGATGAGGAACACCATCAAGGAGAGGAACCCCCATGAGATCTGACCATGTCTGGCCTTCAAACATTCACAGATCTTTATCCCGTGTGTCTTATCTGACTCCAGCCTGGCTTTGGGTCGTGGTCTTCACCTCCTGCCCAGGTCAGGTCTAAAGTCCTGACCTTTGCTTTCCTTAACCTTCTGAAAACCCCTTTGATAAAATGCATAAAACCAAGAATCTCTGAAAGAATCTCCGTGTCGCCTGTTTGTACGTGTTGATTTGATCGGCGGTGGAGGAGGACGCCGTGACAGATGGAGGGAGATTACCAACGCTGGCATCCTCACTCAGCGGTGACGCCCACTCTGACTGGTGGAAGCCACAGTGGGCACGACCAGCAGACCTCCTTCATAGGCCCGCAGATGACCAGGAGAGCATTATTCCAAACAAACACCGATTGACCGACGCAGATAAACGCGGGTCGTCTGCTCATCGTGTATCGAGTTGTGGGTTCACAGGAGAGCGTTCAAAATGGGTACTTCGAAACCATCAGGACCTGCAGAAGACTGCCGGGGATTAAAATAGGAAGGGAAAAGAATTAACGGAAAAAGTGGATTAGTGCCTATTCTGCAACTAATCCAGGGAGAACATCTAATTAGATGGCGCAGTGGCGAGAACTTCTGGCTGTGTTCGGATTCTCCGGGTTTCTCCCGGAGGTTCATGGAGACCTTGCAGTGTCTCTCTCTATGTCCTTGTGGGTGAACCTCGGCCAATACATGATAAACAGCATAGAAAATGAATGAATGGATGGATGCAGCTTGATCGCGGTGCTGCAAACACTCCGTGATTAAAAACACCCCGAAACGCAGACCTCATGTAACAGATCTGCACGTCTGTTGCCGACATTTAGCCGACTCTGTTCGCGGGTCCATCTATCAGCGGGTGTCCGAACCGCGGAGGCCGACCGGTTCGTCTCTCACACGTCCCGGTTTTTTTTTTTTTCCACTTATCCACGACCCCTAGGTGAGATAGGAAAGCGGAGAATTTTCAAGAAACGACGCAGCTGTGTGGCCGTGCCGCCGGTGCAACCCGTACCACAAAGACCCCCATTGTGCCTCCGGCCGCGGCCCCAATGCGCTCTTATCGTAAAACATCGGTTCGTGGACGCGGCGGTTAGCTTACCCTCCGCTCTACTGCTCCCCACTCAGCCATGGGAACCCAGAAGCCATTGTCTCCTACCTGGATGCCGGAGCTCGGTGAAAGCGAGAAGGGACAAAAAGCCCGACGAGTTTCACATGCTGCGTCTTTGTGGCGCTCCGCCGGGGGAACAGAGGACGGGGGCCGAGCGCAGAAAGTAGGCTACAGGTAAACTGCACGGCGCACAAAGGGAACAAAATGGGAATTGTACATCTGAATGGACACACATCCATGAATTTGATATATGAACCCTGCGGTTACAGACACGCCGGGCAGGGTCGGGTTTCCCATCGGCCTCGACGCAGCCAGAACACGGTGAACTCTGAGAAACACTATTTTATCTTTAGTGGAAAAGTTCATTTAGGGAAATCGACTCAGAAAGAATGTTTCTCCAATCGGTCTCTTAAAGGTCTTAAATGGCAGGCCGGGGGTAACGCGTTACCTCGGATTCCAAAAAAGAAAGAATATTAAAGATTTTATCCAGAGGATGTGATGTAGAACATCTGAAAGTGATGGTATCTGGTAAAAACAAAATACGTATATGGTTATTTTGAATTATGATACAGTTGACACCGAGACTTCTTTCTTCCTCGGTGAGTCGGTCCGTAAAATGAAAACATAAGACGGACACTGAGCCGCAAACCCAAACTCAGGATGTCTTGCTTTGCGCTTTACCACCGGTCTCCGACCGAGAGATATCTAAAGCTCGGAGGAGTTAGCGAACTGGCAAATACCAACGTCCAAAAAAGACCAGACCCTCAAACCCACTCGGGTCGGACCGCTTTGGTGTCAGACCGCAGGAATGAAACTTAGTAACCTGATGGGAGCAAGAGGAAAACAAATGGTTCTGCACCTCACTATCAATCTGGATGTAGATAAATACCGCAACCTCCCGCCCCCTCCGATGTTCATTGTGTTCTTGTGTTCCAATCCCAAACTGCCCGGCCGGGGGGGGGGGGGGGGGGGGGGCTTGATAGATTGACTGCCCCCGGGTCTCAACCGGTCGTAAAACCCGGTTCCAGGTCCACTTACACAACCCGCGCCGGGGAGTTATCCTCTTAATCACTCAGCTTACATCTTACAACATGCTTTATCCGAGAAATAAATGGTATCTGGGTGTTTGTGCGTCAGTGGAGTTTGTCTGGTCCCGTCTACCTGAGCTAATCCCACCACATACTCAGTGCAAATCTGTGCTTTTTCTCAAAACATAAAATGTAATTATATATAATATAATTGGCCACATGGAGGTATGATTTATACACAGCCAGATGTTTCCGAGCAGTATTAAATGCTGCAGTGCTGTAAATGCATTCGACAAGTATCCTTGTTGTTGTCATTTTGGTTATCTATTTTTATTCTCGCTGTTATTGTTGTCACTTGTCTCTTCTATCTATATTCATATTTATTGACATTGTTATTCTTACACTGCTCTGACAAATGATTTTCTCCTCTGGGGATCAATAAAGTATTACCTTATCTCTTAGCTTATCTTAAGTCTGCACATCCAGAAGGTTGGCAGTTCGATTCCCTGTCGCTCCGGATGGTCTGGTTGGTGTCTTGCATGGCCGCCGTCAGTGTGTGTGAATGTGATCCAGAGTCACGGTGATGAAAGTGGTCTCCGCTTTTTCAACGTGGTGAATTTCTCCAATGGCTCCATGGGTTGTTTTGGATTCTTTGTAGACATTAGTGCTCCAGAGAGAGGGTGAGATGTTTGCACACATAATATTATATTTACCATCATGACAACGGAAAGTCCCATTCCACTCAAGAGCTCCTTTTTCTTCTTCTTCTTCCCAGAGTTGATATTTCTGCTTCTTCTCGCAGAATAGTACAACTATTTTTATTTTTTCAGGGTTTTTGTGACCTCATGCAAATTCACATGCAAAGCATATAGCGGAGCGGGAAACATCTCATACTTCTCTCGTTCGCTTCGACTGAAGTCGTTTTAAAAATGCCGTCGATGTTTGCATCTTGAACATATGCGGGAATGGGGTTCTTGCATGTGAAAAGATCCTCCTCTTGCAGTTACAGTGCAGAAAGCGTTCAAAGTACAAATTCCGTTCAAAGACCGCGGGCCAAAAGTTTACCCGCCCCGCTCAGCAGCGCCCAACTTACATCAGTTTAAGTTCTCCATTGTCTGAACTGGGGTGCATCAGCTCTGGAGACAATAGCTCTTCCCTAAAACCAGGGAAAGCTCACTACAGTGTAGGTCAGAACGGTCCCATTGTCCCGTCCTCTATTGTGCAGACGGAGTGAGCAGCAAACAGAACACTGTCGGCCTTTGTCTTTGCCCAGATCGGCCTTTCTTCGTGCTCCGCGGAGTCCTGTGCGGCTGCCATGCCCTATATGTCACATAATAAAGTTAAGGACACTGTTACAGTTGATACCAGATAGGCAAATACGCCTCTGCACTTGAACGTTGAATCGCTGAATGCATTCAGCATGTGTGTGAGTGTGTGTGTGTGTGTGTGCGTGCGCCTCGAGGCTTTCCCGCCGTTTTACAATGGGCTCCATGTGATTTTGTTTGCTCTCTTCAAATGTTTTAAAAGCTTCACGAAATCCGTCGTTTCGTTTCTCGACAAATCTTCGGTCGGAATCTCGGGTATTTTCCTGGACGAGTTCCTCGTCGTCTAATCGCGTATGGACCGACGAAGGAACCGTTATCCCGCCTCGCTCTTTTTTCGCCCCCCCCCCCCCCGAAATGAAATGTGAGTTTTGTCATTTCTGCTGAAACTCAGAGGGCCCTTATCTTCTGAAAAGGCCGTTTGCATTTCCTTGTTCCTTTCAGTCGCAGTGAGGAGCCTCACTTGTTTTTGCGGGCTTCGGGAGTTTGCACGCTCAAACCTGAACTCAACTTTCAAGTTATCAATCTGCACCTTCTCAACTTGTACATTCGTGAACGCAACGGTTTACATTGACATTTGCGCTCTTTCTCTTACCTTGTGAGCTAATTACATTTGTTTACACTGTTTGTGCAATAATATGCTTATTATTTATAGTTTTGTTTTGTTTGTGCTTACTATCTACATGCTAGTATAATAAAATAAGAATTTCATTGTACAGGGAAACACGTTCAAGACTATGGATAGACCGACCATAAATATTTGAATCTTGAAACTTGGATTTTTTTTTCTTACAGTGAAAATAGGAAGGGATATGTTTTCTTCAGATTGTCTGAGAATCCAACTGTTTGCCAAGTGGGATCATGTATGCATGTATATGCATGTGTTTCCCCCACTGGGGAATATTCAGAATATTATCGGACCGCCAGCGCTGACTGTTTACCTGTCACTTCTTACACTCTCCATTTGCACTTTTGGCACTATTATCTGGCACTCACTGTGGTCAGCAAAGTAAGTCTTCCATTGTGGAGGGAATCCCATATCCTTACTCTGCATATGACATAAACACTTTGCATCCTTGGAAAATGAAATCTTTTCAGTTTACTTTCCTTTTGCACTGCATTGTTCCGTAACTTTCTATTGTATTTGCCGCTGCATGTCAGAACTAAGACTCTTTGGTTCCCAATTAAGGAAAGATATAAGGAATAGAAATAGATATAAAACAAAACAGAAGTAAACAAAATAGAATAAAATAAAAATAAGTATAAATAAAAATAAAAATAAATAAATGAATATAAATAAAAAGTAAATAGATAATAATAATTATTAAAAAATAAATAAATAAGATAAAAAAATAAAAGGACAATTAGTGGAAATAGACCCAGTGACCAGGAGTGAACGGCTTCGACCGTTCATCAGAGATGTTATGTAACATGACCTCCAATTGGCTGGCTTTAAAATTCCAAATTTAAACTGTCAATCCGATTGGATGACGTCCAGCGGGAGGGGTGGCGCCAACTGAAGAGGCGGGGCTCCGGGGAGACAGGCGGGGGGCGGGGGAGAATCGTCCGTCGGTCCACGGCTTGCCGCGCCACCAACCGGGTCCACGGAGGAACACACGCCGCTTTTCGTGTCCCCGTTTGAAATCGGCGGAGCCGGGAGGGCTTCGACATGAGAGTCCAGCGGCGGCGGGCCCCCCGTCGGGCCTCCCCGGCGGAGGAATGCGCTCCGAAGGGCGTTCACCGCGGCTCTCCGAGCGTGTTTCCCCGGACAGGTAGCTGCGTCCGCGGCCGCTGAGCAGCGCCTCCGCGGCGGCTGGACGTCCCGCTTTGTGATCCGCCAGCCTCCTCCGGCTTTTTATCCCCGTTCAACCCCGCCCGGGACCGACTTCCAGCGAACGCCACCCCCCGGCATCATGGGCAAGGAGTGCGTCCGGCCGCCCGGGACTATTTCTGTGGATTTCTAACAGGTAGGAGACAAACGTTCACATCTCGACTAAACGCAACAACCTGTCGTTTGCGCGGCTCCCGCTCGGTTTGTCCTCCGCGCCGCGCCGTAGAGCCCGTAACGCACACAAACACGGGGGGGTTCCGACCAAAAGCATGTCGACAAAACAAAAACAGGCGGACACACGAGTGGACGTGTGCGGGGAAACACCGTCCCGCCTCGGTTGTGAGTTCCTAACGGCCGCTCCGGCTCCTCCAACCCCCCCGGAGCCACCGCGCCTCATTGGATATGCACGTCTCGTTTGCAGCCTTGTTCAAGCAACACAACGGGGGTGTCCCCCCCAAACACACACACACATACAAAAACAAAATAAAAACCTGTATTTTGCACTCACTTCTATCTAAGTATCTGAATGATCCCCCCCCCCCCACCCTCAGTTTGCTGGTGCACCATAGAGCTGCTGTTTGTTTACATGGCCCTGGAGGAGGTCCTGTGTCTTAGTCTCTACACACCTCATCATCTTGGTCCAAAAGTATTCGCAGGTCGCCCTGGACGCTGCGACTGTTTATGTTGATGATCGTCTCCGTGTCTTACAGGGTTTGCTCCTCTGCCGGACATGAAGAAGGAGGACGGTGTGGATTAGGATCCCTTTCTTTTTTTTTTTTTTATCGGTTCTCTTTTCCTCGCCGTGGCCTCCTCCTCACCTCGATGCGGACTCTAAAGGACTTCTTACCTCCGCAGCTTTTTGAAATGAAATGATGGCGGCGCGTTGGAGCGATTCCCAACAACAGGCTAAAGAGGAGAGTAAAAGCAGAGCCGTAACTCCATCTGCAGAGGTAGGTGTCTGGAGAGATGTTTACTCGAACCCGCAGCTGCTCTTTACCTCCAGGAGAATTGGCCGCCGACGCAGAGTTATTTTTCCAGTTTCCGTCAGAAACAGTTCAGACGAGAGTGTAAAACGTCACCCGTGGATTCAACGCTTCTAGCGGTAACCCGGACACACTTGATCAACTGTGGACTTTCCTTTTGGAGAACTTTAGACGTGCCGCACCAGAACCACAATATGTCCAGAATGGAGAGAGAGGGAGTGAGAGTGCACTGCACATCACATCTGCCAGTGTTAGGGGTGAAAGGGTTCATTTTTTTTCCCCGGCCGGGCCACTGTTTAAGTGCAAACAGCACACAAAGAGAGTTTTATACGCGCCGCGCTAATCTTCCCGGGTGTCTCGAGCGTCTGCATGCCAAACTGATAGATGGCACATTGTGGAATTCATCCTTTTCCTCCCTTGCGCGGTAGCCCCGGTGGCGGTTACATCATTCCAATCATAATCATCGCTGTCGTAGTCGGGCCGGGCTCGACGCACGGCGTTATGGCACCGCAGCGCTGGCATGTTTGGGATTAATCCATCATCAGAAAATGGCAACAGTGCGCCATGTGTGTGTGTGTGTGTGTGTGTGTGTGTGCGTGCGTGCATTTGTGTGCTGTAATCCTCTTAGTGTGTCAGAACTAGCTAAGGAGGGACGGCATAAATCTTTGGGGACGGGGAGAGGCAGCCAAAGAGTTGACTCAACGGGTGACGGTGTAAGAAGAAGAAGTTGAGAGCGCGGGTGTCTGCTGGAGCTCTCGGGCGGAGATAAAACCCCGTGAGCCGACAGAGTTTGCATCAATGGAGAAGGTCGCGTCTGCTAAAAGCGCCGCTTTCAATTTTAAGCGTCGCAGGTCGGTGGGATTGAAAGGCAGAATTAGACGACCAAATTCACATCATGTGTTCCGCGCAGGACTTCTATTTCGGCGCTTGTGTTTATCCACCTGTGGAGCTTCGGACAGCTTTTTCCCCACGAGCTGCTCCAGATGGATATAAGCTCTCAGCTTCGCTTTGAATAAGACACTTTTGGGTAAACACTATGAAAATGGTATTGCACACCTTGTTGGGGAGCTAACGCTCGCGAAGGTGCTCCGGGGAGGGAAATGACGAATAGGCGGTAGAGGGGGAAGACGTGAGAGAGAGAAAGAAAGGGAGAGGGAGGGCTCTCAAATCCTAAAACCGGGAAAAAGGGATTAAGAATAGTCCGGTTACTCCAAACAACATTGCACATACAGCTGCCGCTTCTACAAATGATGCTGTATTTACACCTAATCTGCGCCGATCGACCGCTTTGGCCGTATTCACTTCCTGCCCCTTCTCAGTTGATGTTTACGATCAAAGCGCGGCCGATTCCAGCGCCGGGGGCTGCAGGCAGGTGGAATGTGAAGTCCTCGGTGTGGCCGCAGACACTGAGTCACCTGTGAGTCAGTGTCAGCCTCGGGCCGGAGGCCGGAGACACCAGAGTGAGAGCGGCCTTTCTTTTTTTTTTTTTGGAAATCTGCTACCACACACACACACACACACATTTCTCCTCAACTTTCAAGCTTCGGTGCTTATGAGCTGCTGCTGTGGCCCATAGAGTTGAACCCCCCCCCGTTCCTCTTTGCATCATCCCGCCTCATTAACAAGGAAGACGGCGAGGGGCGTTTTCTCCAAGAGCACCCCCGCCTCCGATATTTACCGCCGCCAAAGCCGCGATGGTGCAGCTGCCCCCCCGGCGGCGCAGAGAAAAACACCCCACGTGCGCAGCGTCTGCTGCTCCCGGCGCCTCTGCCACGCTCGCACTCCCTACCTCACTTGACCTGCTGTCACACTGAAATTGGCCGGTTAGCCGAGAAGCAGCTGCGGCTCTCCAAGAAAGATGATTCGTTGCCATCTTTTGGAAAAAAAAAAAAAAAAAAAAAAAAAAAAAAAAGCTCTTCTTCTGCTCCCGCAGCTGCCGTCGTGGTAAATGTCACTAACACTGTGGACTGTCTGCGGTTCTGAGAATACAAAGAGTTTCGCTGAGCCCCGTCAATTGATTTCACTGGGGAATTCATTTTCTATGAAAGGGGACATTTCCGATATTCTAGAAAAAAAAAAAAAAGAAAAGAAATTAAAAAAAAAAAATCTCATTTTAGAATTCGTACCATCACAAAGCTCTCAATGTCCCGACAATCTCTGCCGGGACAGAGTGTAACCGTGACAACAACTCAAGCAGCGAAGAGGTCAAACGTTCACGCATTTTAACATTTTGTGAAATTTTGATAAGGGCAAGGGACAACAAGCGATCCTTTCAAGAGTGTTTATAATAATAATGATAATATTATATTAACCAGCAGTAAAGGGAAGGCGATTTCGGCTTAGTTGGTTGAGGTGAATTCCCCCCAACTGGACGGTTGGCCATCTGACCCCAGGCTTTTCTGCTTGCCCTTGGGCAAGGCACCCAGCTTGCCCCGATACGCAGACTATTGACACAATTAGAATTATAACTATGAGTTATAATAGTTTGAGTTTTATGGCTCTAGATTCTCCAGAGTGAACGTTTCACTTTTTTTGCATCATTTCTCAGCTTATTATCTGAGACTGGGGGGGGGGACAACTCTCTCACTCTCCGGTCTGCGGAAGTTATAAATAAGCCTCCGTTTCTTTCCGAAATTAAACTTTTATCCTCTCGTATCAAAGAGATAGGATAAGTAACGTGACGATAATGCAACCTGAAGCCAACCGGGCTCGTATTGATCGACGTTCCAGTTCACGGAGCGACCAATAGCTGTCCCCGGTGCTCTGATGATGCGCTCTGTTTTGCTCTAAATATAGCCCATCTCTACACTCTAAACCCACACGCCCGTCTTTTACCCGCCCTCTATTCCCTCGTGTTTTTACTGACGCTATATTTATCCCGTGGAAAGACGAGTGCCGTCGACATCATGGAGGGAAAGTGGAATGAGTGCAGCGGGACCGCCGAAACCCTCCTTTCCCCAATTCTGCTGCACGAGGGGAATATCTGAGTGTCGGTCAAGAAAGTACCAGTTTGAGGGTCTGGGAATGCGACAGCGGTCAGTCCGTGTCGTGCACGGGGTTATTTTTTTTTTCTGCCTGAAACCAGGGGGGCTGAATGTCTGCCTCACATTTTCCACACACAAACCCAGCTGGACACACTGTCAAGAGGCAGTTTCCAATGTCACATCCCAACATTAATTAAACTCGCAATGATCTCATTTTGTAAAGTCTGACCGTTTATTTCGGGCCCTCGTCGAATTAAAAACGGCCCGCACGTTTATCGGTATTTATAGCCGCGTAAGCTCTTGAGTCCGGGGGCGACGAAACCAATTTTTTGATTTGCATGCATTTGAGAAGCAAATGCGTCCCGTTTCATTTCCGGCGGACAGGACGCCGACCCGGACGTGGCCATGTCTCGGCACTCGCGCTGAAAGCATCTGGGGAACAAGGGTTAGATAAGACAAGTTTAGATTACATAAGATAGACTTTATTGATCCCATGGCGGGGGAAATTCTAATAGCAGGAATAGTCTGTGTAAAATGTATGCGATAAACTAGGAAATATAAAAGAAATAAAAGAAATGCCTCGTGCAGGGAAGATACAGTAGGAGATGAGGGAAGTAAAAATTCCTCTGTGAAAGGAGGCTTGTGCTCTCAGATGGGTCTCCTCAGCTTGGAAACATCAGATCTGTCTCACATTACTCTACAAGAGCTTTTGGCATCCCATAACAGAATCAGACTTCCCTGCTTTTGTGGCTATTTTTTTTCCTGGAAGCGATAAAAAGGGAAACCTTTACGCGTGCTGCGTTTGACACCGGGTCATCACAACCATGTGTGCATACGTGTCTTGTGTTCTCGCGAGGCGGGATGACGCTTCCTTCACATCTCAATCCCTGGTCCGCCCAAAGCCTGGCACGACCGCCGTCGCACCAGAGGCCATTATTTCCCGACTGCAATCGCGGTCGGGTGATTGATGGGTGGCTCCGCGGAAAGGGGAACGAGAGCATATGAAGGGGGTAGAGGGTGTCGGAGCGGATGACTTCCACCAGCGGGGTATGAAATACCACAATTATTACTGATGGTTTTTTTTTTTTCTTTTCCACATTTTTGTTCTTCTTGCCAATTGGCTGGATGTCATGGTCTCTGCTGCCCGGATGCGCCTGTTCATCTCTAAGATAAGGAATGGTTTAAAGAAGTGGCACAGGGCGCTGTGTGTGTATGTGTGTGTGTGTGTGTTGAGTGTGTTGCAGATGCAGGCATGCAGGCAGAGCAGAACCAGTTAGATGCTGAAAGAGGCTGGAGTGCTATCCATTACACATGCCCAAGGCATCTCCATCAACACTTGCTCCCTATCTTCTTCTGTCGGCTCAGTGACATCACTCAGTAGATGGCGTTTGTTTTAAAGGGACGGATGCATTCAGCTGCACCTCGGCCCGCTGATTTCCTTCCTTCTTCGACTTTGTTGGCAAACCGAATTCCTTTTTCCCCGTTGAAATGAACAAACCTTATTGATCCGTTCAAAACTTTAGCATATAGTCGCTCCTTCAGCCACATCAGTTACCATCAGCGTTCTGCAGGATGATACAGATGGTCGAATCAGTTGTGTCTAAGTAATTGGCAGGATCTGTAACACGAACGCTACTCGTTTAACTACGTTTAGCTACGTAAAAGCACAAAAATGGCGTATCAAGAGAACGCAACGATGAATGATGTAAACAACGCTGAGTACTGCGCACGACTGCAGCGAGGCTACATCGAAAGGCCTCCCAGGTGTTTGTGTGTTCATGCACCGCGGGCTTGTTCACAGCTCCGTTCAAAAGTGAAAATGTTGGCGGCCCGAGGTTCTTCTCTATGTATATACATCAACCGTGAACACTACTTTCAGCAATTACCCATCTAGACTCCGCGACATGCACTGAAGTGAAGGTTCTTTCGCATCCTCCAGATAACCCGCGCACTCTGAGGTTATACTGTTCTACTTGTTTGTACAAGACACTACGCGTCCCCGTGGATTACCTGGAGTACCTTGGTCATGATCTGTTGGAAGGCTCACTTCTGCGGGACTCTCAGCGGCATGTTCTGGTATTTGGAGGAACACAAACTGCATTGTGATGAGCAATCCCAGGGCGTTATCATTAAAAAACATCTGTCTGTACGCATCTGACATGGTACGCTGACGTTTGGAGCTCCGTCCAACCCTCTTCCATAATGAGGCGCTATCCGAACGCATCTCAACCCCCGGTGTTGGGACGATTTTGAGGTATTGGCCCGGAAACCGCATTATTTCCTGTCGACGTCAGTGGTGGAAATGAACGGCGGGGTGGCCCGATGAAGGAAGGATTTCATGAATCGCTGGCAGAGGAGCCACCGGGTCGTAAGAGGTCGTGTTTCAGAAGCCATGGCGTCTGTCCAACTGGATGTTGGCGCCCCTCGTGTTCAGGACTGCGTGTACTGCGGCCGCTCTAATATAAATATAAATATAAATATAAAACCCTGAAAACTGACATAACTGCCTCAGTTCAGAGGAGAGGTGAAATCCACGTGGATTCAAGTCGACCGCGAGCTGTCGGTTGGAAGGGGTGAATATCAGGTCACGGAAAGATTTGAACACATCTTCAACTTCAGACTTGAACTTTCCTTTTTCAAACCTTCCTTCTGGGGTCGACATGTTGATTCACGATGTCGTCGCAGCAGCAAGGTCTTCTCAAAACCCTCATATTTCAGCGTCATTAACCTTTACATACTGGGTAGAATCAAAGCGGCGGATGCTCTCCCCGTCAATGACGTCCAAAACGCCATTTCCAAGTCCGAGCACCCGCGTGACTCGTCCGTCCCCGACATCCGTGAGCATCCTAGTGTCTGTGAATTGATGCCGCTGCCGCTGCCGTGACAAACAGCCTGTTGTTTTGAAGAGGGCGGCACTGAGCGCCCCGTGTTTCTACAGAGCAACCTCAGATCCATAAGCGAGAATTGATTGGATTATATCAGTTTCATCGTGTGTGTGTGTGTGTGTTCACTGTTGCAGGTTTAACACATAGAGACAAAGCAGCGTGACGTCATTCATCTTTTTTTTTTTTTTTTTTTTGTGCTCGATTGTATATCTGTGTGTGTGTGTGCATGCATCTGCGCATTTAGGAAGTGTGGCTCATGCTAAGCTGATATGATATCGGAGTCAGTAATGGGCCGAGGGCGGGGCGGTGTCACATGCTGCACATCGACAGTGTTGCGTGCCACACGATTGCGCACCACTATTCTGCCACAATCTCACACTGCAGTGACAATATGTATCTTTGCAGCGAGCGGTGTGACGTGTCGCGTTTACAATTCAAACAATGTCGTGGACGCGAGTGTTTGTGAACGTCTCGGCCCGTCGCATTTTACGGTAACTTTCCCGAAAGGGGTTTTGCCTCTTGGCAGTTTTGATCTGCAGAAGCTCCAACAGTCGGAGGCAAATTCGGCTTTGTCGAATTAAGCAATTCCACGATGAGGTGTATCGCCGGTGAAAATCTGCAGAGGAGCGGGATGGTGGTGGTGATCGGCTGCCAATCTCACCAAAGTAGCAGGCCTGGCCTCTCACGCTTTTTTTTTTTTCCTCAACTGTAACAAATTATGAGTTGTTAACGCTGTAACAATGTTATTTGTGTCTTATATTACACTGGGATGAAGTACAATAAGTAATTCCGTGCTGCGCCACCTTTAACATTTCATTCCAAGTTTAAGCGCCTTCTCCAAGACGATTTCGCACTTGAATTTCCCCGATGTGAATCGATCCAGTGTTATCCTATGTGGGACTTTTGGGTGGGAGTTATCGGGAGCGAGTGCGGCTGGGCGGAGGCTGATGGCAGCATCCAGGGTGCAAATGGTGCTGTGCGGCCCAGGGCTGTTCTGTCCGCTCACGTGAGCGTCGCCCGTTTGAGGGAATCGACTCTCTCCGGTGACAGTATCTAGCTTCCAACCCCGACGTCGCTGTGTAGCTTCCGCATTTCTGTTTTGATTCTCCACCCGTCCCATATTGGGACCGACGGCTGTCAATCTGCAGCTTCTGCTGCTTCGCCTAGAGTTGTTGTGGTCTCTGATGATATCAGCATTGATTGGCAAGTTGCCTTTTCAGTTGACGTCCTGTAATTATGTGTAAGAGAGAAAAGACCAAGCCTGGAGTGGCTTGTAACTCTCAGGGGATGTGAAAATATACGAATATGCTAAACTCCCCCTCAGGCTATTCCTCACTTCTAATTGGTTGTCGTGTTTCTTTGCCGGGAAGTGAGTACATCTCACTGCAGGCTAACGGCTAATGTCGGATCACGGCTGGTGGGACGTAGATGCGCATCATCCGAAGGTTGGCGGTTCCATTCCTGGCTCCTTGTCAGATTCCGCCCTCTTTATCGGGGATCCTTTATCCTCGAAGATTTTTTTTTTTTTTTGCAGACTATGGAAATAAATAATTTTGTCTGCACAGAGTCCCGCAGTAATGCTAGAGTGAGGCATCATTCAGACTCAGCAAAGAGCCTGCACAGTTCTCCGCTCAGCTTCTCTTTTTTCGGGACAGCGTGAACAAACAGGGTCTCCTTTGACTCCATTTTTTGGCTTTAAGAATGAAGATTTAAACATCTGGCGCGACGGGCTGCACCGCGACCCTGATGTGTGATGATTGAAGAGGGGTTCTGTGGCGCACTGATGCTCCGGCTGCCTCAGCCTGGCACAGAAGCAGAGATAAGCACAGGAAGGCACAAGCCGGCTGGGGCGAGACACCAACACTAAAAGGAAGAGTGAAATCCAGGGCTTCGGAAGGCACGAAGACGGACGACAGGAAAAGTATGGGCTGCTCAGTCATGCTGCAGGGCTCCGTCTGCATTCTGACGCATAACCGTGGCGATGCGTCTCTCCTGTATCAGTAACCGGGTGGATTTTTACCTCCACGGACTGCTGCTCACTCTGTTCAGCTGCCTGCTTCACCTGCTTCTTTTTTTTTTTTTTTTTTTTTGTCCAGAGAATTGGCACTGTTTAAATGATTAAGATGTATATGCGGTGCAGCCGGAGCGGTGGACACCGGCGACAGGACCCACGCTGGACTCACAGACGACTACGGAGATGCACCCTTTGCCTTCTGGTGATGATTCCCTATTGCCCCCTCTCACCCTCTGCTCCGCCAAGGTGGCGTTAAGGGGCGTCGCCGCCGTCACGGTTCCCCGGCACCCACGGCCCGGGGCAGCTGTTTTGACGGCTTGTGTTTTCTTCAGCGCGTTGCGAAAATGGCTCATCTTAAAGTTCTGGACTGCATGATGAACAGTAACTGGAGTTTGATCTGCGATCTGTACTGTGCCTGGAACAATCAGGTCAGCTCAACACTTGTATGCTTTACAATCCACCGCGGCTTTTTCGCACAGAAACGTTACAAGTATGTTGTGATGAAGCAGGTTTTGTATTTTTTTTTTTTTTTTTTATGCACTTGTAGGATTTGATCCTCTGTCCTGAACCTTTATATGGGTCTGGTTTTATAGGTGTCCCTTATTGCTCCCCGGAGGGTTTCCAGGACATCCCTGACATCTCAAGCATTAATAGCTAGCATTCATTCAGGAGTCCAGTGTGAAATGGAGACTATGGAGTGCCTGGAATGCTGACCTCTGAGCGTCCCTTCATATGCAGATAGAGTTTCACGCTCTTTCAGCGGGCTAGATGCAAACTTGTATTTTCCAAGTCATTTCACATCAAGGGCTCCTTTCACTGAAATATATTTTTAACCTCGACTAAAGGCGGTGGTATGATCTTGATTAGGAATATATCGATATTCAGTCACCCGGCAAATATGCATGTTAACGTGCACGAGCCGTCGGACATACAGCGCTCTTTGTGATCGCGTCTCGTCGTGCATCCATTTCTGTCTATACGCACCGACGTCAACTTGGCACCCCGACTCAAAGTCATCTCTGACATGCTGTTTTGGCCTCTTCACTGGAAACTCACACAGGCTCTTCATTGTTGCATTTTTTTTTTTCCTCCTTTCCCTCTTTTCATTTTGCCAAGGAATGCCTGATGTGAGGAGCAAAGAAGCCTCGCCGTGTCGAGCGCTGCGGCGGCGCTGCTCCCCGGCCCGCCCCGTCCCCTAATTCAATTTTAGTAGCGCTGAAAATTGTTTGCGTCCCAAGTTGAACTGATAGGCCTCTGTTTCCAGAGAGCCTCCGCTGTTCGGGGCCCTGAAGCTGGCCTTTGTGTGCCAGTAGCAAACCACTGAGGCCTCATGAAATATTTACAGGCTAACACCTGGTGTGAGACGGCGAGGGAGCAGCCAGGGAGCAACAACAACAGTCCCTCTGATAACAAAGCAACCGCTCAATTAAAGTGTTGGCCGACTAAAAATATTTGTTTTGTTATCGTCCGAGCTTTAGCGTTCTTGTGAACGATAGCCATCGCTCTCGTCTCCGTAGAGCGAACAAACAATCCAGTGACTGCTGGGCCTTGACGGGGAATAACCAGGTTGAGCAAAACCAAAAACAACCAAAAAACCCCATCCTACTATGTTGGTACGGGTGTCATAGTGCATTCAGTTAAAGCACACAATGCAGAAAATAGCAACGGTTCACCTTTGGCTGTGGTGGTACTCCTTCCATGTGCCCTCGCACTCCACACTGAGTATCTTTGACACGACGCGGGGGGGTTAAACAGGAAAGTATGTCAAAGTGTGCACTGTCATGACCCTTCTCCTGTCAGAAACCTCAAGCAGCAACCAGAATCAATAATTCATAGATGAGGAAACCAATTATACGGGGCTTTTTCCAGACATCTGGCCAAGGGAAACCCCGGGGACTCTAATTGGTGCACCTGCTCTCTGTCCCCCGAGGAGCCGGCCCGACGGAAGGGCGGTGTACATGTCCTCTGTTTTGTTAGGATACCCCCGACTCCGTCGGCGTTGGGGGACGGCCTCCGCCGTGGCGCGGTGGTCGTCACCTCAGCTGACGTCTGATAATGAACCGCACCCACCCGGGTCGGGAAGGGTCCCCGCGGGGCCGGGCCCCCTGATTGCTTTGTGGTTTGCGACTAAAAGAAGCTAACACTAGAAACGGTGTGATTCCAAGTGCCGTGTCGAGCGATCGCTCAATTGCCTTTCGATGAGACATCCTTAATTAGCCCGATTACAAACCCCAACCATCTCAAATTATTCGTTTGAGAAAATATCTTCTTTGCATCGACCCCAAACATGGCGGCGAGATAATTTCGATAGGACGCGGCGCCGTCGTTGCAGTCCCACGGATGACGGCCATCCGTTGGATGAAATCCATCGGCGGGCTTTCCGGCCGTCATCCTGGCCTCTGATGTGTATCGGCTCGCAGTTGTCCGGTCTCTGCTCTCTGCTCTCCACTTCCATCTCCATTTCTTCTTTGTGGTGGAGGAATTCCAGGCTGTTAGGCCACACAATCGCCCCGTGCATTTGCATATGAAAGCGGCGAGTGAAGCGGGAAAAAGGGAGGGAAGGCGAGCCGTAAAACTTCCAGACCGGTCTGGAGCGGACACCAGAACATTAATGAGACTTATGCTTAGGGCCTGTGTCGGACACCCTCCCCGAAAAATTGTGTGTATAAAAAGAAGAGTTATGCCCTAAGTTTACTTCTTCTGCTCCAGTTAAAGCCGGCCTGTCATGCTTGATGTATGGCATTGTGGAAAAGCGATAAGCCTATCTCCCGAGCAGCCGGCTTAAACTCTCGCATTCAGTCTAATTTGTTCGAGACGGTAGATTGATATTGTCTGCTCTTTATGCGCTTCTCTCGGGCACAAGGTCAATCAATCCGGAGGATTCGGTTTTTGCCGTCTTGAGAACTTAATGTGGCGCCGAAACCCGCTTTGGAAATGTGAAGTTGACAAACGAGCAGGAGCTTTCTCTGAGTTCTGCCGCGCGAAAGGGGAGGGGGGGTAACTTTGGTCTTCCCCCGACGGGGTCAGAACCTATTTTTTTGTTATTTCAGAATGCTAAGTGGATTTAGGAGATGCGACCGACACCGAGCCGCAGGATCGGGTGAACGCGAGGGTTTCTTCACTGGAAGATAACGCGCCGCGGTGCACGGCATATCTTTGCGCGTTGTAAAAACACACTTTGAAGAAAAGTAAATATATTTCTCCGCCGTCTGTGCGGAGGAAGAAATAGACGGCCCTTGTGTTGCTTCATACAACAACAACGAACACAAGGTCTTAAACTGTCAAGTAATTCCTCCCACTGAGAGCAGGCGGTGTTTACACACAGGCCGCAGTGTGTGTGCGTGTGTGTGTGCGCGCCGCATAGTATCCTGAGACACGGACTAAAACTTCAATGTGTTTACCGGGTCGTCAAAGCCGAGACGGACGAATGCGCTCTGTCTATCAAATATCAGCATGTTGAGTGGAATCGATCAAGTTCCACGAACGAGAGTGCCGAACGCCTACAGATGGACGTCCTTGAATTAGCTCCCTCGCAGAAATAGGTCACATGTGACACCGCGGCACCGGCAGGCTCTCCTCCTTACAATACCGCCGCCGTGTCATTATGACTTTGCACAGCTGTGCGGTGCGGGGGCTTCCTCCGGTGCAGCTAACGGACACGTGAATCCGCGGCGGCGGCGGATTTACGAGCGCCGTACTCCTCGGCAGTCGGGCTCAGGTGGCGGGGGAAACGTAGTGTGAACAGAATGCTGATTCACCTCATACTGTCACAGTAACCCCTCGCTCCCCCTCCCGAGCGTTCTGCGGACACATAATCCCCCCAACATATGTGCGCCGAGCTGCGGGAAATCTACAGAGATGCTGCTCTGGTGTTGTCAAGTCAGAATGTCGGAAAAATCGCATGACACGGGACGACGCTTCCTCCCCCCCCCCCCCCCGGAGCCGTTAGCTAGGCGGCGTCGAGCGAGCGCGTCCTTGTGACGTAACCTTGGCAAAGCGGGGAACGGTCCAATTTAAAGGCATTTTGCTTTATCATTTTTGAAGCGTGCTAGTATTGATAGTGAGAAGGTGCGGGAGATGTTGGGGGATGCGGTGGGACGGCCTTTGATCGGATGAGGTAAAAGTGGCTTGGAAGAGGTGCAGCTCTCTTTGGTGCATTGCAGAGAGGAGGGGGAGGAGCTTCGCGAGTGTATGTGTGTGTGTGTGTGTGTGTGTGTGTGCGGAGGACTGCACGTGCAATGTTTTTTTTTCTGTTTTTTTTTTTTTTTTTTTTCCCCCAGTGCTGTGCTCTTGTCATCGATAGGTGTTCATAATTTATCTCTTCCATCCCGCCCGGGGCTCTCTTTCCGTGCACACTTGTAAATGTTAGGAGCGGAGTGGAAAAAAAAAAAAGGGGGTTGCTATGGCGATTTTTTTTTTTTTTTTTTTTTTCTTCATTTTTTTTTTTCCAAAACTGCCACTACAGTTATACCGGCACTGATCATGTAAACCCGATCAGCTGACCGTGAGGTGTTACATCACACAAAACGGGGTGACGAGGGGGGGGCACGAATAATCCCCGCGTTGAGCCCTGACCAACAATCTATAGCCAAGCGGAGTGTGTCGGCCACTCCCTTCCCACATCGACCCCCCCGACCCCCGACCCCCACCGCCGTGCCCTTTTCTGCCGCTCTTTTAAAGTCGGGCGTGTTTTATCTGTGCTCCTCAGGCGTCCCAGTAAAAGAGCTGTCGATTGGCTGCCTCCCCATTGCGAGCGCTTGCGATAGGCGGCAATAGAAAGGAGTGAAAGTAATCTCCTTTGTCCCGGTTGGCTGGACTGGCCGAGCGGTTCACATTTGAAATCCAGTTTCATTTTCTGTTCTAAAAGTTGGCAGCCCAAGAAGTGATTGTATTTTGTGACGATCCGTAATTATCAAATGAACCTTTCCTTTTCTGTCGCTCCCTCCAAGCCCTCGGTGATGTCTGCTCCGCGAGACAACCCACTTTATTTTATGCATGCATTATGTGCCAGGAGTCACTGGGGAATCCAATAAGAAGCCCAAAAGCTGTTCCCGGACCAAACTATGCAGATGAGATGACATAATGCTTACATTCATAACCCCCCCCCCACACACACACACACACACCTCGAGCGTTCTTGCGCAATACTTCGGACGAGTTCAGCCCCCTTTTTTTTCCAGTACATTTAATGAAATGAGCCGACGACCAATTCGACGGCGTCATGAGAGAATGCACGACCGTGTACGACTCCACAAAATCTCAAGGGGTCTTCTCTTCTCACCCGCCATTTTTAAGTCTCCGCAAATGAAATCAGTCTGTTTCTCCGCGGGTTTTATTTATTTTAGCGGGGGGGCCGGCGTTGTGCACGACGAAGACAATGCCTTCCCGCTTGACTGTTTACCGCGGTGATGGAGAACGCGGCAAACACTCCCCCCCCCCCCCCCCGTCCGTCCGTCCGTCCAAGCCCGAGGATGAATTATAAAGCACACTTTTTATTCAACTTTCGACTTTCCGCCCGAGCGTTTTAATTGTTTCTCTGTGCGGTGAGATGAGGTAATAAGAAGGGACAGGAGATGGAGTGGAAGGGGAAGAGACGAGGAGTATGCGGCTTTATCGTTTCCAGCTGGGTCCGGGTGTGGTCATCGCAGCGCCGAGACCCGCCGCGCTCAGCCGGGCGCCGTTTTCACAATCCCGGTCCAGGCTGTTAAATAACCTCTGTGTTTTGTTTTCGCATGAGGCCGAGCACGTGCTGAGTGTGACGGCGATTCCGTGCTCGAATTTAAAGCCCGAACATTTCCACGTCGCGGCAAATCCAGCCGCGGAATTTATGAGGACACATCGATGGCATTGTTCAGGTGCGGGGGGGCCTGTAGGCGGCTGCGGGGATTAGCATATTAGCACATAGCTGTGGTGTGTTTACTTAATGTTAATTGGACTTTAAGCTCTCACGTGTCTTTAGTTATGTGCCGTGTCTCCCATTTTCGGCATCTGTTAATGCATCGAAGGAAGTTAAAAGATAGCTAAATTTTTACATTTTGATATTTTCTGATTCACGTCTGACACCAGAGCGCGGCAGCTGATTTGGTCCGTTTGTCCTTTTCCCAAGAACAAACGGATACTCCTGTTTTACGTGACTGCTCTCTTCGTGCGCTACACGCAGCTCCGATGCAAAATAATTATCCTCGGTAACGTAGAGAGGTGAAACATCAGAGCAGTTGCGGGAGCCAAAAAGGCGGCCACGTGTTTCTGCAAAGGTTTCATTAGCGGTACTTAGCGTGACTTGCGTTGGCTCGTATTAGCGGAGCTGAACTTCACCCGATGCTACGCTCGCTTAGCCGCTAGCTTTCAGGACGTGGCTTTGTCAGTACATATGTGTTTTTAGTTTTGAAATCTCCTTTTGGCATGAATGAAAGATAAGCAAAGTGTTACCATAACCACAAAGCTTGTAAAAATGAAGCTAGAAAACCAAAGTATTAAACTTTAAACCGCGCCGTCCTCCCCTGGCAGGTTTTTGGTGCAGCTCTCGGCGTTGTGGTTTTTCCTCTCCTCTCATCACTTCATTATTCAATTAAGCAGTGAAACACATGTTCAGCCTAACATCCACCGACCGAGGATCCCCCGCCGGGAGGAGAACGGCCCCGATCGACCCGGAGTTCCCGTACCGCGTCCATCAGAGGCGAGGAGGCCTCCGGCCTGGATTCCATTTGAAATTCCACTGGAAGCGGATGATCCCGCGCCGCGACCGCTACCTCGTAAAATACCCCCCTGATTATGAGGTAACAGTTACGAGCCGGGGTTTCCAGGTGTGCAGGTGACGAGGCGTACGTGGGAAGGCCTGAGTATCTGCTTTCCACCGCTGGCGATGACCTTAAAAGGCGTGGCTGTTGAACTTGCAGACTCCACGAGTTTGAGTCACGTGCCGAGTCGTGACAAGACAGAGCGGCGGTTTATGGAGATTCGATTTTACGGTTTGATACGACAACCTGAAGGCGACGGACGGCTGAAGACCGCCACTCGCGATGATACCGAACACCTCTTGCGGAGTATCACATCGTAGAAATTCACACACCCCTCGGACATACTTATTTTGGGCCTTTCCACGGTCTCGACATTCCACTGGCCATATCTCATCCGAAGCCCCAACTGCTTTTAATCAGTCGGGTCACAAGGCGCTCCAGATGGGCCTCGGCATTGGGTGGGACCGCCGCGGATATGGTGGGGGGGGCGGGGGGGGGGGGGGGGGGGGGGCTTGAGCTTGTAATAGTCAACATATTTGTGCCCCCCTCTTCTCCATCCTCAGCCAACCCTCTCCTCCCAGATTTTTTTATTACGTCACCCTCCTCAGAGATCCACGCTGGACAGCTCTCGCCTTTACCGGCCTCGCTGTTTTTTTTTTTTTTTTTCGCTTTTTTATTTTTTTTCAAGGAGTGCATTTCTAACACTGACTTTTCCAACATTTTACTAGCTAACATTTTCCACTGCGGGGCCACATGCTCCGAGTGTTTTGAAAGGAGCACCGTGTGCTTTTTGGAAATGGTCGTCACAAGATGTGCTTTTTACGCTCTGAAGAAAAATGTAGGTGTTCATGAACACTTTAGGTCATTTGTTTTTACTCGGACTCCTGTAATGGCGAGGTTATGGAGTACAGAAGGTCTTGGTTGTAAACAAAAGTGTAAACGTGCATGGAATCATAGCACCTTCTAAGTAATTACCGCCGGCACCTCAGACATCTCAGAGATCGGTGAGTACGGGTCGAAAAAGACAAACAAACAAAGCAAACCAACAAAAAACGCCCGTCACACGGCGGCCAAAACAACAAGCTGCCAACGCTTTAAACATCTTCGTTTGTCTGAATGCCACAATAGCCGCCCCATATCCATTTGTCATACCGCGATGTCGCGCTTAGCCACGTTTAGTCTTGCTTTGACATTGTTTACGTCCGTTACCTGGATACCGTAAAAAGTAATCTCCCCTTTCCTTCCCGCCTTCATCACCCCCCCCCTCGTCGCTGAGGTCTCGCGTTACAGCGGCTGACGTTACCTCATTCTCGGCGCGAGCCTGTTGGGTTAGCGCTGCGAAGACGCCCGCCCTGAGAGAAGGTCACGGCACATCCGCACAACAGGAAATGTCTGGGATGGTCTCGCATAGTTTGAGAGAAATTCAATTGAACATCATCTCAGATTGTTCCTGGAAGCCCGCCTCCAACCATGTGTACTCTTAATCACGCTCCTCTAGCGAAGGATTCGAGGAGCCCAAATCTGGGAAAAGGAGAGGAAAGTTGGCGTTTGAATGGGCAGAAAAACTTATCGGCGCCTTGTTTTTCGCTCTGAAATATGCCGATTATTTCTGTACGTATTTATCGTAATGCTAAGCAGGCCAGGGGCCATCCGGCGGGGCTATGGAGGGACTCCTACTACTTCCACGGTGGAACATTCCTGTCAAAGGGATTGACCGAATACGACGCGCTCAGTTTAGCAACTGATCTCCGCGCTGCTAAAAGGATTAGCGTGGTTGCACCTCTTGGGTAGCTGCGGGGCATCCCAGCTAACGTTTGCTAACCGTATACCTGCCAAACTGGCCTGCCGTCACCAGCGGTGTGTTTTAAGTTTAGACGGCTCATCCCATGCGCTCTACATTTATCCCGCTCCCTGTTAATTCATCTCCGTGTCCTTAAACTTCTAGCCAATTCATTCAGACGTGTTACTCCTGTAAACAGAACACAGCCATCTTACTGCTGCTTATGTAATCAAGAGTAAAAGTACTCTTCAGTTTTGCACAGACTCAGCCAATCACCGGTGTTGTAGCGCTGTAGCATATTTAGAATATGTGTTTTTCTGAAATAGCTGTACGGCATCTTGACTTTCCCCCAGCATTTCTCTCTCTTCAAGTATCTATTGATGCTAAGTGTCTTCAGCTACTGACATGCAACCCCTGACCTTTAGCCTTTAAACCTAATTCCCTTTTACGTGCTAGTGAAAGCCTCATGTGTTTACGTGTGTGTGTGTGTGGAGCAGTTTATATTAGTGTTTATTCCCGCAGACTTCTGTTTTTCTGTTACAGTATCTGTTAGTGCCCCGTCCGCAGCAGAAAACATTCACAGATTAGAAGCAGATTTAATGCTTAATCGGCTGCTCTTGCTCAGTCCCGCCGCAAACCTCTGATGTCTTCCCGCACAATGCGCACAATGACACACACTCTGCGACCCCCTCCTCCCTCCCGCAGCACAGGCTGGCAGTCAATGGACGTTGCAAGTGAAGCCATCTGGCCTCTATCTAGGCCATCATCTTGCAGTGCCATCAGCGAACCTTTCTCCCTCGCACAAATAAGATGACACCCATCATATCCAGTGCAAACAACGCTCGCTGAGTCACAGAGGTTCGGCGTATCTAACGCGTCGGTTGGTATGAGAAAAGGATTACTCTGATGGTATCGCATGGATATTTATGTAAGCGCTAAACGTGGCCTGTTGCATTCCTGTTGTTCACGAATAAAAAAATGATAATTCCCCTTGTGGACAGAAGTGGATAAAATGAGCTGCTACTGTGTAACTGAAGGATGCACCGCAAGTTGCACTTTCCCCCCTCCAAATTGGTCCTAACAGCGGTGAAAGGTGCGATTTTACCAAGTTTAATGGAGATCGCCCTCTATTACTTTACATGGATGTCGTCCCTCCCAGAGCACCCCCTGACCTGTTGCCTGGGCCACCTCTTGTCGATGCAGAGGAGCAGCGGTTCAGCTCTGAGCTCCTCACTCTTATCTCCGAGGGAGAGCCCGGACACCCCGAGGGGACAACTCATTTCGGTCGCTGACGATACTCTTCCGCAAAATTCAAAAGGAGCTTCCGGTAAACAGCAGCGTCTTGTTGCGGGTTGGAGCCGCCACACCGTTTGGCTGCTTCTGAAGCTTCTTAGTTTGTGCAGTTTATTTAGATGCGCAGGAGTAACCTGTAGTTCTACCTCTAGACTTGCAGTGTGTGTGTGTGTGTGTGTGTGTGTGTGTGTGTGTGTGTGTGTGTGTGTGTGTGTGTGTCTGTCCAAAAAAAAAAAACCCTCACTAACCCAAGCTTACTGTTCTGTATATTTCCTGTGCATCGTGTATTTGCAAGTGTATTTGCAGTCCCTATGTCCTCTATTGTAAGTCTCTTTGGATAAAAGCGTCTGCCAAATGCAATGTAATGTAATGTAATGTAATGTAGACTTCTGTGCATCTTAAGCTGACAGTAGAACTCATAAGAACATCACGAGGCTGAAGGAAATGCACCTGCATCAACAGAGCTGATGATTCACCGCCGTCCCCGCTTTCAAATTACAATAACAGTTCTCGGCAGCAGTATTTTTCGGCGCGCTGAGGGATTCAGGGATTTTTTTTTTTTTTTTTTTTTTTTAACAACAATGGTGGTTTTTCATCCCGCGGCGTACCACACAGCACCAACAGTTTCGGCAGTCGGACGAGATAGCCAAATGTGCTGGTAAACAAGACTATTTCTTTATCGTGCATTTGTTACAGTTCCTCTTCAGTCAGTCCTGTTAAGAGTTATTCATTAGTCGGCTTGGACCCGTTTACCCTCGCTGGAGAAAATGGGAGTTGGACAGGGGGACAAATGCATTAACTCAGAGTTCTGATTTGTTGGTCTTGCGGCTTTGGTGTCTCGGTCCCGCCGGGCAAACATCGGAGAGAAAAACATTTCAGTGAATAAAGGTTGACCTGGTCGGTGCCAAGTGGAGGAGAGCTAGGTAGTCCTGTCTTCATTTCATCTGGCCCGTGTCCTTATTACATAACTGGGTTTTGTTGGACAGACCCGCGGAGAGCAGAATAGAACAAGACTCAGAAAAGCAGAGGCTTGTGTCAGCGCAGAGCCTCTGAAGTCAGACAGAAGCTGCTTTGATAAACAGTTTGCACCCAAGGAATGTCTCAATTCGATTTTTTTTTTTTTTGTGAACGTCTCTTTTTTGATTGAGGCATTGAAAGAGCTTCGTTTCAAAATAACACGCCCGCCATCTCCTTGTTCGACGGCAGGCCGGTAGGGAAACCGAGCTGGCTCAAATGCTCTGGAACCTAGCGTATTCTCCACGAGGTGACGTTAGAAAGCAGCTGAAAGATGACATTCTTCTCTCCTCGGCTAATACAGGACATTACTGTTTGGTCACACCTGCCCCTCCCTGTATAAATCTCATGTCTGTCTGCAGCACGTCACATGAACTCCGTTGAACCCCGCCCGAAACAGCCGAAGGGCCGATGTTAGCCGTAGCCAAGAAATGTCTAACCCAATTCCTCAACAAACCCGTCGTCTCGCACTGCTCTCACTTTATTGTTATTTTTATGTTTCGTCGTAACTTAAGCTCTCTCTCGCATCTCTTCAGAAGACCGTCGCTCCCTTCCTGACTCTATTCCCGCGTGGTTCCTTCATGGTCCGTTCACCATCATTTTTGCTGTCTGCACATTGTCCTTGAGAGCTTCAGCTCCGCTCTCGGGTTCGCCTCTTCGTGCTGATTGTTGCGGTCCGGCGGAAAGCACCGTAAGCTTAGACGAAAGTCTAGGAAAGAGACTAAGGACAGTCAGGCCTTAAAACGACCTTGGCTGGGATTCAGACCTGAATCCTCGACGAGATGCTGCCAGAAGATCTCGGGCGGAGCGTCTTTCCAGGCTGCAACGGCAAAAATGTCAGTGACATGCCATTAAATATCCCCCCCATGTAGTTTTCCGAGACGACGACATTTCACTTTACGACTGGCCACGGCACAGCCGGACCACTGGCGCGTCCTCAAAAGGAGGATCTTCACCGCGGGGCTTCGGCGGGTTCGCAGGGTACTTGACCATCAGTCGCCCGCCCAGCCTCAGCGATCGACGCAGCACCGGGGAACTTGTTACCCGATTCTCACACAGGAAGAAACTACAGTTGTTTGCGGACGGTGCTGCCCTTGACTCGTGAAAGATGAGCAGAATCGGTACCTTTTCCTTGCGCCGTTCATGAGCATGAAAAATATGAATCGCTTGGAGATACCCGTCGGTCAGTCGCTTGTATAACTTGTCGCATGGAGGCGGTGATGCCTGACTCGGAGGTCCAACCCTTATTACCTGCTTTGCCCGGAAAAAGGGGAGGTGAGGCACACCCGTTGGCGGAAACATGAAGGCGGAGAAAGAAAGGGGGATGGAAGATCTGCCGTACCGTGTTCTTCAAGTTAGACACAGGGAAGACACCAAAATGAGTGTTCTCCAAGGACTGTCATTCCTGTTTTTAACATCCAAGAATTGGGGAATGTACACTTTCCTTCTTCTGTCCCCTCTCTTTCTCACACTCCCTCTCTTAGGATTGTAATTGTTGTGTAATTTACAGCTCTTCGCACACCCCGGGCTGTGTGCATGTGTGTTCTTCGGAGGGCGTGTCCCACGGCCTCCCTTCATAACAACCACCAGATCCGTCTCTCACAAAACGCATAAGGAAAAACAGCCAATGCCCTCATGCGAGAGTAACTTGTGAGTGCAAATGCAGTTAAATTGCGCGGATCTTATTTTCGTGTTCGCTTCCTAAATTCTTCAGCGCAAGAGAAACTTCCTCTGGACTCACTGGGAGTCTTCCCAAGTGACAATCCTTAGAACAACATCTGCTGCCTTGGCTCTGCAGCCTGCCCCCGGTGCACGTTCTGACGAGGGACGTAAACATAGGAATGCTAAACAATAAGGATTTATATCAAGATAAATATTTTATATTCCATTACCTTGTGAGGCATATTTTTAGAGGCGGTAACATCTCTCCGGTTCACTTATGAATTTTAAACGAGAGTTGTAAATATTTCAGTCGTTGGCAAAAATAGCCGAGCTGGATACATGAGTTCGGATGTTTGTTTTTTTTGTCATACAGGCAGACTTTTCTTCCTCAGCTTTTTGATGTTTTGCTCAGCTGCTCATAGTCCTTTTTCTTCAACGGCAAGAGATTTCAGAAAAGCCGACGCGTTAGTGTTTAGCATTCATGCCTTCATCGTAGGATCCCGGATCGGTCGGCTGTCCTTCACAGGGCAGCGTACGGAGATAGACAACCGTTCACGCTGTCGTTCTGGACAATTTAGGATCTGCAGCGCGTCTTTTTCGGGAACTCGGAAGAAACCCGTGTCCAAATCCAATCGGGAACCCTCTTGCTAAGGAGGGGGAAGTGCCAGCCCTAATGTTACTGTATTTCTGGGGAAAAAAGTAAAAATCTTGATTACTATCTATCACTTTCAGAAGTCAGTGGAGGTGGTGAAATTTAAAAACAATGAAAGTCTCCCGTAGAAAATCTCACCCAACCCCTAAAAATACATGAAATGGAAATATTCGCTCAGTGTTTTCGATCATTTTATTTCATTCCAGCTTTGCGTCCGGCTTTAACACGCCGCTCGGTCTGGCTGCCGCCCACAGTGACGGGTTCCACGCCGTCCGTCGATAACATAAGCGGGACTGTGTGGAAGTGGACCACTCTGTGACAAGCATTCAACAGTAGACTCCATAGTTTTTGGTTGATCCTGCCGTCAAAGCGATGCAGCTGCTGATAGTGTGTGTAACACTTTTCCGAGCTGAACAATTGTCCTGTTTAAAGGGAGATGATAAGATCTCCAATGCTCCGCTGGTTGAAACAAAAAGTGTTCACGAGGAATCGGGAAGACATTTCTCACAGTCCCACGGTGACATGCTCATCCTTTATGTCCGTCAGCGCTGAGCATTAGCAAATGAAAAAGTCCGTCTTGCGCGTCAGTGTGTGTGGACGGGTTCGCTGTCAACTGCAAGTTTGGCAGCAAGCTCAGACGCAAAGCTCCAAAAGTGGAAAACATGTGGAGGACAAACGTTTTATTAAGTTCTATTTACTTTGTAGTTTTACTGCTTTTTTTTGGCAACAGATTTCAAAAAAAAAAAAAAAAAAAGGTTGCTATTTTTGTCATTATTCTATCTTATTTAGTTTTATATGTACATTGTCAGCAAGCTACTAGCTGTTTTTTTAAGTCGAGGCTATGAGGTGAAATTAGCCCGAGTATGATCACGTCTGAGAGCTGTTAGAATGTCAACCAGGTCAGAACAAATATTATTGTAAGGGACTAGAAGTGGTCTTGGTATCCAAACAGGTCGTCGAGGTAGTTGAATTAGTAACTTGTTTAAGGTGAAGCGTTGCGGGCAGAGCATAAGCGTTGGCAGTCGGTGACGCAGAAGCGCTAGCCCTCGTTTCCGGTGCGACGTGAGGAAGGGTATGCAGGTGGGTTCGTGGGCTTGGACGTTTTGAAATGAAGATGTTTTTCAGAGTAAACAAGTACTTAGACATATTTTAACCAGTTACATTCCAATTACATTAACATTATTTCTGTACGTTTACTGGTATTTTACCTCCATGAGGCAGAGGTATGCGTCAGGAATGCGTCGACCCTCATCTTCTGAGTTGACAGCGGTCACACCTCAAACCTCAGCTGAGGGAATTCCAAGATC